>NC_092354.1:77424001-78111501 GCF_963676685.1 Mytilus edulis | reverse complement strand
CATAACTGCAGTATGTATAGATAGACTTATCACACTGTGGGAAATATTATATCGTAAGTCAGATGTGTACGAAATCCTAAAAAGATTTATTTCAAAACTTAAACTTTACACAGCAACAGTTTTATTATATTCACGAGTCCTGCTGTTTTCATTTTATATGTATAATCAAGATATAGATTTAAATGAAACTGTTCTACAATTTAATTAAACCGTATCCGCTCAATATATGTTCTATGTAAATGGATTTGTGATTTGTGACAACTGTGATATTCTCAGGTGATATTAGCCGTTAATAAATATCAAACTGAATAAAACATCTACCAGAAACGTGGAAAGATCACACATCTTTAGTTATACACAGCAACTAGCATAGTCTGAAGATCTTTTAAACGGATTCGAAATATCGAAATAAATATTTTTAATGTTTGCCGCAAATTATCATGATATGTAAATAATTGTGTATTCGTACATCCATAATATGATTATTATTCAAATAATTAAAATAATCTGTTACTTTGTTGAACAAATTGTAGAGATTGACACCTTAGATGTTTCAGAATGGTAAGCAAGCTTTAAAATTAGCGCTTTTGAAGCAACATGGAACATCAATGGTGTAAAAAAACCCAAGTATAACTATTTTTACATTAGTCCAATACAAATAGTAGCAGCATGGTCAACAAAGAAAACGGCGGGAAAAAAAAACAACACTAACAACACATTATATAGAAACATTTAATATATACCAACACTAACAGAGCGAAAGACCCGAGGTAACATAACATTATATAGAAAACACTTAATATATACCAACACTAACAAAGCGAAAGACCCGAGGTAACATAACATTATATAGAAACACTTAATATATACCAACACTAACAGAGCGAAAGACCCGAGGTAACATAACATTATATAGAAACACTTAATATATACCAACACTAACAGAGCGAAAGACCAGAGGTAACATAACATTATATAGAAACACTCAATATATACCAACACTAACAGAGCGAAAGACCAGAGGTAACATAACATTATATAGAAAACACTTAATATATACCAACACTAACAGAGCGAAAGACCCGAGGTAACAACCCGAGGTAACATAACATTATATAGAAAACACTTAATATATACCAACACTAACAGAGCGAAAGACCAGAGGTAACATAACATTATATAGAAACACTTAATATATACCAACACTAACAGAGCGAAAGACCAGAGGTAACATAACATTATATAGAAACACTTAATATATACCAACACTAACAAAGCGAAAGACCCGAGGTAACATAACATTATATAGAAACACTTAATATATACCAACACTAACAGAGCGAAAGACCAGAGGTAACATAACATTATATAGAAACACTTAATATATACCAACACTAACAGAGCGAAAGACCAGAGGTAACATAGCATTATATAGAAAACACTTAATATATACCAACACTAACAGAGCGAAAGACCCGAGGTAACATAACATTATATAGAAACACTTAATATATACCAACACTAACAGAGCGAAAGACCAGAGGTAACATAGCATTATATAGAAACACTCAATATATACCAACACTAACAGAGCGAAAGACCAGAGGTAACATAACATTATATAGAAAACACTTAATATATACCAACACTAACAGAGCGAAAGACCCGAGGTAACATAACATTATATAGAAAACACTTAATATATACCAACACTAACAGAGCGAAAGACCAGAGGTAACATAACATTATATAGAAACACTTAATATATACCAACACTAACAAAGCGAAAGACCCGAGGTAACATAACATTATATAGAAACACTTAATATATACCAACACTAACAGAGCGAAAGACCCGAGGTAACATAACATTATATAGAAACACTTAATATATACCAACACTAACAGAGCGAAAGACCCGAGGTAACATAACATTATATAGAAACACTTAATATATACCAACACTAACAGAGCGAAATACCAGAGGTAACATAACATTATATAGAAAACACTTAATATATACCAACACTAACAGAGCGAAAGACCAGAGGTAACATAACATTATATAGAAACACTCAATATATACCAACACTAACAGAGCGAAAGACCAGAGGTAACATAACATTATATAGAAAACACTTAATATATACCAACACTAACAGAGCGAAAGACCCGAGGTAACATAACATTAAATAGAAAACACTTTATATATACCAACACTAACAGAGCGAAAGACCCGAGGTAACATAACATTATATAGAAACACTTAATATATACCAACACTAACAAAGCGAAAGACCCGAGGTAACATAACATTATATAGAAACACTTAATATATACCAACACTAACAGAGCGAAAGACCCGAGGTAACATAACATTATATAGAAACACTTAATATATACCAACACTAACAGAGCAAAAGACCAGAGGTAACATAACATTATATAGAAACACTCAATATATACCAACACTAACAGAGCGAAAGACCAGAGGTAACATAACATTATATAGAAAACACTTAATATATACCAACACTAACAGAGCGAAAGACCCGAGGTAACATAACATTATATAGAAAACACTTAATATATACCAACACTAACAGAGCGAAAGACCAGAGGTAACATAACATTATATAGAAACACTTAATATATACCAACACTAACAGAGCGAAAGACCAGAGGTAACATAACATTATATAGAAACACTTAATATATACCAACACTAACAGAGCGAAAGACCCGAGGTAACATAACATTATATAGAAACACTTAATATATACCAACACTAACAGAGCGAAAGACCCGAGGTAACATAACATTATATAGAAAACACTTAATATATACCAACACTAACAGAGCGAAAGACCAGAGGTAACATAACATTATATAGAAAACACTTAATATATACCAACACTAACAGAGCGAAAGACCCGAGGTAACATAAAATTATATAGAAAACACTTAATATATACCAACACTAACAGAGCGAAAGACCCGAGGTAACATAACATTATATAGAAACACTCAATATATACCAACACTAACAGAGCGAAAGACCAGAGGTAACATAACATTATATAGAAAACACTTAATATATACCAACACTAACAGAGCGAAAGACCCGAGGTAACATAAAATTATATAGAAAACAC
Organism: Mytilus edulis; assembly: GCF_963676685.1. Classification (NCBI taxonomy): domain Eukaryota; kingdom Metazoa; phylum Mollusca; class Bivalvia; order Mytilida; family Mytilidae; genus Mytilus; species Mytilus edulis. The sequence continues at coordinate 78,108,346 of NC_092354.1, read as the reverse complement.
TTAATATATACCAACACTAACAGAGCGAAAGACCAGAGGTAACATAACATTATATAGAAACACTTAATATATACCAACACTAACAGAGCAAAAGACCAGAGGTAACATAACATTATATAGAAACACTTAATATATACCAACACTAACAGAGCGAAAGACCAGAGGTAACATAACATTATATAGAAAACACTTAATATATACCAACACTAACAGAGCGAAAGACCAGAGGTAACATAACATTATATAGAAACACTCAATATATACCAACACTAACAGAGCGAAAGACCAGAGGTAACATAACATTATATAGAAAACACTTAATATATACCAACACTAACAGAGCGAAAGACCCGAGGTAACATAACATTATATAGAAACACTTAATATATACCAACACTAACAAAGCGAAAGACCCGAGGTAACATAACATTATATAGAAACACTTAATACATACCAACACTAACAGAGCGAAAGACCAGAGGTAACATAACATTATATAGAAACACTTAATATATACCAACACTAACAGAGCGAAATACCAGAGGTAACATAACATTATATAGAAACACTTAATATATACCAACACTAACAGAGCGAAAGACCAGAGGTAACATAACATTATATAGAAAACACTTAATATATACCAACATTAACAGAGCGAAAGACCAGAGGTAACATAACATTATATAGAAACACTCAATATATACCAACACTAACAGAGCGAAAGACCCGAGGTAACATAACATTATATAGAAAACACTTAATATATACCAACACTAACAGAGCGAAAGACCAGAGGTAACATAACATTATATAGAAACACTCAATATATACCAACACTAACAGAGCGAAAGACCCGAGGTAACATAACATTATATAGAAAACACTTAATATATACCAACACTAACAGAGCGAAAGACCCGAGGTAACATAACATTATATAGAAACACTTAATATATACCAACACTAACAGAGCGAAAGACCCGAGGTAACATAACATTATATAGAAACACTTAATATATACCAACACTAACAGAGCGAAAGACCAGAGGTAACATAACATTATATAGAAAACACTTAATATATACCAACACTAACAGAGCGAAATACCAGAGGTAACATAACATTATATAGAAACACTTAATATATACCAACACTAACAGAGCGAAAGACCCGAGGTAACATAACATTAGGTTAAAGTAAATTACTTCCGGTAATGAGTTGTTAAGAAGGCATTACTATAATATTAAATGTAGACTCATGAAATGGATGTTTTTTATAGAGGAAAAGGAAACGTATTATCTTAAAAATCAACAGTTTGAAGGTTTATTTGGATACACGTAGATCATCATCTACAGTTATCACAAGCTTATCAACACTGTGTTTGTGCACTTGAATATTGCTTTGGCAAGTCCGGCTCCTGTCTTAATTGACTTAGTTCTGATATGAAGCTGCTGCTTCCAAAGTAATCAAAATCTGACGGCCGGGGTATAGTAAAAGTAATATGTTGGCGTTAAATTCATCCACTGTTTTAAACAATGAGTAGTCGGACCAATGATACTGCATTAAATTTACTGATATTTTTGTCAATATTGAGAGAAATATAGCTTATCTCAAAAATCCTAAGTATCTTGTAGAGGTTCCTGTAATTGTCCATTATGGCAGGAGAAATCGAAATGTTTAAGATTGTGTTTATACTTTCATGTCTATGATTAATCATTTAAATAGACCAACTAAAATTTCTAATAAGTCCAAGTCATGCATATGAAATCAAAGGATATTTGTAGATTTAAAATCCATTGAATAAACCCATTAAATCTTAAATGTCTGTTTTGTATCGCAAACAGTAATTACTGGTTTGAATAGTTGAAACGTTGTGAATTTGATATTTACCTTTAACTGCATTCAAGTGTAATATTAAATGTATTAATAAGAGAATAAACTCAGTAAAAATGTAAGAAGCATACTTGAATTCGTTTGTTAAATCATGCATCAAGATAATTAACTGCGTCAGTAAAAATTTAATAGTTGTAAACAAAATTCTCAGGTAAAATTTAGCAATAACTTGTGTTTTATTAAATGGCAAATTTAATTAAAAACCGCACTTTGATTTAAACCAAAATTATTTAAAAAACAGTTCGATTTTTACAAGTTTTATCAGAAATAACTTGTAGCTGATATTTCTTTTCATATAAATAAATAGAGTTTTTCTATAATTACAAATATATCACTAGGTACACAGCTAAACCATATTTATAGAATAGCCAACTTGTAATTTATCATATGACACAAACCGCCATAATTTTTTTTAATTTCGTTGTATTTGCACATGAACATTATATAAGTTATGCACTCTTTTTTGCACAATAGTTATATACAATAATCAATAGATATGTAGTATATTTGATATACACAGTACATTACAGAATATGATTGCAAGACAAAGGCTGTTAGGATATAAATATATATACTATATATACGTACGTCTGAGTCAGTGACAACCCTACAACAGATGTATCCATCGGATCCCCATCAAAGATGGTGATACATGGCTGTGTACATAATGTATATACAACTCGTCTAAACATCAACCCAACAATGTTAGATCTGTTGTAGGGTTGTCACTGACTCAGACGTACTTATAAATATAATTATTTTCTGTGACTGTATCTTACATTAATTTGTAGGATCCTTTACTATAGATAATTTAGCTGATCTGTAACAATAACATCTTCATGCCTTATATATCATGTACTGCAGTACGCCGCTAGATTAAAACTGACGTGGAAAGGTAACACACGGCCAGCGAAAGCTCTATTTTTAAGAGCCCAGGTGGTCGTGTGGTCTAGCGGGACGGCTGCAGTGCAGGCGATTTGGTGTCACGATATCACAGTAGCATGGGTTCGAATCCCGGCGAGGGAAGAACCAAAAATTTGCGAAAGCAAATTTACAGATCTAACATTGTTGGGTTGATGTTTAGACGAGTTGTATATACTATATATACTATATATGTGGTGTCTGTTGATTTTTTACGACAATAAAGGAGTCCAGGTATTCAAGCAGTTCTCTGTCCTACTGAGTACTTTATTTGTATTAAATATATTTATAAAATATATATTTTTCTATTATTAAGTTTATTACTATCATGTTGTTTTGTTCCATTAGTAGTTTGCTTCTATTAATATAAAATTGTGTTAACAGAATTATAATATCTCTTATGTCAATTATTTCTTTTTTTGTAAGAAAACTTATAAAACCAAATCAATATCTTAAGGTTATTGTTATGCTGTCTCCTCAAATATCCAGGAACCAAGGTCTTCCTATAATTTTCTACATACGGACAAGTTCAGAATAAATGTTCTATTGTTTCGACTCCTACGCACCAAAATTAAATTCTTTCATTTCACAGCAATAAATCAAACTACCTAATAAGCTTGAATTTTGTAAGATCAATATTTAATTAAGTTAGATTAGCTGATTTACACCAGTCAAAACTAAATTTGAAGGTCAAGACTAGTTGAGACAGGTCGAGACTGGTGGAGACTGAGTCGAGACTGGTCGAGACAGGTCGAGACTGGTCAAGACAGGTCGAGACAGGTCGAGCCTTGGTCAAGACCATTTCAGACTACACAAAGATCATCAAGTACTGAATCAGACTAATTAAGTAAAGTTGAGACTTAGTCGAGTACACTTAAGTACAATTAAGTACAGTCGAGTAAAATGTGTGCTCGATTTTACTGGTCGAGCACAAAAACTGGTCAATTCAGACTCTGAGCAGTTTGTAGTGTTAGCTTCTTTCTGGACACTGGTTGGTATTTGTACATTGACAGTCACACACCATTTCCTTATTGTAACTTAATGGTTACTCTGTGTTGAAAATTGATTAAATTTTGTACTTTGTAAATACAGCTGTTTCGCGAACCACGCCTCTTTTGGGGAGATATATAATATTCATAGATATTTTGTTTCGTTTTACATACTGGTTCCCAGATATGATATCTATGTTTCATCTCATAGAGACATAACTTGGGTATGTTACGGTATACATACACATGAATAGCGGTCAAATTGAATTCTTTGTAAGACCCAAAGTGAAGGCAAAGGTAGTACATAACTTGAATATAAGTTTAAAATCTTAAAAATTCTGGACATATTTAAATGTTGAAAATATGCCGCGCAGTCCTATAATTTGACCATTGCGAAAGAACAATAGTGAATATGAACTTTCCATTCTAGGCGTTATTTTTTACGAAACTTAATAGTAAAAGTAACACAGTTTAAGCCATACCAGAAGATTATTTATTGCATTGTCTCTATTTACATCCTATAAGGGTTATGTATGTTTGGAGAAAAAAAATGTTTGTTTGATATTTCTTGCTTACGTTGACAAATTTCTTGTAAAAATAACTAAATAGCTTCACCATAGATACATGGTTGGATGGCCAAGGCTTCAAACAACCATGGTCGGCTGTAACAGGTGGATGTCTTTACCTTGGAGTTATCAGGAGTGTCTAAGACTGGAAATACTAGTAACGGGACCATGGTCGGCTGTAACAGGTGGATGTCTTTACCTTGGAGTTATCAGGAGTGTCTAAGACCGGAAATACTAGTAACGGAACCACCTGATCTGGAAACACTTAAGAACGGATTAGCTTTTTGTGGTGTTTCTTGTGTTTTGTGAATCGCTCACATCCGATACAGTTTCAAGGGAGGTAACTTTTGGCGCAATGTTAACCGTTCGAATTCCCGCAAAACGCCACTTTCTGTGTGTCGTTATGCCTGTAATTATCTATAAAAGAACAATATTTTGTATAACCGATGCTTCAATTTATGTTTCTCACACATGTTAACTGTTATACCATTAATATTGATGCATTTGATTCTAACAGGATAAAGGTCTAATAAAAATATAAGAAATTAAACACATATTACTGATTCTGCTGTTTCACATTTTGAAGCTTCTGTGAGATCTTCTACAAAATATCGTTTTTGAGCAATCTCAAGACGACTGACCCTTTTGATGTTACTAATATAATGCATAAAATGGATCCGTTTTTGTGACATTTTATTACAGGTAAAAAAAACAAAGTCAATTTCAATTTGTGTTGAAGATTTTTCAAAATCTAAATACCGAAAGTTCAGGTACGTGAAGAAATAAATTTCCCCACGAAACATTTTATTTCATTTTTTCCGCTAATATTATCAATGATTCAACTTTGAATAAAATAACAAAGTTCCATTATCCTCTGAATTGCCACATATATAACTAAAAAATATATATTTTGGACTTTAAAACTATTTACAAATATCTAAGAGAAATGACGGATTGACAGAAAATACAATGCAATTTCCAATATAATTCTAATTTCCAAGGGCCATAACTGTTTCAAAAATAGATGATAGGCACTAATTGTCGAACGTGTCCATACGATATAAGTTTTATAACAAAAATGTACACGTAAAAAATCTAATAAACAGGAAGGACAGACAGAGGAACTAACGTGCGGTATTACAAAAATGTATATAGTTATTTACCAATAAAATTACGCTATAAGAGAAGTATTTGGATTTTAATCGCAAGATTAATAAGTGACTTGCTTCAAAATCGTAATGTGTACGGTATATATTGAAATTTGGAAGAGAAATGAAATGGAACAAAACCAAAACCCAAATTATGGTGGATGTAAAGGTAACATGTCCAGTTATCCAGATATTAATACAATCGTTTTCTAAATAAAAAATTATGAAAAATTTCAAAATTATTGTATAGTTTCTGTCTTGTAAAAGCCTCCATTAACGAATTGTTTTTGACAAGTTCCACTTGCCACGTCCGGTCAGAATATGGACGTTGAATCCGATACCTCATGTAGAAAGAACGTCATGCTTCCTGCAAGTTAAGAGCAGCTACAACAACTCTTGATTGCGTACGTCTGTTGAAAAGCCAAATGACTGTCCCTTACCAATTTATCCGCATTTTCCATTGAAATTTCTAATATTCCGCCCATCATCATGGTCTTCCTTCTAGTGCAAGTCCTACTCTAATTTAGTTCTTGTCCTACATATGCATGAAATATTTGCCACTGGATGTAAAGAAGACAACAACAATCAATCAAGCAATCAATCAGAATAGAGTTATGTTGAGTGTGTTACCTGGCTTTAGTATTCCTCCTACATAACTCAGTAAACAATCAGATGTATTCTTTATAATTCTTGTCAGAATTTCATGTTTTTTAAATTGTCCAAGAAATGAGTTTACAGTCAGTTTGACCAAAGAAAGCCAAAACAAATTAATGACACAGTTTTAATAAAAATTAAATCTTAGCATATTTCTATTTAATGCTTTACATTACATTATAATAATATCAAGAACATTTTAAAATCTTTCAATTGTCTGACACAAAGTTAAATAGCGTGATTACAGATAGTACATGTATTAGCAGCTGCTCTATTATCAATTTACTTAATTGCAGGTATATTGAAATAAAGAAGACACAAACATGTGTTGGTAAATGGAAGCACTGTTCGACGAAACTAATATTTTGTTTTCTTCTTGTTAGACTATTATTCCATCTAAAATTAAAAAGAAGAATTTGTGAAGAAAAAAAAGTAGCAGTTTTTTTTTTTATTATTAGATTTTTTTTTGTTGATTTTTTTTTATTATCGGAAAATATGTTATTTTGGCATGTCTTTCAAGCAATATGTCAACAAGAAATGTGTTTACAAAAATAAGAAGATGTTATCTAATAGCCAGTGAGATAACTCTCCATTAGAGACCAAATGACAACAAAAATAAGAAGATGTTATCTAACCGCCAGTGAGATAACTCTCCATTAGAGACCAAATGACAACAAAACAAGAAGATGTTATCTAATCGCCAGTGAAATAACTCTCCATTAGAGACCAGATGACAACAAAAATAAGAAGATGTTATCTAATCGCCAGTGAGATAACTCTCCATTAGAGACTAAATGACAACAAAAATAAGAAGATGTTATCTAATCGCCAGTGAGGTATCTCTCAATTAAAGACCAGATGACAACAAAAATAAGAAGATGTTATCTAATCGCCAGTGAGACAACTCTCCATTAGAGACCAAATGACAACAAAAATAAGATGTTATCTAATCGCCAGTGAGATAACTCTCCATTAGAGACCAAATGACAACAAAAATAAGAAGATGTTATATAATCGCCAGTGAGATAACCCTCCATTAGAGACCAAATGACAACAAAAATAAGAAGATGTTATCTAATCGCCAGTGAGATAACTCTCCATTAGAGACCAGATGACAACAAAAATAAGAAGATGTAATCTAATCGCCAGTGATATAACCCTTCATTAGAGACCAAATGACAATAAAAATAAGAAGATGTTATCTAATCGTCAGTGAGATAACTCTCCATTAGAGATCAAATGACAACATGCAAAAATAAGAAGATGTTATCTAATCGCCAGTGAGATAACTCTCCATTAGAGACCAAATGACAACAAAAATAAGAAGATGTTATCTAATCGCCAGTGAGATTACTCTCCATTAGAGACCAGATGACAACAAAAATAAGAAGATGTTATCTAATCGTCAGTGAGATAACTCTCCATTAGAGACCAGGTGACAACAAAAATAAGAAGATGTTATCTAATCGCCAGTGAGATAACTCTCCATTAGAGACCAAATGACAATAAAAAAAAGAAGATGTTATCTAATCGCCAGTGAGATAACTCTCCAATAGAAACCAAATGACAACAAAAAAAAGAAGATGATATCTAATCGCCAGTGAGATAACTCTCAATTAGAGACCAGATGACATAGAAGTAGAATAGTTCACAGTACGACGGGGCCTCAGTGGTTAAACACTGAGGTTGTGAGTTCGAACCCCGCTCGTGCAGATGCACACGACTCCAATCTTAATGGACTAAGATTGTCAGTTTTCCTATCGAAGTTCGGTAGTGTTCTCCGGGCTCTCCGGCTCCCTCCACCAATACAAATTGGCCGCCACGATATAGCCCAAAAGCGGTGCTTAAAAGTGGCATTAAAACACCAAAAGTCAAAATCAAATCACTGTACGACCTTCAACAATGAGCAAATCCCAAACAACATAGGCCTGATTTATGAAAACAACAATGAACGAAATACATATATGATATACAGCAATAAACGACAACCACTGATGTATAGGCTCCTTGGGACAGGTACATACAGAATGTAGCGGGGTTTAACATGTAAGCGGGCGCCCAAACCACCCCTAACCTGGGACATGTTTATTTATTCCCGGGTATGTTTTTAAAAAATTGCATAATTCTCTGCTAAAATCCTATTAACTTCTACAATACGAACTCCTCTAAAACGTGGGTTTTATATCAATATTTTCATTGTTGGGGATTCTCATGTATGATTGGATAATTTTTTTAGATAACAGCCAATCAAATTGTTGATTCGGTAAAGTAAGATTAGGAAAGTCGGGTTGTGCCTTAATCCACCTATCAGGAATATGATAGTTGTTTTCCATTTGTTTGATGTAAATGGACGTTTGATTTTGCCATTTGATAAGGAACTTTCCGTTTTGATTTTGCCATTTGATAAGGAACTTTCCGTTTTGATTTTGTCATTTGATGAGGAACTTTCCGTTTTGATTTTGTCATTTGATGAGGAACTTTCCGTTTTGATTTTGCCATTTGATGAGGAACTTTCCGTTTTGATTTTGTCATTTGATGAGGAACTTTCCGTTTTGATTTTGCCATTTGATAAGGAACTTTCCGTTTTGAATTTTGCTTGGACTTCTGTATTTCATTTCAGTTATTTTACTTTTCTTAATTGTGACTAGTTCTCATTAAATTCCTGCGTGTCTTCTGATTTATAGTAACGGTGGTTTGATAGTTTAAACAACAATAGAAAATGCCTTTCTTCAAGTATTAGTGAATTCAGTGCATTCCTGCATCGAAATTTGCTGACTTTATTGAAAATCTAGACATAAAGTGTTCTGCTCTTTTACAACTTCAGATGGTGGAAGACTCCTAATAAAAAGTATACCACCTTAAACATTAAAGGGATCATCATCCAAAATCGTATTGTAGGTTTACCATCAAAGTAACGGACCCATTACAAATTAAAAAAATTTAAAAGAATCAGAAAGTTGGCATCATCTATATAGTCATACTGCGATTCCGCGATGTTTCTTTGTAGTAAAGGTGGCATCATCTATATAGTCATACTGCGATTCCGCGATGTTTCTTTGTAGTGTTTAGCATTACTGTATGCACGAAGTAGTAATGTATGATAAATATAAATGTTTGAAATACTTAGGTTTTCTACCCAAGCAATAGATAAGCCTGTATTGACAAAATCTGACGGAATTTATGGTCCTAAATAATTTTCAACGTCGTACTTCAATTTGTCCTAATTTTACTTTTTCAATTCGATCGTCACTTATAACTCATTGGTAGACGAAAAAATAAACTGACAACGCCATGGCTAATGAACTGTATGTAAGCTAACATATAAAGGTCGACCTAACCCGCGGTCGAGACCCGTGGCAGCCCGCTAAAAGCCGACCATGTACCTTACCCGCGGTCGACACCCGTGGTAGCCCGCTACAGGCTGGCCACGTACCCAACCCGCGGGAGTCAGATTTGGTATTGGCAACTTATATGTTCATATCGGACAATTCTTATCCACGTTTTAATGTAAAGTGCAATGTATAATTTTAAATCAAAATACATGTATAGATATAAACACAACGGGTATCTCAATGTGAAATCCGCGGAGGAATCCGAATCCCGAGGACCAGTTACTGAAATGTTTGTAACGATGGGTATCCATATTTTACCCACCGTTACAAACTTTTCAATAATTGCTTCTCGGATCTCTCTGCAGCTTCGGATCGGGATACCAGGTGCAATGAATATACCTGTTACACATTTGTTGCATGAGAACACCAGTCCTCCAATACACAATATGGCACCAATTCCACAAAGAACACCAGTAGCGACGATAGCTCCTATAGCCATACTGAAATGTTAAAGTTAATATAAATCATTTATAAATTAATGTGTTTTGTTTGTTACAAAACATGTGCATGTGGCAAGACAGAAGATTTACTATTGCTTTCTGCGAGCTATATCATTTGTTTAAAAAAAAAATTAATAAATACATTCAAACCGCAGTGTTTACCTATGGTAATTGATCATAAATACATACTGACACACTTAAGACACGCAACACCATTTCATTAGTTTTTACACAAAAGTAATAACATATATTTTATTTGTCATTTACGCTGAATTCACATCTATCTTCTGAATAAAATAAAAGGCAAAAATCAGCATGAAGTTGTTAACGAGGGATTTCCGATAGCTTAATAATTCTTTCATCTGGTTTTCTTTTTCAAAACATCCGTTGCATTGATGGCATTAGTTTAATCTATTAAACATTTTATTATACGCCCGTCAAAATTTTGACGGGACGTACGTATTATGGTATACAAATGTCTGGTGTCCGTCCGTCTGTCCGTCTGCCTGTCCGGCGTAAACATGTCGCACCGTAACTTGAGAATGACTTATCCAAATTTCATGAAACTTAATATAGTTGTTTCTTATGATGGTCAAATGATCTGTATACTTTTTGGTGAAAATGAGATTAAAACTTTTTGAGTTACAGCACTTTGTAACTAAAACAGGGGGGTGTTTTTTTCAGATGTCGCACCGTATCTCTAAAACGATTCTAGATTATGGCTTTAAATTTTAAACAATTCTTAGTTATATTAATCCTAATATCTGTATACTTTTTGGTGATGATTCAAAATTTCATTTTTGAGTTATTGAGTATTTTGTAGAAAAGAAGGAGGTTTGTTTTTACATGTCGCGCCATATCTCAAAAACAATTTATGATTATTGCTTTAAATTTTACACAAGTCTTTGTTATATTAATCTAAAGATCTGTATACTTTTTGGTGATGATTCAAAATTATTTTCTTTTTTTAGTTATTGAGTATTTTGTAAAACAGGAGATGATTTTTTACATGTCGCGCCGTATCTCAAAAATAATTTATTATTATTGCTATATTAATCTAAAGATCTGTATACTTTTTGGTTTTGATTCAAAACTTTATTTTAATGATATTTAGTTTAAAAAAACAGGGTGGGGGGTTTCACATGTCCCGCCAATATATGGTTATTGCTTTAAACTTTCTCAGAAACTATTTATGATTATTGCATAAAACTACCAAACAAGACGTCGGGCGTATCATGCGCTCATGGCGCAGCTGTTTATTTTTATTTTGCAATGCCCCTACTCGGTGATGAAAATGTCAATCAAGCCTTCTGATTTTTCAAACATGGACGAGTGCGCAAATCGCGAAATTGGCTCTTTTATTTTGTTATGTTAATGAAATGAACGTGCTTGTTTAGCCTGATATACCTCCAATTGAACACATATGGGGTGAGTTGGACAGTTGAGTCCGCTCTCATCCGAATCCCTGATGAATTTAGAAAGATTGTCAACCAGACACACAATGTGTACGTCATCACGTTAATACGGATAACTGCGTCTGCTCATTGGTTGTTGGACTATTTAAGCGCGTACAGATGTTTTCATGTAGCTGTCTTATTTGATGTGCACAATGTAACCTAAAATTAATTTACATTGTGTACATATATGAGTTTCTAAACAACAGCAATTAGCTGTAAATTCAACCTATAGTAAATGATTCCGCAAGTTGAACTTTTTCAATACGGTATGTAATTTTCTCAATGTTGAAGGCCGTAAAGTTGCCTAGAATAATTGCTACCATCCACTTTATTTGAATTTTGGTGGATACATGTAGCTGCTTCTTGGCAACCATATCATATCTCACTAACACATCTCTTTATTTTCATATTAACCCATCCCATGATATGCCGGCATTTTGGCAATGCCTTCATTGTGATAAACCTTCTGTTCGTTATATATCACGTACTGTACCAACCTTGTTGGCTCGTTCGAGGCTGCAGCATTTTCATTGTGTATAGATCCTAAAATAGAAAAAAAAAACAATGTATAGATAACATTATCTGTATTTGACAAACCTTTCGGAATTTTGTGTCCTCAATGCTCTTCATCTTCGTAATTTATTTTGCCTTTTTAACTTGTTTGATTCAAGCGTCACTAATGAGTCTTTTGTAGATGAAACTCGCGTATGACATACAACATTTTTTGTCCTGGTATCTCGGATGAGTTTGCTCAAAATGGTTCAACAAAAAGGTTTATACTATTAGGTTTTCGCTCAGATTTGTTCAATTAGTAAAAATAGTTAATAACACTATATTGGAAAACATAGAACTTCCTTTTCTCATAAGACACTGTCAAACATCCAAACATACTATCCACACTCATCTGTGTCCACACTTGTTCAATTAGCAATAAATAAATTGCAGCAAGTAGTTTAGCCAAATAGTACCTACATATCCGTGGATATATTATGTGTCTTGTATGGATTTTTTTCTTGCATCCTGTTGCCACAATTTCAACAGTCAGCACTATATATACCGTATAGTAAGCTAGACAACCACTGAATTAAAGCTCCTTACTTGGAACAGACACATAAACACTGTGGGCGTCCCCCCTCCTCTCTCACTTTCTTATCTAGTGCAACAGAACACTTAAGAACAAACTGGAAAGGATCAACTAATCGATACTAGTACGCACAAATAAAACTTATAGAAAAATCTAAGATAGATCAAAAGTCTAAAAAAAGGGGGGATGCATATTATTGGTGCTATGCATCGGAAGAGTTCTTTGTTTTCTACATATTTTATAATGGCCAGTGAGTTAATTCGTTGTTGTCTTATTTTGCATCTGGTATTGGCCCCTGGACGTTAAGCAAAACACTCACGCCAGCCTATTTTAAAAGACGCACGCTTTGGGGTTTCTAGTACTTTCTACTGATGAATCCATGTCAAAATTCTACAAAAAATGAAATTAATATGTTATATCTTCGGGGCAAAAGGTACGATAAACTCCTCCAATATTATTTTGATGGGATTTTATTTCTGGTCAATTAATGCAATTATAAACAAGCGGAGATTGAATAAACACACATCGCCGACTATACGATATGAGTTTTTTCCCCCTCATTGTTGAAGACCGTACGGTTGCCTATAATTGCTTACATCCACTTTATTGGGACTTTGGTGGATAGTTGTCTCATTGGTAATCATACCTCATCGCATTATTTATATATTTATACTTATAGGACATACCTTGTGCAAATACTTGGCATACTATAGCTGCGCAAAGAACAAATACAATCAACTTCAACTTTGTCATACTTCAGCTTTACGTAAAAACCATCACCCTTAAAAGAAATAAACACGATATAGCACCTATAAAAATGATACAAGGATCCTGCGAATCAGTCAAAATATCAGTTACCAGTTTTAAATTACAGCAAATAATATTCAAATCTAATATTTTTAAAGCATAACAAATGTGATTCAACGTTTAAAGTAAGTCATGGCGGTATTTAAAACTTTAAAAATAAAATTAAATGGCGGAAATTTCAAAATGGCCGCCAAAAATGTAAAAAATAATTTATCTAAAATAAACTAAAACATGGCTCTGTTGATATTCTTTTCATTCTTCGAATTGCTATTTGCAGTTGATACTACGTTCTAAGGATTGTGTTTCCATAATACATGGCTTGCACGATATTTTAATCAAATATCCCTTAAATGGGAACATTCGAACGTTTTCATGACGCCTTTATGATTTGACACACCTCTCACTACTGTCACGCTAAATTTGGACATGAAACTGACCTTATATAAGTTAGGGTTGACATCTCACAAACATGTTTAACCCCGCCGCATTTTTGTGCCTGTCCCAAGTCAGGAGCCTCTGGCCTTTGTTAGTCTTGTATTATTTTAATTTTAGTTTCTTGTGTACAATTTGGAAATTAGTATGGCGTTCATTATCACTGGACTAATATATATTTGTTTAGGGGCCAGCTGAAGGACGCCTCCGGGTGCGGGAATTTCTCGCTACATTGAAGACCTGTTGGTGACCCTCTGCTGTTGTTTTTTATTTGGTCGGGTTGTTGTCTCTTTGACACATTCCCCATTTCAATTCTCAATTTTATATACTAGTATGCAGATTTTGATATTTTATGGCAGCCATCTTGAAAAAAGCAGCCATATTGAAATTGCAAGATGTATTCATTGTCTATACTTTTTGAAACGCCTCTCATTACAGTCACGCCAAATTTGGACATGAAACTGGCCTTATATAAGTTATATATGCAGATTTTGATATTTTATGGCGGCCATCTTGAAAAAACCGCCATATTGAAATTACAAGGTGGGTCCATAGCTTATATGTTTTGAAATACCTAGAACTACTACCATGCCAAATTTGGTGCTGTTATCATCAAACCCACATTTTTTTCACCAATCAGCCGGACTATAGGTTAAATACCAATATATACGGACAATCATCAATTAGTTTACCAGTCCTCTTTAATGTTTCACACAAGGAGATAATGCTAGAGCACTAAGACACACTATTGGACCACAGATGAATTATCACGTGGTGATTGGTTAAACGCCGTCACGTGGTGACCCCCTATGAGACCGTATGGGGTTAGTAAGTTTCATATGGGGTTCATGACGCGTTAATGGCGACGTCATCTTTTAATATTGTTGTGTTTCATAGTTTATTTTTCAACAAAACGCCGCAGAAACAGTGCAGCGTCCGATAAATTCGTTATACGGTTAACTACTGACCCCCTACGGATCCATAGAGGCTGAATAAAATTCATAGGGGACTCGGCCTCCGGCCTAACCCCCTATGGATTTAACTAACCCTCTATGGATCCGTACGGGGTCAGTAGCGAACCATATAACTTATACTATCGGCACTACTAGTTGTTAATTTATGTGTCATTTGGTCTCTTGTGGAGAGTTGTCTTATAAACAATTAAACCATATCTTTTTTCTTATTTTTATATAACTACACTCCCCCGCCATTTGAGCTTCATCTTTGTGTATTCTGACTACATTTGTATGTATGCTGCTTAAGAGCATACACAATGATAATGCTCACATGGCGGGGGGATTTTAAGTTTGAAAATTACTAGATTGGACCTATGTTACAGAGGTAGATTTAAAGAGAGGCGGGGCCCTAATCATGCAAAAATATAGTATGTGTCCACGTTTCGCTTTATACAAGTATCTGGCAACACTTCGCTCTACTTTCTGTTTTTGATACCTTTCGGGAACCTCTGGTTTTTACAAAGTGCAACACACTTTCATAATTTGAAGGCTAACCTTTAATTAGCTGATGTAATTATTACAAACACAGAAAGTAAAAGTGTTTTTTTTTCAGACGCTTGTAAGCAAAGCGTGGCCTCTAGATTTGTTTTTTAATCAGATTGTCAACCAACAGGATTTGATCAAAATTGCAGTAGCACATTTTGCAAAATCCTTATAAAGGTAAAGTGACTTTTTAGTGAAAATCCTTTTGAAAAGAATTTAAAAATTTATTGCAATACCTCCCTTGTGTTTAAAAAAAAATAATTATTATTTACACACATTTCTGATGGTAACATTAGAAATAATAGAAAAAAACATTTTAAGTTACTTAACGTCCAGTAGCAAATAGTTCATGTATGTTATAGACGAAAACAGATGAACAATAGAATATGACAGAAATGAACTGTAATAGAGGACGCCCGGGCTAAAGGTCTTGGAATTTTTGACTGCAACTAGAAATTGATGGTATATATATATAGGATTGTGACAGGCATTTTAGCTCTCAACAGGCCACTTACGAACCCTTCAAAGTCAAAGAATTGTTGCAAAGGTTCTTAACGTGCAGAGACTCTGACACTCTCTTTACATTAGGCTTCGGATTTAACACTCTGACCGGACGCGACTGTGTACTTGTACATCCCGCACAGCCAAACTGATACCCAAATTTGGCAAGGCATGCGAGTAGCTACGGTTACATCAAAACGCCCGAGCGTGCACACGAAATTTGTAAGAAACAAAATAATCGAAAAAAAAATAAAGGAATAATTATTGGTTAAAACCACACGAACATTGTTGTATTCTCTTCGATGACTGTGAAGATAAAATTGAAAAAAAATATTTTTAAATCAGATGTTATCATAATTATCATACATTTGTTCATTTTCTTTCAAAATCTGAATCTACTTTGAATTAATACTCAATTTCCTACTAAAGTTTTTTTTATTATACAGTATATATAGGGAAGACGAGATACGATACGTAGTTTTTATTTCTATATTACACCTGATCATCTATGGTGGGATGATATCCTATGCGATAAAATTGAAATAGGAAATGTGTCAAAGAGAGAACAACCCGACTAAAGACCGGAAAATAGCTAAAGCCTCAATACAGCGAGAAAATCCCCCACCCGGAAGCCTTCTTCAGCTGGCCCCTTAACAAAAAAATGTGTACTAGTTCAGTGATAATGGACGTTATACTCAACTCCGAAATATATAAAAGAAATTAAAATTAAAAATCATAAAAGATTAACACAGGCCAGAGGCTCCTGACTTGGGACAGGCGCAAACATGCGACGGGGTTAAACATGTTTTTCAACCCTCCCCCTAAACCTCTAGCAAATGTAGAAAAAAACACACAGCAATACGCACAGTAAAACTCAGGTTAAAAGAAGTCCGAGTCCGATGTCAGAATAGGTAACAAAAGAAACTAAACAAAATGACAATGATACATAAATTAACAAAGGACTACTAGCAGTTACTGACATGCCAGCTCCAGACCTCAGTTAAACTGATTGAAAGATTCAACCAGAGACTGAATGCCATAGAAAATATCAACAAAAGATCACAGTAGACCTTCAACAATGAGCAAAATCCATACCGCATAGTAAGTTATTAAAGGCTCCGATCCAATGACAAATGTAAAATTATTTAAACGAGAAAACTAACGCCCTAATTTAAGTGCAAAACCATAAACGAAAATCAAACATAATATACAGCAATAAACGACTATAACTGAATTGCAAGCTTCTGATTAGACACAAACACACACAAAATGTGATATACAGCAATAAACGACTATAACTGAATTACAAGCTTCTGAATAGGCACAAACACACACAAAATGTGATATACAGCAATAAACGACTATAACTGAACTGCAATTTTCTGAATAGACACAAACACACACAAAACATGATATACAGCAATAAACGACTATAACTGAATTACAAGCTTCTGAATAGGCACAAACACACACAAAACATGATATACAGCAATAGACGACTATAACTGAATTACAAGCTTCTGAATAGGCACAAACACACACAAAATGTGATATACAGCAATTAACGACTATAACTGAAGTTCAAGCTTCTGAATAGGCACAAACACACACAAAATGTGATATACAGCAATAAACGACTATAACTGAATTGCAAGCTTCTGATTAGACACAAACACACACAAAATGTGATATACAGCAATAAACGACTATAACTGAATTACAAGCTTCTGAATAGGCACAAACACACACAAAATGTGATATACAGCAATAAACGACTATAACTGAATTGCAATTTTCTGAACAGACACAAACACACACAAAACATGATATACAGCAATAAACGACTATAACTGAATTGCAAGCTTCTGAATAGGCACAAACACACACAAAACATGATATACAGCAATAGACGACTATAACTGAATTACAAGCTTCTGAATAGGCACAAACACACACAAAATGTGATATACAGCAATTAACGACTATAACTGAAGTTCAAGCTTCTGAATAGGCACAAACACACACAAAATGTGATATACAGCAATAAACGACTATAACTGAATTACAAGCTTCTGAATAGGCACAAACACACACAAAATGTGATATACAGCAATAAACGACTATAACTGAATTACAAGCTTCTGAATAGACACAAACACACACAAAATGTGATATACAGCAATAAACGACTATAACTGAATTACAAGCTTCTGAATAGGCACAAACACACACAAAATGTGATATACAGCAATAAACGACTATAACTGAAGTTCAAGCTTTTGAATAGGCACAAACACACACAAAATGTGATATACAGCAATAAACGACTATAACTGAATTACAAGCTTCTGAATAGGCACAAACACACACAAAATGTGATATACAGCAATAAACGACTATAACTGAATTACAAGCTTCTGAATAGGCACAAACACACACAAAATGTGATATACAGCAATAAACGACTATAACTGAATTACAAGCTTCTGAATAGGCACAAACACACACAAAATGTGATATACAGCAATAAACGACTATAACTGAATTACAAGCTTCTGAATAGGCACAAACACACACAAAATGTGATATACAGCAATAAACGACTATAACGGATTTGTAAGCTTCTGAATAGGCACAAACACACACAAAATGTGATATACAGCAATAAACGACTATAACTGAATTGTAAGCTTCTGAATAGGCACAAACACACACAAAATGTGATATACAGCAATAAACGACTATAACTGAATTGTAAGCTTCTGAATAGGCACAAACACACACAAAATGTGATATACAGCAATACACGACTATAACTGAATTGTAAGCTTCTGAATAGGCACAAACACACACAAAATGTGATATACAGCAATACACGACTATAACTGATTGCAAGCTTCTGAATAGGCACAAACACACACAAAATGTGATATACAGCAATAAACGACTATAACTGAATTACAAGCTTCTGAATAGGCACAAACACACACACAATGTGATATACATCAATAAACGACTATAACTGAATTGTAAGCTTCTGAATAGGCACAAACACACACAAAATGTGATATACAGCAGAAATAAGTTTAGTTAATGGGAACATCTTATCACTAAACAGTAATTAATCATCTCGTCATTTCAACAACATATTTACATTATCAGGACTCTATTTCGTGATTGACGTATCTTCTAAAAA
Organism: Mytilus edulis; assembly: GCF_963676685.1. Lineage (NCBI taxonomy): Eukaryota > Metazoa > Mollusca > Bivalvia > Mytilida > Mytilidae > Mytilus > Mytilus edulis. The sequence goes on along the minus strand of NC_092354.1, from coordinate 78,089,364 downwards.
GAAGTATATATGTACAGTTATGTATGTCGTATCAACACATACCTCATATAAGATATTAGTCGGTGAGAAAGAGTGTTTAACAATTGTTTTTTTTCAGAGACACTCTGTCACATCCAGTTCGCTATGAAATTTGATTGACAAGCCTTGTGATAATGTAATGATACATTATGATATTATAGAACTAGGACAATAATTATCCTTTTTAATTTTTCAACGACTGTTGGGTAGTTGTGTCATTTAAGAAATAATTCCTTCATGTCATGCTCTATGCTCATTTTAACATGGGTAGGCATTATATTTGTCTTTATTATACACTGAGCGTATTGAGGTGTAAAATGTGGTCAAATATAATGCCTAGTTACAGGCCAAATGCAAAAAAAACTTTCTGCTATTTCACATTAATCAATACTAGAACCTAATTTACACAATTATCCCTGTCTTATTTGTGTTTTCACTTATACATTGTGTTTTCTATCTGGAATGTAACACTTACTTTTTGCTGAAAAATAAGAAAAAAATACACGTTTAATTTCTGAAGAAATATATTTAGCCACTAATTTGTTAATTATTATGTTATTCGATATTTATAATTAAACCGGTTTAAATACATGTATATTAGTTTATTGCAGATTGAGTTTATAATGACACAATATTACTTAAATCAATGCAGATCATATCATATATAGCTGTTTTTATAACAGGAAAGAATATAATATTCTTCTTTAAAACTCATAGCAAGCATCGATTTTGAAAACAGCAATAGTTGATGCCTTGTTTAGAAGATATCAAAGATAACGCATATTTAAAGGTTTAACACACCAATTGTCAGGATTGATTAAACGAAAGACCGACATTAATGTGTGTAATGCGACACGATAAATCCTTAAAATATGCAGCATGTGGTTATTAATGACTTTAACCAAAATGTTATGTCTTAAGTGTTTCTGTATTGAATAATTTGTGATGGCTTATAGAATATATTGTATAGACATCTACTAACGAAACTATCTGGTGCATAATGTATACTTCAATTTATTTTCTGCAATTAAAAACAGAAAGTAGGTGTTACATACAAAGGACTTAAAAAAAGAGGGACGAAAGATACAAGAGGGACAGTCAAACTCATAGATTGATGACCATTGAAAAAAAATTGACAACACCGTGGCCAAAAACAAAAAGACCGACAGACAAATTATAGTACAGAAGACACAACTTAACTAAAGCTAAAGACTAAGCAACACGAACCCCACCAAATACTGGGGGTGATCTCAGGTGCTCCGAATGGGTAAGCAGATCCTGCTCCACATGTGCCTCCCGTCGTGTTGTTTATGTAATTACACATACTTACCGTTTAGATCTTTTCTCCCATCTGAAAGGTATAACAGACCAAATTAGACAGGTACATTTATATACGACATATCCCCTGTCTCTATAAAACACTAATAGTATGAACTCGTTTCATCGTTGGAATTGTAAAGTATTTAACTATTTTTTATAAACACAATAAAATAGATTTTATTCTTCCTAATAGCTGAGGTATATAGTCTGACTACATGTTCTTTTACATAAAGGCACTAGATGTATACCGCTGTTCGAAAGTCATCAATTGATTTGTGAGAAAACAAATCCGGGTAACAAACTAAAACAGATGGAAACATGGCTAATTTCATTGATTCCAGCAAACCGTGGATACCGGTCCAAAATGTGTTAGGGACGCGGAACAGTCATACTTAACTCCGAATTATACACAAGAAACACAAATGTAAAAATCATACAAGACTAACAAAAACTACATGAATAAAACACAAATTTAAACAAAAGATATAACGTCTCGGTACAAAAATTACACCGAGTACCCAAATTGTACCTATTAGTAAAAGTAGCAGCGGTAATCGTGCATATCTTCTTAGAGATGAAACCATCAGTATTTTATTATTTGACAGTATACACGTCTTTGAACTTAAGTAAATACATTGGTAACATTTTTGTTCGCTTTGGAGATTCCTTATATCGTCAACTTATTGGAATTACAATTGGGACTAACTGTGCACCACTTATTGCGGACCTGTTTTTGTATTGTTATGAGTTACAATTTATGAATAAAATTAGCAAAGATCCATCGAAACAACATTTGATAAAAAAATTTAACAATACTTTTAGATATTTGTATGATATATTGGCTCGCAATAATGACGACTTCAGTTTGTATACTAAAGAAATTTATCCTGTTGAACTTACATTAAATAAAGCTCATGCTAACAATGACGACTGTCCTTTCCTCGATCTTGATATTTATATCATTAACGAGAAATAAAGGCAACAGTAGTAAACCTCTGTTCAAAACTCACAAATCTATGGACAAAAAACAAAATCGTGGCAACAAACTAAAACTGAGGGAAACGCATTAAATATCAGAGGAGAACTACATGAATAAAACACAAATGTAATCAAAAGATATAACGTCTCGGTACAAAAATACACTGAGTACCCAAATTGCACCTATTAGTAATTTAAGTTTAATACAAAAAATTATGATAAACATGATAAAAGAGATGATTTTTCATTTCCTATAGTTAATTATCCATTTTTAGATGGTGACGTTCCCCTGTCACCATCTTATGGTGTTTATATATCTCAACTTGAACGATTATGCAACGAGTATGTAACAACGTATTAGATTTTAGCGAGAGAAATTTATACATTACTGAAAAATTATTACACCAGGGTTTTCGATATCACAAACTGGTCAAAACATTTACTAAATTTTATCACCGGTATAAGGATTTAATTCGGAAATATAACTCAACAGGCAGACATCTTAAACGTTCAGGTATTTCACATCCATTTTTTTATGGTAATATTCTTTACAAAGCACAAAAATGTCAGTATTGACCTCAAAAGCTTACACAACCTTTAAGCAGACTTATCAAGAAGGGATATATTTACGATATTGTTGTCAGGTCATTAAAGATTGCATATTTTGGCTTTAATATTGATTCACTTATAGGGTCTTTGCATCGGAACTAAACACATTTATTTAAAAAAAAAAAGAGTTGTTGGCATGACACGGGTTATGTTCTTCTCATTTATTTTATAATAGTATGATACTAAACCCCTAACGGGAGGGATTGTGCCTGATGTTCATATGATGAAGACATAATCTTTCAATCAGTTTAATTGAGGTCTGGAGCTGGCATGTCAGTTAACTGCTAGTAGTCTGTTGTTATTTATGTCTTATTGTCATTTAATTTATTTTCTTTTGTTACATCTCTTGGACTGAATTTTAATGTGCGTATTGTTATGCGTTTCCTTTTCTACATTGGCTAGAGGTATAGGGGAAGAGTTGAGATCTCATAAACATGCTAAACCCCGCCGCAATTTTGTGTCTGTTAGTCTTGTATGTTTTTTAATTTTAGATTCTTGTGTATAATTCGGAGTTTAGTATGACGTCCATTATCACTGTACTAGTATACATATTTTTTAGGGGCCAGTCGAAGGACACCTACGGGTGCGGGAATTTTCGCTACATTGAATGAAGACCCATTGGTGGCTTTCGGCTGTTGTCTGCTCTATGGTCAGGTTGTTGTCGCTTTGTCACATTCCCCATTTGCTTTCTCAATTTTAAATGTATAATTAAAGATGAACTTTAACAGTATCATCAACAGATAAAGTATAACTGAAAAATGCAAAATGTATAAAAACGTCGCTATGCGACGTCCTCAAAAGGTATCTTTTATAAATGAGCAATTGCAATATGTTACAAGCCTTCATTTTTAAGAAATGAATTGTAAGCATAGGTTTCTGTCCAATTGATCTAAATATGTGAAGAAATAAAAAAAGGTATCCGTTATTCCATTTTTAAAGCTTCCAATTTAAGCATAGATGCAATCGGGGACATCTTCTTTTAGAATCATGGACCGTTTGCAGGTCTATTCAAACTCATTTTTTTACCATTCAGTATAGATTCAAAATTGAACCATATAGAGAATAATGATACATCTACAAAATAAACACAGAATATGAACGCCCGCCTTCCACCCTTCCTTTGTAATTCTAGTTTAATACAAAACATTAATCTGAACTTATATTCTCAATGTCAGGCATGTCCATGTTAGTTGACTCATACTGAGTAACGTCATAATGCTGTTTTACTTTGCTAACATCCATATTTTAGCGAACATACGCACTTACGCGAAAAAAATCTACTTTAGCGTATTGAATGGTTGACCGTTATGGAATAACCGTTTCACAGATGATATCAAATATGTTCCCTTTGTCGTGACTACAATAGCCTTCCCTTTTCACGAATGTGACCTACCGAATAAGACTATTTACCGGATTTTTAAGCAACACGACGGGTGCCACATGTGAAGCAGGATCTGCTTACCCTTCCGGAGCACCTGAGGTCACCCCAGTTTTTGTTGGGGTTCGTGTTACTTAGTCTTTGGTTTTCTATGCTGTGTCTTCTGTACTATTATTTTTCTGTTTGTTTTTTTTTTAATTTTTAGCCATGGCGTTGTCAGTTTATTTTCTATGTATGAGTTTGACTCTCCCTCTGGTATCGTTATTCCTTTTATTTGAAGCCTCGGACTTAAACGTGTTCTTTTGAATAGCAATGCCAATCGAAAACCATGACGAAGTCCATTTCGGAACAACGATAGTACCCTTTTCTTTACAAATTAACATATGATTTAATGCTCTACCTACAAGGTGAACAGGAGGAACTAACCTAACCAACAGTTATAAGTATTCCACGAAAACCCGTCAACACCACTTGTATCTGAACACTAATACGCCGAAAAGAAAATAGGTAATTTGTGATTGATATAGTCGCCAAAAACATCACAATCGAACGGACCCCATAAAGAATTAAAATACTTGAAATACACATCATTCACGTACCAGTCATTAAAGTCAAACAGTTTACTGTAAAATCTGCAGTGGTGTTAAGTTCCCGGGGAACCCATTCTACTTCAAGGGATATGCAATTGCGAATGCACAGATTAAAAATTTTCAAAGCGATTTCTTGTAATTCTGATCTCATGCTCCCAGCCCGCACAATTTTAACTGCATTTTAATTGTCTGTGTAAATTTTCACCAAACGATTTTGAAAGTCGGGCAATAAGGAAAATAGGGTTATAAATACTGCTGAAAGTTCTCTGAATATAGAGCTTTTCTTCGCCACGTAGGGAGGCCACATTTTATGTACAATTTTGTTTGACGTTTAAACAGCAAACCCCGCTCAAACGAAGCCGTTTGCATCAATAAAGACAATTCTATCTAGCAGAAATGAAACGGGTAAAAGAGATTTCCTGGAAAGTGAAGTGCAATTATTCTTCCAAAAATTTAATTCAAGAATTGCTTCGTCGGTTAACTGAATCTGAAAATCCCAATAATCGCTAGCGGCGATAAGAATGAGCATATTCCTGGACATTATTCTGCAAATGTTGTCAAAACTGGGAATGAAAGAAATAATCTTGCCAGTAAATCCTGCTAATTGTCTAGCGGTTACATTATTGATATTGCTAAAATATCGTCTATAGTAGCTTTGAAACGCTCAATCTTATCTTCAGGTATCTCCAAATTAAAAGTGTCCAAATGCCAACGGAACCCAAGCCAAGTTAAAAATGTTGTGGGGTCCCAAATACTTTTTCATGATTCAGGAAAAAACCTGCTGACAATAAATCATGCTTTACGACCATAGAAAGCTTCACACAATCCTCAAAAGAGGACTCAATCCCCCAACAGTTCATACGATAACCTTGTGATCTCCAGTGCTTAACTAGTGGCCTCAACACTTTAGAAAACACGTGACCAGCTGTAGATAAACCAAACGGTAAACATCTAAAAACGAAATACCGAGTGCCGGTTGGGAAAACCCAACAAAAATCTAAAACCTATTGATGATCTTCGTTTATATTATTATGATGATAACCACACTTTAAATCAAATTTTTATCAGAAATCCTGGATTTGATACAAATTGCAAAGCCTCAGTTACACCTTCGTATTCAAATTTCCTTTTTTCATTAAACTTATTAACGTGCCTCAAGTCCAAAATCAATCTCTTTTTACCTGAGTCGTTAACTGATAACAGATTAACGATAAAAGGAATGTGATCTTTCACCTCACGAATCACACCTGTTGACAATAATTCTATAATTGACGACTCAACAAAAGATGTGTGTTTTATAGCTGAACTGTTGTTTTTTAAAAAAGCTGACGGAGACAATTTGTAAAAAGGTATCAGGTATCAAAATTCGACAACATTAAGAACAAAATTATTAGCATTTAAAGTATTTTTCCAAAAGTCTAAATTTCTCCGTAAATTATCTACTCTAAACGAGCTGGCTGAGGAGCACTCAAATTCAAAATCTTGATCGTGACTTATAAAAGGAGATAAATTGTACCTAACTGTTTCATCACTTTGCTCCTGAAGAACCACTGGTCTCGGCTGGTTGGAACCTACGTCTCTTTGGGCAGTGATAGACCCAGTGACCCTCGCCATTGCAGTAATAACACCTGTCTGTTGGTGGTGAACTGGTGAAGTACTCATTCTGGTTGTAGATACTGGTGCGAGGTCCTGTGCGGGTTTGTGATCCTTAAGCAGCCGGGTATTTGTAGTTTCTAGATACTTCTCTTGTAGATGCTGATGAAGTTTTACGAAAAGGCTCATCTTGGGGAACTTGGGGACTCTCTGGTTCTGGAATATAAGGAGCAGGACGGGTCCTTACTTTGTCACGTCTCTTAGCTTTGGCCCGGTAATCGGCTTGTCTTAACTTAGTTGCGTCGTCGGTCCCCGCTGTAATGGGGTCGTCTATGTATTCGTCCACTACGTCCCACCCGTACTTGTCGGCTATGCGACGAAGCTTATTTCTTTCCTTTAGGGCCTTTATGTTCTTTTCTAGATACTGAATGGCTAAAGCCGGAGAGTCTTTCTCTATGAGTTTAAGGGTCTTTTCAAGTTCTGTTAAACGTTCTCCGTTAAAACTAAATTGTTTTTCATTACCGTCGTACCTAAATTTAGGAGTCTGTTTAACCGGAGGTACACTTTCAGCTTCTTTAGCACCAATTATCGTGTCAATCTCCTTGAATAGCTCTTCTTTGTGCTTTCTCAATGTCAAATCAAGGCTCTGGGTAAACAGCGATAAGGCATCCCCATGTGAAAATCGAGTAGACCCTTCACGTTCTTCACTGCGTTGAATTCGTATAGGCGATTCCGGTTCAGGTTCACTCATATTACCAAGGTCAGTATACGTGTCGATCTGAACAGAAAAGGCGCGAAATCTGGATATATATGTGTGAAAACCGAATTACTGATTTAAGCGTATGCGAATATTTATACGCCAAATTAAGAAATGAATATATATACTATAAATGTGGTGTCTGTTGATTGTTTACGACAATAAAGGAGTCCAGGTATTCAAGCAGTTCTCTGTCCTACTGAGACTTTATTTTTATTAAATATATTTATAAAATATATGTTTTTCTATTATTAAGTTTATTACTATAGTGTTGTTTTGTTCCATTAGTAGTTTGCTTCTATAAATATAAAATTGTGTTAACAGAATTATTATATTTCTTATGTCAATTATTTCTTTTTTTTTGTATGAAAACTTATAAAACTAAATCAATATCTAAAGGTAATTTTTCTGCTGTCTGCTCTAATGTCCAGGAACCAAGGTCTACCCGTAATTTCATATATCACTAGTTATCCGTTAAAGCGCCCAACGTCAGAGTAAAAAATGATAAAATATAAATTGTAGCAAAACTTGTTAATAAAAAACATAGAACATCTTCATAGTGTATTCTATCCACCATATAAGTTTCAGCATGTAATATGCTACCGTTAATTTGTAATGATCGAGACAGTTTAGATAAAAAAAAACAATAAAAAAAAACATTTATCGTCATTTTATTTCCTTTGACGTCGTGATTTTCAATGCGAAAATGCTAAAAACTTCTTTTTTTTTATTAATTCAAGTAAACTTGTATTTCTTTTTCTTGTTAGTTGAAATTTTAGCATAATATTCAGTCATGTCTGCATTATTATAAAAGTTGGTTTTTCTCTTTAACACAAAAAAAGGTGATAAATATTCATTTTGGTCTTTTCTGTGTGAACTAGTACGATAAACAATCGACTCAGTATTTCAGTCTTGTACAAAGCAGGATTAATAATAAAATTGTATTAACATGCTTTCGACCTGAATATGGATATAATTCACCACTGCATCCTCCTCATTTTCGTCATCATCCTATTAACAAATCTGTGTTACTATAAATTATCATTGATGTGGCCATACTGATATCGAACACAGATATATAAATCAACTGTTTTAATTTTCACAAGTTTGGCGTATAACACATGAATCCCTTGCTTTGAACTGTTTTGAAAAATTCTGTCGAAGCCGAAGCACAACCCTTGTATGATCTTGTATCTTTGATGGGTATCTTTCTTTGATATTCATTAATACCTTTTTGTACATTGTATCGGAAATTTGAAAAAAATAGGAGAGAGACGAGAAGTGTCTATTAGTTTTTTTTAGTAGACCAATGGGAGTATGTCTCTAAAAATTTAACACTTGAACACTTTAATATAACAATAAGAAGATGTGGTATAATTGCAAATGGGACTCCAGTCTAAATTCAACTAATAAAGATAGTCAGTAAGATAAATTCGTTACACAGTGTGTTAGTGACCTAATACGATATACATGTACATGTATACAGACTCAGTAAATTCCATATGAGGTTCTATTTTCGCTCCAACGTCTTATGGAATTTACTGACCCCGTATTTATTGTATAAGGTCACTAACACACTATGTTACTGACTTACATTTAAACGAATCACTTATTTGATAATGATTACACTACAATTTTAAAGGAAATATGATTTTATTGATTGATGTTTTCTGAACGTACAGTGGCAAATATTTCATGCAGATTTAAGACCGGGAGAAGAATATTCATAAAATGAATAAAATTTTACATGCGTTGTCGTTGATAAAGAATATAAAAAGGTGCAATATAAATATATATATCAAAAAAATGATGAGAGAGACACGACAAAAAATAATCCAGCAAAATATAAAATATAAAATCATTTTTCATAGATATTTTATTCAACCTCTTTGTTGGTTAGTTGTAGCCTACTAATCGCGCGACTTTGATTTTAAGACAACCAGTAACGACCAATGGAACAGCTTCTTTTTGTAGATCCTCTTACACTAATAGTACTATGCATCGTATTCCGCTTGAATATCATATAGTTATTTGAAATAATCCAAGATATTTGAGGTGGTTTATAGATTAAAAAATAATTTAGAAAATTGAGGATATGGTGAATTAAAAATAACAAAAATAAATGATTTAAAGATAAATGAAACTTTCCGTTTTCTGCGTATTAAATTCATTATTGGCAATACATGTATTCCAGCAGATCATTCCGAAAGAAACGTTGAACTTTCAAATTGGATGTAAATGCGACTGGTCAAATGAAATTAGCGATGCAAATCTTATACATTCATAAGCATCAGTGTTTTTCGCCAAAATCACGATCTTGCATGAGTTAACTTATCATTTCGTTTCCTATTGCAGACAAATTTAACCTTACATCCTTTTCGTGCATTGCGTCAGCAATTATTTAATTTTATACACCACCTTAAAAAAAAGTTCATGACAGATCTCAAAACACGATAATCAGATAAGCAACGAAAAGTTCTGTAAAAGTTATAAATCCCAAGCGTCCGAAGCGAGCACTTTTTTCTTTATCTTTATCATTTACGCCCAGCGACAAGCATTTGAATTCCAAGGATATGAAAGAATAGAAAGGATTGATGAGCTATTAACGAAAAGGACACACAAAATATAGTCAATTCTGTCGAATGTAACATTGATTGATGGAGTTGAAACCTAAGGTATATATAATTCCAAAATATATAAATGGACTCTTGATTGAAATTGTAAGGATTTGCAGAATCAAAACATTGTCATTATTCTTACGTCTTTATTTTCATATTGTTGCTCAAGGACGGAAGACATTGTCTTTAATTTTTTGGGGTATAACATTTTTTTAGTACCAATATATATATTAAATATATATTTCATTATTGACCAAAACAATTGATTAAAAAGGAATGTTTTTTCTTTATTTTGTTGGACAGATGAGTAATCAATGATCTGCTTTTGGTGATCAAATTTTTATTTCATCCAATTTCAGATTTCTCATGATGTCGGTTAGCTACCGGTACTGTCTCTGTTATAAATATCTTAGAGAAATGACGGATTGACAGAAAATACAATGCACTTTCCAATATAGTTATAATTTCCAAGGGCCATAACTGTTTCAAAAATAGTTGATAGGCACTGATTGTCGAACTTGTCCATACGATATAAGTTTTATAACAAAAATGTACACGTGAAAAATCTAATAAACAGGAAGGACAGACAGAGGAACTAACGTGCGGTATTACAAAAATGTATATAGTTATTTACCAATAAAATTACGCTATAAGAGAAGTATTTGGATTTTAATCGCAAGATTAAGAAGTGACTTGCTTCAAAATCGTAATGTGTACGGTATATGTTGAAATTTGGGAGAGAAATAAAATGGAACAAAACCAAAACCCACATTATGGTGGATGTAAAGGTAACATGTCCAGTCATCCAGATATTAATACAATCGTTTTCCAAATAAAAAATTATTAAAAATTTCCAAATTATTGTATAGTTTCTTTGTCTGGTAAAAGCCTCCTTTAACGAATTGTTTTTTTGACAAGTTCCGTTTGCCACGTCCGGTCAGAATATGGACGTTGAATCAGATACCTCATGTAGAAAGAACGTCATGCTTCTTGCAAGTTAAGAGCACTTGCAACAACTCTTGATTGTGTACGTCTGTTGAAAAGCCAATTTTCTGTCCCTATCCAATATACCCTCATTTTCCATTGACATTTCTAATATTCCGCCCGTCATCATGGTCCACCTCCTATTGCAAGACCTACTGTAATTTAGTTCTTGTCTTACATATGCATGAAATATTTGCCACTGGACGTAAAGAAGACAACAACAATCAATCAAGCAATCAATCAGAATCGAGTTATGTTGAGTGTGTTACCTTGCTTTAGTATTCCTCCTACATAACTCAGTAAACAATCAGATGTATTCTTTATAATTCAATGTTTTTCAAAATGTCGAAGAAAGTAGTTTACAGACAGTTTGACCAAAGAAAGCCAAAACAAATTAATAAAACAGTTTTAATAAAAATAAAATCTTAGTATACTTCTATTTAATTCTTTACAGTACATTATAATATTATCAAGAACATTTTAAAATCATTCAATAATTATTGTCTGACACAAAATTAAATCGCGTGATTACATGTAGTACATGTACTAGCAGTTGATCAAGTATCAATAAACTTAATTGCAAGTATATTGAAATAAAGAAGTCACAAACATGTGTTGGTAAATGGAAGCACTGTTCGACGAAACTAATATTTTGTTTTCTTCTTGTTAGACTATTATTCCATCTAAAATTAAAAAGAAGAAATTTTGAATAAAAAAAGTTACAGTGTTTTTTTTTTATTAGATTTGTTTTGTTTTTTTTATTATCGGAAAATATATATGTTATTTTGGAATGTTTTTCAACCAAAGTGTCTTCTGATTTATAGTAAAGGTGGTTTGATAGTTTAAACAACAATAGAAAATGCCTTTCTTCAAGTATTAGTGAATTGCATTCCTGCATCGAAATTTGCTGACTTTATTGAAAATCTAGACATAACGTGTTCTGCTCTTTTGCAACTTCAGATGGCGGAAGACTCCTAATATAAAGTATACATTTACCACCTTAAACATAAAAGTGATCATCATCTAAAATGGTATTGTAGGTTTATCATCAAAGTAACTGACCCATTACAAATTGAAAAATTTTAAAAGGATCAGAAAGTTGGCATTATCTATAATGTATATAGTCATACTGCGATTCCGCGATGTTTCTTTGTAGTAAAGTTGACATCATCTATATAGTCATACTGCGATTCCGCGATATTTCTTTGTAGTAAAGTTGACATCATCTATATAGTCATACTGCGATTCCGCGATGTTTCTTTGTAGTAAAGTTGTACTTCAATTTGTCCTTATTTTACTTTTTCGATTCGATCGTCACTTATAACTCATTGGTAGACGAAAAAATAAACTGACATCGCCATGGCTAAATAACTGTATGTAAGCTTACATATAAAGGTCGACCTAACCCGCGGTCGAGACCCGTGGCAGCCCGCTACAAGCCGACCACGTACCCAACCCGCGGGAGTCAGATATGGTATTGGCAACTTATATGTTCATATCGGACAATTCTTATCCACCTATTAATTTAAAGTGCAATGTATAATTTTAAATCAAAATACATGTATAAATATAAACACAACGGGTATCTCAATGTGAAATCCGCGGACGGATCCGAATCCCGAGGACCAGTTACTGAAATGTTTGTAACGATGGGTATCCTGATTTTACCCAACGTTACAAACTTTTCAGTAATTGCTTCTCGGATCCCTCTACAGCTTCGGATCGGGATACCAGGTGCAATGAATATACCTGTTACACATTTCTTGCATGAGAACACCAGTCCTCCAATACACAATATGGCACCAATTCCACAAAGAACACCAGTAGCGACGATAGCCCCTATAGCCATACTGAAATGTTAAAGTTAATATAAATCATTTATAAATTAATGTGTTTTGTTTGTTACGAAACATGTGCATGTGGCAACCGTTATGTCAATGACAGAATATTTACTATTGCTTTCTGCGAGCTATATCATTTGTTTTAAAAAAAATTAATAAATACATTCAAACCGTAATGTTTACCTATGGTAATTGATCATAAATATATACTGACGGACTTAGACACGCAACATCATTTCATTAGTTTTTACACAAAAGTAATAACATATATTTTGATTTGTCATTTACGCTGGATCTACATCTATCTTCTGAATAAAATAAAAGGCAAAAATCAGCATGAAATTATTAACGAGGGATTTCCGATAGCTTAATAATTCTTTCATCTGGTTTTCTTTTTCAAAAAATGCGTTGCATTGATGATATAAGTTTAATCTATTGAACGCTTTATTTTTATTTTGCAATGCCCCTACTCGGTGATGAAAATGTCAATCAAGTCTTCGGATTTTTCAAACAGGGACGAGTGCGCAAATCGCAAAATTGGCTCTTTTATTTTGTTATGTTAATTAAATGAACGTGCTTGTTTAGCCTGATATACCTCCAATTGAACACATGGGTGAGTTGGACAGTTGAGTCCGCTCTTATTCGAATCCCTGATGAATTTAGAAAGATAGTCAACCAGACACACAATGTGTACGTCATTACGTAAATCCTATAACTGCGTCTGCTTATTGGTTGTTGGACTATTTAAGCGCGTACAGATGTTTTCATGTAGCTGTCTTATTTGATGTGCACAATGTTACCTAAAATTAATTTACATTGTGTACATATATGAGTTTCTAAACAACAGCAATTAGCTGTAAATCCAACCTATAGTAAATGATTCCGCAAGTTGAACTTTTTCAATACGGTATGTACTTTTCTCAATGTTGAAGGCCGTTAAGTTGCCTAGAATAATTGCTAACATCCACTTCATTTGAATTTTGGTGGATAGCTGTCTCTTGGCAACCATATCATATCTCTCTAACACCTCTGTTTATTTTCATATTAACCCATCCCATGATATGCCGGCATTTTGGCAATGCCTGCATTGTGGTAAACCTTCTGTTCGTTATATATCATGTACTGTACTAACCTTGTTGGCTCGTTCGAGGCTGCAGCATTGTCATTGTTTATAGATCCTAAAATAGAAAAAAAATTACAATGTATAGATAACATTATTTGTATTTGACAAATCTTCCGGAAATTTATGTCCTCAATGCTCTTCAACTTCGTACTTTATTTTGTTTTTTTAACTTGTTTGATTCGAGCGTCACTAATGAGTCTTTTGTAGATGAAACTCGCGTATGACATACAACATTTTTTGTCCTGGTATCTCTGATGAGTTTGCTCAAAACGGTTCAACATAAAGGTTTATACTATTAAGTTTTCGCTCAGATTTGTTCAATTAGTAAAAATAGTTAATAACACCATATAGGAAAACATAGAACTCCCTTTTGTCATAAGACACTGTCAAACATCCAAACATACTATCCACAAGCATCTGTGTCCACACTTGTTCAATTAGTAATAAATAAATTGCAGCAAATAGTTTAACCAAATAGTACCTAAATATCCGTGGATATATTATGTGTCTTGTATGTATTTTTCTTGCATCCTGTTGCCACAATTTCAACGGACAGCAATATATATACCGTATAGTAAGCTAGACAACCACTGAATTAAAGCTCCTTACAATATATATACCGTATAGTAAGCTAGACAACCACTGAATTTAAGCTCCTTACAATATATATACCGTATAGTAAGATAGACAACCACTGAATTAAAGCTCCTTACATGGAACAGACAGCAATATATATACCGTATAGTAAGCTAGACAACCACTGAATTAAAGCTCCTTACATGGAACAGACACATAAACACTGTGGGCGTTTCCCCCCTCCTCTTTCACTTTCTTATCTAGTGTAACAGAACACTTAAGAACGAACTGGAAAGGGTCAACTAATCGATACTAAGCACAACTAAAACTTATAGAAAAATCAAAGATAGATCAAAAGTCCTTACTAGGGGGTGCATATTATTGGTGCTATGCATCGGAAGAGTTCTTTGTTTTCTACATATTTTATAATGGACAGTGAGTAATTCGTTGTTGTCTTATTTTGCATCTGGTGTTGGCCCTTGGACGTTAAGCAAAACACTCACGCCAGCTTATTTCAGACTCACGCTTTGGGGTACTTTCTACTGATGAATCCATGTCAAAATTCTACAAATAATGAAATTAATATGTTATATCCTCGGGGCAAAAGGGATTTTATTTCTGGTCAAAATGCAATCATAAACATGCGGCGATTGAAAAAACTCACATCGCCGACTATACGATATGAGGTTTTTTCCTCATTGTTGAAGACCGTACGGTTGCCTATAATTGCTTACATCCACTTTATTGTGACTTTGGTGGATAGTTGTCTCATTGGTTATCATACCTCATCGCTTTATTTGTATATTTATACGTATAGGACATACCTTGTGCACCTACTTGGCATACTATAGCTGCGCAAAGAACAAATACAATCAACTTCAACTTTGTCATACTTCAGCTTTACGTAAAATCCATCACCCTTAAAAGAAATAAACACGATATAGCACCTATAAAAATGATACAAGGATAATGTTTATATACCGCCGGTTTTGTATTAAAAACCATTTATATATACAAAATGTTCAAATGTTAGTAGTACCTACTAGATTTATGAAATAAGACTTTACTAGTAAGTAAGAAATGTGTTTTCTTAAGGAAAATAAATAATCATGAACTTTTACATTGACGTTGGCATTGATAATAAGCTTTTAAAGGGGGCGACCATTTGATATATTCTCAACCAATTTATTATTCAAAATTACTTTCAAATATCTGATTACAATGTGATATATTTTATGAAAAAATGTAGCTACATAATTTGAAAAACAAAATGTATCGGTTTACAATATAACATTACACGTTCAGGCTTCTAATTTAAATAAACAGTTTATACGGACAATGTTTTTTTTTAGACGCTTGTAAGCAAAGCGTGGCCTCTAGATTAGTTTTTTAATCAGATTGTCAACCAACAGGATTTGATCAAAAGTGCAGTAGCACATTTTGCAAAATCCTTATAAAGGTAAAGTGACTTTTTAGTGAAAATCCTTTTGAAAAGAATTTCAAAATTTATTGCAATACCTCCCTTGTGTTTAAAAAAAAATAATTATCATTTACACACATTTCTGATGGTAACATTAGAAATAATAGAAAAAAAACATTTTAAGTTACTTAACGTCCAGTAGCAAATAGTTCATGCATGTTGTGGAAGAAAACAGATGAACAATAGAATATGACAGAAATGAACTGTAATAGAGGACGCCCGGCTAAAGGTCTTGGAATTTTTGACTGCAACTAGAAATTGATGGTATATATATATATATATATATATATAGGATTGTGACAGGCATTTTAGCTCTCAACAGGCCACTTACGAACCCTTCAAAGTCAAAGAATTGTTGCAAAGGTTCTTAACGTGCAGAGACTCTGGCACTCTCTTTACATTAGGCTTCGGATTTAACACTCCGACCGGACGTGACTGTGTACTTGTACATCCCGCACAGCCAAACTGATACCCAGTTTTTGAAAGGCATGCGAGTAGCCACGGTAACATCAAAACGCCCGAGCGTGCACACGAAATTTGTAAGAAAACAAAAGAATCGAAAAAAAATAAAGGAATAATTATTGGTTAAAACCACACGAGCATTGTTGTTTTCTCCTCGATGACTGTAAAGATAAAATTGACAAAAATTATTTTTAAATCAGATGTTATCATAATTATCAGATATTTGTTCATTTTCTTTCGAAATCTGAATTACTTTGAATTTATACTCAATTTCCTACTAAAGTTTTTTTTTATTATACAGTATATATAGGGAAGACGAGATACGATACGTAGTTTTTATTTCTATATTACACCTGATCATCTATGGTGGGATGATATCCTATGCGATAAAATTGAGATTGGAAATAGGGAATGTGTCAAAGAGAGAACAACCCGACTAAAGAGTGGAAAATAGCTGAAGCCTCAATACAGCGAGAAAATCCCCAACCCGGAAGCGTTCTTCAGCTGGCCCCTAAACAAACAAATGTGTACTAGTTCAGTGATAATGGACGTCATACTCAACTCCGAAATATATATAAGAAATTAAAATTAAAAATCATAAAAGATTAACACAGGCCAGAGGCTCCTGACTTGGGACAGGCGCAAAAATGCGGCGGGGTTAAACATGTTTTCCAACCCTCCCCCTATACCTCTAGCAAATGTAGAAATAAAAAACACGCAGCAATACGCACAGTAAAACTCAGGTTAAAAGAAGTCTGAGTCCGATGTCAGAATAGGTAACAAAAGAAACTAAACAAAATGACAATGATACATAAATTAACAAAGGACTACTAGCAATTACTGACATGCCAGCTCCAGACCTCAGTTAAACTGATTCAAAGATTCAACCAGAGACTGAATGCCATAGAAAATATCAACAAAGGATCACAGTAGACCTTCAACAATGAGCAAAATCCATACTGCATAGTAAGTTATTAAAGGCTCCGATCCAATGACAAATGTAAAATTATTTAAACGAGAAAACTAACGCCCTAATTTAAGTGCAAAACAATAAACGGAAATCAAACATCATATACAGCAATAAACGACTATAACTGAATTACAAGCTTCTGAATAGGCACAAACACACACAACATGTGATATACAGCAATAAACGACTATAACTGAATTACAAGCTTCTGAATAGACACAAACACACACAAAATGTGATATACAGCAATAAACGACTATAACTGAATTACAAGCTTCTGAATAGGCACAAACACACACAACATGTGATATACAGCAATAAACGAATATAACTGAATTACAAGCTTCTGAATAGACACAAACACACACAAAATGTCATATACAGCAATAAACGACTATAACTGAATTACAAGCTTCTGAATAGACACAAACACACACAAAATGTGATATACAGCAATAAACGACTATAACTGAATTACAAGCTTCTGAATAGACACAAACACACACAAAATGTGATATACAGCAATAAACGACTATAACTGAATTACAAGCTTCTGAATAGACACAAACACACACAAAATGTGATATACAGCAATAAACGACTATAACTGAATTACAAGCTTCTGAATAGGCACAAACAAACACAGAATGTGATATACAACAATAAACGACTATAACTGAATTACAAGCTTCTGAATAGGCACAAATAAACACAGAATGTGATATACAGCAATAAACGACTATAACTGAATTACAAGCTTCTGAATAGACACAAACACACACAAAATGTGATATACAGCAATAAACGACTATAACTGAATTGTAAGCTTCTGAATAGACACAAACACACACAAAATGTGATATACAGCAATAAACGACTATAACTGAATTACAAGCTTCTGAATAGACACAAACACACACAGAATGTGATATACAGCAATAAACGACTATAACTGAATTGCAAGCTTCTGAATAGGCAAAAACACACACAAAATGTGATATACAGCAATAAACGACTATAACTGAATTACAAGCTTCTGAATAGGTACAAACACACACAAAATGTGATATACAGCAATAAACAACTATAACTGAATTACAAGCTTCTGAATAGACACAAACACACACAAAATGTGATATACAGCAATAAACGACTATAACTGAATTACAAGCTTCTGAATAGACACAAACACACACAAAATGTGATATACAGCAATAAACGACTATAACTGAATTACAAGCTTCTGAATAGACACAAACACACACAAAATGTGATATACAGCAATAAACAACTATAACTGAATTACAAGCTTCTGAATAGGTACAAACACACACAAAATGTGATATACAGCAATAAACGACTATAACTGAATTACAAGCTTCTGAAAAGACACAAACACACACAGAATGTGATATACAGCAATAAACAACTATAACTGAATTACAAGCTTCTGAATAGACACAAACACACACAAAATGTGATATACAGCAATAGACGACTATAACTGAATTGTAAGCTTCTGAATAGGCACAAACACACACAAAATGTGATATACAGCAATAAACGACTATAATTGAATTACAAGCTTCTGAATAGACACAAACACACCCAAAATGTGATATACAGCAATAAACGACTATAACTGAATTACAAGCTTCTGAATAGACACAAACACACACAGAATGTGATATACAGCAATAAACGACTATAACTGAATTGCAAGCTTCTGAATAGGCAAAAACACACACAAAATGTGATATACAGCAATAAACGACTATAACTGAATTACAAGCTTCTGAATAGACACAAACACACACAGAATGTGATATACAGCAATAAACGACTATAACTGAATTACAAGCTTCTGAATAGGTACAAACACACACAAAATGTGATATATAGCAATAAACGACTATAACTGAATTACAAGCTTCTGAATAGACACAGACACACACAGAATGTGATATACAGCAATAAACGACTATAACTGAATTACAAGCTTCTGAATAGGCTCAAACACACACAAAATGTGATATACAGCAATAAACGACTATAACTGAATTACAAGCTTCTGAATAGACACAAACACACACAGAATGTGATATACAGCAATAAACGACTATAACTGAATTGCAAGCTTCTGAATAGGCACAAACACACACAAAATGTGATATACAGCAATAAACGACTATAACTGAATTACAAGCTTCTGAATAGACGCAAACACACACAGAATGTGATATACAGCAATAAACGACTATAACGGAATTACAAGCTTCTGAATAGGTACAAACACACACAAAATGTGATATACAGCAATAAACGACTTTAACTGAATTGCAAGCTTCTGAATAGACACAAACACACACAACATGTGATATACAGCAATAAACGACTATAACTGAATTGCAAGCTTCTGAATAGACACAAACACACACAACATGTGATATACAGCAATAAACGACTATAACTGAATTGCAAGCTTCTGAATAGGCACAAACACACACAACATGTGATATACAGCAATAAACGACTATAACTGAATTGCAAGCTTCTGAATAGGCACAAACACACACAACATGTGATATACAGCAATAAAGGACTATAACTGAAGTGCAAGCTTCTGAATAGGCACAAACACACACAAAATGTTATATACAGCAATAAACGACTATAACTGAATTGCAAGCTTCTGAATAGGCACAAACACACACGACATGTGATATACAGCAATAAACGACTATAACTGAATTGCAAGCTTCTGAATAGGCACAAACACGCACAACATGTGATATACAGCAATAAACGACTTTAACTGAATTGCAAGCTTCTGAATAGGCACAAACACACACAAAATGTGATATACAGCAATAAACGACTATAACTGAATTGCAAGCTTCTGAATAGGCACAAACACACACAAAATGTGATATACAGCAATACACGACTATAACTGAATTGCAAGCTTCTGAATAGGCACAAACACACACAACATGTGATATACAGCAATAAACGACTATAACTGAATTACAAGCTTCTGAATTGGCACAAACACACACAACATGTGATATACAGCAATAAACGACTATAACTGAAGTGCAAGCTTCTGAATAGGCACAAACACATACAAAATGTGATATACAGCAATAAACGAATATAACTGAAGTGCAAGCTTCTGAATAGGCACAAACACACACAAAATGTGATATACAGCAATAAACGACTATAACTGAATTTCAAGCTTCTGAATAGGCACAAACACACACAAAATGTGGCTGTGCTTAGTAAGTTTTCAGGCGCCAAACCCTCCACCTTACCTGGGACCCTGGTGTAACAGAACAACATACGAACAAATTATAAAAATCAGTGTTAAAGGACTGAAATCACTAGATCAATACAAAACACACAAAAAAAACCAGAAAAATACAAAGTACAGATAAACTCATCATAGATACCAGGAATAAAATTTAATATTCACGACAGACGCGCGTTTCGTCTACAAAAGACTCATCAGTGACGCTCGAATCAAAAATGTTATAAAGGCCAAATAACGTCTGAGAGTACTTGCAGTTATTGAAAGCTAGTTCAAAGTCCGTAACACCCTTAAAAAATCATGTTTCTAAGACTAAAATATCAATTAGTAAAACCCTGGGATGACTGGGAATAAAAATATGGTCACTATTAGTCTACAGCCCATCTTCCGACCGACATTGGAACCCTTGTCAAAGTGAGGCGTGCGTTTGGATGTCCGGGATGTACAAGTACGCAGCCACGTCCGATTAGAATACGGAGTTTAATCCCATACCTCTTGTAGAGAGAGTGCCATGTTCTTTGATGTCAAGAACCCTCCAAACCACTCTTTGGGCAGATGGGTTCCTAGGTGGCATGTTCCAAGGCAAAATGTTTGTCCTTATCCAATTTGCCCTATTTTTCCAGTGGCAGTCTAAATTTCCCCGACATTCATCTAGATGGTCTTTTTTACAGGACGTAACAATTGTATTTATAGAAATTTGTTCTCATCCTGAACATACATGAAATACTTGCCACTGGACGTTAAGCAACCAACAACCGATCAATCATCAGTCAGTACACATCCAACATCCGATGGCTTTAGTGTAAAGACGTCATTACTGCCAAAATATAGGTATGGACAGATTGTAGGATCGTAAATGTACATATCTGTGTCAAAATACAATGTAATAATCAGTTACAAGGATCGTATTAAAGTTAACGGGATCGGTAAACCATGCAACATCACCGTGGAAATTAGGATGATTCGCTTTTGTAATAAGTTTTTTTACAGGTACAGCCAAACAGCCTAATCTTTGTATCTATGGAAGAATTTAGTGATTTTCAGTAATTTGTGGTAACGAAGTCATTGACTTGATAATTTACTGTAATCCATAGTTTACGTTTATTGAAATCCAAAACGTCACTACATAAATGAGCATAGCACACGAGTTGAAATATATAAACACCGTAAGAGGGGGTCAAATAAACTTCACAGTCTTAAAAAGGAAAATTAACAATAGTGAACGGAAAATCGTCCCTTTTTCTGTAATGTTTGTTTAGAGATTGCCGTGTAAAACTTAAATATTTAAAACTAGGAACATATGTTTTACAGTAACTGTTTATTGACCATTAGATTCCCAATCAACACAATGAATACATTAAAGATACGAAAGAAAAAACCAATACGTCTCCAAAGTATGTTGCTATTAGTGAGATATTTCTTTCTTGATAACGCGTGAGTTTCCTTGGGGCATAGACCTCTTGAACCCGGACACGAGCTCTGTCACGTACCCTATGGTATATGTTGCGGCCACTAGGGCCCTCTCTGGGGTTCGGGCGTACACTTAGAATTGCCTAGCTTCGCCACTGCAAGGAGTTTACTGTCGGTCAGAGAAAGACCAAAGTGACCATATTCCTAGTTCTCAGTCACTCTTTGGGGAAATTCCATAAGACAATGAATTTC
This sequence comes from Mytilus edulis, assembly GCF_963676685.1. Taxonomy (NCBI): domain Eukaryota; kingdom Metazoa; phylum Mollusca; class Bivalvia; order Mytilida; family Mytilidae; genus Mytilus; species Mytilus edulis. The sequence goes on along the minus strand of NC_092354.1, from coordinate 78,067,092 downwards.
TTGTCCTATTGGATTTATAATACCTCATTTATAAAACTCATTTGACTTTGCTAATCTCTTCATAATGACCCTGCTCAATAGCTAATTTAGTTAAAAATTTTATTAACGCAATCACGAGTTGGCAGACCGTTAGAAAATATTTATTTTGAAACTAAAAAACACGTCTTTAAAATACAAATTAGTGCTCTTAAAAGAGAGATACACGCTACCAAAGAGGTAATCTAACTCATACGTCGAAATTGAAATGACAGTATCATGTCAAAAAAAAAGACGATCAAAATACAAACAACAGTATACAAAACACAACATAAAACACTAAAGACTGGACAACACGAACCCCATACAAACAACAGTATACAAAACACTACATAAAACACTAAAGACTGAGCAACACGAACCCCATACAAACAACAGTATACAAAACACTACATAAAACACTAAAGACTGGGCAACACGAACCCATACAAACAACAGTATACAAAACACTACATAAAACACTAAAGACTGAGCAACACGAACCCCATACAAACAACAGTATACAAAACACAACATAAAACACTAAAGACTGAGCAACACGAACCCCATACAAACAACAGTATACAAAACACTATATAAAACACTAAAGAATGGGCAACACCAACCCCATACAAACAACAGTATACAAAACACTACATAAAACACTAAAGACTGGGCAACACCAACCCCATACAAACAACAGTATACAAAAAACTACATAAAACAATAAAGACTGGTCAACACGAACCCCATACAAACAACAGTATACAAAACACTACATAAAACACTAAAGACTGGGCAACACGAACCCCATACAAACAACAGTATACAAAACACTACATAAAACACTAAAGAGTGGGCAACACCAACCCCATACAAACAACAGTATACAAAACACTACATAAAACACTGAAGACTGGGCAACACGAACCCCATACAAACAACAGTATACACAACACTACATAAAACACTAAAGACTGAGCAACACGAACCCCATACAAACAACAGTATAGAAAACACTACATAAAACACTAGACTGGGCAACACGAACCCCATACAAACAACAGTATACAAAACACTACATAAAACACTAAAGACTGGGCAACACGAACCCCATACAAACAACAGTATACAAAATACTACATAAAACACTAAAGACTGAGCAACACGAACCCCATACGAACAACAGTATACAAAACACTACATAAAACACTAAAGACTGAGCAACACGAACCCCATAAAACACTAAAGACTGAGCAACACGAACCCCATAAAACACTAAAAACTGAGCAACTCGAACCCCATAAAACACTAAAGACTGAGCAACACGAACCCCATAAAAAGTTGAGATGATCTCAGAAAGAGTAAGCAAGTCCTACTCCACATGTGACACCCGTCGAGTTGCACACACACTTATATATAGCTGATATCTTATAAAGATAACATTATATGCACTGGAATGACAGACAAACATGATATATACAAACATGAAATATAAACTGTAATTGAGTAGTTGTCGTTTATTGCAGTTTCTCTTATTTGTTTTTGTTTATGGTTTTGTATAGTTCGTTTTTGAATTGTACCATTGCACCACTGTTCCAAGTTAGGGGGAAGGTTTTGCACCAACAAACTAGTTTGATCCCACCACATTCTCAATGTGCATGTCCCAAGTCAGGAGCCTGTAATTCAGTGGTTGTCGTTTGTTGCTGTATTACATGTTTGTTATTCGTTAATTATTTTGTACATAAATTAGGCCGTTAGTTTTTTCATTTGAATTGTTTTACATTTGTCATTTCGGGACCTTTTATAGCTGACTATGCGGTATGTGTTTGCTCATTGTTAAAGGCCGTACGGTGATTTATAGTTGTTTTTACTGTATAATTTGGTCTCTTGTGGAGAGTTGTCTCAATGGCAATCATACTACGTACACGTCATGGGTTATACTGTGTTTATCTTTTATATTTTGGGGCATGACTGACAAGAAATAAAAACATGCATAATCTTTCACGACAAAATTTTAAAAATAATAATTTTTCAGTTGTTACATAACTAATTGGTCATTTGAGTGTTAACAGTCAGCGGCAAATATAACATGCACATTCAGAAAGATGACACCGAGATGTCATAATAATGTAACCTTATCTATCCAGACTGATAAGATAAGTGGGTGTGACCCGGCAATACGTTGCACTTAATTCTGAATGCGGAAAACACTTAATTCAAAGCCTAAAATATAACGAGGCAGGGCTCAACATGCTCAATCAACGATCACTTTCACTCGATACCACAAGACAACCGCAGTGGTTTGGACATGTATAGATTTAATTTGTTTGTCAAGTTTCAATGTACCCAAGTTAAAGTGTATCTTCCGCATTGGATATTTTTTTGGTTTATAAATTACACCTTAAACATGTTAAAATTTTAAAATTTAAAATATTCAACAGAAAAAAATATATCATTCAGCTTATGTACGTAAATATTAGATTGACTTGACATAAACATCAAAAGTTCGTGTTTATATTACTTACCAAAATGTGGTCCCCATTATCGGCTTATGTACGTAAATATTAGTTTTACTTGACATCAAAAGTTCGTGTTTATATTACTTACCAAAATGTGGTCCCCATTGTTGATAAGGTTGCAATGTTAACGACTCCAAAATAAATATTTCGATACAATCAATACTTACCGAGGCCTTACGAAGGGATACTGTGCATACCTGTCATTATAACAGTTTAAATTATCAAAATGTTTAAACAAACTGATAACATTATATAGATGTTCTATGCGGAACTATTTATGATGGTTTTATTTAGTTGTCCCACAAATATGGTATTTAAATACTTGTATTGTACTAAACTTAGATTTAAACATTTATCTCAAATCTATCTCACCTTACGTTTTGGGTCAGTTTCATAATGAATACAATCATCCGTTCGTCGAGTTTTATCAAAGTTATTTTTTATCTTCATTAATATTGAGATACAATATAAATATGTAACGAAATACATGGTATGGACTTCAATAGGTCGTTTTGATATTTAAAATTCAGCCTATTATTTTGTTAAGTAAACAATATAAATGTAATCATATACAACAAACACAAATCACAAATATTATGAGAGAGAAAAGAGAGAGAGAGAGAGAGCAGAGGGAAATTCTTATGTGGAGAGAGAGATGAATAACTTCCATGCTGTTTTTTTTCTTTTTTTTTTTCTTTCCTCTCTTTTATTTTATCACAATGTTTCCTTCCCATTTCGTTGTGCGGTTGCCGAAGTACTAATGATCTAGACGGTATTGCAGAAAATCTTAAACCAATAGCAGTATATAGAGATTTTGATAAGATAACGAATTTAAAAAAAAAAAAATCTATGTATTTAGTGATTCTAGTACACTTTCAGCATTCAATCAAGGATTTATATACTTTACAAATCCTTCCTTCAACTATATATATAAAACATGTTGATTTAAAAAAAAAGTATTATTTGACGTATCATTTGAATCAAAACAAAAGCTTTAGAATAATGTACATCTGAGTTATCTCGCTTTTCATATATAGCAAAGTAACAAAATAATACATTCCGATAATCCAATCAAACTAGTAGTACTGCAACGGACATCGAAAAAGACGCTTAGTTAACGAGTTTAATGGTCCAGAATAACACACGGCTGCAAATTGTTTTAAATGATAGAATAATATCTATATTTTAAATTCCGTCTGGTCGTAAAAAGTTTCTTTTGTCACATATTTATATGTTATCTCTTTAATGGGGGTACCCCTCAATTTACGGTTTGGGGTAGTTACCTTAAAATCCAAAAAAATATTTTTTTGTGTTTAAATTTCCCGCTATTTTCGTAAATATCTTCGGAATGATGAAGACATAAATATAATACTATCCCCAAGTAAAACTTTCAAACTTAGAGTTGGCTGTTTTTTTCGATAGAAATAACAAATAAAAAATACATTGTATGTCAATGTTTAACCTCAGAACAATTAATATGCATGCAAGTGGTCGGGAAAAAGTACTATTGAAGTTTCGCAGAGATTTGGTGTGTGACAAGGTGATGCTACAACCAACTTCTCTTGATATTCTACTTTCTTTGGGCGAATCATCAGTGATGTAATGAGACTTGCACCAGAAGGCAAAAGTGTTGCGTCTTTAAATTAGATTGATTGATTGATTGTTGGTTGCTTAACGTTCAGTGGCGAATATTTCATGCATATTCAGGACGAGAACAAGTTAACAATAAAAACAATAGGTAGGTCTATTCATAAGAGAGACCATTCGGGATGATGGTCGGAAAAATTTGGACTGCCACTGGAAAATGATAGTATGTTGGATTGGGACAGAAATTTTGCATTGCAACAGGCCACCTACGGATCCCTCAAAGAGTTGTTGCAAGGGTTATTAACGTGCAAAGAAACGTGGCACTCTCTTTACACGAGGCATCGGATTTAACGTCCCCATTAAATCGATATTCTGACCAGACGTGACTGCGAACTTTTTACTGCCGGTCGGGAGAAGACCAAGTGACCATATTTCGTTTCCTAAATCACCCTTGGGGAAATTTAAATTAGAAACAACAGAAATCTATATACATGTATGTGATCAAACGGATCAACATGCATCCTCACAACCTGACACTAAGTGACTGTTATACGATCTCGCGCTCAGTTTCCTCTATGTAGTTTGGATATGAACACAGTTTTTTTTTGTGTAAAAGCAAAACCTTTAAAAAAACAGAAATGTAGTCTCCACACCCGATCACAGCAGTACTTGGTCGTGCGAAAAAAATCAGGGATAGAATGCGGTGATTACATTGTTCTGTGTTCGGAGACTCGGAGACATGTCGAAGAAATTGTCTTGATATCATCTTAATTTCGGTGCATTACATTAGGGAGGACGGGGGATGAAAAATATTACATTTACAAGTTTTTCCGTTCCTGCCAAGGGTATAGTCTTCAGATGATTAATACAACATATGTCACATAAATTAAGGTAGTAGAAAGTTCTTCAGTTCTAAGTTCCGCAGTATTGGATCCAGGGCTAAAGGGGGAGTTAGGACCCTCCTTTAATGACGATCACTTGTTTTTAATTGGGACAGATGGTTGGGAACACCTTCGCTTTATCCTGGGTTGGAACCCCGTTTTAAAAATTGATGTACTCCCCTGTTCCGCCTTACACGAATTCTTCCTTTGGTTTGTAAGCGGTTGTTCTAGTTCTAACCGTTTCCAATATCAATGGACTATAATTTATCTTACCTCCTATACATTTCTAGGAATGTGATAGGTTAAAGCGTCCTCGTGGAAACCGTGTATATTTAATATTAGGTTAGTTGGGAGGCGGGGCTTATTTCATACACGGTTAGTAGGGGAGTTACGTTCCTTTATATTCCATATAAGGTAATAAGGAGGCAGTGCTTATTTCATACACAGTTAGTAGTGGTGTTACGTCCCTTTAGAAAAACAAAACAGTACTGAGAAAAAATCTTAAAGGTTTCGGCAGACGAAGAAAGTGATGATAAAGTAAAATAAATTCATAAAACACATTTAAATCTAACAAGTTTTCATTGTTGGCATTTTTTTTTTGTAGGATCAAAGGAAGTAGTTTCTAAATCATATGTTAATGCTAACTGTATTGAAGACTTAGTTTAAACAATATTTATTCAGATAAATCAACATTAAACGATAATATACATTATACTATATTGAAGACTTGTTCATTTTGATAGTTCACTAATTTTCTTCCACACATTTTGTCCAGGTGATTTCTCTACTATAGTGAGGACCCCCATGTTAGGTTGTGCACGAAGCATGGAATGGTTCAATATGGCTGCCGTTACCATCGAAACGGAACAAATGTGCAAAAATTAAGTTTTTTGTTTTTGTGAACTGTTTGGATATGCTTTAACACAGAATCATTATATTTTAATACAATGTAGGTGCCCACTATATACAGGTGTTTGATGATTTTGGAACTCATTGGAACTACTATGTTTTCATGGAAACTACACCAAAAATTTCAAAATGCTCCAAACTTTATGAAACTCCACAGTAACGATGAACAACATTGGAAAATGTGGCATTTGGCGTTGGAATTTCCGAAATGTCTGTTGTTACCAGTCTGCCATGGAAACAATGCAAAAAGATAAAAAAAAAAAATAGAAAAAAAACCCTGCAATCTGGATGAAACTTTACAGAAATGGTCGCTAGTTAAAGCAGAGTTGAGTTTTCACTTTTGAATTTTCAAAATGGCTGCCGCTCACCTGGCAAAGGGGGAAGGGTGCCATCAGTTATTGCTAGCAATTACAAATCTAGTTTTATTTTATTTCTCCATTAGGTATAAGATAAAGTTCATTTATAGAAACCCATAGAGAAATCCTATTAGATTAAAAAAATGATTTAGACCCGCGAGCCCCTTTTAGGACCCATAGTACTACAACGGATAAAAATGAACTAGTTTAATAGTGGTTAATATCCCCTTCAAACAATGACACCCATCCTGTATTATGCAGCAAACTCTGATTTGTAAGGCATACATGGGGAAGCAGGTCAGTTTTGATGGGCTAGCAGTTCTTCGACAAGGACTAGTAAAATTCTGCTGCCAATAAGTCCTGGGCTAGTTAGCTGTAACCACATTTTTTTAACTCTAGGAATAAGCTGCCATATTGAAATTGCAAAATGGATCCATAGCTAATATTTTTTGGAAACACCAAGAACAAAAATCGTGCCTAATTAAGTGCTCTTACCATCACACCCAGCTTGTTTCACCTTTCTGTCGGACTATAAGTTAAAACGCAGAAACAATGACTTTTTCTTAAACACTAATTTATTCATTTTCTTCCATTTTTTACCATTTTCTTCATAAAAACAAGTCAGCAATATAAGAGTTTATTTCATCCATTCAGTTGATATTTGAGTTTTAAATTTTGAAATTTGATTATTGACTTTCCATTTTGAATTGAGATCGTAAATTTTGTTATTTTACTTTTAATAAAATATGTGTCAGAATATTCATTTTACATGTGTGCATAACTTGAAAAAAATAAGTCAACTTACGAGTATTCTTGCACATTATTAATTTGGTTCGAATCAATTGCTTATCGACATATCCGACATAACTATGCTGTTTTCATTACGTATAAGTCTACACTAAGAACTCTTCTATGTTTACTTGAAAGGTGAAATCAATTTAGTGGATTGCTGTTTTAAATATATCAAAATACACTATTGTATAAATTGTAGTTGTGTAACACATATGTGCAATTAATTTAAACTAGCAAATTGTGTATAAAATAGTGAAGATAATGGGTGCAGTTCTTTTCAGTTGTAAGGAAATGTCAATGAAGTTAGAATGATTCGTGTGATGTAACGAGAAAAACTGTATTCGCATGTTGTTAAAACCTCAATGTAGATAACTATTTTAATGATTTTATAAACCAGAATCATATATATAACAACAAAATTAACGTTTAAGCATACATAAGCTTCAAATTGTGTTCCATTGTTTAGTTCAGAAGACAATACGTGTATATTTCTCTTTCTGACGAATGGTACAGTATGTTTCTTTACTATTCTCGGATATTCTTCCAAGCTCTGCAAAAATGAATACAATCAACATTCATTGATGCTATGAAAGAGGGTAAAAGATATTAGAAAGACATTCAATTTCATAGATCAAAAATAAACTGACAACGACATTGATAAAAAGTAAAAGACAATCAGAAAAACAATAGCACACACACACAGCATATAAAACTAACGACTACGCAACACGAACACTAAAAAATACCAGAGTTAATCGCAGGAGCTCCGGGAGGGTGAACAGATCCTGCTCCACATACGGCACCCGTCGTGTTGCACATGTTATTACAAACCGGGTAATAGATTGATTTGGTATGTCGCATTCGTTAAAAAAGAAATGAGTTGAAGTTACAACACTATAAATGTATGCATCAAAATACCATTATCATGATTATTTTCATTTAAAAAAAAAACAGTTGTTCGTATATGTTTTTTTAATTGTAAATGGTTCGTCCATCATATTGTCGTATGCTTTCAAGTGGAAACAATTTATTTCAGAGACAACCATCAAATCAAACTAAATCAATACTGTCCTTCTAAAGAAATAATTTGTAATTATAAGTTTAATCTTTCGTGAACCCTTCAAAACAGATGTTAAAAGATCTACTGTAGGACAGGTCTATTCTCTCCACATTCCTGTCGTGCCGTTACATAACTAAATTAAATAATGCGTAGTAAATGCTAATTGGAAGATTCAAACAAAACAACTCAAAATAAGCATGTCATATTTCGTTTAACTATATTACTTATACTTTTGATTATTCATACTATGTACTGCCAAGCAAAAGAAGAGAAATATGGATAGTAAGTTTTATCTAAAGTACTTACCCTCCACACGAACACCTAAAATAAGAAAATATCATATTATATAGAGCGAGACGCTCAGACTTATTAGTCGAACTTATCAGTGAAAGTTTTCACGTTTAAATGACTTCATATACTGTCATGTAGGGATCTCTTCAAATTATAATACGGTATTATAATGCCAATTTTTAAAATTAGTAGGCTGGCTTTTTGTTACTACCACCTAATTTCATTATGCGTCTTCTTGATAGCTGCCTCATTGGAAATTTTCAATCACATGTTCTGATGTTTACTTCCTGTTTTTTTATAAAGGATTTGTAATCAAGGCGTAATCAATCTGATTAAAGTATCCACATGTATTTGATACCATGGAATTCACAGTAACATTGTTCTGCATTTTGAATTCAATTTTGAACATGACATCATACATCATAATATTGGCCGTTTGTCATATATTGTCTATAACAACAAATGCTCAAAGCTATTATTCATACTTATCGGTTTGCTAAGTGACACTTACCGACAAAAGTTTATGAACATTAAAACATTGAAATTGTCAATGATATAAAACTTGTTTTAGAGAATGTAAAGGACGAACACGTTGTGTGGTTAACCATGAATATTTTAGTATTGCATTAATTTAGGAACGTTGTCATTTAATGTTTAAATAAATGTAGGCAACATCTTCAATTTGTTTTAATTTGACAAAGATTATGTTGATTATAATCTCTGAAAGATTGCCTGGCTATTTTTAATTTGAAAGCTATTTTCCTGATGTGTTTCCCTAGTTTGTTGATGTATGCATATTCAATCTTTGTGATCGATGCTTATATAAATTGAAATATAGGTGTCATAAAGATACTTCCAGGGACAAACAATAAGCTGTGTCATCAAACAAGTGGGTATAATAAGTCATACACCAGTAATATAATTTAGAAAACTCTGCTGAGATAATGCTTGCCCCAAAAAGTGGTAACATTTTACAATACAAACTGTAAACATGAGTTGTAAAATTGACATATTTGATCAGTACATGTACACGAACAAACTATAAACACTGTATTGCAGGTGGTGGATTTCGGGAAAGTTCATAGTTATGTGGCTATACGTCTCCCTCGTCTTGGATTGACAGCATAATTAATATGCCAAATGTCAAAGACAACTTAAAAAGGCTTTATCTATATCAATACATAGCAAAACAACAAATAACACGGTCAAATGCCTTAAAATACCCACCAAAAAAATACAAAACGTAAGCTAGTACATGTATCTAGCTCAAAGTATAAATGCATTAATACACACATGGTTTTGTGAAGCTGAATAAGTACGAATCGACAACTGTGTGTTAAAAAAAAATACCATATGGAGTGCCAAAATGAAACGAAAGATGTAAGATTTACTATATAACATTATGCTTAAAATAATGTTTTCGAAAGTAGTTGCTACATCAACATGCCATATCAATACGCATTTAAGATATAACGTTGGTTCTTACAAATGGTTTGTTTTATATCAAAGTAAAACTTTGAATTTGTATAAGAACACTTAAACTAGGGAAACACATCAGGAATATAGCTTTCGTGTTGTTTATTCTTTAGTTTTCTATGTTGTGTCATGTGTACTATTGTTTTTCTGTTTGTCTTTTTCATTTTTAGCCATGGCGTCGTCAGTTTGTTTTAGATTTATGAGTTTGACTGTCCCTTTGGTATCTTTCGTCCCTATTTTAAACTAATAATACAATTTTAATAAATACGGATATTTCAGAAAAATGTCATGGTATACATGTCAGTATACAATATTAACCATGCACAAATAGACATGCATCGGATTTAATGCTTTTGTAAAGCTACATGCATGAATGTACTTTCATTAGTTTCAATAAACAAGTACTAAATAAACCAATCCAGTCTTGTAATGTGAGACATCATCTGAAATAACATAAAAGTACCAAGTTTTTCTGCAACAGATGCGCATTCCTACAATCAATCTCTGTTCAATGATGATCAAGGCTAAACTTTTTAAAAATCTAAAGCTTATTAAAGATATGAAGAGCTATGAACAAAACAAAAACTACAAAAAAGTGTTATCCGAATAGGTTTTGTTACTTTTATATAATTATGTCTTTAATCATTTAATTTTTTTTTTCATATTTTCCCATTCAATAAAAACGTCATATACAATTTCGCTATCACTTATTATTTTATTCTTCATTTTTTTTAACTCATCACAACATTGCACAATATACTTATCTGTTTGGTACTTTACACTTACAATGGACTGAAAAATAGGAATATTAATACAGTTAAAATCTTATAAACAATTTGACAGAACCACAAAAGGGCAAATACTCAACTAAAAACACCAGATGTAACGTTTTACTTAATAGGTTCAGCATGTTGTCTTGAAATATTGTTTATATTTAGAAGAAACTGTGATTTCCTGAATGTGGGAGCTGAAGGTTTTAAACGTTTTTTTTATTAGTTACAATAAACGGTTATTTACTTAGACATAACTGTTTTCAATAAAGTACGGACACTTGTTTTGTATATGTAGTCATAATAAAATTGAGAATGGAAATTGGGAATGTGTCACAAAGAGACAGCAACCCGACCATAGAAAAAAAAAACAACAGCAGAAGGTCACCAAGAGGTCTACAATGCAGCGAGAAATTCACGCTCCCGGAGGCGTCCTTCTGCCCGATACAAATATATATACTAGTTCAGTGATCTCTCTAGTTCATTTCTATTTCATGTTATAATTTCGTCCCCGAGCTTATCACCAGCCCAGTAATCAGCACTTCGGTGTTGAAATGAATATCAATTATATGGTCCTTTTTAAAAATTTCCGATTTACAAAACTTTGAATTTTTTGAAACACTAAGGATATTCTTATCCCAGGAATAAATTACCTTAGCTGTATTTGGCACAGAACTTTTTTGAAATTTTGGATCGTCAATGCTCCTCAACTTTGTACTTGTTTGGCTTTATAACTATTTTGATCTGAGCGTCACTGATGAGTCGTATGTAGCCTAAACGCGCGTCTGGCCTTTTTAATTATAATCCTGGTACCTTTGATAACTGTTAACGCCACTGGGTCAATGCCACTACTGGGGTGCGTTTTGTCACCAGCCCAGTAGTCAGCAATTCTGTGTTGATATGAAAATTAATTATATTGTCACTTTTATAAATTTCCTGTTTACAAAACTTTGCATTTTTCGAAAAACTAAGGATATTATTATCCCAGGAATAGATTACACAGGGAATATTGCAACATATGTTGTTCATGTTTTTAAAAAATATGGAAAACATATGATATTCATATGTTTTAAAACATATGAAAACATATGGAAGCAAACAAATGTTTTCAAATGTTTTATAAATCCTGTTAACATATGTTTGTAACATATGAAAAACATATGATTTTCATATTTTGTCATATGTTACAAAGGACATTATAAAATAAATAATTTAAGAAAATGTCAAAATTTGTAATTTAACTATCACATACATTTATTCATTTATTATCTATATAAATAAAATCATCATAGATTATGGAACGCCGACACTGTCTTATTATGACATTTCTCATTATATGATGTTCATTTGCCTGTATATAATGTCATTTTACCCTTATATGATGTGCAAATGACATTATATGATGTGCACTTGTCCTTATATGATGTACACGTGTTATTATGTGATGTGAACTTGTCCTTATATGATGTACACTTGTCATTATATGATGTGAAGTTGTCCTTATATGCTGTACAAACACATTTATATGAGGTACACACATCTTTATATCATGTCCACAATTCATTATATAATGTGCTTTCTCCATTATGTCATGTGATTGCGTCCTTATATTATGTGATGCTTTCCTTATACGATGTAGAAACGGCATTATGTGATGTGCAATCACCTTTATATGATGACAATTTGACATTATCTGATGTGCAAATTATATTATATGATGTGCAAATGATCTAATATGATGTGCAAATGGTCTTATATCATGTACAGATGGCTTTATATTATGTGTAAACTTCTTTATATGATGTGAACGTATCCTTATGTTATGTGCTAACATCATTATATGATGTGGTAATGTCATTATATTATGACAATGTAACAGCATAGGGTGTGGTTCGGTTTACATCTTTATAGGGTGTCAGAACAGCATTATGATGATGTCGAAACATCATTATGAGGATGTGCATTCATCGTCCTGATGGTCAATGAACATGATTACGATAAAAGCGATTACTCACTACGTCAGAACTGATTCCGATCTGCTTCTGCAGAATTAATATAAACCCGGTTCAAATCTTTAGCTATCGTTTGGAAAATTGTTGAGATGTAAAAAGAAAAAAACTTGACATTTGTTCCTTGATTAAAGATGAAAAAAATCACACCAGATATTATTGATGGAAAATTGTCAAATTATTAATTTTTATCGATGGGTCTACAATAATGAATATACGGGATCTACAATAATGAGCATATGTAGTTAACTTATTACGTTTTTAAGCGAAAGTACATTTTTAAGATAAAGTGAGACAATGCATTTTAAAAATCACACCAGATATTATTGATGGGAAATTATCAAATTATGAATTTTATCGATGGGTCTACAATAATGAATATACGGGATCTACAATATTGAGCATATGTAGTTAACTTATTACGTTTTAGAAATAGATCTTTAATATTTTAAACGAAAGTGCATTTTTAAGATAAAGTGAGACATTTGCATTTCAACAAAAATTAACGTTTCAAACATTTCGGCGGAAGATTAGGATCAATTGTTACAGGAACTAGTTGAAGAATTTCCCTGTAGAGGCGAAAATATGATAAAAACAAATTGTGTGGCTCTTATTTATAGCTTGCTGTTCGGTTTGAGTAATAGCTCCGTGTTGAAGACCGTAATGTAACCTATAATTGTTTCCTTTTACACATTATGACTTAGATGTAGAGTAGTCTCATTGGCACTCATATCTTCTTATTTCTATTCATTGCAAAAATATTTAATAACGATAGCTACAAAATTATCCTCTCTTGCATTTATAATTGTACCGGTATGGATGATTGGTTGATTAATTTGTTGATTAATTGCTTTTTAACGCCACGTTCAACACTATCATGCTATATCGTGGCTGTGAGTTTATATTGGTGGAAGAAGCCGAAGTCCCAAGAAAGAACCACCGACTTTCGGTAGTAAAAACTAATAATTCTATTAAATTAAGATTGGAGTCGAGCTTACATGTACCTGTGGGATTCGAACTCACAACCTACATGTAAGTGTTGACAGGCTAGATACTTGGACTACTCGCCAACCGACCCCATCCCCACCCCCACCCCCAAAAAAGGAATTAAAGGAGATATGGGATGACCTTCAACTCGGTGCTTGACACTTGCTTGCATCTTTTTATTATGTTTTCATGCATTTATTGCACACTTACATGATTATTAATGTATGCTTGACGTCCAACGGAAAATTGAAATATATATATATAGATATATATATAAAAGACTATGTGTTATGATTGCCAATGAGTCAACTCTCCACAAAACACCAAATGACACAGAAATTAAACACTATAGGTCTTCGTACGGCCTTCAACAATGAGCAAAGCCCTTATCGTATAATCAGCTATAAAAGGCCCCTTAATGACAAATATAAGACAATTCAAACGAGAAAACTAACGACATAATGTATGAACAAAAAATGAACGAAAAACAAAAACCGGTATGTAACACATCAACAGACGACAACCCACTGAATTACAGGCTCCAGACTTGGGACAGGTGCATATTCGTACGGGAACATATTAATGTGAAATGAATACTAACCCTGTTTTGTAATAGACCAACACCTTGAGTCGGATTTTTAACATGCTACTTCACAGAAATCCATTTCACCTTACCCAGACAAATTATTCTGATAAATATGAGAATATGAGAGAAAAAATAAAACAATAGTGTTTGTCCTGGAAGAAGGAAGCACACGTCCTCCTGCCCACACTTCATGTTTACACCACGATGACCGTGAGGGCATTCCGATGTATTGTCGCAACAGAGATTTGACTTTCGACTTTGACTGGTACATGTTACCGATCGTATAAAAACGCAGACATAACCGAGTGCAAAATAGCATTCCTTGTCGCTTCAAGTAATACTCATAATTTTTTTTTAGAACATATTAAATTAATTATATGAAAAAGTTGCGTCGTTAGAAATATATTTTTAAGTTATAAGTAAGTTATATCTAGACATACATACAGGACAATTGTGTTAACGCATTAGGAAGAACACCTCAAGAACGTTTATACGGGAAAAATTAATGCCTACATAAATCCAAACTATTAGAAAATCCGAATTATTATAGAAGTGTTTTCACCATGCACTTGCACTGCACTATTATTAGAATAGTAGAATAGAATGCTGAAGCATTTGGATAAAAATTATGCATACATGTAACTGTTATATATAGAATAATAGGTAGTTTCGTTTTTGATACTGACTATATCATGTTGAATATCTAGACGAGCCCGTTCATCATCCACGCACGAACCTGTCTCAGAAAAAATATGTCTCTGTAAGTTAACCTCACTTTCAGGTATTGTGATGTGATTTTCTTTAAGACAAGTGCGTGTTACCATCAACGTGAACTTGTGGTCATCCGATGTTCAGTACTTCAGTCCTTTGATACTTTCTGTTCTAGTAAATATTACATTTATAAGCAAATGACATTCAGCCTTCACATTTTTGAAGGTGTATATAAATCCGACATAACCGAGAATCGCAATGGTCTTTAAACAGAAAATAGAATGGAGCGTTTTCAGATCCGCGTAAGCATAGCTTGGACACACAATAGCTGTAATTTAATTAGATTTGTGTCTGAATGAACATAAAAATACTATTTATTTTTTTGTTTACTGAGGCCTGGTGGTCTCTGACATATAGAGAGTTGTGTTTTATTTTTTTCTAAGTGAAGATGGTGACTTTTAATATTTTAGGTTTATCTTTAAAACTACAATAGATTAAAAAAAATACTGCAATGTGTCTGAATATATTTTATGGTAAATTTTAAGGTCCCATTTTGGGCAATTTTGGCTCGTATGAGTTTTGTTGTTTTATTGCCTTTTATTTTGATACTTATTTATAGGGAAACCTTATCTGAGCAAAATAGTTTTCTCGTTTGAATTGTTTAACATTGTCATTTCGGGGCCTTTTGTACTGACTATGCGGTAAGGGCTTTGGTCATTGTTGAAGGCCTTACGGTTACCTATAAGTGTTAATTTCTGTGTCATTTTGGTCTCTTGTGGAGAGTTTTCTCATCGGAAATCATACCACGTCTTCTTTTTTTATATTATAAGAACAGATTTAAAAATAAGTAAATTATAATTATTGTCATTTTCCTCATTGGTGGTGGGGACGGCGTAGGAAAGATGGGAATTCCTCTAATTTATTTTCCGTGAAATAGGGAAAAAAACAATCATTTCAAAGACATAAACTTTTCACGATTCCCCCCTAAAAAGACCACAAGAGAACAATTACACACACCTTTCTCAATACGTTAAAAAAAATCTCCATTGAAATAAGTTGAAAATAAACAATCTGTATATACAAATATGTGAACATTACCAAACCTGACCATTTTGCATTTCGGGGTCAGTACGTCATGTACGTGGATTAAGCATGCAGTCTCCGAATTTGGATATTTTAGCTTTTTCTGAGGAAAAAAAGATTGTTTCAAAGACAAATAAAGGAAGTACAAAACACTACATGTATACGTCATATCACAAATATATACGAATTTGTATGGTTTTGGAGGAGTAACACTTTAGAATTAAATGCTTCTTTTTGTACTTCGGTCAACGCTTTTACAACCCTATGACGTTACAAAAAGAAGCATTCAATACTTATAATTACATTTTTTTAGCATTTATCATGAAAACGAATTTTATTATTGTTTTATTTAATTCACCTGTGCACTTTATTGTGGGACCACCTGTTATCATGAATGAAAAGTTTTATTGAGCAATACAATTGCTTACGGAATAACACGTGATGTGCAGTTAGCCAATCAGAATAAAGTATCATAATGAAACATACATCTAATGTAATTATTACATTCTACATCTTACCATTTATATTATTCAATAACAGTTTATAAAACAAACCATCTCGCCATATTATGCATGAGTAGATAATTTTATAGCTATTGTTGTGAAATATTTTTAAAACTGACTGTGAGTTCAATGATGCATTTTGCAATGAATAGAAATAAGAAGATGTGGTATGAGAGCCAATGAGAAAACTTTCCATCCAAGTCATAATGTGTAAGAGTAAACACCCATAGGTCAAAGTACGACCTGCAACACGTAGCTTTTGCTATACCCAAATAGCAACCTATAAAGAGCCTCACAATTTGTTTTATCATATTTTCGCCACAGCCGCCAATTAGCTCCTGTATTAATTGATCTTTAGATTATCTCCCTCTGAACTGTTTAAAACGTTGATTATGTTAACATTCATTGTCTCATTTTTCCTATTAATTGCACTCTCGCTAGCGATGGACACATATTTGAGCCGGGTTTATAGTATACAGAAGCAGATCGGAATCAGTTATGACGTAGACAGTAATTATTATAATCGTTATCATGTTCATTGACCATAAGGACGATGAAAGCACATTATATAATGACGTTTCGACATCATATAATGAAGTAAACCAAACCACATTATATAAGATTACAAGTACATAATATAATGACACAACCACATCATATAATGATATTTGCACATAATATAATGGTTACTGCACATCATATAATGATATGTACACATCATATAAGTATATTTGCACATGACATAAGTATATTTGCACATCATATAAGGATCGTTGTACATAATATAAGTACGTTTGCACATCATATAAGAATGTTTGCACAACTTATAAGTACATTCGCACATCATATAAGTACATATGCACATCATATAAGTATATTTGCACATCATATAAGTATATAAGCACATCAAATAAGTATATAAGCACATCATATAAGTATATATGCACATCATAGAAGTATACATGCACATCATATAATGATGTTTGCACATCATATAATGATGTTTGCACATCAAATAATGATGTTTGTACATCATATAAGGATGTTTGCACATCATGTAAGGATATTTGCACATCATATAATGACAATTGCACATCATATAAAGGTAAATGCACATCATATAAAGAAAATGGTCATAACAAGACAGTGTTGGCGTTCCATATTAGATACCAGGACTAAATTTAGTATATACGCCAGACGCGCGTTTCGTCTACAAAAGACTCATTAGTGACGCTCGAATCCCAAAAAGTTAAAAAGGCAAAATAAAGTACGAAGTTGAAGATCATTGAGAACCAATGGATTTCTGAAACATGAAAATGCAATATTTCACTCTTCACACTAAATGCCACATGCACCGGTGTGTAACTACAATTACGATCATCCCAAAATTAAGGGGAATTTCAAAAGGCCGATTTCTCCACTTTAACAGCTTATTTTCATATTTGTATTAGGTCAAACAATATCCTTACAAGCATTGGTATTGAAATATTTCTTAGTACATGATGGAAAAGGAACAAGAAGAATGAAAATCGAGATTCAAGAAATCGCGATGATCCTAACTTTAAATTATTTTTATCAACGATGATCGTAATTATTATTATCAAAGATGATGGTTACTCTCTGTTCCAACGAAGCATTTTTTTTAAAACACATCAACACAATGTCTAATATAACTTAATAGTTATTTCTTGAATATTCAGTGAAAGTTTTGGCCTGGCCTGTATTCTCAAACTGTATCATTAAGATGACAGTTATGTTGACTTCATATAAACGTATTCCATTTTGAATGTTAACTAAATTACTAATAAGAAAAAAAACATCAAGCATATAAGCCTGATAATTCCCTCTTATGTCATTTCTTTTTGACAAATAGCGGTGTTCTTGACCCTCATACTCGGGGGTGGGGTGGGGAGATGACGCTCCATTACATAATTGATAGGGGTGCTGCTGGCGTTTGTTACCGCACCCTTTTCATATAATTTAGATTTTAAAAATGTATACCTTTTCCCATATTGTTAGAATTATGTGTGATGTCTTATGTACACGTTGAATATTAAAGTGCCAACAGAGAGAAAATAGGTCGATAAAACACAGCCCGGAACACCAAAAAAGATGACAGACGAAGTTATTGCAACTTTATTGATCTTATCATATACTCTTGATAGTTCCCGAACTTTTCACATTTTTTTCAAGATTGAAAAGGTGACCTATTCCAGCAGCATGTCCTATCACCTTTATATCGGAAGTGGACCCACCCAGCCCTCATATAACGTAAATGTACGAATGCTTGCATGGTGCTTTGAATACGAAAAGCCGGAAATCTGTTCACGGTTACCGTTGTTTTATATTATGACGCAAAATCCATGGACGCTCACGCGATCATTTGCTACTGTTTTTTTTTAAGTTTTGAAGAATGGACAGAGAAAGATGATACAAAGTACTTTGGTTTTTCACACTGGTGAACCAACAAGTACTATAAACAGATATATTGAAATTGGTGACTTGTCGATTAACTGGAAAAAACCGGGGAACGAATCGCAACACAAAAAAAATTATGAAATTCAAGGCAACGGAAGTGTTTTTGCTTTGATGGATAATTTTACGTACCCTAAAAGCATAACGAAAGGTAAATATTTTTAGGCACATTTTGCTTGATTGTTGGATAAAAGCAGGTCGATTTATTTTTCAAGAAAAATTATAATCCGACTAAGACTGTAGATATATATTAACCTGAGAACGATATTGTAATATAAATATAATTGCATTGGGTAATCCGTTTCATTACCTATTTATATATCTCATAATGAGGATGTTAAAAGATAAGACACACATACATACCAAATAACCATATAATTTGTAAACACATTAGACAATAAGACAAACTTGGAAAAAGGGGGGAAGAGGACATCATATACTTGATGTAAAGTATTGAAATTGTTGTTTATCTAATGTCACTACAGAAAAACTTAATTACTGATGCAGACTTGTATAATTGTGTCTAACGATATTTGGTATTTGTATTTGTTTATCAGTTGATTTAAATCTATGAAATTGTATAAACAAATTTATTATTATCTGCAGCAATAAATACTTATCTATTTTACATTTAATAGATAGGGGTGTCCCTGGGGATCACTTACTACCCTATTTTCATATAATTTAGATTTAAAAAATGTATATATACCTTTTCATACATTGCGTAGGTAATAATGTACATGTAACCTTTTCCGAATTTTAAGTATGAGTGATTCCAGGACATGCAGGAGCGGACAAGAATCACATTATGACATTACCGAGAAAACCATCACATTTGCTTTAAGGGCATACGATACAGTAGAGATCCCTTGTTGATTTTTTCTTAAAATTTTGATAGAAGGTCAATTTCAATGTGTACTTTTCAAATATGCAAAGAAAAAAGTACCTTCATGACTTACTTTTTGAGATAATTTGGTTCGAAATTTGCATATTTGGAAGAAAATCCCTGAAATTTCATTAATAATGACTCTTAAAGAAAGTAACAATACTTTTGAACGAAAAGTCATAACTTAACCGGGTTTTTTGTAAAATATTCCCTTGATTCATGGCATCAACATACTGAAACAAGTATAAGGTTAAATCAAATCATCATGTTCCGGATTTTAATTGCTATATCCGAAATAAAGAAATTGACCATATTTTTGTGTCTTTTCGGAAGTGCAGAACAAATTTGATCGTTGATTTTTTCCTGAAATTTTGGCGGAGTGTTCTTGAAACAGTACTTGATTGATTGCAAAAGAAAAAAATTGGGGTCCATGTGCTTGTTTTTTCAATAAAAGCCATATACCTTAATTTTTTACGACGTCTGTCAGTATGGCGCTAAATTACGTCAAATTAAGTTTTAATCGCAACAACGTCGTGTAATCATTCCCGCCGTACACGAGTTCGATGTCAAGTATATGCAGGTGTTTTTCAAAGCGTTCATACAAAAAATTATAAGATGGTTAATCATAAAATGGAAAAATATTTTTGCTAAACATTTACGAAACGAAATTTGGACAGGAACCTTTTCATAATATAAAAAAAAGACTATAAAAATGATTCTAGCAGATTGCTTTATCAGATATACGGCAAAAAGAAAATCTGATAGAAGTATAAAGGTGCATCTCCGTCCGACATTAGTTCTAAATTGCTTCATGTACTGTAAGGGGATAGATAACATTATTGACATGACAAAATGTGAACCAACTATACATTAAGTGAGGCGATACCATAAATTGACAACAGTACAACCTTCAACAATGACAAAACCGATACCGTATCGTCATCTTTAAAAGGTTCCGCCGTACTTTGATTTTCTTTTTTTTACATTCGAAAGATAGTCATCTTTCAAATTTGAATTATAATCAGTACTTCTTGTTTTATAATAAGAGCTGGTTTGTGCAATTTAAATCATGCCATTATTGCCTAAATCGACCGAAAATGAAGTTGTAATATACTATTTCATAGGAAGTACAGTAGCCGGTATAAGAGAATAATATTGAACGATGTCTTTATCAATAGATAAGTTACATAACCTTTTTTACGGCGTATACGTATGAATATTGGCGTATTTGTTTGTCTAGAAGTAGAGCTATATTGAGAACACTTTGTTCGTCTGTCCGATCGTCTAACTATACGACGAGTTTTAACGTGTGTACACTTTATTATCTGTCTGTCTGCAATTAGTATACATTTGCCGATACTTCTATTTTTATCTCTCAATACATTGAAGTACAATAGGGACATGCTTATACAAATAAGTAGACGTGGTATGATTACCAATGAGACAAATCTCAATCAGAAACCAAATGGCTAAACGACTATAGTACATCGGACGGCCTTCAACAATGAGTAAAACCCATACTGCATAGTAAGCTATGAAAGGCCCCTACATGAAAAATGCAAAACAACTCAAACGGGAAACTTACAACCTGATTGAAGTACAAAACAATGAACAAAATACAAATATGATGAACATGATACCAAAAGACACCATTTAATTATAAGCCCTTTTAACAGCATTTGAACGGGCGTTTTCTTGTTTTGGTCTATTGCATCCAGTGTCATATACAAAAAGAATACAACTAATTACAAACAAACTAACGTGTGACAATTCTGCATCTATTGGTAATATTTTGCTTAAATTCAAACCAAAAACGACACAAATATTTTTTTTTTAAATCTTTTTAACGGACTTTTATTGACAGTTTTTCTACATACATTTACAATATTATATGTTTTTAAAATATCCGAATTAAAATCGGCTATTTTTTTTTATGTACCAATTTCAAGTCTAGAACAGGATGAGACACTCTCCTTAATTTTTTTATTTTATTTACGAATAGGGGTGTTATACGACCTTGTCCACCAATGAGGGTCTCGCACATGCAGTCGGTTTTGTTATTTCATTGATAGTCTGTTAAATTTGGCCTTACAATGACAATTCTCCGTAAAATTTGGAGGCTGCCAAATGCTAAACAAGAAAAGAAAAAAAAAGACACAAACTTAACTATTTTGATTCTGATGTTTTTCAATTCAAGATAGTATTATTTACTTCGAATTCATTATCAATAATTGAAAATAACTGTTCTCGTCATGAAAAATATTGCACAGCTGTACAACACGCCGTAGTTATGCCTTTTGTGTATGGATTTCAACACCAAACCCGATTCGGTCACCCTACGCGCCATACATTTTGTTAAATTTTTCTCATTAATCACGGGTTCATACGTTAAGTTTTCTCATTCTTTAAGTTTCATTAAAATAACATTTGAATGTCATAAATATGCAATTATATATTTGCCGCTGGATGTTAAGCAGCTACCAATACTCATTATTAAATATTGCAGGTCGTTTTGTTCCGAATTGTGTTATTGGTAAAATGTTTTTCAATATGTTACAGTTTAAGCAACGAATAGTAAGATAGACCCCAATTCCTTGAAATTTTTCTTTCTCTACGTTAAGCAGATTCCGCTGGGCCGTGCTGTTTTGGCAGTTATTCAGTGCCAGACTAAAAAGCTCCACAATTTTTCTTCCGTCTTTCCATGTTATACTGTCAGTACTCTCTTCTGTGTCTATCACCATTTCTTCAATTTCGTCATGTGAAATTGTATTTGATTTATTGTATTTCCTTTAATCTCACTGCTTTTCGGCGGATTCCTCCGCCTTTTAGAAACGGCATGACCACTTTTTTAGCAGGTACTTTTTTGAAATTCGCGCAATCGAAATTTATGACGTCAGTGAATATTCCGCGAAATATGACTTCTTTTCAAGCAAAGTCGCGAAATGTTAACGTTCTGATTAGAAACATCGCGAAATTACAACGTTCTGGTTACCAACGTCGCGAAAACAACATGAACAGTTTTGAAAACGTTATTATCTGCCCCTGCTACTGTATCGTATTCCCTTAAGCTCAAGTCTGAGGCTCCAAGTCCTTATGCTAGGTTTACTTTAAGGCAAAACGAGACTTCCAACTACAAAAATTACTGGGCTTTGCATATGACAATTTAAGTACAATAAGCCTTAATTAACCTGAGTCTGAGACTACTATTACTGAGTACTAAAACAATAAACATATATTAATTATCAGCCTTATGATACATGTATTATACTTTTGATAGTTTTTCACACCTATTCATATATTTTTGAGCTGAAAAATATGACCCAGTCTATTACAGCGGCAGGTTTTATCATCTTGTAGATTATAAGAAGTGGACTTCTAGATTGCATGAATGGTCTACTTTACATATACTTAAATATATATATAGAAATAAGAAGATGTGGTATGATTGCCAATGGGAAGAGTCCTATTCTCCACCAGAGATCAAACGACATTGAAGTTAACACATATAAATTATGATACAAGTCTGAAGATGGCTTGAACAATGAGCAAACCCTATCCACAAAGTCAGCTACATGTATTATATAAAGACATTTAATGAAAACGACAAATGTAAAACAAATGTGAACAAACGACATGAACTACAGGCTCCTGACTTGGGACAGGCACATACGGCGTTGTGCAGGATTTGGTGGAGTCAGACTAGTTTATTGATGCCAAACCCACCCCATAAGTGAGCTATAATTTTTTGTTGATGTGTGTTGGGGGAGGGGGGGAAGTTTGGCCTGGATGAAAGGCAAGATGAAACACTTAGCAAAAAAAAGACAGGATGACAATTGATGTAAAAAAAAGTCAAGATAAACTATTACATGTATTAATAGAAAAAAAAAGACTTTAGACCGTTTGTTTTCCCGTTTGAGTGGTTTTACACTAGTAGTTCTTTGGGACCTTTTTTGTAGTTTGCTGTTCGGTGTGAGACAAGGCTCTGTGTTGAAGGCCGAACCTTGACCTATATAAATGGTTTACTTTTATAAATTGTTACTTGGATGGAGATTTGTCTCATTGGCACTCATACCACATCTTCCTATATCCAAGACTGAATAGAATGGAAAAATAAAATTGCAGCACAACATTTTCCATCACTTCATACAATGGTCATATGGATTTAATAAACATAAGATCGATTATATAAAAAGAAGATGTGGTATGATTGCCAATGAGACAACTCTCCACAAGAGACCAATGACACAGAAATTAACTATAGGTCATTATACGGCCTTCAACAATGAGTAAAACCCATACCGCATTGTCAGCTAAAATTGACAATTTAAGACAATTCAAACGAGAAAACTAACGGCCTAATTTATGTAGAAAAAATGAACGAACAAAAAAAATATGTAACACATAAACAAACGACAGCAACTGAACAACAGGCTCCTGAACATTCAGATAATTCAATACTGTTTATATAGTTTTTTTTTCAGGTCAATTCAAGATCTGTTGTTTTTGTTTGAAAAGTTCAAAAACAGCCAATTTTGCCATATACCTTTTATGCAATTTGGCAGACATATTGTATTTTCATTATTATCATAAGAATAATAAACATGTCATACATTATTTCTTTTAGCATTTTCAATGAAAGTACACCTTGTACATGTACTTCAAGAAGTAGAATAATCTAAGCAAGAGAAAATAATTCATTTGAGGCATTGCTTTCTAGATTATATAATGGAATCATAGATTGTCATATTGAGTTATGTGCATATGACATGTGTAAGGAGCAGCAGGCAATAATTATTTTGTGATGAGAGCTAAGTAATGAAAAGGATAACTTTGTTTAAATATTTTGTTGTTGTCAGACTCTGTATACATGTTGCAAGTTTTGAGGTCATAGAGTATCTTCGGCATGCTGGTTTTATTAGAGGCGAAGTCATAAAAATTTTGTTTAAAATTGTAATTAGATCAGTTTAAGAGGAACCACGCAATAAATCCCTCAGTGATGGTAATTGACTTTTATATTTTTACTTAACTTAAATGTGAAAAGTTTCTGATTAGGACAGCTTGAGTGAACCAATAAGGATACATCATTGATATTTGGTATGCAGTTGTATATATCTGGACTCAATGAATATATTAGGTTTATGGAAAATGGTCTCGTAAATGCTCTCAATTTTCTTTATAAAACTTATAGTAACTATTATAGTAATTTGTCTGTGAAGTTTGAAGGTTTGAAGGTCAGTTTGAAATATTTATTATACAAGAAAAAGAACGCTCCCTCAAAAGCACATTTGTTTTATTCATAAATATTTTTGAGAACAAAATAACTTTTTTTTTTAAATATTGCCTATTGATAGATAAAAAAAATGTGAAAAGTAAAAAAACATAATTAAAGAACATTTATTTAAATTAATACAATATTGAACTTAAAGTCAATCTAGTTGTTTTTCTTAATCATACAGGATATTTCCAAAAAAAAGCTGCATATACATGTACCAGTAATATCTAGCAGTGAAGACAAATACATATCTGTGTATGTTGATATAGCAATAGAAATATCGCATACATCATATGAAAATAAAATATAGACAATAGAAATGGGGTATGTCAAAGGGACAAAAATATGAAAGTAGAATATAGAAAATAGAAATGGAATATGTCAAAGAGACACACGTATGAAAATAGAAAATAGATAATGAAAATGAGGTATGTCAAAGACACACACATATGAAAATAAAATATAGAAAATTGGAAATGGATTATGTCAAAGAGACACACATACGAGAATAAAATCTAGACAATAATAATGGGGTATGTCAAAGAGACACACAGTTGAAAATAGAATATAGACAATAGAAATGGTGTATGTCAAAGGGACAAAAATTTCAAAATAGAATATAGAAAATAGAAAAAGGAATATGTCAAAGAGACACACATATGAAAGTAGAAAATAGACAGTGGAAATGGGGTATGTCAAAGAGACAAAAATATGAAAATAAATTAGAGAAAATGGAAATGGATTATGTCAAAGAAGCTAAGGTATGAAAATAGAATATAGACAATAGAAATGGTGTATGTCGAAGAGACAAACAAAGGCAACAGTAGTATATCGCTGTTTTAAACTCGTAAATCTATGGACAAAAAACAAAATCGGGATAACAAAACAAAACAAAGGGAAACGTATTAAATATCAGAGGAGAACAACGACACAAACAAACCTAAATAGAATATAATCAATAGAAATGTGGTATGCCAAAGAGACAAAAATATGAATTAAGAAGAAACAACTTAACAAACAAAAGTTCTACTTGCTATAAAAATTATGGAGCACTGTTATTTTTCTGCATTAAGGAATGCCTCTATACAGTTGTTTTTTTTTTTATATATTTGAACTTTTGATTTTGGCATGATTGTATTTTATGCGGAGTTTGGTATTTTGGGTTATTTTTTTTTTAAAGCAACAACTTATCACAATGAATTGTTTACACTCAAAATGAGTTCCTGACAACAACAAAAAAGACAACAAAGAAAAACTTATTAAAACATAAACCTTAAAAACCTATCGCAAAAAAGAACACAACATATATGAAAACATATGAAGAGCATATGTTTTTAAAAAATATGATTTTAAAAACATATGTTTGTCATATGTGTTTTATATGTTTTCCTTTTTTATAGATATTTGAAAACATGTTTTCATGTCGGGCCTAAACATATGTTTACATATGTTTTCAAACATTTGTAAAACATATGTTAAACATATGAAAACATATGTTGCAATTTTTCCTATGTACCTTAGCCGTATTTGACACAAATTTTTGGAATTTTGGGTCGTCAATGCTCTACAACTTTGTAAGTAATTGGTTTTATAACTATATTGATCTGAGCGTCACTGGTGAGTATTATGCAAACGAAACGTGCGTCTTGGGTAGTAAATTATAATCCTGGTACCTTTCATAACTTTCAACATAAAATTTTCCTATTTCGGGAAAAAACAACACATAAAGCATTCACTATTACTTGTTCTTATTTTCTTAACTTTTGTCAACTAATCATAATATACTTATCTGGTTGGTATATAACACTTACGATGCCCTGAAAAATAAATCCAAATTAGTTTGAAGTATGAGAAGTAACATAAGACCATCATGATACAGCAAAAGCAGTTTATGAATTTTACTAATAAGTTCAGCATATTGTTTTGAAGTGTATTTTTTTACTTGAATGTGGTTGCTATTAACACGAAGCTTAAATAAAACATGAACATGAATATCTCCTTTCAAAAATGTAAATGGCTGTTCAAACCTTATCATTTTGTCTTTTGGAGATCAATTTTTAATATTTTTTGAAAGACGGAATGATAATGGATGCATAATGTATACAATTGCCGAAAACTTTCTCAACATATGTATACAGCACACTGGTAGTTTGCAATGTAACGTTAAACGCGGATATGTGTTATATTCAATTTCTTAATAGAGCTATATAAGTGTTATGATAAATAACAACCTAAAATTGCAGGATTTAAAAAAAATTTTTGTTATTGGGAAATGAGAAATGAGAAATTGGAAGTGTGTCGTTAGACATACATCATTTGCTTTTAATTGATTGGGTACGACAAAACATACATAATATGAGTCGCTTTCCTGATCATCTATTGTTGTTTAGGTACTGACTGCATAGTCAAAATAAGGACACGCAAGAGTGTGACACAAGGAACAAAATTGAACATTTGGGACGTAACTACCACATTAAGTTTTACACCAACCTGCATAAATAAGCACACGCTTATAGCTTACAAACTATGTCTCGAATATCATACTAATGTTAGATTATTTCAAAACCTGGCACAAATGCTGTGGGTTTTTGGCCGAAAAAATAATATGTGTGATTCTATTTACATCTAAAATAATAGTTATCTAAGGTAGATAATTGTTTTTTCTGTTCTTTTATGTATTTGTTTTTACATTATAGACATGGGAGTAACATTTTGACTTAAAAAAGCGCTTTATGGAAAACAACAAAACAGTTTTTTATGGTAGGCTGTTATCAAGACTAAAAAGTATGGGAGGTAGGGTAACTAGAATCACACATGCCTTTTTTGTATTATTTTCCTGATAATCTTTCCAATGAGTCATTTTAAAAAACACAGATAATGATGATTAACCAATCAATGTTAAAACAATTTTACAATATTTCTTTCTTAAATAGCATGTTTTTCGTTAAACTTTGATACTCTATTAACAGCATTTTATAAACATCGTTATATTATGAATTGCATATATAAGTGTATGCTATATTTAATTCTTTGTAACTTAATATTTACCGGTCAAAAAAAAAAAAATTAATCTTAGAATACAACATACTATTTAGCAATGAAGTATAAAAATGACAGTACAATTAATTGAATTAAAGCGATTGTGGAGCATGTTGAGATGTCAGCTTGTTCTTTCAGACTAGCGAGTATTATAGTCCTTTATCAATTATTGAAATGTGAAAATGTATAAATTCAAAATGTCGATTTATAAATTCATAAGTTATAAAGACATTTAGGTTTCAACAGCCTTTAGGAATGTTGAACTTGGGTTGATTTGAACAGTTTTATATATGTTCTCATGGTCATATAGTTCTTTAAATGATAGTTATTATTCGTCCTTGGGTTTCATCAGCGTCTCCCATGCAGTGAAATCTATGAAATAGTGCACGAAATCATCCCGCTGGTTTTTCGTTATTTTGTTGTTGTGTATATTGTTGTTTGTCTCTTTATACTTTTGCCATGTCGTTGCCAGTTTGACTGATGAGTTTGAATCTCTCTTTGGCATCTTTAGCCTCTTTGGTAGACGGAACACGCGTCTGAGATAATCATTTAAAAGGTATATTTATTGATTTACTTAAGTATTCTACTACCACTATTGTATAAAATGAATTGTATATGCATTTGTACGCTATACTTATCTGTTTTGTATTTGACACTTACCACCTGAAAAAAATCAAACAAATGATTATAAAATAAAGCATACAATTCAGCAATAAATTAATACAACGTCAATGGAATAAGTTGAATAAGTATTAATGTGAGAGAAAAACATTTTAAGATCAGAGTTTGTTATGTCAGATTATTGAAAAGTATTTATGTCAATGTTGATATGGGATATTTGTATAATTTGGCACCTAATGATAAAGAATGTGCAAATCAAATTTGGTTCATCATTCTCAAGAAAGTTGACGTACAGATGATATAATCATATTTTTGTATGTGCTATATGGACATAAATTTCAACAGGTTTTTTTTCAAGCAACTTGATAACGGATTGGTAAATACCATAAAACAAAGTTGATGACCCCATGATTATTTTACATATTAATTAAAATGAAAATTCGTGTTCCAACAATATTAAGTTTTTGAGGGTAAATCTATAAAGTAGAAATTTCAGTTGAAAGGATTTTAGACAACTTAAAGAACGTTTTGTCTTCATTTAAATGCTTTCTACATGTTCTATACAAATATTCTTGTATTTAAAAAGAATACAATAAGTATTATTTCAAACAATAAAAGAGATACATGCATTTTGTTTCAATTTTCAGTTATATTTAAATGCAAAATTATATCACAATCTGTGACATAGCCAATTTACTAGTTTACTAAACTCACAAAAATACTGAATTCAAAACGGAAAGTCATAAACCAAATTGCAAAATAACAAGCTCAAACACATCAAACGAATGAATAACAACTGTCATATACTTGATTTGGAAAAGACATTTTCATTTTATAAATTCATCAATTATAAAGAAATTTAGGTTTCAACATCCTCTATGAATGTTGAACTTGGGTTGATTTGACAAGTTTTATATATGTTCGTTATGGTCATATAGTTCTTTACAATATTGGTTATTATTCGATCTTGGATTTCATCATCTCAGCTTTCAGCGTCTCCCATGCAGTGAAATCTAGGAAATAGTGCACGAAATTGTCCCGTTGGTATTTCGTTATTGTGTTGTTGTGTATATTGTTGTTTGTCTCTTTATACTTTTGCCATGTCGTTGCCAGTTTGACTGATGAGTTTGAATCTCTCTATGGCATCTTTAGCCTCTTTTGTAGACGGAACACGTGTCTGTGATAATCATTTAAAACGTATATTTATTGATTTACTTAAGTATTCTACTGCAACCATTGTATAAAATGAATTACATATGCATTTGTACGCTATACTTATCTGTTTTGTATTTGACACTTACAAGCTGAAAAAAATCAAATAAACAATTATAAAATAAAGCATACAATTCAGCAATAAATTAATACAACGTTAATGGAATAAGTTGAATAAGTAGTAATGTGAGAGAAGAACATTTTAAGATGAGAGTTTGTTATGTCAGATTATTAAAAAGTATTTATGTCAATGTTGATATGGGATATTTGCATGATTTGGTGCCTTATGATAAAGAATCAAATTTGGTTCATTATTCTCAAGAAAGTTGACGTAAAGACGATATAATCATATTTTTGTATGTTCCCTATGGACATAAATTTCCACAGTTTTTGTTATTATACGTCATAGGTTTTATACATTTCGCTATAGATATTTCCTATGAAAGTAAATTTAGAAACCATCGAATTTCGCCGTGACGTAGACAGTTTACATTTGACAAATTAGTTTGAACGTCTATTTGGTAGCTTCCATCTCTTTTATAAAGGAATGGACGTCTGACATTCATCATTGTAATGTTATGTGTATTGTTTTACTTTACTACACTAACCACACCTTATTGTATTGTAAATTAATGTAGAAAATCAAGACATGCAATGTCGTTTTTTTTAACTGAATATCGAAAAAAATGCATTTATCTTTTCTTATTTTTGAAATATTACTGATGAAATTAATTAAAAATAGGTAAATATTTATTAAAAATCACATAGACGAATAACGTCCCTAAATTTGTTTTTAAATTTTCCAATCTCAAATATCTATTCCATTGATTTTTCTTTTTTTTTCAAGGTAAAAAAAAAAATTAGCACCTAATGTCAAAAAAGGGTAACATCATCGTGTTAGAGGCCATAAAATGTCGATTGTTTATGTTTTTAAAAAGCAACTTGATAACGGATTGGTAAATACCATAAACCAAAGTTGACGACCCCATGATTATTTTACATATTAATTAAAATGGAAATTAAGAAGGGATATAATTACGATACTGTTGTCAAGTCATTAAAGATTGCATATTTTGGCGTTAATATTGAGTCACTGATAAGGTCTTTGCATCGGAACTAAACACATTTATTCTAAAAACAGTTGTTGGCATGACACGGGTTATGTTCTTCTCATATATGTTATGATGGTATGATACTAAACCCCTAACGGGATGGATTGTGCCTGATGTTCATATGATGAAATCATAATCTTTCAGTAAGTTTAATTGAAGTCTGGAGCTGGCATGTCAGTTAACTGCTAGTAGTCTGTTGTTATTTATGTATTATTGTCATTTTGTTTATTTTCTTTGGTTACATCTTCTGACATCAGACTCGGATTTCTCTTGAACTGAATTTTAATGTGCGTATTGTTATGCGTTTACTTTACTACATTGGTTAGAGGTATAGGGGGAGGGTTGAGATCTCACAAACATGTTTAACCCCGCCGCATTATTGCGCCTGTCCCAAGTCAGGAGCCTCTTGCCTTTGTTAGTCTTGTATTATTTTAATTTTAGTTTCTTGTGTACAATTTGGAAATTAGGTATGGCGTTTATTATCACTGGACTAATATATATTTGTTTAGGGGCCAGCTGAAGGACGCCTCCGGGTGCGGGAATTTCTCGCTACATTGAAGACCTGTTGGTGACCCTCTGCTGTTGTTTTTTATTTGGTCGGGTTGTTGTCTCTTTGACACATTCCCCATTTCCATTCTCAATGTTAAATTCATGTTTCAGCAACATTAAGTTTTCGAGGGAAAATCTATAGAGTAGAAATTTCAGTTGAAAGGATTTTAGACAACTTAAAGAACGTTTTTGCTTCTTTTAACTGCTTGCTACATGTTCTATACAAATATTCTTTTATTTATAAAGAATACAATTAGTATTATTTCAGATAATAAAAGAGATAAATGCGTTTTTTTTTTTTTTCAATTTTCAGTTATATTTAAATGCACAGTTATACCACAATCTGTCACACAGCCAATTTACTAGTTTACTAAACACACAAAAATACTAAATTTAAAACGGAAAGTCCTTAACCAACTTGCAAAATCAGAAGCTCAAACACATCACACGAATTGATAACAGCTGTCATATTCTTGATGTGGAAAGACACTTTCTGATTTGGAAAAATAGCGGATTAAACCTGGTTTTATAGCTAGTTAATCCTCTGACTTGCATGACCGGAACATTTGGAATTACAACTTACAACTTGTTGTGTCTAATTATTTAAACGTATACACTACAAACAAAACAAAGTCTTAAATGGCCAAGATCTGTACTCGACTATACTGTTTTTTACACGACCAGTCTTAATTGGTCTTAAATTTACTCGACATTACTCGCCGCCAGTCTGTACCATACTCGAATATTCATGTAAAATATCACACCCGATCAGAGAGTATTTAATTCAGAATAACATACATTCCAAATTGCAACATCCTATTTAACTTTAATCACAAGCCTTAGGCCCTTTGACTCCACTAGATAAGAAAAACACAAGTTTATAAAAAATGGCATTTCTTTTTACCTTTAAAGTACAAATATACTGAGGTAATTGTACCTTATTTATGTGCTTCTTGTATGTCATGTCCTTAATTTTAACAATAAAATATTTAAATTCAATTGAAATAAGTGTGTACTGCAAAATTAGAACGCATGTCCTTATATAAAATGCAATAGATGATTACTATATTGTTATATATAGAACAATGTAGAATCTAAAGAAAGTTGCCATTTTCTAAATTGATGAAGTTGCTTTATATACTATGTCATATATATATATATATTTAAGAATAAAAGATGTTCACTGTATTATGAACTGAAATCAACTGACACCATAAGTATATACTAATCTTAAATTAATAGTGAAAACAGTAACCATAAAATATATCTGAAACATTCATAAAATTTTGAATAAAATAATAAAATATAAGTCTCAAATTGTGTTCTGATCAGCTTCTTTTATTTTTATATTATTGTGATTTATGTATATGTAAATGTTGATAATGGGGTGTTCAAGTAATATTATGTTTATCGTGAAATTTTCGGTTCAATACTATATTTAATATGCAATTGTTATTTCAAATTGTTATTCAACTTACTAGTCAGGGGAAGTAACTGTTGTTAAAACAGTTCCTTAATTGATGAAATACAATAAATACATACAAAAGAATAGGTCTATGTTGGTTAAGATTAGGTCGAGTATTGATCAGAGTAGGTGGAGTATTGATCAGACTAAGTCGAGTATGGTTCAGTATGGTGAGGAATACAAGAAATGATTCAACCAGGATATGTACATCTCATTTAACTTTTTTTAATTTCAAATTTCTTTGATATATATTTCTTTTCAATCATTAATAACAGAGAAGTTGAAATAATATGCATTCTGTTCTTAAAACAGATAAAACCACAAATTTACCATATTGACAGCATGGTAAATGTGACAAGAAAAAGCATTAAAATAAGATAAAACTTTCTTTTATTAACATCTATCGTTAATTTTTTAAGGTCAAATTTATTCAGATTGTTCCACATCATATTTATCAAAATTATGGAAAAAAGTTTATTTGTGGACTTGTGATTATTTTAAGGATAATAACCCCAAAATGGGTAAAAATTTATGAAAAACGGGAAAATCAACAAAATTGGGTACTTTCAAAGGCCGTAGCAAAGCAATAAGTGAACCACCATATGATTTTTTCTTCACCAATAATTTTGTTCAGTCAAAAATCAAATTTTGAAATAAAAAAGTTTAATTCTAGAAATTGTATGCTCCTCAGAGGTGTTTATCCTTAAAGGGATAATTCGCGAATTTTCACTTTTCATCTTATTTTGTTCATAATACCATAAAAAACATATTCACCAAGTTTTATTTTGATATGAAATCTAATAAAGGAGAAAATTGGGAATTATTAATTTTATTTCTTGAAACTTCCTGACTTATGTGACGTAGTTTAAGTCTTTGATGCATGCCGGGAGTGAAAATATCTCATTTAAGTCTTCTTCGTTAACCATTTAATAACGCCATTTAAAGCGCATCGATGACTTTTGGTGTAGCTATTAACCAGCGAAAAATAAGTGATAGCCATGCAACTTTTAAAATTAGATCGTGTGGATATTTTAAATCGAATTTTAATAATAAAATTAATTCATACAAGAGAACATTTTTATGATTTTTTTCTACAAATACTTTAAACAAACATATGAAATTGACATGATCAATAGTGTAATAAAAATACACGTTTGTATTTTGACCTTTTTGCTTCATTCCAGCAAACATTTTCACTTGCTTGTACGGTGGAAATAAAATGTGTATTGTTTTGTGACACCTAAAGAATGTTGAGTGCGTCGGTTAACTCAAGGTAATTAAAGGATTAGCATTATGTAATTCTAATCCTTTGATCCTCATTTAGTGAAATCTAGGCGTCACGGTTTACTGGCTTGAATGTGTGAACAACATTTCGTATGAATTGAAAACGGGAGTCAGTCAAAGTTTTAGACACAGAAATCAAGGACTTATATAGACGTCCCTGCAGAAATGTAAAAAAAAGTTAATTAATTAACGGGAATAATAAGGTCGCACAATAACTGGATAGCTGTTGTATATTTTTATATTTTGCATAAGCATGATAAGATCACTTTTAAATGAACTATGACTTTTGATTAATTCAGTAACGATAAAATACTTTATTATTTTAATTGAAGTATAAATTCATAATAAAAATAGCCTTCTAATTACGAGTGTATGAACCAAAAATGTACTATTTTAGATTAGGATCGGCAGCCTTAAATATTTCAAACAGATCATTAACAATTGCAATCATATAATTTAGTCCATCCAAAGTTATCTTTAATTACCTATTTAGGAATTAATGTTTTCATCAAAATATTTCAAATCTCACAAAGCACGAATACTTCAGATATTTGATAATTTTTTTTAAAAATTGACAGAAAATTTAAGAATCTTTTTGGAATGGAATCGAAATTTACGAACATATATGGTTTTCAAGTGTGAAAAACAACAACATTTTGTTTTACATAATCGGGAATGTCCTTAACAAAATAGTCTTCGTCTCACACCGTAACTATATCGGGCCCAATTATATATAATATTTTAGCTATTTGACCAACAATGTATAAAAAAAAACCAGAACGAATTTAATGTCATCTTTCCCTATTGTTTAATGTTATTATAAGTCTGTTTCAACTGGCAAGAATACCTATAAAGCGGACAAGCAGTTTGTTCTTTATATAGCTGTCATTGAATATCAAGAAAGAAAATAAATCCCGAAATTGATTTGAAACTTTGATACTCTATAGTTTTCCTGGAAAATATTCACATCCCTTAGGGATTATTAGTGTACGTCCAGTTGCGTACATATAACATGCATGTCGGAACAATTGTGATGATGACGAATTGCTTCTTTTATTCGAGAACAATCTAATTGATATATAAATGTCCATAACTTCGATGAGCCAAAGAAAGTTATATATCGACCTGTATTTAAATCTCTTCTTCTTCTTCTTTTGGTATACAATAGTCTTTCGACATTTGATGATTACATACTGTTAATTGGCATACGTGGACTAGTCCACTAACAAAACTTTTACCACAATTTACACAAAATGTATGTTTCTTTCTTATGTACAATGTATACATGTATATATTTGAATTTGCGCTATAGTTCCGTAACTTTTTATCCTGGCGTATATACGATGGTCGACAAGTGCGTACATTTTTTTAAATCAAAATTTCTGGTATGGTCCGATCTGTCCTTCACCATTGACAAAAAATATGTATATAGATTTTTATTTCATCAAATCTGTTGTTTATTTTTAGGTATTATCTATATTTTTATAAATAATTTTCTTTACATCAGAAATTTTATTCAAAAACAAGCGTATATGAGCAAGGATTTGTATAGTTAGACTAACTATACAAATCATTGGTATGAGTTTAGTAATGACTAGTATATAATATCACTTTCGGACACGCAAGATAGAGATGCATATTATACACCAAATAGTTCAAAATGGAAAGTTATAAGTTATCGGCCGTGTACACTGACCAATACCCTAAGAAGTGAAACGATGCATGAATTTGCAAGCTCGACAGGAAATCGCTTGAATACCTGGACGTGTCACACCCCCTGCAATACCTTTGGGAGTAATACCTTTAGCCATGCAGGTGATCAGTGGAGCGAAGATCCTAATTTATTTGAATAAAGTTTATTACATAAAAGAATTATGAACTAATTAGATTTCCGAAAACAATTCAAGTTTCACGGAACACTTATTTATGATTTGAAACTTTTACTTTTTAACTAATTCCAATACTATCATTATTGTTAAAAATAACAGATCATGGTTATTAAAAAAAAAGATAAGAAAATTTTCTGTATCAACTTAGTTATAGTTAACTAGTCGGATAAAACAACCGTACGATTGACAAGAAATCAACACGCAATTACGACTACATCGGGTTACTGTAGTTTTGGTCCTTAGACATATCTTGGGAGCAATTCGGAGAAGGTAACAAAATGGCCGACCGGAGAGAATTGATACTCTAAATTTAAAATCGATGGTGATCTCTTATCAAGCAGAATAAAACTTTAATATTCATGAATATGAGCATTTTTATACAGAATGAACATAATATCAATTTTTGATTTTTTTGCGAAGTTTCCCTTTAACACTTAACAAGTCAAAATATCTCTTTGATTTTTGCTTCTGTCAATTGCGTCTTTATCTACTGAACACCTTTTTTCCAATGTCAATACAAACACTTAAAAAATATTTACTGTTGTGTATTATCCTTTCGTTCATATCTTTTGTGTAACTAATTACAATATACTTATCTATTTGGTACATAACACTTACATGTCACTGAAACAATAAAAAAATAAAAATGCAATCTTAAAAGTATAAAGAAACATCACTTTGTAAATATGGCTAAATATTGTTTTGAAGTGTTAATGATTTTTAGACAAAACTTTAAAGATGTGCTTATATAGAGTTATATGTATTTCATTTGTATGAATACAGTCCCAATAAAGGATAGTATGTGCAAAGCAATACTATGAGGTTTGTACGAGTTTCAGTATTAACAGTTGTTAGAGAAAATTTAACTATTGATACAATCATCAAATTTTATTTAATATGTTTCTTGTAGCTAGATATACAAATACAGGTACATAGAGACCGTCTGGAGTTGCTTTACAATAACAACAAAATTTACAGAGTTCAGTTCATTCAATAATTAAATAAGTCCATGTGTTTAATAGTTATTTGATATTTGTTGATTATTTTGATAGAAAAAAGTAGATCTCTCTTTATTAATTTTCTTTATCAACTATGCTAACTATATCTTGATGGAAACATATTTAACTGGTGATCAAATCTCATCAGTTCGATAAGGAGAGGCAAATCAACAACAAACTTGAAGAATTACATGGTCTCTTATTCATGTACGTAAATGGAGTAAATTATTTCTGATGTACATGTTTGACTTGCAATGCAAATCATAATTTCGTCATAATGGCGATATCTGGAATACGATACGAGTGGTAAATTTGAGAATCAGACAACTGTTATTATAATTAAAGATCCAGGAAACCTTGACATGTCGTTAGTGAGATAAGACCCAGTAGCCTTAATTGTGACCGTAAAGTTATGTGACTCGAAAGTTATATGTCGAATCAGTATGTTAGTGCTAACAAATGACAAAATGATAAATGGATAGTTGAAATTATTTGTCACAGTTACTAGATGGAAGATGTTAATTCTGAAAAAAAAATCAAAATAAGAAGCAAAACTTGTTCTTTCGGTTATATCCTTAATTTTAAATTCACTGTGATATATGCGATATAAGCACACATTGAAATGTGGTTTATTGATTTACAAGACAAGACATCATCGATATACTTAATTGTAAAAGAACATTGCATTGTTTTACCAATGCTTTTGAGATAATTTTGAAATCAAAGTTATGATTATTTTGTTTCTAGTTAGATCAGACATATTTAGCAGAAGGTGTACATCTTACAATGTTCAACTGTTTTAAACTTAGAAATGTGACATGAACAACGAAATGACACTTCTATAATCTGTCGCAGTTTGATGTTGTATCACCTTTGTTACATAACTATGGAGATTGCTAATAATATATCTATGTACGGGCTTTATAATCCAGGTTCACACAATTTAATTTTGATACATGCATTTTATGATTACTTTATTGATTTTTTTATATATAATAAGACCCCGTTCACACTAGTTAATCGATCTAATTTGAATCGATCTAAATAAAACTAGTTAGCGTTCACATTATCTTTAATCATAACGATCTCTATCGGTATAAACCGATCCACTGCGTTCACACTACAGTTAAAAACGCAATCGATCTAACCTTTTTACACGTAAAACTGTGAACATTGTGTATAAATAGCACTGATTCATTGAATTCATCTATTGAAACCCTGACACAAACACTTGAAAAAAAATAGATAACATCATTGTTTTTCCTGAATCAGAAGTTAACATTTTGGTACAGGTGTTATTGCCGTTTTCTTTAATTTAAAAAAAAAACATATGTAGTAACGAAGTTACAAAACGACGAAATATTGCGGTTCCTGAAAAGTTTCATAAGAAAAGAAGACACAGACTTCGCAAATCTATGCGATGGCGTAGACAAAATGTTTTCAGTTTGTTTTAAATGTCTGTAAACAGAGAAATATGGGTTAAACAACGAACCTCTGAGATAGTTTTGGCGCTGTACATGCGCATACGTTATTTTCGATCCAATCGTACTAATTTAAACCGATGTCTGCGTTCACATTTAAAGTAAGATCGGTTTACTTTAGATCGATTCAAACTAAACTACCTCTTTTGGTGTTTTAGTTTAGACCGATTGAAGTTCGATTCAAAGCGATCACATTGGCCCTTAAATCGATCTAAAGTGAATCGGTGTAGTTTAGGTCGATAAAAATGTCCTAGTGTGAACGGGGTCTAAGCAAGCATTGGTTTTGTTGTACGTTAATACAAGCCGAGGAAATAAATTAAATACGTTTTAAAACACTTAATACCAATGTAAAACACATTTTAAAATTATTTAAAAAACAAACAACAAAGGACAACATAACTACGAAATCATCATCAGTCCCGAATAAACTAAATAAAACAATGTTAAGTTCCACTCGGATTTCACTACTGTAATAAATGTCACTTTAGTATTCCTTTTTTCTTAAGGATTCAAAAATATATTATTACTTTAAACCAATATACAAGACAACAGATAATTCAAAATTAAAAGTCCTTTACCAAATGGCAAATCAAAACCTTAAAGACATCAAACGAATAAAAACATTTGTCATATTCCTGACTTGGTACAATCATTTCCTCATACGGAAATGAGGGGGTAAATTTGGTTTTAAAACTAACTTAACTTAACCTGTAATCTGTATGACAGTCGCATATAATTCCATCAAATTGACAACAATGTGTGAGCGAAACAAATAAAATATGTTATAAGTGGACCATTTTTTCGATTCCAGTATTCTGTTTATATTATATAATATCATTGTTTATTTTCTCAAAAGACCAGTTCAACAAGATAAAATGGGCATTCGAAAATACTAAAAAACCAATGAAAAAATACAACACCTGAACAAAAAAGACAACAAGTCAAACAACAATTTTAAAACAATACATAGAAAACTCAGATGTTGCATTTGTCGTGTTACTCATGTAAACATCTTGCTGTTTGGGGAGTAAAATGTCCTCTGTGGTATAAGTATTTCGCAATCAAGAAAATCATGAAAAGTCATTAGCTACCTGATTGAAATTAGAAAATAAAATTGTTGAAAACTTACAAACTTAATCTAACACTTCAAAAACTAAATCGAATGACAAGAAAATATCGTAAACGTGGTAATACTCAATCATATCCAGCTGATATCATCAAGATCTTGTTTTAATATTGCAGTATGTATCTAATGGTCAGTGTTTAATATTTATTCTTTTATAACATGTGTAGTATCGGAACGATCAAGTGATTAAGATACACAAAATGTATTTGTTAAACTTGTCTGTAGTAGATGACCGTTTTAAATACTTTTACAATAGACGTAGATAATACTTACATATCAGTAATCTCTTCTTCTCTGAAAGATAGAACAGATCAATGGTGTTAGTTATATATGTGTAAGTGAAAGATGTCTAAACAAACAGGCCAGTATATTTGCTTCTGTTCAATGTGAACATGTGATGTGTCGTTCATTATTGAGGACTGAGGCTGCTCAATGTTGTTCTGGAATTCTCAATCAAACAGACATCAATGGTTTATCAAGAACTGAGTATAGTATTGGACGACCTTTTTTTTAATTGTCCTCGCATCATACATGCTTCCCTTTAAGAATGTCATCTATGTAAAATTGAGAATGGAAAATCAAATGATGAATGTGTCAAAGAGACAAAAACTAGACTTAAGAGTAAAAAACAGCCGACGGCCACCAATGGGTCTGTAAACAGCGAAAAAGTCCTGCAAGCTCTGTGAAAATAGACGCCATACTATTCTCCAATCGCATTAATGAACTGAAATAAAATTGAAAAGACAAAGACCAAAGGCTCCTGAATTTAGAAAGACGCAAAAAATGCGGCGGCGTTAGAGAAGTGTAGTGAGATCTCAACTTTCCCTATGCTTAAATATCAAAGTATTTACAAGTTGAGAGGTAGAATTCTGCTCTTAAACACTCTTTCTGTTTTTTTCATCAATTGGTTTAAAATATTTCTGAAACATTGCAATCATCTACAATGGATTTGGTTTTAAATAAGAACAAATG
The DNA here is from genome assembly GCF_963676685.1 of Mytilus edulis. NCBI lineage: Eukaryota > Metazoa > Mollusca > Bivalvia > Mytilida > Mytilidae > Mytilus > Mytilus edulis. Next base: position 78,026,173 of record NC_092354.1, on the reverse strand, counting down.
ACAGAAGTTGCATTTTCGAAGACCAAACATATTCTTCACTTCATTGAAATTAAGGAATAAAAAACGTTATTGTTATTATACGTCATAGGTTTTATACATTTCGCTATAGATATTTCCTATGAAAGTAAATTTAGAAACCATCGAATTTCGCCGTGACGTAGACAGTTTACATTTGACAAATTAGTTTGAACGTCTATTTGGTAGCTTCCATCTCTTTTGTAAAGGAATGGACGTCTGACATTCATCATTGTAATGTTATGTGTATTGTTTTACTTTACTACACTAACCACACTTTATTGTATTGTAAATTAATGTAGAAAATCAAGACATGCAATGTCGTTTTTTTAACTGAATATCGAAAAAAATGCATTTATCTTTTCTTATTTTTGAAATATTACTGATGAAATTAATTAAAAATAGGTAAATATTTATTAAAAATCACATAGACGAATAACGTCCCTAAATTTGTTTTTAAATTTTCCAATCTCAAATATCTATTCCATTGATTTTTCTTTTTTTTTCAAGGTAAAAAAAAAAATTAGCACCTAATGTCAAAAAAGGGTAACATCATCGTGTTAGAGGCCATAAAATGTCGATTGTTTATGTTTTTAAAAAGCAACTTGATAACGGATTGGTAAATACCATAAACCAAAGTTGACGACCCCATGATTATTTTACATATTAATTAAAATGGAAATTAAGAAGGGATATAATTACGATACTGTTGTCAAGTCATTAAAGATTGCATATTTTGGCGTTAATATTGAGTCACTGATAAGGTCTTTGCATCGGAACTAAACACATTTATTCTAAAAACAGTTGTTGGCATGACACGGGTTATGTTCTTCTCATATATGTTATGATGGTATGATACTAAACCCCTAACGGGATGGATTGTGCCTGATGTTCATATGATGAAATCATAATCTTTCAGTAAGTTTAATTGAAGTCTGGAGCTGGCATGTCAGTTAACTGCTAGTAGTCTGTTGTTATTTATGTATTATTGTCATTTTGTTTATTTTCTTTGGTTACATCTTCTGACATCAGACTCGGATTTCTCTTGAACTGAATTTTAATGTGCGTATTGTTATGCGTTTACTTTACTACATTGGTTAGAGGTATAGGGGGAGGGTTGAGATCTCACAAACATGTTTAACCCCGCCGCATTATTGCGCCTGTCCCAAGTCAGGAGCCTCTTGCCTTTGTTAGTCTTGTATTATTTTAATTTTAGTTTCTTGTGTACAATTTGGAAATTAGGTATGGCGTTTATTATCACTGGACTAGTATATATTTGTTTAGGGGCCAGCTGAAGGACGCCTCCGGGTGCGGGAATTTCTCGCTACATTGAAGACCTGTTGGTGACCCTCTGCTGTTGTTTTTTATTTGGTCGGGTTGTTGTCTCTTTGACACATTCCCCATTTCCATTCTCAATGTTAAATTCATGTTTCAGCAACATTAAGTTTTCGAGGGAAAATCTATAGAGTAGAAATTTCAGTTGAAAGGATTTTAGACAACTTAAAGAACGTTTTTGCTTCTTTTAACTGCTTGCTACATGTTCTATACAAATATTCTTTTATTTATAAAGAATACAATTAGTATTATTTCAGATAATAAAAGAGATAAATGCGTTTGTTTTTTTTCAATTTTCAGTTATATTTAAATGCACAGTTATACCACAATCTGTCACACAGCCAATTTACTAGTTTACTAAACACACAAAAATACTAAATTTAAAACGGAAAGTCCTTAACCAACTTGCAAAATCAGAAGCTCAAACACATCACACGAATTGATAACAGCTGTCATATTCTTGATGTGGAAAGACACTTTCTGATTTGGAAAAATAGCGGATTAAACCTGGTTTTATAGCTAGTTAATCCTCTGACTTGCATGACCGGAACATTTGGAATTACAACTTACAACTTGTTGTGTCTAATTATTTAAACGTATACACTACAAACAAAACAAAGTCTTAAATGGCCAAGATCTGTACTCGACTATACTGTTTTTTACACGACCAGTCTTAATTGGTCTTAAATTTACTCGACATTACTCGCCGCCAGTCTGTACCATACTCGAATATTCATGTAAAATATCACACCCGATCAGAGAGTATTTAATTCAGAATAACATACATTCCAAATTGCAACATCCTATTTAACTTTAATCACAAGCCTTAGGCCCTTTGACTCCACTAGATAAGAAAAACACAAGTTTATAAAAAATGGCATTTCTTTTTACCTTTAAAGTACAAATATACTGAGGTAATTGTACCTTATTTATGTGCTTCTTGTATGTCATGTCCTTAATTTTAACAATAAAATATTTAAATTCAATTGAAATAAGTGTGTACTGCAAAATTAGAACGCATGTCCTTATATAAAATGCAATAGATGATTACTATATTGTTATATATAGAACAATGTAGAATCTAAAGAAAGTTGCCATTTTCTAAATTGATGAAGTTGCTTTATATACTATGTCATATATATATATATATTTAAGAATAAAAGATGTTCACTGTATTATGAACTGAAATCAACTGACACCATAAGTATATACTAATCTTAAATTAATAGTGAAAACAGTAACCATAAAATATATCTGAAACATTCATAAAATTTTGAATAAAATAATAAAATATAAGTCTCAAATTGTGTTCTGATCAGCTTCTTTTATTTTTATATTATTGTGATTTATGTATATGTAAATGTTGATAATGGGGTGTTCAAGTAATATTATGTTTATCGTGAAATTTTCGGTTCAATACTATATTTAATATGCAATTGTTATTTCAAATTGTTATTCAACTTACTAGTCAGGGGAAGTAACTGTTGTTAAAACAGTTCCTTAATTGATGAAATACAATAAATACATACAAAAGAATAGGTCTATGTTGGTTAAGATTAGGTCGAGTATTGATCAGAGTAGGTGGAGTATTGATCAGACTAAGTCGAGTATGGTTCAGTATGGTGAGGAATACAAGAAATGATTCAACCAGGATATGTACATCTCATTTAACTTTTTTTAATTTCAAATTTCTTTGATATATATTTCTTTTCGATCATTAATAACAGAGAAGTTAAAATAATATGCATTTTGCTAGTAAAACAGAGAAAACCACAAATTTACCAAATTTTGTAAATTTGACACGAAAAAGCATTAAAATATGATAAAACTTTCTTTTATCAACATCTATCGTTAATTTTTTAAGGTCAAATTTATTCAGATTGTTCCACATCATATTTATCAAAATTATGGAAAAAAGTTTATTTGTGGACTTGTGATTATTTTAAGGATAATAACCCCAAAATGGGTAAAAATTTATGAAAAACGGGAAAATCAACAAAATTGGGTACTTTCAAAGGCCGTAGCAAAGCAATAAGTGAACCACCATATGATTTTTTCTTCACCAATAATTTTGTTCAGTCAAAAATCAAATTTTGAAATAAAAAAGTTTAATTCTAGAAATTGTATGCTCCTCAGAGGTGTTTATCCTTAACACTTAACAAGTCAAAATATCTCTTTGATTTTTGCTTCTGTCAATTGCGTCTTTATCTACTGAACACCTTTTTTCCAATGTCAATACAAACACTTAAAAAATATTTACTGTTGTGTATTATCCTTTCGTTCATATCTTTTGTGTAACTAATTACAATATACTTATCTATTTGGTACATAACACTTACATGTCACTGAAACAATAAAAAAATAAAAATGCAATCTTAAAAGTATAAAGAAACATCACTTTGTAAATATGGCTAAATATTGTTTTGAAGTGTTAATGATTTTTAGACAAAACTTTAAAGATGTGCTTATATAGAGTTATATGTATTTCATTTGTATGAATACAGTCCCAATAAAGGATAGTATGTGCAAAGCAATACTATGAGGTTTGTACGAGTTTCAGTATTAACAGTTGTTAGAGAAAATTTAACTATTGATACAATCATCAAATTTTATCTAATATGTTTCTTGTAGCTAGATATACAAATACAGGTACATAGAGACCGTCTGGAGTTGCTTTACAATAACAACAAAATTTACAGAGTTCAGTTCATTCAATAATTAAATAGGTCCATGTGTTTAATAGTTATTTGATATTTGTTGATTATTTTGATAGAAAAAAGTAGATCTCTCTTTATTAATTTTCTTTATCAACTATGCTAACTATATCTTGATGGAAACATATTTAACTGGTGATCAAATCTCATCAGTTCGATAAGGAGAGGCAAATCAACAACAAACTTGAAGAATTACATGGTCTCTTATTCATGTACGTAAATGGAGTAAATTATTTCTGATGTACATGTTTGACTTGCAATGCAAATCATAATTTCGTCATAATGGCGATATCTGGAATACGATACGAGTGGTAAATTTGAGAATCAGACAACTGTTATTATAATTAAAGATCCAGGAAACCTTGACATGTCGTTAGTGAGATAAGACCCAGTAGCCTTAATTGTGACCGTAAAGTTATGTGACTCGAAAGTTATATGTCGAATCAGTATGTTAGTGCTAACAAATGACAAAATGATAAATGGATAGTTGAAATTATTTGTCACAGTTACTAGATGGAAGATGTTAATTCTGAAAAAAAAATCAAAATAAGAAGCAAAACTTGTTCTTTCGGTTATATCCTTAATTTTAAATTCACTGTGATATATGAGATATAAGCACACATTGAAATGTGGTTTATTGATTTACAAGACAAGACATCATCGATATACTTAATTGTAAAAGAACATTGCATTGTTTTACCAATGCTTTTGAGATAATTTTGAAATCAAAGTTATGATTATTTTGTTTCTAGTTAGATCAGACATATTTAGCAGAAGGTGTACATCTTACAATGTTCAACTGTTTTAAACTTAGAAATGTGACATGAACAACGAAATGACACTTCTATAATCTGTCGCAGTTTGATGTTGTATCACCTTTGTTACATAACTATGGAGATTGCTAATAATATATCTATGTACGGGCTTTATAATCCAGGTTCACACAATTTAATTTTGATACATGCATTTTATGATTACTTTATTGATTTTTTTATATATAATAAGACCCCGTTCACACTAGTTAATCGATCTAATTTGAATCGATCTAAATAAAACTAGTTAGCGTTCACATTATCTTTAATCATAACGATCTCTATCGGTATAAACCGATCCACTGCGTTCACACTACAGTTAAAAACGCAATCGATCTAACCTTTTTACACGTAAAACTGTGAACATTGTGTATAAATAGAACTGATTCATTGAATTCATCTATTGATACCCTGACACAAACACTTGAAAAAAAATAGATAACATCATTGTTTTTCCTGAATCAGAAGTTAACATTTTGGTACAGGTGTTATTGCCGTTTTCTTTAATTTTGAAAAAAACATATGTAGTAACGAAGTTACAAAACGACGAAATATTGCGGTTCCTGAAAAGTTTCATAAGAAAAGAAGACACAGACTTCGCAAATCTATGCGATGGCGTAGACAAAATGTTTTCAGTTTGTTTTAAATGTCTGTAAACAGAGAAATATGGGTTAAACAACGAACCTATGAGATAGTTTTGGCGCTGTACATGCGCATACGTTATTTTCGATCCAATCGTACTAATTTGAACCGATGTCTGCGTTCACATTTAAAGTAAGATCGGTTTACTTTAGATCGATTCAAACTAAACTACCTCTTTTGGTGTTTTAGTTTAGACCGATTGAAGTTCGATTCAAAGCGATCACATTGGCCCTTAAATCGATCTAAAGTGAATCGGTGTAGTTAATGTCGATAAAAATGTCCTAGTGTGAACGGGGTCTAAGCAAGCATTGGTTTTGTTGTACGTTAATACAAGCCGAGGAAATAAATTAAATACGTTTTAAAACTCTTAATACCAATGTAAAACACATTTTAAAATTATTTAAAAAACAAACAACAAAGGACAACATAACTACGAAATCATCATCAGTCCCGAATAAACTAAATAAAACAATGTTAAGTTCCACTCGGATTTCACTACTGTAATAAATGTCACTTTAGTATTCCTTTTTTCTTAAGGATTCAAAAATATATTATTACTTTAAACCAATATACAAGACAACAGATAATTCAAAATTAAAAGTCCTTTACCAAATGGCAAATCAAAACCTTAAAGACATCAAACGAATAAAAACCTTTGTCATATTCCTGACTTGGTACAATCATTTCCTCATACGGAAATGAGGGGGTAAATTTGGTTTTAAAACTAACTTAACTTAACCTGTAATCTGTATGACAGTCGCATATAATTCCATCAAATTGACAACAATGTGTGAGCGAAACAAATAAAATATGTTATAAGTGGACCATTTTTTCGATTCCAGTATTCTGTTTATATTATATAATATCATTGTTTATTTTCTCAAAAGACCAGTTCAACAAGATAAAATGGGCATTCGAAAATACTAAAAAACCAATGAAAAAATACAACACCTGAACAAAAAAGACAACAAGTCAAACAACAATTTTAAAACAATACATAGAAAACTCAGATGTTGCATTTGTCGTGTTACTCATGTAAACATCTTGCTGTTTGGGGAGTAAAATGTCCTCTGTGGTATAAGTATTTCGCAATCAAGAAAATCATGAAAAGTCATTAAATACCTGATTGAAATTAGAAAATAAAATTGTTGAAAACTTACAAACTTAATCTAACACTTCAAAAACTAAATCGAATGACAAGAAAATATCGTAAACGTGGTAATACTCAATCATATCCAGCTGATATCATCAAGATCTTGTTTTAATATTGCAGTATGTATCTAATGGTCAGTGTTTAATATTTATTCTTTTATAACATGTGTAGTATCGGAACGATCAAGTGATTAAGATACACAAAATGTATTTGTTAAACTTGTCTGTAGTAGATGACCGTTTTAAATACTTTTACAATAGACGTAGATAATACTTACATATCAGTAATCTCTTCTTTTCTGAAAGATAGAACAGATCAATGGTGTTAGTTATATATGTGTAAGTGAAAGATGTCTAAACAAACAGGCCAGTATATTTGCTTCTGTTCAATGTGAACATGTGATGTGTCGTTCATTATTGAGGACTGAGGCTGCTCAATGTTCTTCTGGAATTCTCAATCAAACAGACATCAATGGTTTATCAAGAACTGAGTATAGTATTGGACGACCTTTTTTTTTAATTGTCCTCGCATCATACATGCTTCCCTTTAAGAATGTCATCTATGTAAAATTGAGAATGGAAAATCAAATGATGAATGTGTCAAAGAGACAAAAACTAGACTTAAGAGTAAAAAACAGCCGACGGCCACCAATGGGTCTGTAAACAGCGAAAAAGTCCTGCAAGCTCTGTGAAAATAGACGCCATACTATTCTCCAATCGCATTAATGAACTGAAATAAAATTGAAAAGACAAAGACCAAAGGCTCCTGAATTTAGAAAGACGCAAAAAATGCGGCGGCGTTAGAGAAGTTTAGTGAGATCTCAACTTTCCCTATGCTTAAATATCTAAGTATTTACAAGTTGAGAGGTAGAATTCTGCTCTTAAACACTCTTTCTGTTTTTTTTTCATCAATTGGTTTAAAATATTTCTGAAACATTGCAATCATCTACAATGGATTTGGTTTTAAATAAGAACAAATGACAGAAGTTGCATTTTCGAAGACCAAACATATTCTTCACTTCATTGAAATTAAGGAATAAAAAACGTTATGTCTTCATACTTTGGATACGCCATATGATACATATATACATCTTTGTGTCATGTCCATAAATACAAGGAACTTACCCACACGTATCGCATTTCCACACGTTTCTCCTTCGCTCTTTTGGGTTCACTTCCTGTTTGGTATCACTATAATTAGCAACACTAAGCTATTACTAACTGGTAGACACATAATCAGTGCAAAAATAGCAAACAGCATTTGAAATATATGCAAGAGTCATATATTATGTGACTGAATCTCGGAAAAAAGAGGAGAGACATACAACAGAGAGACATCCTATATGTTTAAACTAGACATGCAGGCACATTTAAATGAGCAGTATATTTACGAAAATTAAATGCAACAAAGTTTAAACACTATTGAAAATAATTTATGCTTCTAGTATGCGTTTGCATATAATAAGAAGATTTATTTACTTAAATGCAATTTTGATCAAGCCAGTGTGTTCTAACGTACGTAGTGGAAAAAAGAGGAGAGACATAAATCAGAGAGACTTTCTAATTGATTTATCGAAAATAATATTAAATGGTAAACTTGTGTACACAATATTTAATACAAATTTAATCAGACCCTTGCAACGTCAAATGGTGAAGTATACAAGAAGATTATGTGTAATTCACTCAAACACTTGATAACAAGTTTACATTGTCAAATACGTAACTTTAAAAACTGTATAATATACAAATATATTTCCCTACCTCTTTGGTGAAGGCAATTCTCTTTCTCTGTTCATGGTTTGTTGTGTACGCATTTCACTGATAAAAGAACAACTGAACTTTTTACATTTTTTTCTCAAAGTGTTCTGTCAAGTGTCAGGATTATAACAGTTGTTAACACATAATCCTTTTCTTTGTATGTTGGCGTTTGTTTTTGTAGCAGTACAGTGTTAATATTGTTCTTTTGCTTTCCACTTGTAGTTTATGTGTGTTTCCCTCAGTTGTGTTCGCATTATTTTCCAGTTTAATCGATTTATGTCTATTGTAAAGCGGTATACTTCTATTGTCTTTATTTATATTATAATATTGCATAAAATGAATGAAATTAGATTAAAACTTCTAAATAACGAGAAAAAAAAAGATATATCTGTAATTTTTTGAAAGCAAGTATTTTTGCATTTTTACGTGTTGTCATGGTTGGTACATGTACATGTTTCAATACAACTTAAAATGTACACTGCCATAGACCCCGTATTTATCCGCACATTGTGAATCCATAATATTAAACAATACATTTGTAAAGACCACATATTTGTATTTCATGAATTATCTCTCCTTCGTCTGTCATATAATATCCAGACATAAGTTGATATTTTAAAAAACAACATAATTTTGATTTTGCAAAAATACGTGTCTCTTTAAGATACTATAAAATTGAGAATGAAAATGGGGAAAGAGACAACAACCCGACCATAGAGCAGACAACAGTAGAAGTTCACCAACAGGTCTTCAATGCAACGAGAAATCATCGCACTTAGAGGCGTCCTTCAGCTGGCCCCTAAACAAATATATACTGGTTCAGTGATAATGAACACCATACTAAACTCCAAATGTACACAAGAAACTAAAAGTTAAAATGATACAAGACTAACAAAGGCCAGAGGCTCCTGACTTTGGACAGGCTAAAAAATGCGGCTGGGTTAAAAATGTTTGTGAGATCTCAACCCTCCCCCTATACCTCTAGCCAATGCAGAAAAGTAAACGCATAACAATACGCAAATTAAATTTCAAGAGAAGTCCGAGTCTGATGTCAGAAGATGTAACCAAAGAAAATAAAAAAAAAATCACAATAATACATAAATAATATCAGACTACTACTGACATGCCAGCTCCGGACTTCAATTAAACTAATTGAAAAAATATGTCTTCATCATATGAATATCAGGCACAATCCTCCCCGTGAGGGGATTAGTATCATACCATCATAACATATATGAGAAGAGCATAACCCGTGTCATGCCAACAACTGGTTTATTAATAATAAATGTGTTTAGTTCCGATTATGGTTATATTGAAAAATGAATGACGACTACAAAATGCTCAGTCATTTTTAGTAGAATTACCTGATTATGTAGTTACCAAACAGCTGTTTAACGTCGTTATCTGTTGCAGACTTTGCATTATACTGTATGTAAGGAAATTCAGGTATAGGCTTTACCGTCAGCTTTGCGATGTAATCTGTAAGCTTCTGTAAAGACTGCAACAATTTTCCATCGTTTCCTGTATTGTTGAGTTCATGTATTTTCTTGTCTAAGTCGCGTCCTGCCTCCAAATCCATTTGAGTATCTTCCAATAGCTTTGTTAATTTGTCCCTTTCCTTCCTGGATTGATCCTTGACCGATGCAATCTTCTCTGAGATACATTTATCAACCATAGTCTTTATCTTTGTACCTTCTTCTGTTATAGCTTTGACTATTCCTTCCACCTTCACATCAAATGCCTTTAGACCTTCTTCTATCTGCTTCATGTTTTGGGTTGCCTCATGTACCTTACTACGCAGGTCAGTTGTATTCGTCTCCTTCAGCTGTGATATGCTGTCGAGGAGTTTGGAAAAGGCATGGCCTGAGTGACTGCCAGTCACACAACTGCTATATACCGCTATGTTACAGGTATTACATACAAAACTTACGTCTTCATTGTGGTCTTTACATTTGGATTTACCTTCCGGTATAACATCAGAGGAAGACTGGAACTGGTGGTTCTTTGTCCCTCTCTGCCGTTTATGAAAGCCTTTACAATTTTCACAAAAGTACTGTTCACACTCTAAGCAGTAATGAGATCCAGAGGCACTAACACAAATCTCACAAGTTTTAGATGCTGCCTGTGCCATTTTGTCGCTCATCGTGTTGAATGTGTAATATACAGGTAAGGTATATAACCAATGACAACAACGTTCTATATTTAAATCAATATCGGTTATATATGTATGTCGTGTATTTAAATGAAACACTTTAAGTTATTATAAGGATATCATTTGAATAGTTTATATAAAGACTTCATTGTATTGACTACTGGACCATGGTACGGCTTTATTAATGAAATTGGTCATTGACACTTTAAGTTATAATAAGGACATCGTTTGAATAGTTTATATAAAGACTTCATTGTATTGACTACTGGACTATGGTACGGCTTTATTAATGACCTAAATATTGACCTGGATTTATGATAAACTAATGTAAACATAATGTATATAAACAATTACAAGTATATTTATATTATCATAACTGCAGTATGTATAGATAGACTTATATAAACAATTACAAGTATAATTATATTATCATAACTGCAGTATGTATAGATATACTTATATAAACAATTACAAGTATAATTGTATTATCATAACTGCAGTATATATAGATAGACTTATATAAACAATTACAAGTATAATTATACGATCATAACTGCAGTATGTATAGCTAAACTTATATAAACAATTACAAGTATAAATATAAATCAATTGCTTTCTAAAAGCAATTGTAGACAGTCTTTCCCCCTTTGAAACATGATTGATTGGGGGGGGGGGGGGGGGGTTATTTATTTGTTTGTTTTTGTAAAGGGTCTATATTATTATGTTACCGGAGAAGTTTCATGTTTAGTTTGGAAAGTTTTTATTTTATTTTAGGTCCAGCGCGCGCGCCAGATTGAGGAGACATCACGTGACTTGGGTTTATAATAACGAAAACTTAGTATTTTTATTTCTCTTTAGGTCGGGATGTTGAACAGACAACATGTATAGAGACGGAATGTACACAATGTAATTTCTTTTGTCATTGTAGGAAATTGACATTTTGATCACAGTTCACCAGCAGTGCATGTTTTGGATTTAATTGTTCCGGTGTAACTTTAATACACATTTAACGATTATTTTCTTAAAATGTACATTTTTCAGCACCAGTTTGTAACACAGATTAGTATTTTAATCAAGGAGCGGACATTTTATTGTAGGATGTCACTGAGATTTACGGACCTAGCAAGCGATTTTTACAGCATTGCCATTTTTTTTCTCTAGGAAATGTCTTGAGAGATATCCGCACCAAGTTTTTTTATGAACCTTTAGTACATGTATGCCCTGCTGATTTTCAGGTCGATTGGACTTGTAGTTTCAGAATACATGTGAATTTTTTTTTCTTGAAACAAGCGGAAAAACTCAAATGAGAACTTGGACCCCGTATTAAACACACATAACGGAAGCATACATACAATGATTGATTGATTGATTGGTTGGTTGGTTGGTTGGTTGGTTGGATGATTGATTGATTGATTGATTAATTGATTGATTGATTGATTGATTGATTGATTGGTTGGTTGGTTGATTAAACACGTTGAATAGGGTCAATTTAAACAGCGAAAAAGAAACAAAAAAGATCTTGATTAAACACATGAGACAGAAAATTGCATGCACCGATTGATTGGTTGGTTTGTTGGTTGGTTGGTTGGTTGATTGATTAATTGATTGATTGATTGATTGATTGATTGATTGATTGATTGATTAAACACGTTAGATAGGGCAATTGAAACAGCGAAATAGAAACAAAAAAGATCTTGATTAAACACATGAAACAGAAACATTCATGCACTGATTGATTGATTGATTGGTTGGTTGGTTGGTTGGTTGGTTGGTTGGTTGGTTGGTTGGTTGGTTGGTTGGAATTCAAACACACATAAAACTCTTTAAATAGTGCCAAAAATCACAAAATTTGCCTCTTAGTACATGACCTTGACCTTTGACCTTGTGACCTTCGTCAAGGTCATTGCTCTACAATGTCATTGCAAAAGACCGTATGGGCCAAGGACCTTTTGTTTAAGAGTTTTGCCTAATAATGGCTTTTTATAAACCATCAATGGGGGTTATGTCCCTTACATAATGGTAAAACCAATACAGTCATAATGTAACAAAGTTGCCACTTGAAGTACTTAGCATTTTTCACTGCTTAAATTTTCTGTATCTATAACCATTCAAGAATTATAGGGAAATCAAAGACATATGAAAATCTAAAATATGACCTTGACCTTTGACCTTGACCTATATTTCTAAGTTAGGACCCAGGGACCTCAAATAAAAACTGTCCTGGGTTATACGGTTAACGGTTTATGAGTTAAAAAAACATACCGACAAATTTATTTGGTAAAGGTAGATAACTCCTATGAAATTTCATCGAATCGCTTCGATCCAAATTAGCCAAAAATTCCTGAGGATGTAAAGTCAGCAGCGTAAAGAAAGAACGGTTCATTTTTCTTTTTACAAGTTGTAATTTAGAACTAAATATCATCATCAGGCATATATATTGTTTTCGAACAAACGTAAACTAGGAGAGAACGAATAACATTGAGAATGGAAAACGTTTGTGTGCAGTTTTTTGTTACATTTGCGCGGCATTCAATTTTACTACAGGTTAAGTCATGTGTGGCTCAAGGCACAAACATTAAGTCCATATTTCCCCAAGTATTTGTGCATTACTACTATTAACAGAATCCAGGCGTACTACAAACGGTCCGGAATCATTTCATGCTCACTACAATGAGCAATTTTTACACAAGTGTCTTGTTTAAGGTACAATTATGATTATACAGTTGAAACCTTAAATTAAAAAGACGAAGAAAATGATCCTGAGGTGTCGACCTTCTGACTGCTACATGTATTTATAATATCGAACTCGATGAAAGGAAGGATACAATTCATTTTTTTTTTCACGATTCATCTAAAAGTTGATAACCCTGCCGTTGAAAATAATCTATTCATTATACTGCAACCAAGGCATGGCATAGTTTACCGTTCATACCTTTAAAAATATTATCATGATTATGGAACTTATTAGTTGTTGAATTTTGATGTCAAGATCATTTTAAATGTTAACTGTAGTGTGTGACATTTATTTTTGTCTCAAAGGGTCTCAATGAAAATATGACTAGTTCTTTATACTGAGTTATCCTATATTATTATATTTTGATGTATATTTGAAAGAATGGCGAAGTATGTATCTACTACATATTTTTCTATAACGTGCTCTTTTATATTGTTTAATGACAATGTAATAGCTGACTTTTAGGCCTCAAGGAAAACTAAAGTCGCTTTGCTAGGGTTCAGGATATTTATTAATCAGTAACGTAAAACACCCTGTAATAACAATGATAAAGTTATTCTAATTTTACAGATCAAATAAAATTAGTAATACACATTATAAGTATAATATTCTTTCATTACATATAATGGTATTATACAAAACATTGCACTTTAAAAATACATTTAAGTTATAAACATAATGAGATCAAATATTATGTTTAATCATCAAATCATAGTATTAATGTCTTTACATATAATATTCAGTTGTTCAGATTAACAACATTGATAAATTACACAAATATTAAAAGCATCTAAACTCAAGGGAAATAACTCTTTATCAAAACTATGTGCTTAACATACTCCATAGTTAATTCAACCTTTTAAACAAATACATTATAATTCTAATAACATATTACTAATCCTTACCAACTTGTGGAGCAAGGTAGTTACTGTTGTGGCACAAACCAATTCAAACGTACATACTGGTATATCACACAGTGATATTTATATAACAGCTTACAAATTCTGTAAACCAAAATTACAATGTTAAATAACGGATTTTAATGAAACCGTATTTAAACATAGACCTTATTATAAAACATACAATATAAATAATGTCCTTGTGTATAAAATAAAACATAACTCGGACAATACTTTAAATATGTGCAGAAACGTAGTTCGCTATCTAATGCAACTTTGTTTATGTTTTCCATTTATAATCAATCAACAATGTTATTGTGTACAGACTAATTCACACAAGTAATACACGGTGGTATTTAAAATCTACTCATAACAAAGTCTTATCGAATACACCTCAAAATATCGATCGGAATGTGTGTACTTTCTAAACTGTTTTACATATAGCTATAGGTTGCATTTCTGTAAATATTGACAATGCAATTTCCCATAGGAACTCCTTTTACGGCTAAAACTGTACCAATTTTACTATGAAGTTTTGAAAAAAAATCTTATCCTAGAATTGAAAGTTCATATGCACCACAATTTTTTTCAAAGGTCAAAATATAGGTCTGTGCGGCATATTTTCAACGTTTATATGCCCTGAACTTCTCAGAGTTTAAACTTACACTAATTTTCTTAACTACCCCTACCTCAAATGAAAGGTTACCACAGATTTCAATGTAAACAATATGCACGTGTTTATTTACTGGTAACATTCCCAAGTTCTGTCTCTGCGATATGGAACACAGAGAGTATAACTGGGAACCAGTATGTAAACAAAATCAATTTTCTATGAATATTCAATTACTCCCCAAAAGAGGCGTGTTTTGAGAAACAGCTGTATTTACAAAGTGCAACCTATAGAGACATTTATTCAAATAGAAAACTCTCTAAAATCAGTTTTTCTCACATTAATACTCATTTATCAGAATTAAAGTCTTAAAGAAATCACTGTGTATACTCTAAGTTTTTTTTTACTATACATTTTATACCCCCTCCCCTGTTTCAATTTTTTAAAGAATTTGAAAACAAGACTTTAATGATTGCCAGCTTACCCTATTTGCATATTTTCTGATAAAAAATGCCTAAAACCTGTTAAAAACTGTTTTTATAACATATTGAAAGCATATCAGAATATCACAATTGTAATGTTCAGCAGTCAATCATTACAACATTCAAGATTATATAAAGTATCCAATCCAGCCTCTATCTCCAGTCCACATCTTACTGTATGCCTATTTGTCAATTAAAGAACACATTTTCTGCCTCAAGTGGTCAATATAGAATTCTTGTCACAACAGTATCATCTGTAACCATATATCTGACACAATTTAGCTACTATATATACTAGAAGTGTTCAAACAAAGCCATATTTGCAATAGTTGTATGTATGCAGATACCAGTCTGAGATATAAATTCACTTAAAATGTTGTAGAGATGACTGCTAACATCTGATTTTTGCATAACTTCCAAGCATAGTTATTGTTTTCTATATCAAGAACTTTAAAATCATAAATTCATAGCATTTACAAGTTAAATTATTTGTTTTATGACCTAGGGGGTAGACAATTTGCTATGTTTTTTGTCCCTGGGGCCTCAAATTTCCTAAATCATTCTGCTGTTTCTAGCAATTTGGAATATTTAGTACATATTCAGGATAGAACACACTATTGTAAGTTTTTTTGAGATATTTTTGTTTGTCTAGCTTGTATTTATTATGCCGTGGTGACAAAAAAGCAGACTTAGGTGTTGCGGCTTACTTTTGGGTTATCGAAAGGACACAAATACCCCATAAATAATATTCAGGAAGGATCTATGAGTTTCAATGACTGCGAAGAGTAAATATAAGCACTTCTTAACAATTTAACTTACAAATATGCAAATATTATGATTTAATTTTGTATCCAGGACTTTAAGTAAACTATGCATACTGTAAACTGTGAATTTATGCTGAGTCATCATATTTAAGGCCCAGGATTCTATCAATCTTCATTAAATATTTATAAAACTTCTTATTTCAGTTAATTTCTTAAAAATCTGTGAAATAAAGCAAATTTGGTTAAATTCTGAATGTTCCCCTTTTTCACCCTATATAGGTTGCATTTCTGTAAATATTGACAATGCAATTTCCCATAGGAACTCCTTTTACGGCTAAAACTGTACCAATTTTACTATGAAGTTTTGAAAAAAATCTTATCCGAGAATTGAAAGTTCATATGCACCACAATTTTTTTCAAAGGTCAAAATATAGGGCTGTGCGGCATATTTTCAACGTTTATATGCCCTGAACTTCTCAGAGTTTAAACTTACACTAATTTTCTTAACTACCCCTACCTCAAATGAAAGGTTACCACAGATTTCAATGTAAACAATATGCACGTGTCTATTTACTGGTAACATTCCCAAGTTCTGTCTCTGCGATATGGAACACAGAGAGTATAACTGGGAACCAGTATGTAAACAAAATCAATTTTCTATGAATATTCAATTACTCCCCAAAAGAGGCGTGTTTTGAGAAACAGCTGTATTTACAAAGTGCAACCTCTAACGAATGACTACCAGTACTTTATATAATAAAATAAGTGTATAATATATGCATTTTATGTAGCGATAATACTTTTCGGGATCATAGAGAAAAATAACCTTTCATACCAAAAATCATTCAATCTATGAACATATATATTAGAAATATTAACAAAGAATTAGATAAAGAAAACTCACGTCAAAATGTCAAGTCTGTCAATATAATACAATGCTGACTATTCAATATACTTTCAAACTATTTCAATGGCTATTGAACATAAACGTCTGTCCATTTTGACTCCATTAGTCTTTTTTGCTCAAAACAAAGAAACTAGGAACTGAGCGGTAAAACTTTAAATTAACCAATCAAATCCAAGTAATCATGAATAATGTATGGAAACATTTCAGTGTAATAAAAGTTTATATGATACAATATCTTATGAAGTTTATTTAATATTAGCATAATTATACATCTTTATTTTACAATTAAAATATAACAAAATAAAGAGGCTACCACATTCTCCCCTGTATTGGAAAAATGACTTCCACGTCATACGACTCCTCCTCCCTCTGACGAAGAAATGACATTCTCGGCATTCTAAACTGGTATTACTATGATGTTTCTTTCACAATCTCAATGATGGTACGTGTGATGTCATTCTCCATTCCTCTAAACATTCCGTCTTTCAGTTGTCTTGTTAACCACTCTACTTTCTGTAGCCAAGATGATGTTTGTCTAATAGCTTGTTTGGTGATATAGTCTTTCAAACATGCAGGTGGTTTTCTAATTCTTGTTCTTCAGTCGGGGCACTTAGCGAACTCCATAATATTATGGAATTCCGTAATTTTTGTGGAAAATTAAAGTTGTCTCCCTTTGACTAACAGGCTAAATTTAAGATGGGAGATAACTATATTTTGAAACTGATTCTCTAAAAAAAAAAACAAGGGAGACAAATGAAATCTATTTATTGTTTTCTTAACTACAATGGAAAAAAAATATATAATAACATGAAGGGATGTTACCTCGGTGAAGAGTACTCGCTCGGTAAAACATTTACAAAATGGAAACACAAAATTATATCCATTTTATGTATTGTGGGTCTTTCATTGTTTTATATATATGTAAACTGTATATTATGTATAATGTTTTAAGCCATTGGCTCATACTGAGGGCTCATATGGGCGTAAAGTGCTTTTCAATAAAGAATTAAAGGACTTATAAACGTAAAATCCTCAACATTATAACAATGGACTAGATAACATGAATTATATACCATATAAATCATAATTAAAAGCTTATTTAATACATGACATACATGTTCTTATTTTATTATGTAAACTGACAATTATCTAATCCAGTAATAAAGTGATAACTATAGAAAAATTATTACTCAAACAACAGTATTAAGGGACCGTAAAAAACACATTTTTAAAATAATCAACAAAGGGGTGATGTTTGAACTAACTGATGATCACTGATGACTTTAATAATTTTCTGAGGATCGACATAAGGTGCATTGAATTTGTCTGATCTAAAAGTAGTATCTTGACAACTGTGCCTGTGATGAGGCTAATTCTCAACTTTATTTGTAACTAACAGTCCTGCTGATGAAAATATATGCTCTGACGGTATAAATGGAGAGGGAATGACTTAGATTAGCTTAAAGTGTAAGATTTTGAAAACTGATCTTGTTCATTGCATACCTCTGTTTGGGAGAATTTTAAATGAGAGCTAAGCGGAAATATTCGATTCGTATTTTAATTATCGAAAAATATTAGATAGTATAATTGCAGGACATAAATACAACTATTGACAAATTGTTGATGCAATCACATTGACGTATGCGTATCTGTTTCCATATGTGTGCTATAAATACATTATAATCTGGAGAGATATATAAACTGTGTAATTATAAATCGTCTAAGCTACAAAATATTGTGTTTTATCAATGAAGTGAAATACGATACTAATACATCTGTGTACTGTAAGCTACAGTAACAAGGTATTTGATTTTTAATGGCTCAAGTGCATCAGGAAACCTCATTATAACTAATGATAGTTCAACGATTAGACATTTCTCTTAAGCTAGAGGTCACATTGGTACGCTGATCCCTCAAATTGCACTTGCCACTTTAATATATAATATTTTGTGATAAAAGTTTAGAGATTTATAATCGCCAACTTTGAAAACAGACAACGCATCATAATACACAAGCGTAGATATTAGTTATGAATTATTATTTTTGTTTTAACTTTAATTGTTAATATGCTTCTGAAGGAAAACAAACTAATCGACGACACAAAATAAAATAAAACTAAATAAATCATTTGAAAAAGTCTATATAATAGAAAAACACTCGCAACAAATTTATGAGTTTGTTTGAATGTTAAATTCGTTTGATTTTTTTTTTTCGTATGTTCTAACTTTCACGGACTTCAACGTGAAAGGTTGCTGGAATTTAAATTAAATTTATAATCAATGCTAAAAGCTTGTGAAATACTAGAACTCTTTTCTTCTCGCGTTTGTTTGAATTATATGACTAATGTTATGGCATATTCAACTAAACTGGGAAGCAGCGCTGTATTTTGTTTACGTGCTAATGTACATGTAGATTTAAATAGTCAAGAAAACTTAATATGACTCCGCGAGCACCACAGTCTTTCCTCTGACATATAATACAGGGGCGGATCTAGCCATATTAAAAGCTTTAAGGGGGGTCCCAACTCAGGACAAAAAGGGGGGGGGGGGGTCCAACTATATGTTCCCATTCAAATGCATTGATCGGCCAAAAAGAGGAGGGTTCAAACACTCGGACCCCCTACCCCTGGATCCGCTAATGTAATAGTTCTTATTAATTGCCTCGAAAAATATCACTCATACGAAAGATGTCTATGCCAGCACGAAACTGACGGGTCGGTTTGAACATGACATGACACATTTAATTATATTGCAATACATGTATTGTAATCTTTCTTTTAACATAAGCAGTATTGTTCATATGTTCAATTAATTTATTAAACTTTTCTAGGAGTTTTTGCTTAATTTCATTCTAATAATACGGTAGAGAATTAATATTTCCTGCAGGAAAAAAATGAGTAACAAGTCGACCTTCAATATTATTGCATTCATCACACAAAAGAACTACAAACAAGCTGTCCCAAGTCAGGATCATGTAATTCAGTGGTTGTCGTTTGTTGATGTATTACATATTTGTTTTTCGTTCATTTTTGTACGTAATTTAGGTTTGCATTGTTTTATATTTGTCATTTCGGAACCTATTATAGCTGACTATGTGGTATGGGTTTTGCTCATTGTTGAAGACCGTACGGTGACCTATAATTGTTAGTTTCTATGTCATTTGGTCTCTTGTGGAGAGTTGTCTCATTGGCAATCATACAACATATTTTTTATAAGATAAAGTTTAGTTCATGATTTCTGAAATCTTTCAACATCAAGAATCACTTACACAGTGAAAATTGTTTTTCTTGAACTTGAGGTGAGTGATATTTTCCCCATATCGAAGTCCTAACTAATATTTCATGTCGAGTTTTTAGCATTGCATACTGAAAGAAGAAAAAAGGAATATTGCAGCTAGACAAAGTCTTTCAATTGCAGCTAGACAAAATCTTTCATTTTTATTTATTCATTCATTGTCTGCACTGTAATGAAAGATTCGAATTACCTCTATTTTCACTACTGTCCCGGAATATTGTGCGAGTTAAAACAACACAAAAAACGCCAGTTTAATAATAACAGGAGGCTCAAAATAGCCTGTGTTGCTCATCTTGGTCTATATCATATTAGACAAAGACACACTTCAACATTGTAGACGAGAAAAGTATTATTAAATGACAAAAACAGATATTTTTTTTTTTTTTTTTTATCTTATATTGGCGGTCATTTAAGTCTGTTCAGTTTCTCTCATTTATATCTTATTTAGAACTAAATGCTTAAGTTTCAGAGATATAAATCAAACACTGCATCCCCGCTTATTTACTATTTAGCCATTCTGCCATCTTGGTTGATGTTTGGTCAATGGATACATTTTTTTGAACTAGATACCCTAGGGATTGTTTATGCAAAGTTTGTTTTAATTTGGACAAGTAGTTTCAGAGGAGAATTTTTTGGCAAAGGATTACCGAAATGTAAGACAAATTGTGGGAAATTAACTGTAAAAGGCAATAACTACTTTTTGTAGACCTTGTTTTGCTGAAAAAGTTTGCTGTCAACATTTTTCCTTCATGCATGGTAATATTCAGGATGATAGCCAAAAACTGCAAAATTTTCTTTCAACTATTAGTTCAAGGGGAAACAACACAACAACGGGTTGTCTACTGCATTGGCAGATAACTTTTGACTGAACGAACATACGATTTGCTATAAATGCTTTAGTTTCAGAGATTTATACGCCAAAAACTGCATTTTACCCCGATGTTCTGTTTTTAGCGATGACTGCCATCTCGGTGCACAAGCGTGGTCATATGCATCGGAATGAATTTATTATATACATACCCTAATAATGATATAGGCCGAAATTGGTTTTATTTGGCCCAGCAGATTCAGAGTGGAATATCTTTGTAAAAGCTATCAGACGACAACGACGGAAGAAGGACGACAATTGATGAGAAAAGTTTAATAAATAATCGCACTTTGTCACTTTTGGCCTGGTGAGCTTAAAAGGAGATATTGGCAATTTGTAAATTTTATATACACAGTTATACATATTTTCTTGGATTGAAAAAAAAAACAAACTAATCATAATGCATCTCGTTTGAATTGTTTTATCATTTGTAATTTCGGGGCCTTTCATATAGCAGACTATGCTGCACGAATTTTACTCATAGTTGAAAGTCGTATCATGACCTTTATAGATATAAGGAGATAACATATGATTGCCAATGAGACAACTCTCCATTAAAGTCATAATTTTTAAAGATAAACCATTGAAGGTCAAAGTACAGTCTTATATGTACCATTTACTAGTTTTCTGGATCTTGAGTTGATTAAGAGAGCATGAAACTAAAAAGACTCAATGTGTCAGTGGCAACTCAGGTGCGGATCCAGAGGGGGGAGGGGGTCCGGGGGTTTGTTGGACGAACAATGCATTTGAATGGGGACATGTAATTGGACCCCCCCCCCCTTTGTCCTGGGTTAGGACCCCCTTCCCCTTTTTTAAAATGGCTGGATCCGCCCCTGCAACTATTTGATACCCTTTGATAATTTGATTCACTTCATGTCAAACCACCTTTTAAAAAGTCACACTTACAATTTTGTAAATATACACGTGGCTTAAGCATAGTTTCATCAAATTTATACCGTTGGTTTTCCCGTTTGAATGGTTTTACACTAGTAATTTTGGAGCCCTTTATAGCTTGTTGATCGGTGTGAGCCAAGGTTCCGTGTTGAAGGCCGTACATTGACCTATAATGGTTTACTTTTTTTTTAAATTGTTATTTGGATGGAGAGTTGTCTCATTGGCACTGCACACCACATCTTCCTATATCTAAGAGCTGGTCTTGAGAGACTTCCCCTGGAACTACATATTAAATTTCAATCTATATTGTATGGTATACGTTTATATTCTCATGCCATTTATCCTCTTGTAAAGGAATCGTTTTTTTTTTGTCTCAAAGCTTAGACTCTGTGCGAATTTATTCTTCAGTTGGTTCTCATTTGTAAAACATGTATCAGAAGAAACTGGTATGGATTTAGACACTTTCAAGAAATATTCCTCTCATAAGATAAATAAAACTATTAGAGAACAAATAAAATTAAAATTGAAGGATTTTTATGAAAAGAGAGTAAATGATAAGATATGAAGGATAACAGCAAACTCACTATTTATAATCTTGTAAGACTAAATAATACAAATGAAAAATATTTAACTTACTCAAAATTTTAATTTAGAAAACCAATAACAAAACTAGAATAAGAGATCATGATTTATTAATAGAAAAAGGAAGATATCTTAGAAATGTAGAATGCCAATATATATAGAAGAAAGATTAACTGCAACCAATTTGAAGATGAAATTCATTCCTTTTCTATTTTGTAATAGTAACAGTAATAATAGAAAAGTGTCTTTTTATTTAAAACCCAATCCAAGATCACACATTCAGGTAAATATAACAGGTGTTTTCGTCTTTCCTGTTATTTTTAGATTTCGGAGATAAAGCCACTGGCTAAAATCAAAACAGCTATAAGTTAAGCTTTACGATGTTTTATATTATATAACTTCCTCAATAGTGCAAAAGAATTACAATGAAAGTTCAATGG
This sequence comes from Mytilus edulis, assembly GCF_963676685.1. Lineage (NCBI taxonomy): Eukaryota > Metazoa > Mollusca > Bivalvia > Mytilida > Mytilidae > Mytilus > Mytilus edulis. The sequence goes on along the minus strand of NC_092354.1, from coordinate 78,003,120 downwards.
TAATGTTCCAAAAAGACAGAATAGATAGTTATTTCAGTAAATGGTCAATACTAAATATACAATGTATACATGTATCAATGTAAATGCACGGCATCTCTTCAGCTTGCCCGCTGTTATTTTATGAACAAGTCACACTAGACCACGATCGAACCACGCTCAGCACGATATAAAAAGTATTCAGATCGTGTTGAGGTCGCGGTATGGGCGGCATGAAAATGTAAATTTTGGATGAGTTCACGATGCTACTACGACCTCATTACTTTTCTTCAACGATTCCGCCAAGAGTATACCCCGTTTTCACCACGCTTGTTCTGCGACCTCACTACGATAATCACGATCTTGCTACGCTCATCACGTTCTTACTACGATTATATCACACTTTTTCCGATTAAAAAACGATCTTAGCACGTTTCTTCTGCGATTAAAGAACGATTTTATCACGATCATTCTACGATCTTACCATGTTCATATGGCGATTTTACTACGCTCTCGGTAATATAATAACGTCAATATCATGTTGTCGGAGTCAATATAAATACTGTTCCATTCCTCCTTTTTTCATTTATACGTAAAATTCTCGATAACAACACAGACAGGCCACCAAAATCTACAATATTTTGTATTTTTGCATGATATGGATAGAGGTAGAGTCAGTGGGGCCTCTGATACGAATCCTGATCCAGATGAGATGTCGGATTAACCTATCACAACGTATATTGCTGATCTATCAAGATCAAATGAAGATATTTTATTGAACAATTAATAGTGGGATGATACAAATGTGTCAAGCATGGCTGAGCTGTTGGAGACTAGCGACATTAGGTCCAAATTATATACAGACGAATAAAACCTGGAGAGCTTTTACATGCTTTATTTGACAATGAGAATGAGCCCGAGCATGGCTATAAGTAAAAATGGTCGTAATATGAACGTAGTAAGGTCGTAAGACGTGCGTGATTAGGACGGCATGAGCGTGCTAGAATCGTTCTATGATCTTTAAAGCGGGGTTTACACAGGGCGATTATTGCTCCCGTTTGAGATCAGACTGCGCTTAGACTCGAAAAGTTAAAAAGTTGGATTACTATCCTCAATGATATGGAATGTCCTGTTATTGCCTGAACGCTGTAGTATACGTTCGTAACACTCGGACTCCTACGGATCGGAGAGTTTGGACAAGCACCCCGACAGTAAGGTGCGTCCCTTAACATTCGGGAAGTCTCAATCAATTTTGTCTAGTCGAATTACAATCGTTATTATGTCGTGACAAATTCTCTAGTATCGCGATGATCAAAATCGTAACATTGATCTGTGACTAAGAATTTCATTATCCCAGGAATTGATCACCTTAGCCGTATTTGGCACAACTTTTTGGAATTGTTGGTTCTCAATGCTCTTCTTCTTTGTACTTATTTGGCTTAATAACTATTTTGGAACTTAACGTCACTGATCAGTCTTATGTAGACGAAACGCGCGTCTGCCTTAAAAAACTATAATCCTTGTGTCTTTGATAACTATTTTCTGGACAGTGTCATGTGGAACGGGCATGATCTAGAAAGATTTACCATTGCTGTTTTTTTGCCGATTGAGTCCAGATTGCATCCCGAATGCGAACAGTCCAAGATACGACTGAGTCCAGCATGCCGTCTTATGACGGCAATTGATATATGAGGTTTGAAAATTTTCAAAACTTTGTACTACAATGACGCACTGGGTCAGTTTATTAAGCGTGCTAGTTCACAAGGCAAATATAGAAAAAAGAAGAAATGGTATGATTGCCAATGCATCAACTCTTCACAAACGACCAAAAATGGCACAGAAATTAATAACTATAGGTCAACATACCGCAAAGTCAGCTATAAAAGACCCCAAAATGATAATATAAAACAATTTAAACGAGAAAAATAACGGCCTAATTTATGTACCAAAAAATGAACGAAAAACAATATGTAACAGAAACAAACGACAGCCACTGAATTACAGGCTTCAGATTTGGGAGAGACACATACATACTGGATGTGGCGGGGTCAAACATGTTTGCGTGATCGCAACCCACTCCCTTACATGAAACAGTGGTGTAATAGTACAACATAAGAACGATCTATAAAAATCAGTTGAAAGTCTTAACTCGACAGATGATTAAAGATACAAATACTACATGAAATTACATGTGGACGTGTCCGGGTACTTGTACATCCCAAACAAAACCAAATAGACACTAAGTACAAATATGAGAGTACTCACAGTAAGCCTAATAAACTCATCGTAGATACAAGGATTTAAATTTTGTATTTGAGCCAGACGCGCGTTTCGACTACAAAAGGCTCATCAGTGACGATCGAATAAAGTTCGAAATTGCAGAGTTTCTACTCGAATACATTATTCTGACTCCTGGCAGACAAGATTTTCTTTTACACCTGTCAAGCAGCAAATACTGATTTTAAATTTATATGTTTGATCAGGCACAAGTCTTAATCCACGATCTTTTTCCCCCAAAAAAATCTATAACTTTCAGAATAAATCATGGTAGAGCTAAACAATTAATTTTTTGTGAGAGATGCATTCATCTGTTTACTTTTCTGTTGTTTGTTTTGTAGGTGTTTTGTTACTCAGTATTTAATGTTGTTTTGTGTACTCTTTGTCTTTTTGTAGTTTTGCAACATTTCAGTACTAGGGTTTATTTCCGTTGGGCAGCCTCTTTGTGGGTGTGTTACATGCGATACGTTTTTCGTGCAGTTTTGCAACATTCAGACATTTGAATGTGTCCCTGTCGAGCTGACACAATCACAATAGCCGCCTTTCGAACGTGTCTTAAAATATTCTTGTGTTACCTATTCTAAGATCGGTTCCGGACTTCTTTTTACTTTGCATATTGCTGTGTGTTTGTTGATTCCACATAGGATAGATGTATACATGGGGGGGGGGGGTAAGATTTCACTAAACAAGTTATATATAAATTGAGGTCTAGCAGGACGGCAACAGTGCAGGCGATTGGGTGTCCCGGCGAGGGAAGAACAAAAAATTTGCGAAAGCAAGTTTACAGATCTAACATTGTTGGGTTGATGTTAAGACGAGTTTTATATATATAATTATATATATTTATACGAGTCTAAATTGAAAACTACGTTCAAACCTATGATTGCGTTGGATAAAAACCGCAATTATTATACTCGTGCATGTAAACCAAATTTCGTTGTAGAAGGGTCAAAAAACAGCACAAACAACATTTTCCAAAAGACCAAAATAGTGAAAAAGTATATTTAAACAAAACGCATTTGACTAACAGGTCGAACAACTGATGTTCTTTAACCCTGCAGACTGCCATTATATATATACATGCCGCATTTGTGCGGCTATTCTAAGTCGGGATTCTCTGGCCTATGTTAGTTTAGTATGGGGTTTTTTTACTACTTATTTTGGTTCCTTTATATGTTTCGGAGATTTTTTTTTTTTATTAAATTTCATATTTGCTGAACTTGGATACAAACATACTGTTTAGATGCAAGCAAAACCTCACTTGTGGGATTTCCTCACTGTGTCGAACAATTGGTGGCCCTGTGCTGTTTTCTGCTCTTTGGACGGGTTACTGTCTCTTTGACACATTCCCAATTTTCATTCCCAATTTTTAGTTCTAAAGTTTCCAATGAGAATAATGTCATGCTTTATACTTTTCTAATATTGATAGACATTATATTTGTCAATATCTAAATGGTCAGAGTCAGAATTATTTCACAACAATTAAAATCGTGATGTTTAAACTCCATACAGTTGCATAAAGGACCTACATGTTGTACTTATGATTTATCTGTTCTTGTCTTGAACATGTTCGAAATATTTGTGACTGGACGTAAAGAAAATAACAATCAATTACAGCGAATCAGTTAAAAGTAATGTGTAGTAATATAATAATGTTTTAGAAAAAAAATGTATAAAGCTAGTTCTTTATACAGCCTCACCCTACACCTGGCTACACTAGTATTATAATACTAAAATGAAACTCGCATTTTATAACGTCCAACACATGCATTTCTTCTTTATATAGCGGATAATTATTTCGACAGGAAATCTCAATTGTTGACAGTTTAGTTGGAGCGTTTGTCTGAGATTTATTATCGGAACTCCCAGCCTGTTTATTCTAATTAGCAACAAGCCTAACTTTAACATTCCTATCTTGTTTGATAATCACATTTGATTGTTTCAACAACGCGCCTTTTTCTATCTGCGGTAAATATTGGTGAACTTTGATATATATTTTCAAGGTTGTATAAAATATGTTGTTTTAAAATGCTACACAATAAATTTGCAATGAAACCTAACATAACGTATACTTGAGAGGCGGATCCAGCCATTTAAAAAAAGGGGGGTCCCAATTCAAATGCAATAATAGTTAAGAAAAAAAAGGGGGGTTCAACCCCTAGAACCTCACCCACCTCCACTCCGAAATCCTCAAACTGTAGTAAAATTTTAATTTACAAATCTACAAAAGTTACTTGCATGAAAATTGTTTTCCATTTTGTTTATAAAACTTGAGGAAGTCATAAAATTGATAAAGGAAATGGGGAATTTGTCAAAGAGACAACTACCCGACCATAGAAAAGACAACAGCAGAAGGTCACCAACATGTCTTCAACGTAGCGAGAAATTCCCGCACCTGGTCCTGGTCCTGGTCCCTATTAAATAAATATATACTAGTTCAGTGATAATGAACACCATACTAAACTCCAAATTGTACACAAGAAACTAAAATTAAAAATAATACAAGACTAACAAAGGCCAGAGGCAGCTGACTTGGGACAGGCGCAAAAATGTGGCGGGGGTAGACATGTTTATGTTTATAACATACATGTATGTACATGTTTATATAAAATCTGCTATTTTCGGTCGTTAAATTATTTATAAAAAATACGTTTGGCGTTACAGAAAAGAGGGATGATTCCTACTTTCAATTTTCTTAACCCCTAAACGAAAATCCGTCAAATCATTTTCACCAGAATATCACATCTTTTACCTCTTCTCTTCATCCAGTTCCTAATCCCTTGACGCCAACTGCCCGCCCGCTAACCCCCGCTTCCCTTCCCATGTTCCTTTATCTCTGTCCGTCTCTCAGGAAATAACGGGTTATGTGGGATCGCTTCATTTTTAAGTGATACATGTATGTGTTTACCATAAATATGTGTCTTTTAAAAGGTGTGTGGGTTCCCTAGATAATTATTTACCAAACTGTAACTTGTACAATGTAAATGTGTTCTTAGTGTAATATTTCTATGTTCCCCTAACAGAACACTTCAATGGTGAAAATTGGCATATTTCACTTGAAGACCATTTAATATAAAATCCTCAAAGAAACATTGTATTCAATGTTAAGTTGATGTGTTTTCCTATATGCAAATTTATATATGTTCCTCCCAATATTGTTTCGCTAAATAATAATTTTATTAGGTGTTCCACATGGAATATTTCACTAAATGATGTATTTGTAATTCTTGTTTGATATTTATTATTCATCTTGTTTTTGGTAATCAGTTTTTCTATTTATATAGTATACATATATATAGGAAGATGTGGCATGTGCTAGTGCCAATGAGACAACTCTCTATCAAAGTATCAATTTATAAAAGTAAACCATTATAAGTCAAGGTACGACCTTCAACACGGAGCCTTAGCTAACACCGGACAACAAGCTAAAAAGTGTCTTAAAAATTACTAGTGTTAAACCATATACAAACAGGAACGGTCTTGTTTTTTTTTTGGGGGGGGGGGGGGGTGGGTGGGGGGGATTGACAGTCAAATGATAAAATCTGAGTCAAAACGTAGCGGAACTTTAGCCGTGTTTTTATTTACTTGATGTATAGTCAACCCATTGTCCTTTAAACTATCGATTTTCTAGACGAAAAGGTAACATTAAAAAAAAAATTGTCACTCTCTCGGCCATGTGATAGAGTAAATTAACACCCTCGTATCAGCCATCAAAATATTGCATTTTCATATGAAGTATAATTCATTTTTTGTCGTTCACCAATTAAACCATAAGTCAGGCTGTTTGTTAACTTGTTTGTATTGTTTTACCTATCATTTCGAGTCTTTGTAACTGATTTTGCAGTTTGGTATTTTATTTTATTAGTGAAGGTCGTACGGTGACCTTAAGTTGGTAATTTTTGTGTCACTTGGTCTGTTTTGAAAAATTGACTCATTGATTACAATATCACATCTTTCTTTAAATTATGTTAATTACGCGAGCAAAAATTTAATGCATTACACGACGGTTCCCCAATGAATAGCCTTCATCTATAGATAATTATATATATGGTTAGGAATCTGATATGCTACTGTGTAACAGTAATTGTAATATTTTCAAAAGTACACAAAGTCATCATGGTCACATGCAGTTGTGATAATACTAATTTGATTGAAAACCTAATACATATTTTTCTTAAAAAAATTACAAGTTGAGAAAATTTAAATAAAAGATGATCTAGTCTTAAGGTGGTATTAGTGTCTTCCTCCATCTTGGATTGTAAAAAACAGAGAACCAAAGATCTAGATTTTCCATCAAGATAGCAAAATTTGATGCAGGAATGCAGATATTTAATGTGAATTTTCATTTATAAGAGCCAATTTATAAGAATAGAACTTATAAATATTAATATTATTGCAAATGTTAACTATTTTGGCTTGTTTTTAGGTTTTTTTAATTGGCATTTTAGGGGGAGGTATCTCTAAAACAGTGCATTTTCTGAAGGATTCATGGAATTTTCCTATTTTGTATTTTAGACGGAAAAAAGTACGGTGACCCTATCTTTTCTTTTGATATTCTCAAAGCAGTGTCTGAAATCTATATATGTTCCTGAAGTATTTAATAATTCTATCATTTTGTTTAGTTTCTAATCACAAAATGGTGTTTTTTCCTGTATAATCCATACAAAATGTGTCATTTTGTCCCGTCCTGTAGCTTGAGAAAATGAGCGTTGACTTATCATTTTTATTATATTTTTCGACATGTATCAATAGATACTACGTTTTGGCAAAGTAACGAACAAATTCTATCATTTTTATTTAGACTCCCATACCACCTTAAGTATTTTCTAGACTGATTTAACTCATTTCTATATAATAGTTAGTACAATCAGGGAGAATCCATGAAATGTGAAAAGGGAGTGTAAATCCCAAAAAGGCAATTCATACTGGCGAGAGGAGCTAGGTGAAGGACTACTTTATCCTTTAGATACATATAACTGTGAGAACCATACTATTTTCTGTCTATTTCGATGAAAGGAGGGGGTGAACATCTTGCACACGCCCTATCATAGATCGCCACTGGCAATGACAAGACGCGATTCTTTTATGATTAAGTGGTAAAGTTGTTAAAAAAAACCTTAAAACATCAATTCTTAAATTTCTACACAAATATATTTGAACAAAAATTTGAAAAAATAAATAAAAAAAGTAAATTGTATTTATATAAAAGTTTAAAGCAAAATTTAGAAATGGAAAACTACTTAAACTGTAAATCTTTTGAAAAGAGAAGTAACATAACAAAAATGAGAATTAGCGATCATAATTTAATGATAGAAAAAGGCAGACATTTAAAAATACCTAGAGAAAAAAGACTATGCACATCCTGTAATACAATGGAGGATGAAGCCCATTTTATTTTATACTGCAAAAAAATTGCTAAACTAAGAGAGAACTTTATAGGAAATGTAATTAAACATATGCCAGATTTTATGTCCTGGCAAGAAAATGAAAAAAATACATATCTTCTTTGTCCATCAACCTCAAAAGAAGTAGAAAGCTTAGGGTCCTATTTTAAACAGGCATTAGAACTGAGGACAGGGGACTCTTGATTTATTTATAAAATATATATTTATATATCATAAAGATAGATTGTTTTGCTTTTTTACTTTTTTTGTTTTCATGGTTTTGTTTGTTAAATGTATTTTGTGTATGTTTATATTATTTGTCACAAACTTATTGTTCAGAGTTTATATGACAATAAATATTTGAATTGAATTGGTAAAAGATATGATATGGGTATAATCTGTTCTAATCTTCATAAGTAGAGTTTGAATATTGATTATATTTTTTAGTAAGACTAGACATCGTGGTTTCGTCCTTGAATCAAAGTACCTAGTATGCTTATTTTTAGACTGGACTTTAAGTACACGTATTGACGACTAATAAACCCATGCTGATCTTAAGGTGCACAGTTATCTTTGATTTCAAAACCTTTCTGTTTGAACCCGTCTTTGTTTTCTTGATACATTACACTTACAATAAACGAAATTTAACTTTTCAACTTATTAACCAAAATCGAGTGATGTTATGGTGGGAGAGGACTGACATGTAAGAATGGTGTACCAAAGATTAACATAGATATAAAATAACTACTGGAAGAAGTCCATAATTAATAATAAATTACGTCTTGTGTGCATAGAGGAGCTTTGATACTACAGTTTATAAAAAAAATATTACATGTAATTAGTCACTTGATATAAACAAGCTTCAATCGATTTATATATACTAGTCAACAAAGGAAACGATTTGATTGGACTCCAGTGGCAAATAGTTCATGAATGGTTCCGAACGAACACAAGAAACAATACAAGGCAATGTATATCATTAAATTGAATACACTGTAATAAGGAAAATAATAGGCCAATTGGTCCTATATTTACAAAGTGTTATGTTCTTATTAAAACTATTGAAGACAAATACGCGATTTCTGTTGTTGCAATAATTGATATTTCAAAAATCTTATTTTCACCAAAAAAATTCATGAATCGAACTTAATCAAAGTACTGAAGTACTAAACATCGGATGACTCAAGTTCTTGTGGATGGTCAAAAGCAGATGTCACAGAAAAAGATCACACCTCTGTACATTTGCTATACCTGAAACTGAGTTTAATGTACAGAGTATATTTTTTTCTGAGACAAGTTCTTGCGTGGATGATGAATAAATGAAAGGAAATTCAACCGCACCGTAATAACTATGATATTGTTGAGATACAAATCAGTTTACTTGGGACTATTATACTAATATGGGGACGTAGTCCCCAATAACAGTAGAAAATTCAATAAAAAAAAAATACGGGAAAATTTCCCGAATTTTTCATTGTACTAATGAACTCAAAATCGTTCAAATTTTTTTTTGTCGTGTTTTGAAATCCCGGACCTGCGCAGAAATGTACTATGTACTTCCTTTTTCCGGTCTCGTTTGCATGAATCTTTGAGTAAAATATATATTTATCAGTCTAGTATAAAAAATAGGAAGGAACGCGCAATACCAATTTCATTTTACATAATTCCTTGATATGAAAAAACGTTACCTGATGATAGCGTTTCTTTGTTTACATTGTATATGACGTCATAATTTAAATAACGTCATAACTAAAATCCCTAACAACAGAACCAAAATCGGAAACGTTACGGTATTTCCGTTTCTTTTTTTTTTTGAACAAATATTTAAGTTACAAAATAATAATTCATACAGACTTCGTCCCCATTTACAGGTAATGCCTGCCTCATATTATAATAAACGTCACAGAGTATGTACTGGTTTGTTGTTATTTTATTATTAATATAACAGTTACATGTACAGTCCTTGGATGGTGTAAATTTCCCACTAACACCATACACCATTACACCATACACCTTACAGCATTACACCATACACCTTGTACCATTACACCATACACGTTACACCTTTGCACCATACACCTTACACATTACACCATGCACCATTCCCCATTCTATCTACACGATCCGAAATTACCCATAATGCAATTAAATTTCAAATATTAAGATTATTATTATTGAGTATGTTTACAACTCGAAAAAATAAAATAAAAAGAAATTCGTTTCAACCAATGAGATGTCGTACACCATCATTCACACCATTCCCGATCGCTAGTTACACAATCACACCATTCCTCAAACACCATTACACCATTCCCCTTACACCATACACCACAGCACCATACACCACAGCACCATACACCTTACACCATTACACCATTACACCAGTACACTATACAATTTTTTGGAAAGTTAACACCATCCAAGGGCTGTATATATAATTTCCACATTATTTATGTATATGCCCGTCCCAAGTCAGGAGCCTGTAATTCAGTGGTTGTCGTTTGTTCAAGTGTTACAAATTTGTTTTTCGTTCATTTTTTAAACATAAATAAGGCCGTTAGTTTTCTCGTTTGAATTGTTTTACATTGTCTTATCGGGGCCTTTTATAGCTGACTACGCGGTATGGGCTTTGCTCATTGTTGAAGGCCTTACGGTGACCTATAGTTGTTAATGTTTGTGTCATTTTGGTCTTTTGTGGATAGTTGTCTCATTGGCAATCATACCATGCACATCTTCTTTTTTTATATTTCATCCATTTGTATATCAATATATTCTACTATGCTTTTAATAGTGCAGTGTAAGTGCATGGTGGACACTCTTTTGTAAGAAATCGATTTTTCTGAAAGATTAGATATGAGAAGCCATTCATATTTTCCCGCAAAAAAATACAGAGTTACCGGTCCTTATCGGGAGTGTCGTAAAACGTTTTTGAGATATTCTTCCGCAAGCTTTAACACAATTTACAACTTCAAACGTTTAATGCTTTGCATGTTATTTTCTGTAATAAAGCACTAGCATGAATTTTATTAAATGGCGTGCATATATATTTCCAATTTCCTTACTATTTCCTATACCTTTCCTAAGATTATAAATATAAGGCGATGTTGTATGATTGCCAATGAGACAACTTTCCACCAAAGTTCATATTTAGTAGATGTTAGCAATAATAGGTAACGGTACGACTTTCAACAATGACAAAAGCCCATACCTTAAAGTCGATTATGAAAGGCCAAGACATAAATAAAAAGTGAAACAAATAAATTGAGAAAAATAACGGCATAATTCACAAATCAATTGGGAAAAACAAAAATTAATGACATGAACCATTACAACCACTAAATTGCAGGTTCTATACAAAAGACAGGCGCATACATAATGTGGCGGGTTTAAACATGTTTGTGAGCGCTCAGCCTTCTAACATATGAACAAACTATAGAAGCCAGTTGAAAATGGCTTGTCTCATCAGATCGATACAAACAGAAAAAAACTAACTAAAACATAGACCGGACGTGACAGAGTATTTATACATCTCTTACAACAAAATATAAAAAGTAGAGACCTAAGACTATATATATTGATGTTTCAACTCATGATGGGGTTCAACTTGATTTCTTAGACTTAGCCTTTTGAATATATGTTTAGGCTACAACAGTGAACTAATGGAAGAAATAAATGTCTAAAAAACCGAATGATATAAACATACAACAAAAGTGCCTAACTATATAAGTTTAACATAGAAAAGTATACGACGTATAATTGATTTTAAGACCGAGAAATATTTTCCAGTTAACAAACATATATACATAAGTACGTGTACGTACAATTGAAATTAAAATGAGATTTATAGAATAAATTATCGAAGAATCCAAAAAGAAAAATATTCAACGAGTGACCGAACAACACATGAATTTGCTAATGCGCGCAGCCTATTTGAATTCTTTGATTCGTTATTCTTTTTATTACATTGGCAAATGGCTTTTTTTTTTAAGTAAAAAGGGTAAGAAACTAACATGTATATCTAAATGAGATTTAAATTTCACACACATTATTTGATAAGAAGATACCAAGTCAATAGCTGATAAAGAAATTAAGAAAACAAATGGCACACATACAGGTGAACTCGTTTGGACCCTGCAAGATGATTGACCAAAAGGAAAAATGTAAATCCTATAATGCACTGGTCATTAGTCATTTCTCTGCATGTCTTCTGCCATAATCATAACAGACTAAATGCACTGATCCAGGGTTTGGTGTTTGAAGGCTCTACCAATGTTAAGAGTTAAAGAACCATATTTTACCCCAAAAAAATGGATGTAGTCTAATCTATGAAATATATTCATTTCTTAAAAAAAAGGGGGGTTGGGGTAAAATTGAAGAAAAGAAAATAATAAGCAACTGCGCATCCAATTTAGGATTTCAAGCATGTCAGTCATTGTGATTACAATTTCTAAAACATATCATTTATTCATTTTTTTTTCTAATATATTTTTCGGTGTTAAAGAAGTTATCTTGTCCTCCCCTGAGTGCTCCGTATAAAAACATTTTGGGGGGAAAACACAGATACATTGGATTTGACAGTTTGACACCACCATTTATTTGTTTTCATGCTGCTACTCGTTACTCGACACGTTACTAGGATAATCTTGGGGTGATATGTATAAAACTACTTATCCGAAAGGACGGATTTTTTTCTACATGTCCTACGATAAATAAATAATACGATAAGATCTGTCCTACTAAAAAGCGCTTGGGAACGCCCGAGAGCGCCCGAGAAAAGAAAAAGCGCCCGAGGAAGAAAAAAAGGCCCGGGAGAATAAGTGATTTCCTGAATGAAAAAAAAAACATTGCGTGTTTCACCCGTATAAATGGGGATATTAACGATGCTAAATCTAAAGTGTTTAGATAGTGTTGTTGCACTTTTACATTTTAGATTTAAAAATTGTATATAAGTTGGTAAATATAAGTATATAGAAGAATCATGAACGATAGTGTCCTCGATCAAATCGTATATTTAGTTAGTTTAAAAAAATTCAGTTCCCGAGGTCTAATATTCGCAACTGCATGGTGAACACTTGTTCAATTACTTTTACCGTTCTTAAATAATGTGCAACTCTTTTAATTTTATAAAATTAATATTTATCTGGGAAATTTGAGAAACGTATCTGTCGGTGTTTAACGATTTATAAATCTTCAGCATAAACTGTGATCCATTATTAGCTTTTCGAAATAGTATTCATATATTATTGTTAAAATTGAAACATTCATCTCTATATATTTTCCCCGGGCGCTAATTTTTTTTTCCACGGGCGCTTTTTCTTCATCCGGGCGCTCCCGACGCTTTTTAGTAGGACCCGATTAGATATCTTAACTTAAATAGTTTTAAATTATTGAAAAACAATAGTTAATAGCTTTAAATAGTTTTAAGGAGTATGATTGAATTTAAGTAGAGTAGAACTCGTTTTTATAGTTTTACTTATAATTTTGCAAGTTAAATTAATCTAATCGTTATTTTTCAGTACAATATGAATTATGTTGAAACAAAGTTACAATTTCTTTTAAAAATAACAGTATTTTTTAAATAGTTTATTACAGTGTAGAAAGTTGAACGTTAATCTTTACGGGATTCCTAAATGTTATGACACCTTCAGTAGGTCAGTCTAGTCATTAAAAGTTCAAATAATAGTCGTCTGCAAATGCAGCTGGTGGATATTTAATTACATTGTTTTTATCATCTCTGGGAATCAGGTTAACTTAGTGTGAAATTTTCTGTCTAATGTTGCAGACGTAAACAGTTCGCTTTTATTACAGCGAAAACAATGTTGTGAAATTATAATTAATGTTGTAAATATTGGATAAAAAAAATTAGTTATAAGAAAACATTCGATGTCACTGCTTTAGAGGAGATGATACTTTTGCAAATTTAAATGTGAAATTACAAAAAATCCTAATGCAATTGTTATAAAATATATCATATAACAAATACTATGAGAAAAATATAAAAATATTCATAACTGTCATACAAGCGCGGAATATAGTTTCAATTGGGAGATATATTCTCCGTAACACATGCGAATATCAACCAGAATACAGGTGCGCTTATACATGCGATTTCTTTATAATAAATAACTAGAGGCTCTAAAGTACGAAGCCCTGTTGGTCTCACACAGATTATAAAGTGTCTTTTAAAGTCCTGCGCTGATGATGTGTAAAGTCTAGCGCTGGAGATATAGAGTCTAGCGCTAGAGATGTAAAGTATAGCGCTGGATATGTAAAGTTCAGCGCTGAAGATGTAATGTCTAGCGCTGGAGATGTAAAGTCCAGCGCTGGAGATCTAAAGTCTAGCGCTGAATATGTAAAGTCAAGCGCTGAAGATGTAAAGTCTAGCGTTGGGGATGTAAAGTCTAGCACTGGAGATGTAAAGTCAAGCGCTGCAGATGTAAAACCAAGCGCTGGAGATGTAAAGTCTAGCGCTGAAGATGTACTATCAAGCGCTTGAGATGTAAAGTTAAGCGCTGGAGATCTAGATGTAAAGTCAAGCGCTGGAGATATAAAGTATAGCGCTGGAGATGTAAAGTCAAGCGCTGGAAATGTAGACTCCAGCGCTGGAGATGTAAAGTCCAGCGCTGGAGATCTAAAGTCTAGAGCTGGATATGTAAAGTCAAGCGCTGTAGATGTAAAGTCTAGCGTTGGGGATGTAAAGTCTAGCGCTGGAGATGTGTAATATCTAGCGCTAGAGATATGCAAAGTCTAGCGCTCAAGATGTAAAGTTAAGCGCTGGAGATGTAAAATCAAGCGCTGGAGATGTAAAGTCTGGCGCTGAAGATGTAAAATCAAGCGCTGGAGATGTAAAGTTAAGCGCTGGAGATCTAGATGTAAAGTCAAGCGCTGGATATATAAAGTCTAGCGCTTGAGATGTAAAGTCAAGCGCTGGAAATGTAAAGTCCAGCGCTGAAAATGTAAAGTCTAGCGCTGAAGATATAATAAAATTAACGGTATCAATTTTCTTGCACCAGATGCGCATTTCGACAATACATGTCTCTTCAGTGATGCTCGTGGCCAAAATATTTGAAATCCAAAGCGTATAAAAAAGATGAAGAGCTATAACCCAAAAGGTCCAAAAATTATAGCCAAATCTGTGAAAGGAATCAGAGCTTTGCATGAGGGAGATACATTCCTTAATTTATAACAATTTCTATCATTTTGTAATAGCAAATTTTAATAACACATAAAAAATTCGTATTTTCATGCCAGTACCGAAGTACTGGCTATTGGGCTAGTGATATCCTCGGGGACTAATAGTCCATCACCAGAGGCATCGACCCAGTGGTAGTAATAAAATTAACGGTTTCAATTTTCTTGCACCAGATGCGCAATTCGACAATACATGTCTCTTCAGTGATGCTCGTGGCCAAAATATTTGAAATCCAAAGCTTATAAAAAAAAGATGAAGAGCTATAATACAAAAGGTCCAAAAAGTATAGCCAAATCCGTATAAAGTGTAGCAGTGAAGATGTAAATTCAAGCGCTGTAGATGTAAAGTCTATCGCTAGAAATGTAAAATCGTGTTTTATAGTGTGTTGCAAATAAGGATGCAAGAAAAGCCTCGGTCACATCTTACCGGATATCTCGAACGCACGCCTAACGGAAAACCTTTTTTCCATCCGTTCATGTCCGTTAGACGTCCGTTCTTATTCGAAAGACGTCCGTCCATATCCGTTGCATGTCCGTTAAGCGTACGTTTTATCCGTCGACGTCCGTTCTGTCCGGTCGAAAATTTTGAGCATATTCAAAACGTTGAACGGACGTCCAACGGATAAAATGTCCGTTGAACGTCCGTTGAACGTCCGTTAGGCGTCCATTTTGTACGGTACTCGTCCGTTTCGTTTCCATTTTGTATACGTTACGTGTCCGTTATACATCTGTTGGTGGTCTGGATGATAAACTCACCAACGGACTTCTACCGGACGTATAACGGATAAAACGGACGTTGAACGAATGAGATCGGACTTCTACCGGACGTATAACGGATAAAACGGATGATCAACGGATCTGAAACGGATATATGCCAATTGAAATTTTCGTCAGAAATGCCAATTATTGGTTTGTCAGATTTCTTAAGGTTCATGAATTCTTATTATTCATAATCAACCTTAAAGTAAGGGCGATTCTTCACAATCAAGCAGCTCTTATTTCAGACGCTGACCTTATGCGGTATTTTGAAGAATAAACCAAAAACAGTTACACCTAAACATTTTGAATGTTTATGCGATGTACATGTATTATTATTGTTGCCTTTTATTTTTCCGTATATATTGTTCATCCGTTTTATCCGGTACGCTTCCGTTAGGTGTGCGTTTTATGCGGTACTCTTCCGTTGGATGTACGTTCGACATCCGTTCTGTCCGGTACGTTTCCGTTTCTCGTACTTTGCATATCCGGTATGTGTCCGTAAGGCATCTGTTACACGTCCGCTGTATTCGGTCAGTACATCAACGGACTCCCAACGGATAACAATTCTGTCAACGGACAACTTTTATTTTCATTCGTTAGACGTCCGTTCGTGCTTCGGTCAAACCTTACCGGATAGCACGAACGGACGCCTAACGGATGAAAAAAAAAAGATGTCCGGACAGAGCGGATGTCCAATGTATATACGGATGGTATGCTGCTTTCACGAAAAAATACTTTGGGTAGCACTTTACCAAAGAGAATAAGCCTTCTGCAAATCTCTTCGATCATAAGCTTAAGTTTTATAAAAATGTCCATGAACCAGAGTTTGAATGGTGTCGAAACTTTTATATTGACTGCTTTATTTGAATGAACGAATCAGTACATTGCTTTAAAATTAATGCACTTATATAATAGAATCGAATAGTACATCGATAGAGTATGGTTATTAAATTGGGTATGTTGTAAAGGTTAGATGAAATTGTCTACGTTTTTTTATTCTTCTGTAATGTTTACTGTTTTCAGAGTGTTTTTTTTGTTTTCTTTTTTAGCCATGGCTTAGTCAGTTTATTTTCGACTTGTGGGTTTTTATGTCCTCTGGGTATCCTTTGCCTGTTTTTTAGTTATGATTTTTTTTAAAGTAAATGAAATAGCGGATAAATGGTTTATCTTTAAATAAATTGTTACCTATGTCAAATTCAAAACATTGCCAGTGTTTATCTTATGAAAGCACCAAATGTTAGACATGTCTACCGAAACAAAAACATATTCCAATAAAATCGTTATCACGATATGATCGATTTTTTAATATCTTGATGCATTATAAGCATTTCCAAAATTATTTGATTTCATAATATTAATCCACACATTATGCTATCTTATAATATTATTGATTTTTATAATATATCTTAAATTATGGTGTACCATAGTATTCGTTATGGTGTAATGTAACTAGCACTTTACCAAAGAAAATAAGCCTTCTTCAAAACTCTTCAATCATTAGCTTTAGTTTTTCAAAGATGACGAGAGTTTGAATGGTGTCGATAGAGTATGTTTATTAAATGTGGTATTTTGTAGATGATAAATGATAGTTATGGATTAACCGTTTTACAGATGATATCGGATATGTTCCTTATTTCATAACTAAAATCCCCTTTCCTTTTCACGTATATGACATACCGAATTAAAGTATTTACCGGGTTTGTAATAACATGAGCAACACGACGGGTGCCACATGTGGATCAGGATCAGCATACCCTTCCGGAGCACCTGATATCATCCACAGTTTTCGTTGGGGTTCGTGTTGCTCAGTTTTTACCTTTCTGTGTTGTGTATTGGGTTCTATTATTTGAATGTTTGTCTTTTCTTTTTTAGCCATAGCCTTGTCAGTTTATTTTCGATCTATGAGAGTGACTGTCCCTCTGGAATCTGTCGCCCATCTTTCACAGAGAGTGGTTATATTGTTTTAGTATTTTGTAAGCGCGACATTTTTGTAAACTTAATAGGAAGTAACATTCATATATGTAATATATTATTGTATTAGTTTAAAGCAATTCAATGGGACGTCATATATCTTATATGAATTTACTCGTCTAAACTTAAATTGGAGAAAAACAGCTTCCTTACGACAAATCACGATAATACCATATCAACCCGGCTTTTTACTAGTCTTAAATGTTGACCAGGATTCAAGTCTTGCTAGTTCACAAATTGTCAGTCTGTTGTCTGCTCTCTGGCTGGAGTGTTGTCTCTTTTACATATATTCCCTATTTCGATCTCAATTTTATGTAATTAGACATGACGTCCTACTCGGACATATTATTGTGAATCCGGAGCAATAAGTCATTACTCTCAATAAAAAAATACTACTTAATTCGGAAATTAAGGAATACAGGTGTTATAGTTTTAGAATATTAGCCGAGATAATAGAACAATTTTTAAACCTTTATACAACATTTCTCGTAGCTTTTATATTATATTTTATTGTTTGAATCAACTGATTTACCATTCAATGAATTGCGATTAACACGTAGTGATTGATATTTGTTTGGAGTGTTCAAATCTCTATATTATAAATATTTAATATATTTATTTATATTATTCTATATTATATTTTGACTAAGAAACTTCGTGTTTTGACTAGTATGATGTGCAAAGAAGTCAACGAATAAATTTGGATTAATAGAAATAGAATTTTTTTTTTTCGATTTTAATATTATATATTAACAAACAAAAATAAAAGTCTATTATAAATGTCGTCATGCATAAGTCATCATCCACATTTCATACAGTACTTATATATTTATTTCCAAAAGATTATTTTTACAGGTTGCACTCCCATTAGTATGTTGTGATATAATTTCAACTAGGCATTAATATTATGAGTTCATTCTGCAATGTGTATAAATTTTCATGTATTTGGTTTTGATGTTTTATATATATTATTCTCGTGGGATTTTGTCTATGTGTGTTACATTTTAGTGTTATGTCGTTGTTCTCCTCTTATATTTAATGCGTTTCCCTCGGTTTTAGTTTGTTATCCCGATTTTGTTTTTTGTCCATGGATTTATGAGTTTTGAACAGCGGTATACTACTGTTGCCTTTATTCATATCTAACGTAAATCATGTCATCTGTTTCTTACCAATTAATCATACTGCTGAACTAAATAATATTGTATTACATGACCTTGCTTCGCTTTGAAATAGTTTAATATTTACAATTTATTTCTTCTGCTGTTTTTATACTTGTATATAAATTAATTTTGTGGTTCTCAAGAACCAATATGTTATCTTAATTTTTTAAGAATTTTTTTCTGCAGATATATAGAAGTCAAATGGACAATAACTGAATTTTGATATGCAACGTGTTATGTAGGAAAATACCGACGTCGAAATAAATATGTATTGGTAATACATCAAAATGAATATCTAATTTCTACCTGCCTATGTTTATAGATTATGATTTTTTTTTAAATTCTGTCTTGATGTCTCGATTTTTATTCTAAGATGTAATTTTTATTTACATGTAAAACAACACAAGAGACTTTTCTTTTACAGACACAATTTTAATTTTAAAGGGCTTGAAAAGAAACATTTCAAATTTGATGGTGACAGAAAAAATACGTTGTATGCATGTGTATTCGAATTAATGTACCCACCTTACCCAATATACACAAATACACATAAGCAACATTAAAACGGTCTGCAACATAAACTGAATTTGAAACAATAACAATTGCATGTAATGAGTTTTTGTGGATCTGACCATTAATTAAATTTCCTCAAATCAAGACATATAAACACGTGAAAGTAATGTGTTTCTATACCTATTGTGTACATAGTCATTTATAATTTATAAAGACGTCTGAAGGATGTGTACTATTTTTTTGTAACATTTCCCCTTGATAAAACTAATGTATTGAAAACGAGGTCAACTGACACTCTTATTTTCTACATTTATTTTCTAAAACACTATTTATTTATTGTTTAAGGAACGATAATACATTTAAGAAAAATATGGCTTATAAGACGACACGATTTGTCTCCCTTGTACAAAATACTGTCCTAGATAAAAGACATTGAAGACGAAAGCATTTTAAATATGACGCGAGAAAGGCGACGATTGTCGGATGAATATAATTAATAGATGATCATAAAAATAGCATTTTAAGATTAATAAATTACGGAACTTGTTAGCAGTACTCAAAACATTGTTTTTCGGACACATCAAATTTAATTTTTTCATGCATAATTATGAAATTCAATAATATTCAAAATTATGGATACGCATAATATAACTGGAAATATTATTTAATCTCATAATATTATGGATTTTCATAAAGCAGTCAAATTTAGCCAATTCCATAATATTATGGAGTTCGCTAAGTGCCCCGACTGTTCTTGATGGTAATTCTCTTGGTGGTGTAGGTAATATTCTACGTCGTCTGAGCCTTGATGGTTGTTGCTGTGTGTTATCTTGAGCCGTTGTGTTATCTGTGTCTGCCTCGGTATCACCTGATGTGTCTGGGAGCGTACTGCCATCCTGCTCATCCTGTTTGTCAGAAGTATCACCTCTGTCAATCTGGTCAGTCGCTTCTTGACCTGTTATCACATCAGCCCCAAGAGGTGGTTCACCAGTGTTTATCTGTACTGGAGGGATAACGTCTTGTCCAAAACCATTCTCTTGACTACCATCAACTAATAACTGATCGTCACCAGCCAAGTTGACGGTTCCTTGTTGCCCATCTACCATAGGTACAGCATCACTGTTGGTGTTGCTCTGTGCGTCTTCCACTGGCAAATAAATAATATAGCCCTGCTCTGACTCCTCGTCCGATTCTGTGTCAGTTTCCTCTTTGGTACTGTCGGAGTTTGTCTTCTTTTCCTCAAGGACTGTCTTTATAGGCGGTTTCCTTGGTGCAGGGTTTCTCTTAGGTTCTGTAGCCTTTTCCAAACCGGGCAGATGTCCAATTGGTAGAAGGAGGTTTCTGTGCAGTGTTCTTTTGCGTCCTTCTCCATTTTCCTTCAGGACCACATAAACAGGTATGTCCATGTTAGGCTGTCTAACAATCCTGTACGTGTCCTCTTCCCATTTATCTGCTATCTTATGCTTCCCTTCGAAAGCAACTACTTTAACAAGTACACGATCTCCAGGTTGCAAAATGGCTCCACGGGCTCTTTTATCGTATCCTTCTTTCTGTCGACTTTGTGCTGTCTTTGCTGAACGAGATGCAAGTTCATATGCTTTCTTCAGACGCTCCTTCATTGCTTCAGCATACTTTGTAGATGGTTCCTTAGTACCAGTATCCTCAATCCCAAATGCTATGTCTACAGGCAAACGTGGATGTCTACCAAACATCAAGAAATACGGAGAAAATCCAGTGGTTGTCTGTTTGGTACAGTTGTACGCATGTACAAGTCCAGCTACGTGGGACTTCCAGTCTCTCTTCTGCGTAGTCTGTAGAGTTCCAAGCATATTCAACAAGGTACGGTTGAATCTCTCTGTAAGTCCGTTACCCATATGATGGTAAGGTGTTGTTCGGGACTTTTCCATTCCTGTAATGTTGCAGAGTTCTTTGATGATCTTGCTCTCAAAGTTAGCTCCTTGATCAGAATGAATACGACTAGGCAATCCATAGTGTACAATGAAGTTGTTGAAAAACGCATCTGCTGTAGTTCGTGCGGTCTAGTTGAATTTAGTTTACACATATACTAGTATACATACAGTACTTAGTATTTGTTGATAGCATACATTGATACATTGATACTCGATTACACATACACATATTAGCATTACACTACAGTTGATACCCGATTTAACTTACACTTCCGTGCATATTTAGGTGCATCTGTACTTAGGTTCATTCATACTTGGGTACATTGGTACTTAGTTACATTCATACTTGTTTACATTTGGACTTAGATATTTGGTTGATACTTACCTGACTTAGTATCACTTAGTTGATTTATTGCAATACACAACTTATACTACACACATAGAAGTTCATACTTGGAACTTAGTAGTTGTAGTTGTGCATTGATGAAATAAAAACAGAACACTTGCATACACACTTAGGATTTTCATTTTTATTTTTTTGGTATACAGGGATAGTATATTATATCTATGAGTATGTTGGCTGACTCACAAGTAACCATGAGTTTGTAAAACACAGAACCATGTCATATTATTGCATAATATGTGGTAATACTTAGATTTTGAATTTGAATATGTGATTTTGTATATTATATTTTTTTAAATATAGATGTGATTGTTCATGTTCACATGAGTACATACTGATGACTATTTTATAAATTGTTTGTATACATACAGAGAATGTGATATAATATTGGTGTAGTATTATGATATAGCAATAACTTGTCATTAGTTTTATGTGATAACTATATTGTTATAATATCCCATGACTTATTGAGTATTTGAATATAAATGATTAATTTGATACTAATATACTTATACTAATTTTCCCTTGACTTTACTTAGACATTCGACGTATACATTGATAGTAATATTGTAGTCGAGTGAGATATTTGTAGTTTGACTTGTTGTTTGTAGTTTCACTTTGGTCATTTGAGATTTGAATAAACTGTTGTGCATTGTGTCAGATTTGGTGGTTAGTTTGTTCAACAAGGATTGAGCATACTAGGATTGTACTTAGTTGAGACTTGAAGTATCTTGGAACTTGAAAACGTTTTAATTTTTTTTGAAACTGAACTTGACTTATTGATATACATACATATATTGTTGATCTATAGTGCATACATTACATTGATTGTGATTGATACATGTGATTGTTGTGATTGTTTTGAACATACTTACATTGTAACACTTGTATTGTTGTAATCTTTGTGTTGAGATTATAAACGTAAAAGTTTTACATTCTCACATTCTTGTTTAGGTACTTGAGATTCTATTAATAAAATTTTCTTTTTCAGATTTCATTAATCATATTTGTCATATATTTCATTTACATTTCTTATTGACATATTGATTATATGCTTTGATTATTTTCACATAATTACTTTTGAATTTCAGGATCTTACTTTAATTACTTGAATTTAGTTTCAGATTTAATTATTAAGTCATACTTTATTGATTTATTCTTTTCACTTTGCACTGATTCTTATTCTCTTTTGCAGATTTATATCTGATTTATTTATATACTTTATTTGAATTCTGAAAGTTCTGAATAGAACATAGATTTATTACAGATTATTTCATTCACATTCAGACTTTTGTTTGATATTTTTACGTTCACATTTATTTAGATTAGTATGTCGAGTTCGGATTTTAAGCAGGAGTTGTTACGACTTGGACACGTCCTTGATAGATATGAAGAAGATCTCAACATATTTAACCAACAACCTAAAAGGAGACGTAGACGATCACGTAGAAAGAATAAGCCGTATTGGTATGACCAGGAACATGATATAGCACAGCAACAGGAATTACCACATGAACCATGCATACCTTTTGACAATAGAAAGAAGCCTTTTATATGCTACAGATGTGGGAATGAAGGTCACATAGCTATAGGATGTCGAGTTATACTAGATCACTCTCGCAAGGCATTCAACTTCCAACAGATTGGTGCTGAAGACCGTACTTATGCTTCTTATCAACAACAAACATCTAAAGAATCACCTGGCTTACTTGGAAGTCCAAATGAAGTTTCAGTAAAGATCAACGACATTACAACATCAGCTTTACTTGATACAGGATCAACCGTTAGTACAGTTAGCGAGACATTTTACAACAGATATCTTCAAGATCAGATTATTCAGCCATTGGACCTGATTATCAAGATAGAATGTGCTGATGGAAAAGATATGCCATACTTAGGATACATCACAGCTAGCATCGAGTTACCAGGAGCAGCAACAACTGGTAGTCGTCACCTATGTTTATTTTTGGTTGTACCGGACAGCACTTACAACAGAGAGGTTCCACTACTGCTTGGTACTAATATTTTAAAGGAAATCATGGAAGATGTCAAGTTACGGTTTGGTTCAAAGTTTCTTCAAGATGTCAACCTACATACCAACTGGTACTTTACCTTTCGATGTTTGCTATTGAGAGAGAAGGAACTGCAGAAGGGGTCAAACAGATTAGGACTTGTAAAATCAGCTGAAGGAAAAACCATCAAGATTCTTCCAAACAGAGATGTAATTATTCAGGGTTACACAGATCATGAATTACCGTACCACAAAGTATGTGCTATGCTACAACCAACTGAGAAAGCAGCTATTCCAACTGACTTAGATGTGGCTCCTACATTGTTGTCATACAGTTACAGAAACAACGGCACTATTCCAGTTCACATAAGCAACGTCACCACTAGGACAGTTACTATTTCGCCGAATGCCATCTTATGCGAGATACAGCCAGTTTCAGTAGCTGATATAGAGATAGATGCTGAGTTAGAAGATGATCCTACACATCAAGTAACCATGCCAACGAACTTGTCAGATGTGCAATCACAGCAAGGAAAAAAATTGATCCAACAGTTCAGAGATGTTTTCAGCAAGAGCGATATAGACATTGGCCATAGTACAGCAGTTCATCACCGCATTGATCTCATGGATGAAAGACCTTTTAAGCAGAGACATCGCCGTATTCCTCCAGCCATGATCAACGAAGTACGTGACCATCTTCAACAGTTATTAGCTGCTGGGATTATCCGCCGCTCTCACTCACCATGGTCTTCAAACGTTGTATTATGCCGCAAGAAGGACGGAAAGCTGCGCATGTGTATAGATTATCGTCAATTGAACCAGAACACCTATCAAGACGCCTACGCATTGCCAAGAAGCGAGGAAATACTTGATGCACTTGGAGGAAACAACTTTTACACAGTACTAGACATGAAAAGTGGATATCATCAGGTAGAGCTAGAGGAAACCCATAAACAACGTACAGCGTTCACCGTAGGACCCCTTGGATTTTATGAATTCAACAGACTGCCATTGGGACTCGTCAACAGTCCAGCCACTGAACATATGTTTCATCTACCTTGATGACCTGATCATCTTCTCAGATACCTACGAAGAACATCTAGATAGACTACAAAGAGTTCTACAGAGACTACGAGAGAGTGGACTCAAGCTTTCACCAAATAAGTGCGCATTTTTCCAGAAAAAGGTAAAGTACATTGGTCATATAGTATCTAGTGATGGTATACAACCGGACCCAGCGAAGATAGAGAAAGTTGTCAACTGGCCACCTCCAACATCTGCAGACGAGGTAAGACAGTTCCTGGGATTCATTGGATACTACCGGAAGTTTATTAAAGACTTTTCGAAGATTGCCAGACCGCTTACTGACCTTATGCCACCACCTAAGAAGACACGAAAGCGCAAGACGAAACTACAACCAGCTAATACATCATGGATATGGGGAAACTCACAAGAAGATGCATTTCAACAACTGAAGTCAAAGCTCACATGCCACCCGATCCTTGGATTTCCATCATACTCCAAGCCCTTTGAACTTCATACAGATGCATCGATGCTTGGACTAGGTTCTGTGTTGTACCAGGAACAGAATAAGAAGAAGATAGTCATTGCTTATGCCAGTCGAGGTTTGAGTAAATCCGAGAAGAATTACCCTGTCCACAAATTGGAGTTCTTAGCTTTGAAGTGGGCAGTGACAGAAAAGTTTCACGACTGCCTATTTGGAAACACCTTCACTGTAGTAACGGACAATAACCCACTCACCTATGTCTTGACGTCAGCTAAACTAGATGCTACCGGACACAGATGGATAGCAGCTCTGTCATCTTACAACTTCAACATTGTATACAGACCAGGAAAGGCTAATGCAGATGCCGATGGATTATCTAGACTTCCAGGATTATCTAGATGTACTGAAACCATTCAACCAGATTCAGTGAAAGCCATCTGTAACCTGCAACATGCTCAACCTCATCACCAGAGCTTATCGATTATTTCAGATACATCTGTGGATCATTCATTACCATCTCAGAAGTTAGTTGATGTTAAAGCCGAACAACGGAAAGACAGATTCATCAAAGACTGGATATATTGGATAAACGAACATCGTAAACCAGATAAACAACAGCTGAGTTATTCACCACTCAACAACTGGTTCTTAAACAACTATGAGAAGTTAAAGATTATAGACGGAGTGCTGTATAGAGAGATATAATCTGATGGTGAAACTTCAAGACAACTAGTTCTCCCAGAAAATTGCATATCCACAGTTCTCACATCTTTACATGATGACATGGGCCACCAGGGAAGAGACAAGACCTTATCATTGGTACGTGACCGCTTCATCTGGTATGGTATGAATAGAGACATCGAGAACTGGATTACCAACTGCGAAAGATGTATTCGTCGAAAACAACTTCTGAATGATAGAGCTCCACTTATCAGCATAGAAACAACACAACCTTTAGAACTGGTTTGCATGGATTACCTGAAACTTGAAAGATCAAAAGGAGGATATGAAGATATTTTGGTAATCACAGACCACTTCACGAGATATGCTTTAGCAGTTCCTACAAAGAACCAGACCGCACGAACCACAGCAGATGCGTTTTTCAACAATTTCATTGTTCACTATGGATTGCCTAGTCGTATTCATTCTGATCAAGGAGCGAACTTTGGAAGCAAGATCATCAAGGAACTTTGCAACATTACAGGAATGGAAAAGTCCCGAACAACACCTTACCATCCTATGGGTAATGGACTTACAGAGAGATTCAACCGTACCTTGTTGAATATGCTTGGAACTCTACAGACTACGCAGAAGAAAGATTGGAAGTCCCATGTAGCTGGGCTCGTACATGCGTACAACTGTACCAAACAGACAACCACTGGATTTTCTCCGTACTTCTTAATGTTCGGTAGACAGCCACGTTTGCCTGTGGACATAGCATTTGGGATTGAGGATACTGGTACTAAGGAACCATCTACAAAGTATGCTGAAGCTATGAAGGAGCGTCTGAAGAAAGCATATGAACTTGCATCTCGTTCAGCAAAGACAGCACAAGGAAGCAGGGTTGGCAAAAACCCGGGTTTTATGAGTATTGCCCAGCCCAGTGGGAAATACTGGGAAAACCCGGGTTTTACTGGGTTTTAATGGGAAATACTGGGCAATACTGGGTAATATAAAATACTGGCCTGAATTTTAAAGAGAATTCAGTGATCAAACTCAATGGCAATGCATTTAAGATATTTATAAACACATTTTGATTTATAAATTAGTTGACTTGTTTGAGAGTGATAATAAAAGTGTATATATACATTTGAAAAAGTACTATTCTTGCAACTATGAGACAAGTAAACATGTAGGCACACATTACACAAATATTAATGGAATAATTCTCTTCTGAAAGTCTATTAAATCACCCTCTCGTCTAGATTGGTCAAACTGTTAACATAAATTCAAAGAATTCATTTTTCAAATGTATATATCTTACATTAAGAATTAACAAGAAAATGTAAGAAAAATTACTTTTGCATTATTTATATGTGCATGTATCACTAATTAATAAGTAATTATTCAGATTAGGACATTGATCTGTTTATATAACAATATTCAGCCTTTTCATTTCTATAAGGGTTAATGACTTGACCCTGTAGGGTGTTTATTTAGCAATATGATTGCATAGACATTTAAATTTATAATTCACATAAACACTGGTATAAAATGCATTTTTTTTTTTAAGTTTGGATAGTTGAAACAACACATGGAAATTAACAAGGTATTAATAATCCTAAAATATTCAAATTTTGTAATCTGCCTACATAGAAGTAGTGGAGAAAAGAATGAAATTGAATTTTCAATCTTCTAGAAACATGACTCTCAATGGTTATCTGTATAAAATGTATATATTTAGCTATAATACTATGAAACTACAACAAGACTTTACTATTTTGT
Organism: Mytilus edulis; assembly: GCF_963676685.1. Lineage (NCBI taxonomy): Eukaryota > Metazoa > Mollusca > Bivalvia > Mytilida > Mytilidae > Mytilus > Mytilus edulis. The sequence goes on along the minus strand of NC_092354.1, from coordinate 77,975,613 downwards.
GTTAAAATAAGCTGAAAAAGTCTTATTGCCCAGTATTACCCAGTAATACCAATTTCTGGGAGTATTGCCCAGCCCGGGAAAACCCGGGAATTCCCGCCTGGGTTTTCCCGGGCGGGTAATACTTTCCCAACCCTGGAAGACCGAAAGAAGGATATGACAAAAGAGCCCGTGGAGCCATTTTGCAACCTGGAGATCGAGTACTTGTTAAAGTAGTTGCATTCGAAGGGAAGCATAAGATAGCAGATAAATGGGAACAGGACACATACAGAATTGTTAGACAGCCTAACAAAGACATACCTGTTTATGTGGTCCAGAAGGAAACTGGAGAGGGACGCAAAACAACATTGCATAGGAACTTCCTTCTACCAATTGGACATCTGCCCGGTTTGGAAAAGGCTACAGAGCCTACGAGAAACCCTGCACCAAGGAAACCGCCTATAAAGACAGTCCTTGAGGAAAAGGAGACGAACTCCGACAATACCAAAGAGGAAACTGACACAGAATCGGATGAGGAGTCAGAGCAGGGCTATATGATTTATTTGCCAGAGGAAGACGCACAGAGCAACACCAACAGTGATGCTGTACCTGTGGTAGATGGGCAACAAGGAACCGTCAACTTGGCTGGTGACGATCAGTTATTAGTTGATGGTAGTCAAGAGAATGGTTTTGGACAAGACGTTATCCCTCCAGTACAGATAAACACTGGTGAACCACCTCTTGGGGCTGATGTTATAACAGGTCAAGAAGCGACTGACCAGATTGACAGAGGTGATACTTCTGACAAACAGGATGAGCAGGATGGCAGTACGCTCCCAGACACATCAGGTGATACCGAGGTAGACTCAGATAACACAACGGCTCAAGATAACACACAGCAACAACCAATAAGGCTCAGACGACGTAGAATATTACCTACACCACCAAGAGAATTACCATCAAGAACAAGAATTAGAAAACCACCTGCATATTTGAAAGATTATATCACCAAACAAGCTATTGGACAAACATCATCTTGGCTACAGAAAGCAGAATGGTTAAAGTTACAACTGAAAGAAGGAATGTTTAGAGGAATGGAGAATGACATCACACGTACCATCATTGAGATTGTGAAAGAAACATCATAGAGAAATACCAGTTTAGAATGCCGAGAACGTCATTTCTTCGTCAGAGGGAGGAGGAGTCGTAAGACGTGGAAGTCATTTTTCCAACACAGGGGAGAATGTGGTAGCCTCTTTATTTTGTATATATTGTAATTGTTAAATAAAGATGTATAATTATGTTAATATAAATAAAACTTCAAAACATATTGTTTCATATAAACTTTTATTACACTGAAATGTTTCCATACATTATTCATGATTACTTGGATTTGATTGGTTAGTTTAAAGTTTTACCGCTTAGTTCCGAGGTTCTTTGTTTTGAGTTAGAAGGACTAATGGAGTCAAAATGGGCAGACGTATATATCCAGTAGCCATTGAAGTGTTTGAGAATTTATAGAGAATAGTCATGATTCTATTTACATTGACAGACTTGACATTTTGACGTGAGTTTTCTTTATCTACTTCTTTAATAATATTTCTAATATATTTTCATAGATTGAATGATTTTTGGTATGAATGGTTATTTTTCTCTATGATCCCGAAAAGTATTATCGCTACATAAAATGCATATATTATACACTTATTTTATTATATAAAGTACTGGTAGTCATTCGTTAGAGCTATATGTAAATCACTTTAGAAAGTACACACATTCCGATCGATACTTTGAGGTGTATTCGATAAGACTTTGTTATGAGTAGATTTTAAATACCACCGTGTATTATTTGTGTGAATTAGTCCGTACACAATAACATTGTTGATTGATTATCAATAGAAAACATAAACAAAGTTGTATTAGATAGGGAACTACGTTTCTGCACATATTTAAAGTATTGTCCGAGTTATGTTTTATTTTATACACAAGGACATTATTTATATTGTATGTTTTATAATTAGGTCTATGTTTAAATACGGTTTCATTAAAATCCGTTATTTAACATTGTAATTTTGGTTTACAGAATTTGTAAGCTGTTATATAAATATCACTGTGTGATATACCAGTATGTACGTTTGAATTGGTTTGTGCCACGACAGTAACTACCTTGCTCCATAAGTTGGTAAGGATTAGTAATATGTTATTAGAATTATAATGTATTTCGTTTAAAAGGTTGAATTAACTATGGAGTATGTTAAGCACATAGTTTTGATAAAGAGTTATTTCCCTTGATTTTAGATGCTTTTAATATTTGTTTAATTTATCAATGTTGTTAATCTGAACAATTGAATATTATATGTAAAGACATTAATACTATGATCTGATGATTAAACATAATATTTGATCTCATTATGTTCATAACTTAAATGTATTTTTAAAGTGTAATGTTTTGTATAATACCATTATATGTAATGAAAGAATATTATACTTATCACGTATATTACTAATTTATTATTTGATCTGGAAAATTAGTATAACTTTATCATTGTTATTACAGGGTGTTTTACGTTACTGAGTAATAAATATCCTGAACCCTAGCAAAGCGACTTTAGTTTTCCTTGAGGCCTAAAACTCAGCTATTACACTGTTCCAAGTTAGGGGGAAGGTTTTGCACCAACAAACTAGTTTAATCCCACCACATTCTCAGTGTGCATGTGCCAAGTCAGGAGCCTGTAATTCAGTGGTTGTCGTTTGTTGCTGTGTTACATGTTTGCTATTCGTTAATTATTTTGTACATAATTTAGGCCTTTAGTTTTCACGTTAGAATTGTTTTACATTTGTCATTTCGGGACCTTTTATAGCTGACTATGTGGTATGTGTTTGCTCATTGTTAAAGGCCGTACGGTGATTTATAGTTGTTTTACTGTATCATTTGGTCTCTTGTGGAGAGTTGTTCCAATGGCAATCATACTACGTACACGTCATGGATTATACTGTGTTTATCTTTTATATTTTGGGGCATGACTGACAAGAAATAAAAAAATGCATTATCTTTCACGACAAAATTAAAAAAAGAATTTCAGTTGTTACATAACTAATTTGTCATTTGAGTGTTAACAGTCAGCGGCAAATATTACATGCACATTCAGAAAGATGACACCGAGATGTCATAATAATGTAACCTTATCTATCCAGACTGATAAGATAAGTGGGTGTGACCCGGCAATACGTTGCACTTAATTCTGAATGCGGAAAACACTAAATTCAAAGTCTAAAATATAACGAGGCAGGGCTCAATATGCTCAATCAACGATGGCTCTCACTCGATACCATAAGACAACCGCAGTGGTTTGGACATGTATAGATTTGATTTGTTTGTCACGTTTAAATGTACCCTAGTTAAAGTTTATCTTCCGCATTGGATATTTTTTTTGTTTATAAATTACACCTTAAACATGTTAAAATTGTAAACTTTAAAATGTTCAACAGAAAAAAATACATCATTCGGCTTATGTACGTAAATATTAGATTGACTTGACATAAACATCAAAAGTTCGTGTTTATATTACTTACCAAAATGTGGTCCCCATTTTTGATAAGGTTGCAATGTTAACGACTCCAAAATAAATATTTCGATACAATCAATACTTACCGAGGCCTTTCGAAGGGATACTGTGCATACCTGTCATTATAACGGTTTAAATTATCAAAATGTTTAAACAAACTGATAACATTATATAGATGTTCTATGCGGAACTATTTATGATGGTTTTATTTAGTTGTCCCACAAATATGGTATTTAAATACTTGTATTGTACTAAACTTAGATTTAAACATTTATCCCAAATCTATCTCACCTTACGTTTTGGGTCAGTTTCATAATGAATACAATCATCCGTTCGTCGAGTTTTATCAAAGTTATTTTTTTTATCTTCATTATTGAGACACAATATAAATTGTAACGAAATACATGGTATGGACTTCAATAGGTCGTTTGGATATTTAAAATTCAGCCTATTATTTTGTTAAGTAAACGTTATAAATGTAATAATATACAACAAACACAAATCACAAATATTATGAGAGAAAAAAAAAGAGAGAGAGAGAGAGAGCAGAGTGAAATTCTAATGTGGAGAGAGAGATGAATAACTTCCATGCTGTTTTTTTCCTTTCTTTTATTTTATCACAATGTTTCCTTCCCACTTCGTTGTGCGGTTGCCGAAGTTCTAATGATCAAGAAGGTATTGCAGAAAATCTTAAACCAATAGCAGTATATAGAGATTTTGATAAGATAACGGATTTTAAAAAAAAAATCTATGTATTTTGTGATTCTAGTACACTTTCAGCATTCAATCAAGGATTTATATACTTTACAAATCCTTCCTTCAACTATATAAAACATGTTGATTTAAAAAAAAAATTTATTTGAGGTATCATTTGAATCAAAACAAAAGCTTTAGAATAATGTACATCTGAGTTATCTCGCTTTTCATGTATAGCAAAGTAACAAAATAATACATTCCGATAATCCAATCAAACTAGTAGTACTGCAACTGACATCGAAAAAGACGCTTAGTTAACGAGTTTAATGGTCAGAATAACAAACGGCTGCAAATTGTTTTAAATGATAGAATAATATCTATATTTTAATTTCCGTCTGGGCATAAAAAGTTTCTATTGTCATATTTTTGTATGTTATCTCTTTAATGGGGTACCCCTCAATTTACGGTTTGGGGTAGTTACCTTAAAATCCAAAAAAATATATTTTTTGTTTAAATTTCCCGCTATTTTCGTAGATATTTTCGGAATGATGAATACATAAATATAATACTATTCCCAAGTAAAACTTTCAAACTTAGAGTTGGCTGTTTTTTTTAGATAGAAATTACAAATAAAAAATACATTGTATGTCAATGTGTAACCTCAGAGCAATTAATATGCATGCAAGTGGTCGGGGAAAAAAGTACTATTGAAGTTTCGCGGAGATTTGGTGTGTGACAAGGCGATGCTACAACCAACTTCTCTTGATATTCTACTTTCTTTGGGCGAATAATCAGTGATGTTATGAGACTTGCACCAGGAGGCAAAAGTGTTGCGTCTTTAAATTAGATTGATTGATTGATTGTTGGTTGCTTAACGTCCAGTTGCAAATATTTCATGCATATTCAGGAGGAGAACAAGTTAACAATAAAAATAATAGGTAGGTCTATTCATAAAAGAGACCATTCGGGATGATGGTCGGGAAAATATGGACTGCCACTGGAAAATGATAGTATATTGGATTGGGACAGAAATTTTGCATTGCAACAGGCCACCTACGGACCCCTCAAAGAGTTGTTGCAAGGGTTATTAACGTGCAAAGAACGTGGCACTCTCTTTTCACGAGGCATCGGATTTAAATTCCCCATTCTGACCAAACGTGACTGCGAACTTTTTACTGCCGGTCGGGAGAAGACCAAGTGCCCATATTTCGTTTCCCCAGTCACCCTTGGGGAACTTTAAATTAGAAACAACAGAAATCTATATATGTGATCAAACTGATCAACATGTATCCTCACAACCTGACTTTTATACGATCTCGTGCTCACAACCTGACTTTTATACGATCTCGTCCTCACAACTTGACTTTTATACGATCTCGTTCTCAGTTTCTTTTGTGTAGTTTGGATATGAAAACAGTTTTTTTTTTTGTGTAAAAGCAAAACCTTTAGAAAACAACAGAAATGTAGTCTCCACACCCGATCACAGCAGTGGATGGTCGTGTGAAAAAATCAGGGATCGAATGCGGTGATTACATTGTTCTGTGCTCGGAGACTCGGAGACATGTCGAAGAAATTGTCTTGATATCATCTTAATTTCGGTGCATTACATTAGGGGGACGGGGGATGAAAAATATAACATTTACAAGGTTCTCCGTTCCTGCCAAGGGTATAGTCTTCAGATGATTAATACAAAATATATCACATAATTTAAGGTAGTAGAAAGTTCTTCAGTTCTAGGTTTCCCAGTATTGGATCCAGGGCTAAAGGCGGAGTTAGAACCCTCCTTTTATGACGATCACTTGTCTTCAAGAGGTACAGATGGTTGGGAACACCTCCCCTTTATCCTGGGTTGAAACCCCGTTTTAAAAATTGATGTACTCCCCTGTTCCGCCTTACACGAATTCTTCCTTTGGTTTGTAAGCGGTTGTTCTAGTTCTAACTGTTTCCAATATCAATGGACTATAATTTATCTTACCTCCTATACATTTCTAGGAATATGATTGGTTAAAGCGTCTTCGTGGAAACCGTGTATATTTAATATTAGGTTAGTTGGGAGGCGGGGCTTATTTCATACACGGTAAGTAGAGGAGTTACGTCCCTTTATATTCCATATAAGGTAATAAGGAGGCAGGGCTTATTTCATACACAGTTAGTAGTGGTGTTACGTCCCTTTAGAAAAACAAAACAGTACTGAGAAAAAATCTTAAAGGTTTCGACAGACGAAGAAAGTGATGATAAAGTAAAATAAATTCATAAAACACATTTAAATGTAACAAGTTGTCATTGTTGGCATCTTTTTTTGTAGGATCAAAGGCAGTAGTTTCTAAATCATATGTTAATGCTAACTGTATTGAAGACTTAGTTTTAACAATATTTATTCAGATAAATCAACATTAAACGATAATATACATTATACTATATTGAAGACTTGCTCATTTTGATAGGTCACTAGTCTAAATTTTCTTCCACACAATTGTCCAGGTGATTTCTCGAAATCCAAGGGACCAATGTTGATGGAACTCTACTATAGTGAGGACCCCCATGTTAGGTTGTGCACGAAGCATGGAATGGTTAAATATGGCTGCCGTTACCATGGAAACGGAACAAATTTGCAAAAATTAAGTTTTTTGTTTTGGTGAACTGTTTGGATATGCTTTAACTCAGAATCATTATATTTTAATAATACAATGTAGGTGCCCACTATATACAGGTGTTTGATGATTTTGGAACTCATTGGAACTACTATGTTGTCATGGAAACTACACCAAAAATTTCAAGATACTCCAAACTTCATGAAACTCCAAGGTAACGACGAACAGCATTGGAAAATGTGGCATTTGGCGTTGGAATTTCCAAAATGTCGGATGTTACCAGTCTGCCATGGAAACAATGCAAAAAGGTCCAAAAAAAAATCCTGCAATCTGGATGAAACTTTACAGAAATGGTCACTAGTATAAGCAGAGTTGATTTTTCACTTTTGAATTTTCAAAATGGCTGCCGCTCACCTGGCAAAGGGGGAAGGGTGCCATCAGTTATTGCTAGCAATTACAAATCTAGTTTTATTTTATTTTTCTATTAGGTGTAAGATAAAGTTCATTTATAGAAACCCATAGAGAAATCCTATTAAATTATAAAAAATGATTTAGACCCGCGAGCCCCTTTTATGACCCATAGTAATACAACGGATAAAAATGAACTATTTGTAAACAAGATAAAATATTAGAAGAGGCCAAAGATTACTATAAAAAACTGTATACTAAAACAGAAAGCTTGAGTGAAGTAAATCTTAATAGTGAAATACCTGATTCTGATATTAAAAAATTAAATGATACTTTAAAAGAATCTTTAGAGGGGGAGATAACTTATAATGAATTGACAACAGCTATGCGTAGAATGAAAAATGAGAAAAGTCCAGGGTCAGATGGCTTTACAAATGAGTTCTTTAAATTCTTTTGGATAAATGTAGGAAAATTTGTTTTCAGATCTATAATTTATGGTTACAAAAGAGGGGAATTATCAATAACTCAAAAACAGGGTATTATTACTTGTTTACCAAAAGGTGATAAACCTAGACAGTTTATGAAAAATTGGCGACCAATAAGTCTTTTGAATACAACATATAAACTAGCATCAAGTTGTATAGCAGAGCGTATAAAATCTGTTCTACCCATTATTATTAGCAATGATCAGACAGGTTTTATTCCTGGAAGATATATTGGAGAAAACACTCGTCTCATATATGATATTTTATTCTATACAGAGGTAAATGATTTGCCAGGTCTTCTCCTTCTCATAGATTTTGAAAAAGCTTTTGATTCGGTATCATGGAAATTCATAAATGAAGTATTAGACTTTTTCAATTTTGGACCCTCTATAAAACTTTGGATAAAGACTTTTTACACAAATATAAGCTCATCAGTATCCCAAAACTGTTTTTTATCAGATTTCTTTCAGATTCAAAGAGGCTGTAGACAAGGGGATCCTTTATCACCTTATATTTTTCTTTTATGTGCTGAAATTCTAGGAATTTTAATCAGAAAAAACAAAGAAATTAAAGGAATTAAAATTGATGACACAGAATATCTTATCTCCCAATACGCAGATGACACATCAATAATACTTGACGGTACACCTGAATCTCTAGATGCATCTCTTCGCTTACTCCAAAAATATGCTGAAATGTCTGGTCTCCATATGAACTTGGACAAAACAAAGGTGGTGTGGATAGGCAAAAAAAAAAATATAGTCAAGACCCAATGTGTGTAAAATGGGGATTGGAATGGGGTTCCAGTAGGTTTACATTACTAGGAATAAACTTTTCTGTCAATTTGCATGAAATGGAACTGTTGAATTATGGTCCAAGAATTAAAGAAATTGAAAATATAATAAAAATTTGGTCTAAACAAACATTAACACCAGTTGGAAAAATAACTATCATTAAGACACTAATTATTTCAAAATTGAACCATCTGTTTTTAACATTACAAGCACCATGCAAACATACTTTAAAACAACTAACTGACAAAAGGAGAAGGGGCTATAAGGGGCAAAATTGGCCCCACTTCAGAATCTATTGATATTTCTTTTAATTGATCTCTATGATATGGAGCTTATAAAACACCAAAAATTTTATAGTTATCTCTTGCGGTTTTCTTGTTAGGTAAAAATGGTAGGCCGACTTAGCTTAAACATCAGATTTTTACGTATTTTATTCCTTTTCATGTATTGTGTAAATTTTACAATAGATTACACCTTAAATAATCAACGTGCATACATAATTACTAGTGAACCATTGTATTAATACAATGAAGAACAAAATTGATATAAAGTTTAGCTATTTAATATCAGTAAAATAGTTGCTATGGTAACAACAAGTTAACATTCGTTCTATGTACATGTATGACCAAATTATAGAAATTTTTCACCAGAGAAAATCTACAGTTATTGTTTGTATAAAAAAGAAGATGTGGTATGATTGACATTTAGATAACTGTCCACAAGAGACCAAAATAACACAGACATTAACAACTATAGGTCACCCAACGGCCTTCAACAATGAGCAAAGCCCATACCGCATAGTCAGCTATAAAAGGCCCCGATATGACAATGTAAAACAATTCCAACGAGAAAACTAACAGCCTTATTTATTTTTCTTTTAACTTCAATAACCAAAAATGAGTTTGTGTGTACTTTAATGTACTCGGCTGATAAAAACACAAGAAGGTGGGACATATAACGCACTAGTATACATACCGGTATAATATATGAATAAAGATCGCAATTTCATAAACTATACATTTCAACAATTACCGGCTCAACCTTAATAAAACTGAAATATTGTTAGCACATTTTTTTTATTTTTTTGTTGTTAAGGTGTCTTTACAATATCATGATAATGTGATTTAAAATGACAAATGTAAAAAATTACGAAACGATGAAAAAACAATTGGATTTGATGGGACTCGAACGTACACCATCATGCCCAATGCAGCGTGTAGGCGATTTGAACCACATTGACACAACTATTTGAAGTTAATAACTCATATTGATCATTTTGATTCATAAACGGTAGGAACAATTTTTTTTTTCATTTCTTTACTTCTTATTCAACTAAATTGTTTATATCAATGATATGGCCATTTCATCTTTGTTGATTATGTCGTGGTCTAAATTATTTTTGTTTTACCAAACAGACGTTAATAGTGCAAAATGGAAACTGAGGTTTTCGTCTGGGGCGTGTTTTATTGGTCTCTTCTGCACATCTTCTGGTGAAGAGTAAAATAAAAATTAATTTTGACGTCGAATATAGCAGATTTTTGTTATGTTGGATGATATAAATCAAGTTTTCGATGACCTTTTTTTTTTTTTTTTTTTTTAGAAAATTAAGATACGTCCCGTAGACATGCATGACTGTGAAAGTGTGCTCTGTTCGTTACAATTTTTTTGTGCTTTCCTATATCTCAATTTTTCTAAACAAACCAGGGTTAATCTCCCGCTATTTGAATTTTAAGATTAATCTTAAACTGCACGAAAAATCGTCAATGTTTGTCAATATGACTGATCAAAAAGTACATCTCAGTCTATACATTTTTTTTTAAAAGAAACCGAACTGAATTTTTTTTGTATAAAGCTAAGATATCTGGAAGTTCTAAATATCGTTTTTCTATGATGCTCCTTGAAGAATATCTTCTGGTCCTATCTATTATTTCTAATGCACAATTTTGATGGTCAAAACCTTCGGACTACCATTTTTCTACAACCTTCATTGTATATGGATCTATATCGTAGTGCATTTATTTTAGACAATAAATTCAAATTTAAAAAATCGCACCTGCTCTTTCTCAAAAAGATTTTTACAGTGTAGTGTTCTACCAGTGGGACAAATAATATCAAAATTATAGAAACTTCTACCAGCTCTAACTCAAAATATTGACAATTCTGTGTCAAGGGGTGTAAAATTCAGTTTGACAACTTCAGGCGTGATAAAATTTGGACCTTTTTGAACTGGACCAAATCACTACTTAACATAAAAATTCAGCACCCAATTTTTTTTTAACATGTAAATACCCCTACTTAATATTTCATGCATTTAATATCAAGAAATAAATTGGGAAAGTGTATCAAATAAAACATGTAAGTTATACACTGTTTACACTAGGAACTATAGACAACGAAAACCAAAGGACTATAACTGTGTCCTTGGACCAGTTTGTTGTGTACTGATTGATACTTCATTCTGGGAGAACACGATTTATCTCAGTACTAGTTGCAATTAGTTTTGAACACATTACCAGTAATTGCAAATACTCTTAATTCAATACTCTATTGTCTTAATTCTAGTTTGCTGGTTTTTTTGTGTTTGTCTCGTTCCGATATTTTGAGTTAATCTAATTGCAACTGATTTGTGCAGGTTGTTTTTATATTGTACTGCTACGCTACTGTTTCAGCTTCGGGGAGGGTTGAGCGCTCACAAACATGATGTTGTGCTGTTAAACCACTGTACTAGGTTAGGGGATGGTTGGGATCCGCGGCTTACATGTTTATCCCCGCCAACTTATGTATGTAAAAAACTATACGCTTGTCCCAAGTCAGGAGCCTGTAAGTCAGTGGTTATTGTTTGTTGCTGTGTTACTTACTTGTTTTTCGTTCATTATTTTGTACATTAATTAGGCTGTTAGTTTTCTTCTAGTGATTTCGGGGCCTTTTATAGCTGAGTATGTGAAATGCTGCCTCTTTGACACATTCTCCATGTCCTTTCTCAATTTTATTATGCTTATTGTTGAAGAGCGTATGGTGATATATGGCTGTTAATTTCTGCGTCATTTAGTCTCTTGTGAGAAATTGTCTCATTGGCAATCATACCACATCTTCGTTTTAATATCAACCCCTGCCATATTCTTTATGAACCTGTCCCAAGTCAGGAGCCTGCAGTTTAGTGGTTATCTTTGGTTCATGTCTCAACTCATTTTAGATATTTTTTAAATTGATTTGTTATGTATAATTAAACCGTTAGTTTATTCGTTTAAATTGTTTCACACTTTTCATGGAGTTTTATAAACGGCTTAACAGTATTAGATTTTGTCATTATTGAAGGCCTTACGGTTGCCTGTAATTGCTTACATCCACTTCAAATTTGAACTCCGGTGGATAGTTGCCATATTATCAATAATAACACATCTCTTAGTTTTTATATTATATATATCTGATGTTTAATCTCGTTTTTCCTGAATATGCATGAAATACAATGTATGTGTCACTGTGCGTTAAAAATTAGCATCAATTTAAAGTTGTGTTAAATAAGATAAAACCATCTGATATTTAATAACTTCGGTTGGGGTGGGGACATGAGTATTTCGTAAATGAATATGGTTGCCTGCTGAGAGTTGAAAAATAGGCATGTTTAGCGACATATTAAAATGATCAATAATACCCTCGTTCCTTCTTCATTCCTCATCTAATGATTTAAACTAACCACTAGCCAAATCATGAGTGATGAAAGTAGAGTTTAACAACAATAAATCAAAATTCCTTCCCTAGAATATTAAATAGTTGGCCCTTAACTGTTATTGTCCGTGTAATTCTTATATTTATCTAGCTTATCATCCTACAGAGATGTCCTACTAAGGCTGTCGTACCATAAAAACATGTATAACACAGCTCACATTCTAATATATCTACATTCATAATAACATTGAGAAAGGAGATGGGGATTGTGTCAAAGCGACAACAACCCGACCATAGAGCAGACAACAGCCGAAGGCTCATAATCTAGTATAATATAAGAGCATAAACTTTAAGCACGGGGAGGCTCTCTATTTATTATTGTCATTTCGACTAAACAACGCCATTTTTGTTTTGTGCCTCTGCCGTCTAAACCACCTATTTAGAGGGAAGAGGTAGAAGAGAGCCAGAAGATCTTCCCATTGCAAAAAAAAACCAAAAACAAAAACAACAGAAATGGACCTCTTCTGGCTCACAACCAAAGAACAAAAAAAAAACACTCCCCTGCTGTGCTGTGGAATTTTTTACGTGTTAAGTTATATATTGAAAGTTTTTTTAATTCTGTCTGTTAATATCAAGTATTTAACGAATGACACACTGATTTCTATTCTGCTATAAAAAGCTTCTTAACAACAGAAACCAGTAAAATTCCGTGTGTCAGTTCCGTAATCACTTACAATAAATATAGACGACAAGGGCTAGGCTGTACTTGAGAGGCTATGTTATACCTTTATATGAAGAAACACACTTTATAATTTACTTTCTATAATGAAACTGTTTTATTATCAACCATTAACAAATAATGTGTTAAAAAAATACAACTGTTCCTGGTCAACCTTAGTCCGATAACGGTATATATGAAAAACGGACGAAAAATTTTGGAACTTTGATGCCGGTTTTGAGCAAATTTTTAATTAAAATTCAGTATGAGCGCAGCTTTGCCCCACTGAAATATTTCAACAAAATATGCTTTATGTTGATATTATTGCTCTGATAAAATATTTCGTTGGGGCAAGCATGCGCTTGTACTTTTTTAAAAAAAGTTAGTGAAAATGAGTAAAAAATTGTGAAAAGCCAACAAATATGCACGTGAAGTGTTGTCAAAACACGGCATTATGACGTCATAACTACAAAAAAACATTTTTTCCATAAAATGAATATGTGTAACGGAAAAAGAAAGCCATACACATACAAATAAGTAGAATTTGAAAAATTCTCGAAATTGAGGCCAATTTTGCCCCTTATAGCCCCTTCTCCTTTATTCATTTATTTGGGAAAACAAACCTGACAAGATAAAAAGAGAAATATTATGTTCTGAACACAAATTAGGAGGGCTGAAAATGATAGATATTGACAAATATATAAAAGGATTGAAACTAACTTGGATAAGACGGTTGTTGAAAAACAACCCAAAACTAAATAAGCTATTAGAAAGTACTGAAAAAATTAGTATTGAAAACCTTGTTTATTTAGGCCCAACAAAAAGATGTAAAATCCCTTTTTGGGAAGAAGTTTTTAAAGCTTGGACAGATTTACAAAATAAATTCATACCAAAAAATGAAGAGGAGTTTTTATCAGATTCGCTCTGGAATAATGAAAACATAAAAATAGGAACAACATCCATTTTCTATAAAGACTGGATAGATAAAGGGATCTTTTTGATAAATGATTTATTAAACGATGAGGGAAAACTAATGACTTTTCAACAATTCCAAAACATTTATAAAATTAAGTCAAACTTTCTTACTTATAATGGGGTCATTTCATCAATAAAATCATATAGAAAGGCTTTAAAAAACTATATATCTATAAACAATTGTTATAAAACACTAGGACCAATTATGCCAAATAATATAAGAATTTTTTTTTATCAAGAAAAGGCTCGAAAGATATGTATAATGTTTTATTTGAAAAAAGCAGTACTAAACTTAGATGTGAAGAAAAATGGTCCTTAACACTCAACAAAAATTTTGATTGGAAAACTGTGCATAATATGTCTTTTTACTCCACAAAAAGCTCAAAACTCCACTGGTTCCAATATAGAATAATACACAGAATATTGGGCACAAATAATTTTTTATTTAAGATAAAAATAAAACAAAGCGATAAATGTACTTTCTGCAGTGAAGTTACTGAAGATATTGAACACATATTTTGGACATGCCATAAAATAGCAGATCTGTGGATAAGACTCATGGACTGGATTTATAACCAAACACAAATAATTATTCCATTTAACATGGATATAATTTTATTTGGAAATTTAGGAAAAACAGAAAATAATAAAATAAAAAACTTAATAATACTTTTATCAAAATTCTTTATCTATAGAACAAAACTGTGTGAAAATCAAGTAAATTTTGCAGGGCTGACAAACTATCTAAAAGAAAATCTAATACTAGAAAAGAATATATTTTTTAAAACAAAGCCTCTTCACATTGCCAACCTCTACTGGGAACCCTGGCTTCCATTATTAGAATAATTTACACTTAAGCAACTTAATTAGCATTACCCTATGTATTTTATTTTAGCCTTTTCACACCATCATATATGTTTTTATTTAATATACTGTTGTATGTTGTTTATTGTTTATTGTCTTTTGTTCTTGTTTTGTGCCTAAAATGCATATACATTCTCTAATATCTATGTTGTGTTTGTATGAATTATTTACAATGGAAAACCAACTTTGCCAAATCTATTTAATGTTGCCAAAAAAAATACTGCTGCCAAATTCCAAATTTCAAGGACTTTCTATTTTTTATTTTTATTTTTTTTCTCTAGTTTTTATTTTTTGTTTTTTGTTTTGTATTTGTGTTTTAATTATTTATTATTTTCTCTTCTCTTCTCACATTCTCTCTTAAATAAAATTCTCACTTTATTGATCAATATTGAAATAATTGATACACAATAATATACTGTATATATATTTTGTAATTTTGAGTACTAACAATTACTAACAATTTTTCTAAATATACAATCTAATGTTTAACGAGGCCGGGATAAGGTACCGGTACTTTCTGTATCAAACTAACAAATGTGAAAGTTTTCAATAAAGTATGTATAATTTAAAAAAAAAAAATAAAAAAAAAATGAACTAGTTTAATAGTGGTTAATATCCCCTTCAAAACATGACACCCACCCTGTATTATGCAGCAGACTCTGATTTGTAAGGCATACATGGGGTAGCAGGTCAGTTTTGATGGGCTAGCATTTCTTCGACCAGGACTAAAAAAATCCTGCTGTCAATAAGTCCAGGGCTAGTTAGCTGTAACCACATTTTTTAACTCTAGGAATAAGCTGCCATATTGAAATTGCAAAATGGATCCATAGCTAACATTTTTGGAAACACCAAGAACGAAAATCGTGCCTAATTAAGTGCTTTAACCATCACACCCACCTTGTTTCACCTATCTGCCGGACTATTAGTTAAAACGCAGAAACAATGAATTTTTCTTAAACACTAATTTATTCATTTTCTTCCATTTTTTACAATTTTCTTCATAAAAACAAGTCAGCAATATCAGAGTTTGTTTCATCCATTCAGTTGATATTTGAGTTTTAAATTTTGAAATTTGATAATTGACTTTCCATTTTGAATTGAGATCGTAAATTTTGTTATTTTACTTTTTAATCAAATATGTGTCAGAATATTCATTTTACATGTGTGCATAACTTGAAAAACTTACGAGTACTCTTGCACATTATTAATTTGGTTCGAATCAATTGCTTATCGACATACCCGACATAACTATGCTGTTTTCATTACGTATAAGTCTACACTAAGAATTCTTCTATGATTACTTGAAAGGTGAAATCAATTTATTGGATTGCTGTTTTAAATATATCAAAATACACTATTGTATAAATTGTAGTTGTGTAACACATATGTACAATTAATTTAAACTAGCAAATTGTGTATAAAATAATGAAAATAATGGATGCAGTTCGTATCAGTTATAAGGAAATGTCAATGAAGTTAGAATGATTCGTGTGATGTAACGAGTAAAACTGTATTCGCATGTTGTTAAAACCTCAATGTAGATAACTATTTTAATAATTGTATAAACCAGAATCATATATATAATAACAAAATTAACGTTTAAGCATACATAATCTTCAAATTGTGTTCCATTGTTTAGTTCAGAAGAAAATACGTGTATATTTCTCTTTCTGGCGAATGGTACAGTATGTGTCTTTACTATTCTGGGATACACTTCCAAACTCTGCAAAAAATGAATACAATAAACATTCATTGATGCTATGAAAGAGGGTGAAAGATATTAGAAAGACATTTCATAGATCAAAAATAAACTGACATTGACATGGATAAAAAGTAAAAGACAATCAGAAAAACAATAGCACACACACCACAACATATAAAACTAACGACGACGCAACACGAACACTCAAAAACACCAGAGTAAATCGCAGGAGCTCCGAGTGGGTGAACAGATTCTGCTCCACATACGGCACCCGTCGTGATGCACATGTTATTACAAACCCGGTAGTAGATTGATTTTGTAGGTTGCATTCGATAAAAAAGAAGGGAATTGTAGTTACAACACTATAAATGTATGCATCAAAATACCATTATTATGATTATTTTCATTTTAAAAAGTTGTTCGTATATGTTTTTTAATTGTGAATGGCTCGTCCTTCATATTGTCGTATGCTTTCAAGTGGAAACAATCTATGTCAGAAACAACCATCAAATCAAACTAAATCAATACTGTCCTTCTAAAGAAACAATTTGTAAATATAAGTTTAATCTTTCTTGAACCCTTCAAAACAGATGTTAAAAGGACTACTGCAGGACAAGTCTATTCTCTCCACATTCCTGTCATGCCGTTGCATAACAAAATTAAATAATGCTAATTGGAAGATTCAAACAAAACAACTCAAAATAAGCATGTCATACTTCGTTTAATTGTGATACTAATACTTTTAAAACTACGATCTCTTCGTCTTTGTATGACTTATTCATACTATGTACTGCCAAGCAATAGAAACGAAATATGGATAGTAAGTTTTATCTAAAGTACTTACCCTCCACACAAACAGCTAAAATAAGAAAATATTATATTATGTAGAGCGAGTCGCTCAGATTTACTAGTCGAACTAATGAGTGAAAGTTTTCACGTTTAAATTACTTCACATACTGTCATGTAGGGATCTCTTCAACTTATATTATTATAATGCCAATTATTAAAATTAGTAGGCTGAAGTTTTGTTACTACCCCCTAATTTCATTATGCTTCTTCTTGATAGCTGCCTCATTGGAAATATTTAATCACATGCTGTTATATTTACTTTCTGTTTTTTTTTCTATAAAGGATTTGTAATCAAGGCGTAATCAATCTGATTAAAGTATCCACGTTTATTTAATCACATTGTTCTGCACTTTGAATTCAATTTTCAACATTACATCATACAATTGCACCACATCTTAATATTGGCCGTTTGTCATATATTGTCTATAACAACAAATGCTCAAAGCTATTATTCATACTTATCGGTTTGGTAAGTGTCACTTACCGACAAAAGGTTATGAACAATAAAACATTGAAATTGTTAATGATATAATACTTGTTTTAGAGAATGTAAAGGACGAACACGTTGTGTGGTCAACCATGAATATTTTAGTATCGCATTTACATAGGAACGTTGTCATTTAATGTTTAAAAAAATGTAAGCAACATCTTTAATTTGTTTTAATTTGACAAAGGTGATGTTGATGATAATCTCTGAAAGACTGCGTGGCTATTTTTCATTTAAAAGCTATTTTCCTGATGTGTTTTCTCAGTTTGTCGATGTATGCATATTTAATCTTTGTGATCGATGATTATATAAATTGAAATATGGGTGTCATAAAGACACTCCCAGGGCTGAAGAATAAGCTGTGTCATCAAACAAGTGGGTATAATAAGTCATACACCAGTAATATAATTTTAAAAAACTCTGCTGAGATAATGCTTGCCCCAAAAAGTGGTAATATTGTACAATACAAACTGTAAACGTGAGTTGTAAAACTGACATATTTGATCAGTACATGTTCACGAACAAACTATAAACACTTTAAAAGGCTTTATCTATATCAATACATAGCAAAACAACAAATAACACGGTCAAATGCCTTAAAATACCGACCAAAGAATACAAAAAAGTAAGCTAGTATATGTATCAAGCTCAACGTATGAATTAATCCATACATGGTTTTTTTTAAAGCTGAATAAGTACGAATCGACAATTGTGTGTTATGAAAACATGCCATATGCAGTGCCAAAATGAAACACAAGATGTAAGATTTACTATATAACATAATGCTTAAAATAATGTTTGCAAAAGTAGTTGCCACATCAACATGCCATATCAATAAGCATTTAAGATATAACGTTGGTTCTTCAAAACGGTTTGTCTTATATCAAAGCAAAACTTTGAATTTGTATAAGAACACTTAAACTAATAACAAATTAAAGCTAAACGAAGTTTTGATAATAACGGATATTTCAGAAAAAATGTCATGGTATACATGCCAGTATACAATATTAACCATGCACAAATAGACATGCAGCGAATGTAATGCTTTTGTAAAGCTGCATGCTATTTCCCTCTTATGTTATTTCTTTTCGACAAATAGCGGTGTTCCAGACCCCGATACTCGGGGGTGGGGGGTCACTCTTACACTTAATTGATAGGGGATGTATTCTCAAACTGTATCATGAGGATGACATTTATATTGACATCATATAAACGTACTCCATTTTGAATGTTAACTAAATTACTAATAATAAAAAAAAAACATCAAGCATATAAGCCTGCTAATTCCCTCTTATGTCATTTCTTTTTAACAAATAGCGGTGTTCCAGACCCTCATACTAGTGACGCTCTAATACTTAAATTGATAAGGGTGACGTTGGGGTTCAGTTACACCACCCTTTCCATATAATTGAAATTTTAAAAATGTATGCCTTTTCCCATATTGTTAGAATTGTGTGTGGAGTGTAATGTAAAAGTCCAATATCAAAGTGCCAAAAGAGAGAAAATATGTCGATAAAACACGGTCCGGAACACTAAAAAAGATAACAGACGAAATTATTGCAACTTTATTGATCTTATCATATACTGTTGATAGTTCCCGAACTTTTCACTTTTGTTTTAAGCTTGAAAAGGTGACTTATTCCAGCGGCACGTCCTATCTTCTTGTCTATCGGAAGTGGAACCACCGAGCCCTCATATAACGTAAATGAACGAAAGCTTGCATGGTACGTCGAATACGAATAGCCGGAAATCTTTTCACGGTTACCTTTTTTTATATTATGACGCAAAATCCATGGACGCTCACGCGATCATCTGCTGCTGTTTTTCTTTAAGTTATGAAGAATGGGCAGAGATACATGATACAAAGAACTCTGGTTTTTCCACTGGTGAACCAACATTTACTGTAAATAGATACATTGAAATGGGTGACTTGTCAATTAACTGGAAGAAACCGGGGAACGAATTCGCAACATGGAAAATTTATGAAGTTCAACGCAACGAAAGTTTTTTTGTTTTGATGGATAATTTTACGTACCCTAAACGTACAACAAAAGATAAATATTATTAGGCACATGTTGTTTGATTATAGGATAAAAGCCTAAAGATTTATTTTTCACGAAAAACTGTAATCAGACTAAGACTGTAGATATTTATAAACATGAGAACGATATTGTAATATAGATTTAATTGCATTGGGTAATCCGTTTCATTACCTATTTATATATCTCATGATGAGGATGTTACAAGATTAAGACACTCATACATACCATAAAAACCATATAATTTGTATACTCTTTAGACAATAAGATAAACTTGGAAAAAGGAGGGGGAGGACATCATATACTTGATAAAATGTATAAAAGGTAAAATTGTTTATCTAATGTCACCACAGGACTTAATTACTTTTACTGATGCAGACCTGTATAATCGTGTCTTGTGTGGTATTTGTATTTGTTTATGAGTTGTATTAAAACGATGAAACTGTGCAAACAAATTTATTACCTCTCTAGCAATAAATACTTAGCTATTTTACATATAATATATAGAGGTGTCCCTGGGGATCAATTACTCCCCTCTTTTCATATAATTTAGATTTAAAAATGTATATATATTTATATACCTTTTCATACATTGCGTAGGTAATAATGTTCATGTAACCTTTTCCCAATTTTAAGTATGAGTGATTTCAGTACAAGTATCATATTATGGAATTACCGAGAAAATCATCCCATTTGATTAAAGCTCAAATCTGAGGCTCCAAGTCCTTATGCTATGTTTACTTTAAGGCAAAACGAGACTTGCAACTTAAAAAAATTACAGGGCTTTGCATATGACAATTAAAGTATAATAAGCCTCAATTAACCTGAGTCTGAGACTACTACTACTGAGAACTATAACAATACACATCTATGAATTAACAGCCTTATCATACATGTATTATACTTCTGATAGTTTTTCACACCTATTCATATATTTTAAGGCTGAAAATATGACCCAGTCTATTACAGCGGCAGGTCTTATCACCTTGTAAATTATAAGAAGTGGACTCCTATAGTGCATGAATGGTCTACTTTACATATACTTAAATGTAAATATAGAAATAAGAAGATGTGGTATGATTGCAAATGGGAAGAGTCCTATTCTCCACCAGAGATCAAACGACATAGACGTTAACAGCTATAAATTATGATACAAGTCTGAAGATTGCTTGAACAATGAGCAAAACACATACCACAAAGTCAGCTACATGTATTATATAAAAGACATTTAATGAAAATAACAAATGTAAAACAAATGTGAACAAACGACATCTTGAACTGCTGAATTACAGGCTCCTGACTTGGGACAGACACATACGGCATTGTGCAGGATTTGGTGGAGTCAGACTAGTTTATTGATGCCAAACCCTCCCCTTAAGTGAGCTATAATTTGTTTTTTATGTGTGTTGGGCGGAGGGGGAAGTTTGACCTGGATGCAAGGCCAGATGAAACACTTTGCAAAAAAAAAAAAAAAGACAGTATGACAATTGATGTAAAAAAAGGTCAGGATAAACTATAAACAGAAAAAAAACACTTTAGACCGTTTGTTTTCCCGTTTGAATGGTTTTACACCAGTAGTTCTTGGGGACCTTTTTTGTAGTTTGCTGTTCGGTGTGAGCCAAGGTTCTGTGTTGAAGGCCGAACCTTGACCTATATAAATGGTTTACTTTTATAAATTGTTACTCGGATAGAGAGTTGTCTCATTGGCACTCATACCACATCTTCCTATATTTATTGTTTGAATATTGGGCCATCTAACTAATAGGTCAATGTCCAATTTCAAGTTTTTAAGCTCTTGGACCACATTCATTCTGTGTCAGAAACCTATGCTGTGTATATTGAATTTCTCTTGATTTGGCCTTTTTCTTTAGATACTAAAAGTATTCTATTATTAGGTGAACTACTTTATGTTTATGGAATGGTTGTAAGGTGTTTATATTTGTCTTGCCAGATTTAACTTATTCTATAGGTTAATATAAGCATATTGCAAGTCAAGTTTTATAATTTTGGCCGATCAATTTTTTCCAAAAGAGTTATGTCCCATGGAATCAAAGGATATATTCAGTTTATGGAAAATGGTTGTAAATGCTCTCAATTTTCTTGATAAAACTTATAGAAAATTGAGAATGGAAATGGGGAATGTGTCAAAGAGACAACAACCCGCCCAAATAAAAAACAACAGCAGAGGGTCACCAACAGGTCTTCAATGTAGCGAGAAATTCCCGCACCCGGAGGCGTAATTCAGCTGGCCCCTAAACAAATATATACTAGTCCAGTGATAATGAACGCCATACTAATTTCCAAATTGTACACAAGAAACTAAAATTAAAATAACACAAGACTAACAAAGGCCAGAGGCTCCTAACTTGGGACAGGCGCAAAAATGCGGCGGGGTTAAACATGTTTGTGAGATCTCAACCCTCCCCCTATACCTCTAACCAATGTAGTAAAGTAAACGCATAACAATACGCACATTAAAATTCAGTTCAAGAGAAATCCGAGTCTGATGTCAGCAGAAGTAACCAAAGAAAATAAACAAAATGACAATAATACATAAATAACAACAGACTACTAGCAGTTAACTGACATGCCAGCTCCAGACTTCAATTAAACTGACTGAAAGATTATGATTTCATCATATGAACATCAGGTACAATCCGTCCGGTTAGGGGATTAGTATCATACCATCATAACAAATATGAGAAGAACATAACCCGTGTCATGCCAACAACTGTTTTTATAATAAATGTGTTTAGTTCCGATGCAAAGACCTTATCAGTGACTCAATATTAACGCCAAAATATGCAATCTTTAATGACTTGACAACAGTATCATAATTATATCCCTTCTTAATAAGTCTATTCAAAGGTTTTGTAAGTTTCTGAGGTGAATACTGACACCTTTGTGCTTTATAAAGAATATTACCATAAAAAATTGGATGTGAAATACCTGAACGTATTAGAAGTCTGCATGTTGAGCTATATTTACGAATGATGTCTTTATACCGATGATAAAATTTAGTAAATATTTTGACTAGTTTGTGATATCGAAAACCCTGGTGTAATAATTTTTCAGTAATACATAAATTTCTCTCGTTAAAATCTAAAACATTGTTACTTACACGTACAAGTTGAGATATATAAACACCAGTAACTATTATAGTAATGCCTTTGTCTGTGAAGTTTGAAGCTCAGTTTGAAATATTTAGTATACAAGAAAAAGAACGCCCCCTCCAACATCCAAAGCACATTTGTTTTATTTATAAATATTTTTGAGAACAAAATAACATGTGTTTTTTTTTAATAATGCCTATTGATAGATAACAAAAATATGAACAGTAAAGAAACAAAATTAAAGAACATTTACTTTAAAGTAATACAATATTGAACTTAAAGTCAATCATGGTTTTTTTGTAATCATACAGGATATCTCCAAAAAGCAGCTGCATATACATGCACCAGTAACCAGTAATGGCCAGCAGTGAAGACAATTACATATCTGTGTATGTTGATGTAGGAATCAAAATATCGCATAAATCATATGAAAATAGAATATAGACAATAGAAATGGGGTTTGTCAAAGGAACAAAAATATGAAAATAGATTATAGAAAATAGAAATGGAATATGTCAAAGAGACACACATATGAAAATAGAAAATAGACAGTCGAAATGGGGTATGTGAAAGAAACAAAAATAAGAAAATAAAATATAAAAAATGGAAATGGATTATGTCAAAGAGACTAACATATCAAAATAGAATATAGACAATAGAAATGGGATATGTCAAAAAGACACACATACGAGAATAAAATATAAACAATAATGATGGGGTATGGCAAAGAGACAAATATATGAAAATAGAATATTGACAATAGAAATGAGGTATGTCAAAGAGACAAACATATGAAAATAGAAAATAGACAATAGAAATGGGGTATGTGAAAGACACAAAAATATGAAGATAGAATATAGACAATAGAAATGGGGTATGTCGAAGAGACAAACAAACGAAAATAGATTATAGACAATAGAAATGTGGTATACCAAAGAGACAAAAATATGAATATAGAAGAAACAACTTAATAAAAAAAGTTCTACTTGATATAAAAAATATGGAGCACTGGTATTTTTCTGCATAAAGGAATGCCTGTATACATTTTTTTTTTTTATTTCTTTGAACTTTTGATTTTGGCATGTATTTTCTGTGGAGTTTGGTATTTTGGGTAATTTATTTTTTAAAGCAACAATTTATCATAATGAATTGTTTACACTTAAAATGAGTTCCTGTCAACAACAAAAAAGACAAAGAAAAACCTATTAAACATAACACTTAAAAACCTATCGCAAAAAAAAAACAACATACAGAAGGGTACAGTCCTAACCTGTATAGCAGGTTAACTTGATAACCAGTCATTTGGACTGGTCAAGGTTAAACTGTGACCGGATTTAGGACTGCTCTGACCAGTCCTAGGACCAAACTCTAGTTAACTTGAAAAGCGGACTTGGTCCTAGGACTGTTTTTATGTCTGCCAAAAAGTTAACTTGGAAACAGGTCCGCTATTGATATAAGTTAACGTCGAACCAGTCCTGTCATAAGTTAACAGAAGTTAACTTAGAAACCAGTCCTGCCGTAAAGTTAACATTAGTTAACTTCGAAACAAGTCCTGCCACACAGTTAACATAAGTTAACTTTTGCTTTGACAAATCCGATCAAAACCAGACCTGGTCCCAAGTTAACTTTTGACTGGTCTTCTCAACACTGAGTTAACTTGTAGTCAGGACCGCTCTACATCGACTTTTTAAAAATATATATCTTTGTTTCGGAGTATAAAAAAAAAATAAAGTACACATAAAACGTTGCTTGTTTATACACAAATTAAATTATTTATCTGTGATCTACCAATCTATAAATTAAAAAAAGGCACTGGCTACGGTTACATGGAAATGTAACAATAATAAAAAAAATTATTGTTACATTGGTGACTAAATGCCGGAATGCATGGTTGGATAAGGAACCGATTTAGGCCAGGTATGAAAACATATGTAAAACATTTATTTGTAAAAAAATATGATTTTAAAAACATATGTTTTTTATATGTTTTTCATATGTTTTCCTTTATTTTTATAGATGTTCGAAAACATGTTTTTGTGTCGGACCTAAACATATGTTTACAACTTTCTACTTAATTGGCTTTATAACTATTTTGATCTGAGTGTCACTGATGAGTATTATGCAGACGAAACGCGCGTCTTGGGTGTTAACTTATAATCCTGGTAACTTTGATAACTTTCAACATAAAATGTTCCCATTTCAGAAAAAACACCACATACAGCATTCACTATTACTTGTTCTTATTTTCTTTACTTTTGTCAACTAATCACAATATACTTATCTGGTTGGTATATAACACTTACAGGGCCCTGAAAAATAAATCCAAATTAGTTTGAAATATGAGGAGTAACACAAGACAATCATGATACAGCAAAAGCAGTTTACGAATTTTACTAATACGTTCAGCATATTGTTTTGAAGTGTATTTTTTACTTTAATGTGGTTGCTATTAACACGAAGCTTACATAAATTATCAAACAAAGGGGTGAACATGAATATCTCCTTTAAAAAATGTAAATGGCTGTTCAAACCTTATCATTTTGTCTTTTGGAGATAAATTTTTAAAGATGTTTTAATATTTTTGAAAGACAGAATGATAATGGATGCATAATGAATATGCCGAAATTCTTCTCAACATATGTATACAACACACTGGTAGTATGCAATGTAACGTTAAACGCGGATATGTGTTATATTTAATTTCTTAATAGAGGTATATAAGTGTTTATGATCAATAACAACCTAAAATTGCAGGATTTAAAACATTCTTTTGTTATTGAAAAGTGAGAAATGAGAAATTATAAGTGTGTCGTTAGACATACAACATTTGCTTTTAATTGATTGGGTACTACAAAACATACATATTATCAACATCCTATTGTATTGATAATATGAGTGGCTTTTGCTGACCATCTATTGATGTTTAGGTACTGACTGCATAGTAAAAATAAGTACATGCAAGAGTGTGACATAGGGAACACAATTGAATATTTGGGACGTAACTACCACATTTAGGTTTACAACAACCTGCATAAATAAGCACACGCTTATAGCTTTACAAACTATGTCTCGAATATCATAATCGTGTCAGATTATTTCAAAAGCTGGCACAAATGCTGTGAGTTTTTGGCCGAAAAAATATTATGTGTGATTCCATTTAAACCTAAAATAATAGTTATTTAAGGTAGATAATTGTTTTTTCTGTTCTTTTATGTATTTGTTTTTACATTATTTACATGGGAGAAACATTTTGACTTAAACAAGCGCTTTATGGAAAACAACAAACAAGTTTTTTAGGGTATGCTGTTATTCAGACTAAAGGTATGGGAGGTAGGAATCACACATGCCTCTTTTTATTATTTGCCTCATAATCTTTCCAAAGAGCCAATTAAAAAAAAAACCACAGATAATGATAATTAACCAATCATTTTTTAAACAATTTTAGAATATTTCTCCCTTAAATAGCATGTTTATCGTTAATCTTTACTACTCTATTAACACCATTTCATAAACATCGTTATATCATAAATTGCATATATAAGTGAACTATGCTATATTTATTTGTTTGTAACTTCACATTTACCGGCCAAAAAGGGAAATAATTAATCATAGAATACAACATACTATTTAGCAATCAAGTATATTGTAGTATAAAAATAACAGTACAATTAATTGAATAAGTAGTAAGGCGATTGTGAAGCATGTTAAGATGTCAGCTTGTTATTTCAGACTAGTGAGTATTATAGTCCTTTATCAATTATTGAAATGTGATAAGGTATAATTTCAAAGTGTCGATTTATAAATTCAAAAACTATAAAGAAATTTAGGTTTCAACACCCTTTAGGAATTTCAGCTTCTCCCATGCAGTGAAATCTAGGAAATAGTGCACGAAATCGTCCCGTTGGTTTTTCGTTATTTTGTTGTTGTGTATATTGTTGTTTGTCTCATTATACTTTTGCCATGTCGTTGCCAGTTTGAATTTGACTGATGAGTTTGAATCTCTCTTTGGCATCTTTAGCCTCTTTTGTAGACGGAACACGCGTCTGAGATAATCTCTCTTTGGCATCTTTAGCCTCTTTTGTAGACGGAACACGCGTCTGAGATAATCTCTCTTTGGCATCCTTAGCCTCTTTTGTAGACGGAACACGCGTCTGAGATAATCATTTAAATGGTATATTTATTGATTTACCTAAGTATTCTACTACCACCATTATATAAAATGAATTGCATATGCATTTGAACGCTATACTTATCTGTTTTGTATTTGACACTTACAAGCTGAAAAAAATCAAAAAAATAATTATAAAATAAGGCATACAATTCAGCAATAAATTAATACAACGTCAATGGAATAAGTTGAATAAGTAGTAATGTGAGAGAAGATGAAAGTTTGTTATGTCAGATTATTAAAAAGTATTTATGTCAGTAATGATGCATAATATTGATATGGGATATTTGTATGATTTGGCGCCTTATAATTAAAAATATGTAAATCAAATTTGGTTCATCATTCTCAAGAAAGTTGACGTAAAGACGATATAATCATATTGTTTTTGTATGTGCTCTATGGACATACATTTCAACAGTTTTTGTTATTATACTTCATAAGTTTTATACATTTTTACTATGGGTATTTCGTATGAAGATTAATCTAGAAAACAGCGAATTTCGCCGTGACGTACACAGTTTACCTATGACTTATTATTTGGAACGTCTATTTGGTAGCTTCTACCTCTTTTGTAAAGGAATGGACGTCTGACATACATCATTGTAATTGATAATTATTGTTTTACTTTACTACACTAATCACACCTTCTTTTATTGTAAATTAATGTAGAAAATCAAGACATGCAATGTTGGTTTTTTTTAAGACATAACACGCGTCTAGCATACATCATATGCATGGTATATTAATGTTTTTACTTTACACCTTTGTTTTAATATCTTCATATATGAACTTCACGAATATATATATATATATATATATATATATATATATATATATATATATATATATATATATATATATATACAACTCGTCTAAACATCAACCCAACAATGTTAGATCTGTAAATTTGCTTTCGCAAATTTTTGGTTCTTCCCTCGCCGGGATTCGAACCCATGCTACTGTGATATCGTGACACCAAATCGCCTGCACTGCAGCCGTCCCGCTAGACCACACGACCACCTGGGCTCTCAAAAAAAGAGCTTTCGCTGGCCATGTGTTACCTTTCCACGTCAGTTTTAATCTAGCGGCGTACTACAGTACATGATATATAAGGCATGAAGATGTTATTGTTACAGATCAGCTAAATTATCTATAGTAAAGGATCCTACAAATTAATGTAAGATACAGTCACAGAAAATAATTATATTCATAAGTACGTCTGAGTCAGTGACAACCCTACAACAGATGTATCCATCGGATCGCCATCAATGATGGTGATACATGGCTGTGTACATAATATATATACAACTCGTCTAAACATCAACCCAACAATGTTAGATCTGTAAATTTGCTTTCGCAAATTTTTGGTTCTTCCCTCGCCGGGATTCGAACCCATGCTACTGTGATATCGTGACAGCAAATCGCCTGCACTGCAGCCGTCCCGCTAGACCACACGACCACCTGGGCTCTCAAAAAAAGAGCTTTCGCTGGCCATGTGTTACCTTATATATATATATAACTCGTCTAAACATCAACCCAACAATGTTAGATCTGTAAATTTCCTTTGGCAAATTTTTTGTTCCTCCCTCGCCGGGATTCGAACCCATGCTACTGTGATATCGTGACACCAAATCGCCTGCACTGCAGCCGTCCCGCTAGACCACACGACCACCTGGGCTCTTAAAAAAAGAGCTTTCGCTGGCCGTGTGTTACCTTTCCTCGTCAGTTTTAATTTAGTGGCGTACTACAGTACATGATACATAAGGCATGGAGATGTTATTGTTACAGATCAGCTCAATTACCTATAGTAAAGGATCCTACAAATTTATGCATGATTCAGTCACAGAAAATAATTATATTAATAAGTACGTCTGAGTCAGTGACAACTCTACAACATATGTATCCATCGGATCACCAGCAATGACGGTGATACATGGCTGTGTACATTATGTATATACAACTCGTCTAAATATCAACCCAACAATGAAAGATCTGTAAATTTCCTTTGGCAAATATTTTGTTCTTCCCTCGCCGGGATTCAAACCCATGCTACTGAGATATCGCGACACCAAATCGCCTGCACTGTAGCCGATCCGCTAGACCACACAACCACCTGATCATCACAATAATAAAGCTTTCGGTGGCCGTGTGTTACCTTTCTTCGTCAGTTTTAATCTAGCGTCGTACTACAGTACATGATATATAAGGCATGGAGATGTTATTGTTACATATCAGCTCAATTACCTAAAGTAAAGGATCCTACTAACTAATGCAAGATTAAGTCACAGAAAATAATTATATTAATAAGTACATATATATTTCTCGTCTTAACATGAACCTAACAATGTCAGATCTGTAAATTTGCTTTGGTAAATTTGTTGTTCTTCCCTCCTCGGGATTCGAACCCATGCTACTGAGATATCGTGACACCAAATCGCCCGCACTGCAGCCTTCCCGCTAGACCACACGACCACCTGGGCTTGTTAATGTATAGGATGATAGAATAAAGACATATGTTCATGGTTCATTAGTCAATATTAAATTTCTCTTGATTTGGCTTATTTTAGATACTAAAAGTAAAGGTGAAGTACTTTATGTTGATGGAATTATTGTAAGGTGTTTATATTTGTCTTGCCAGATTTAACTTATTTTATAATTTAATATAAGTATATTCCAAGTCAGGTTTTACAATTTTAGCCGATCAATTTTTTTCAAAAAAGTTATGCCCCTTGTGTCAAAGAGACAAACATATGAAAATAGAAAACAAACAATAGAAATAGGGTATTTTAAAGAGGCAAAATATGAAAATGGAATATAGACAATAGAAATGGCGTATGTCGAAGAGACAAACAAACGAAAATAGAATATAGACAATAGAAATGTGGTATACCAAAGAGACAAACATATGAATATGGAAGAAACAACTTAATACAAAAAAGTTCTACTTGATATAAAAATTATGAAGCACTGTTATTTTGCTGCATAAAGGAATGCCTGTATACAGTTGTTTTTTTTTTTTTTTTTTTTTTTTTTTTTTTATTTGTTTGAACAATGTTGAACATGTTGAACTTTGGATTTTGCCATGTATTTTCTGTGGAGTTTGGTATTTTGGGTTATTTAGTTTTTAAAGCAACAACTTATCACAATGAATTGTTCCCACTCAAAATGAATTCCTGACAACAACAAAAAAGACAACAAAGAAAAACTATTAAAACATAACCCTTTAAAACCTATCGGAAAAAAACCCACAACATATATTTAGGCCAGGCATGAAAACATATGAAAAACATATGTTTTTATATGTTTTTCATATGTTTATTTTTTTGTTTTATATATGTTCGAAAACATATGTTTTTTATGTCGTGCCTAAACATATGTTAAACATATGAAAAACATATGTTAAACATATGAAAACATATGAAAAACATATGAAAACATATGAAAAACATATGTTAAACATATGAAAACATATGAAAAACATATGTTAAACAAATGAAAACATATATTAAACATATGAAAACATATGTTAAACATATGAAAAAATATGTTAAACATATGAAAACATATGTTGCAATTTTTTCTATGTACCTTCGCCGTATTTGGCATAAAGGCGCGTCTGTCGTATTACATTATAATCCTTGTACCTTTCATAACTTTAAACATAAAATTTTCCTATTTCGAGAAAAACACCACATACAGCATTCACTATTACTTGTTCTTATTTTTTTTACTTTTGTCTGCTAATCACAATATACTTATCTGGTTGGTATATAACACTTACCGGTCCCTGAAAAATAAATAGTTTGAAATATGAGGAGCAACATAAGACAATCATGATACAGCAAAAGTAGTTCACGAATTTTACTAATACGTTCAGCATATTGTTTTGGAGTGTATTGTTTTTACTTAAATGTGGTTGCTATTAACACGAAGCGTAAATAAAATGTCAATTAAAGTGGTGAACATGAATATCTCCTTTAAAAATTGTAAATGGCTGTTCAAACCTTATCGTTTTGTCTTTTGGAGATAAATTTTTAAAGTTGTTTTAATATTTTTGAAAGACAGAATGATAAAGGATGCATATAGTATACAATTGCCGAAATTCTTCCCAACATGTTATGTATTCAACACACTGGTAGTATGCAATGTAACATTAAACGCGGATATGTGTTATATTTTATTTCTTAATAGAGGTAAATAAGTGTTTATGATGAATAACAACCTAAAATTGCAGGATTCAAAACATTCTTTTGTTATTGAGAAATGAGAAATGGGAAATTATAAGTCTGTCGTTAGACATACAACATTGCTTTTAATTGATTGGGTACAACAAACATACATATTATCAACATACTATACACATGGAAAAAAGTATTGCAACACCTTAATTTTTTAAAACTTGAAAAATCAGCCTCTTTTTTGGGATGAAATATAATAAAGTATGTGTATAATATTATTGAAACATAGTTGAGGATAACATTGGCATTGAAACGAACAAAAAGTGTTTGAAAAAAAAAATGATTTATATAACCATAATTTTAAAAACAAAATGAAGTTTTTTTTGTACAAAAAAATGCATTTTTCAACTTTTACTGTAGTCGAACTTTACAATGTCAGACATTTCAAAATTAATCTTCAGATGACTGTTCACATCATGGTTGATCGTTATACGCCAAAGAATTAGTACTTCGTGCGCAGCCGCCATTCAAACGGATAACCGTATCTTAACGTCTTCTGATTCCTGCCCTAAATCGACTAATTTGTTGATAAGGTAGCAGCAACCATTTTTGATGAAGGGCATTGTTTATTTCATGATGTGTTTGAACTGGGGTGTCCTTTCGTGCACTTTCCGCCCAATAGTGTCCCAAATATGCCCGATATGATTCAAATCCGGGCAACGATCGGGCCAAGGAAGATGAACCGAATTCCATTTGAACATTGGATCTTCCTTCACGATGCTAATTTCCAACTTTGGCGAGCTCTCCACCATATTGGATACGGAAAACTGTGTGTCTGTTCGTTAGCAATGGTCTCCGAAATGGTCTTATAGCACGATAACCAGTAGCGATGAGTCGATCTCGAACAGTTCTTGTTAAAAGGCTCCTGTATGGCCACCACTCTCTTTTTAGGATTGTCTTATATGCAATGGGTTTCCTTCTGACCAACCTTCATTATGCTTGATTTTCCCTAGTAAATGGTATAGTGGGTCCTCATTACCTCGGAAGGTTTTTAACAGCGTTTATTGCCTGATTTTTATTCTCAAAACGACTTATAGTGGAAGGTGATGACCAACAATACGTGCAGTTGTTACAGCGACATTCCTGCTTCTCTTATGCTGATAATCTGCCATCTTGCTGCAGTTAAGAGTTGTCAAGGACCCATTACAAGGTGTCAATCACATAACTTTAACAACTTGGTTATTTAAAGTGTTGAAAACAATGAGGATAAAAACATCTGTTTTGCTGTTTACGGGTACAGTAGCTGCATGTGCAGATAAAAACTGATCGAGTCGATATTTATTGATTAAACTCAGGTGATACTTAAATAATATTTAACTAGTTCTATTTTACCAAATTATATCACAAAAAAATAAAGAGTGTTTTTTTAATTTCAATTTCAATTTGGTGTTGCAATACTTTTTTCCATGTGTATATTATATTGATAATATGAGTCGCTTTTGCTGACCATCTATTGATGTTTAGGTACTGACTGTATAGTCATAATAAGGACACGCAAGAGTGTGACATAATTAACAAAATTGAATATTTGGGACGTAACTACCACATTTAGGTTTACACCAACCTGCATAAATAAGCACATGCTGAATGTTTACAAACTATATCTCGAATATCATAATCATGTCAGATTATTTCAAAAGCTGGCACAATTTCTGTGATTGTTTGGCCAAAATAAATAATATGTGTTGTTCCAGTTACACCTAAATCAATAGTTATCTTAGGTAGATAATTGTTTTTCTTTTCTTTTATGTATTTCTTTTTACATTATTTACATGGGAGTAACATTTTGACTTAAAAAAGCGCTTTATGGAAAACAACAAAAAAGTTTTTTTTATAGTAGGCTGTTATTCAGACTAAAAGTATGGGAGGTAGGGTAACTGGAATCACACATGCCTTTTTTTGATTATTTTCCTCATAATCTTTCCAAAGAGTCATTTTAAAAAACACAGATAATAATAATTAACCAATCAATGTTTAAACAATTTTAGAATACTTCTCTATTAAATAGCATGTTTATCGTTTATAAACATTTATCTTTTCTTATTTTTGAAATATTACTGATTAAATTAATTCAAAATAGGTACAAATTTAATTGAAATGACATAGACGATAGACGAAAAACGTTCCTAAATTTGTTTTTAAATTTTCCAATCTCAAATATCTATTCCATAGAATTTTTTTTAAAAAGCTTTTTGTTGTTGATACAATAATTTCTGTTTAAATGGTTTACAATAATCAAGGGTCCACCGACTTTGTTTTTACGGTTTATATCATTCAAAGTATTGTTCTAGGTAAACAAAAATTATCACTAAATGTCAAAAAGAGTACCATCATCGCGTTAGAGGCCAAAAATAGTCGATTGTTTATGTTTTTATCAAGCAACTTGAAAACGGATTGGTAAATACCATGAAACAAAGTTGATTTACATATTAATTAAAACGGTAATTCATGTTCCAACAACATAACATTTTTGAGGGAAAATCTATCAAGTAGAAATTTCATTTGAAAGGATTTTAGAAAAGTTAAAGAACGTTTTGTCTTCATTTAAATGCTTTCTACGTGTTCTATACAAATATTCTTTTATTTATAAAGAATACAATTAGTATTATTTCAGACAATATAAGAGATAAATGCCTTTTTTCGATGTTCAGATATATTTAAATGCAAAATTATACCGTAATCTGTGACATAGCCAATTTACTAGTTTACTAAAATCACAAAAATACTAAATTCAAAACGGAAAGTCCTTTACTAAATTGCTAAATCAGAAGCTCTAACACATCAAACGAATGGATAACAACTGTCATATTCTTGATGTGGAAAAGATATTTTCTGATGTGGAAAAATAGCGGATTAAACCTGGTTTTATAGCTAGTAAAACCTTTCACTTGCATGACCGGAATATTTGGAATTTCAACTTACAACTTGTTGTGTCCAATTATTTAATAGTATACACAACAAACAAAAAAAGTCTGAAATGGCCTAGATCTCTACTCAACTGTACTGTTTTTTACACGACCAGTCTTTATTGGTCTTAAATTTACTCAACACTACTCGACGCCACGCCAGTCTGTACCATTCTCGAATATTCATTTAAAATATCACACCCGATCAGAGCGTATTTAATTCAGAATAACATACATTCCAAATTGCAACATCCTTTTTAACTTAAATCACAAGGCCTTTTGACTCCACTAGATAAGTAAAACACAAGTTTGGATTTTTTTTTACCTGTAAAGTACACATATACATATTAAACCTTATTTAAGTGCTTCTTGTATATCATGTCCTTAATTTTAACAACGAAATATTTAAATTCAATTGAAATAAATGTCGGGCTAGTATCGTGGTTTTTCGAGTGATTTGATCGGGCTTTTTTGAGTGTGACCACTTTTTTTCGAGTGACTATGATCAAAAATGTAAACAAACAGTCTTCTTTTCTAATAAGAAGTGATATAGAAGCTTGAGTTTGATAAACAAGGTTGTACATGAAATGTTAACATTTGAAATATAAAGATAGTATCATTCTGACTTTGGTTTTCGTTAGCCTTAAACTGCTTTTATTCCAAAATACAGAATAAAGCCATTTTCTTACACATTACAATGCAAATGTCGACGGAAATGCATACATTGAATCTATATATCCTTACATATACAGACACTTTACAAAAACAAGAGCAGTCCGGGCTTTTTCGAGTGTGTCCTTTTTTATCGAGTGATTATAAAAATTTCTTATAGCTAAAAATCTTATGTGTTTACGTTTAAAAACTATAAAATAAAGGCTCAAATTAAGTGTTTCAAGGCACATGCTGTATCAACACTTTTATCATGAAACAAGTATCGTTCATTTGTATATATTCTTTTTCTCACATCTTATAAATTGCATGTACAGTATATATCCGTGATGTCAACAATCTAATGTCAGTGTTCTGGTAATATAAGTATTTGGACCTCATAGGATGACTATTACTGAACAGCAAAATGTCGACTTGGAAGATAACTTCCAAAAATGTCTTAAACAAGTGTTCAACTGTTTTACTAACTGAAAAAAAAAATATATCGACTAGTTCAGTGACGCCATACTAACCAAATTGTACACAAGAAACTAAAATTAAAATTAATACAAGACTAACAAAGTCCAGAGACTCCTGACTTGGGACAGGCGACAAAAATGCGGTGGGGTTAAACATGTTTATGAGATCTCAACCCTCCCCTATACCTCTGGTCAATGTAGAAAAGAAAACGCAAATTAAAATTCAGTTCAAGAGAGGTCCGAGTCTGATGTCAAAAGATGTAACCAAAGAAAATGAGCAAAATGACAATAATAAATAAATAACAACAAACTACTAGCAGTTAACTGACATGCTAGCTCCAGACTTCAATTAAACTGATTGAAAGATTGTGTCTTCATCATATGAAACTCAAGCACAATCCTACCCGTTAGGGGTTTGGTATCATACCATCATAACATATATGAGAAGATATACCTATATGTTTTTTTTTTTTGTTTTTTTTTAACACTTGAATATAAATTTATTGCACTAAAGCTGTTAACAATAACCTTACCGCTACAGCTTTAACTGTAAGGTACCCTGAAATGGTTAGTATCTATAAGAACAGGGTTTCATATAGATAAGTATTATTTTCTTAAATTTTTTTTAGAATATTACAACTAAATACAATGTTCAATAATAATATAATACAATTCAATACTCTGATCTGAAATTAATGATATACTTTTCTTCAATACATAATTAAATAACGCCCATATAATGCACTTGTCCGAAATTGATTGTCTGGTGTCAATTATCTCGTTTAAAAATTACATGATTTAAGAGTGTGTGATATCGATTTTCTTGATCGGATGGTTTACCTTGTTTAAAGGTGAGAGAGAGCATGTTTTTTAAAGGATGTGTGTTGAATTTGGCGACTTTATTTCTTTTTATTTGGATTTAAAACATATTAGGTAAGTCATTTCTTTATTTATATTAGTTAAGGTGTTCTAGAAATATCTTCTTTAAGAGTGTTTTATTTTTGGAGAAATTAAAGTTTGAAGCACTTGGACTGTAGTATATTCTTGTAGATTGTAGGATCTTACGTATTCTTCAAATTCAGATTTAAAGAGATTGAATACATTAGTAGATTTATTTCTTTGATTGGATACATAGTATGATTTGTAGATAGCAAATCCTATCAGTGTCAGAATTATATTGAATCCGATATACTCATTATCTGTTATTTTGTAGCCTATTACAATATCTTTTAAGTTAATGTTTTTATTAAAATTCATTTGAGATAAGATTTTATTAATGATTTCCCAAAATTCTTTTAGAAATTTACATTCGATAAAAAAATGTTGATACGTGTCTTTAAGTTGACAAAGTTGACAAAATGGACTAGTGTCGATTTTCCATTTGTAGAGATTTTCTCTATTTGGTAAAATGCAACTTATTAATTTCCATCTAAACATTTTAAGTTTATTCAGTTTTAAATGTTGGTGTATAAACTTAAACATATATTTGGTAAAATTATAATTTATTTCTAATTCATTTTTCCATTTATTTATGCCTATGTTTGGAGAGATTTTTTTTTGAACCAGCAATTGATACACGTTTTTGTTGCTTAAATTTTCAATTTCAATGTTTTCTTTGTTTATATTGATAGATAATCTGTTAACATTTACTTTTGATTTGATGGATTCTTCCGTAGTTAAAGCTTTTAGCCATGAAGTTGGAATTGAGTTTTTGACTTTTGAAATTTCTGCTATCCAATTTTTAGTGTTTCGCAGTTTTTTAAATATTTTATCTTGGGCAATTTTTCCTTTATCGTCAATAATATCGTTAATATAAATAAAATCACTGTGTATCCAGTTAAGCATAATAAGCGGCTTATTTTGAAATTTTATAAATTTATTACCCCATATAACTTGCTTTCTTATTTCGACAAAGTTTTTCAATTCTGTGTTGTTCGTTTCATGAAATAGAATCCAACTTTTTATTATTTCTAAGTAAAATTCTGGAATGTCCTTAGTTATGTAATCTAGTTTTTTTAAAGTTTGGTTGTTTAAATTCATTCTAAAAATGAGGAAATTTTCTCCTAATTTATTTAAAAATAGCTTTGGTATCAATGTCCAATTTTCTTGTTTTGCCTGTAGCAATCTAGAGACCCATCTTATTTTAAGAGAGGAGAAGTAGCTTTTTATGTCGGTCATTTTAAGCCCTCCCTGGTTGTAATCTGTTACCAAAGATATACCTATATGGTTCCACATTGGGTTTCCTCTTGGGCACATATTTGTTCGACACCTCTTTCGCCAAAAGAAGATATTTTTTGCCACTTTGTTTCTTTTTTCACCAAGTAATATAACTATATCTTTCGTTTAATTTTTTTGTTCTATCCCATCCCACTCCTAAACCGTTAGTTTTCCCGTTTGAATGGTTTTGAACTAGTTATTTTAGGGGCCCTTCATAGCTTGTTGTTCATAGAGCCAAGGCCCCGTGTTGAAGACCGTACTTTTGCCTATCATGATTTACCTTATGTTATTTGGATGGAGAGTTGTCTCATCGGCACTCATACCACATCTTCCTATATCTATCATATGGTCCAACCATACGCGTAC
This sequence comes from Mytilus edulis, assembly GCF_963676685.1. Classification (NCBI taxonomy): domain Eukaryota; kingdom Metazoa; phylum Mollusca; class Bivalvia; order Mytilida; family Mytilidae; genus Mytilus; species Mytilus edulis. The sequence continues at coordinate 77,937,662 of NC_092354.1, read as the reverse complement.
AGTATGACCATATGAAAATACGCATATGGTCGTGACCATACGCGTATGGTCCCAATACTCATATGGTCAAGTACATAAGCATAGGCAATTTGAATTGAGACGTACATACATATATTGTATATAGATGAGGTGTATGTTCTTAAAAGAGTATACATCTTAGATATTCATGATCTATTTGTCTTGTATCTTGTATTATTTATTTTATTGTTTAAGAAATGCTACAACTGTGAGAATGAGTCTGATTATACAAATATAATAATTGGTCATACAGCAACTAAACACCATAACTTCCTTTCAGTAAAAGAAAAGGATATAAAAAGTAGAAAATATGACATTACATGTTGTTCTTGGTGTCGTTCGAAGCACTGGACAATCTAGCTGGTGATAGTACATGTTTTTTTTTGTAATTATTTTATTTTTGATGATGAAACATGTGAAATACATACTACAGTATTCGATACACATTTTAAAAATAAAGTAATACTTGATAAATCAATTAAGTCATATGGATATAATAAGATATATATATAAATATTACAAAAAGGTTTTGTTAATTAATCAAATAAATTAAATAAAAGCTCCTTCTAACATATGCCATTTCTGATCCATTTTTACTTTTTGTACAGGGGTTAAGAAACATACAGAGTATTTTTCTATATTAATCCAATATTTTAAATATTCTACCCCACCATATTTTGTGGGGGATATGTTCTTACATCTACATTTGTATATATAGTATTTGAATAACAACAAAATATTGTTAACTGTTTTACTGTTAACAAAATCCTCAGACACACCTAACATGACTTCTTTTGCACTGAAAGGCAGGAGAATGCCATAATTTTTAATCCAATCTATAACGGATAGCCAGAAGTTTTGTGATACATTACATTCCCAAAAAATGTGAAAAATATTTTCTTTAAATTCTGAACAAAAAGTACTAAGTTCAGTTTCTTTTAATTTACATTTCAATAAAAATGAATTACATGGTAGAATCCTATGAACAATCTTAAATTGAAAGTTTTGCAAAAAAGAGTTTCTGGTTATAATGAAGGGCATGGAATAAATAGCATTCCAATCCTCAATCTGCATATTTAAATCTCTTTCCCATTTTTCACGGGAAGATAAGGATAATACTTTACTATCCTCCAAAAATAATGTATAGAAAAATTTACAAGATTTTGGTTCCTTTTTAACTTTATCTATTAATTTATTTTCAATAATTTCCAGTTTTGAACTACCTTCTATTATACTTTTCCATCTCTTTGGAATCGCACTTAAAATACTATAAAATTCTACAAAATTAGTATTGATATCATACTTTTTTTTTAAATTCATCATATGAGAATAATGTATTATTATCTGACATCAGATCATTAATGAAGAATATACTATTTTCAACATATTTGAACCTCAAAATCATCTTGCCATCCATTTTGATGTTCGGATTCAGCCATATGGACTGGGTCAAAATTTCAGTATTGTTTTCAGCTTGAAGCTTATTTTTTAACTTGGAAAAATTTACCAGGATATCATGCCAAAATGGATTAACTTTTTCCGCTAAATAAAGTAAACCTTCTTGACTTAAGTGTAAAATCTTGTCCCCCCCAAATTTTTGTATATAACTAAGTAGCAAGACTTTCCAAGGAGAGTAATTTTGGGGATCTAATAATTTATACAGCCAAGACATTTTTACACTATAGCAAAAATAATAAATATTAGGCATCTTAAGACCACCATCACAGTGTTCGGACATTATCACTGCCCTTTTCACTTTATCAGGTTTTCCTTTCCATAAGAAGTTAAAAAATATATTCTGAATCTCCTTCAAAACCCCTTCTGGCGGGTTAGGAAGGACAGTCAGAACTTGAACCAAAATGGGAAGTGCTATAGTCTTAATAACTACAACCCTCCCAATCTATGTTAGTTCTCTATAAGCCCAAGTATTGAGTAATGACTTGATACTGTTTATCTTGGGTGTAAAATTACATAGGGTTTTATCCATTTTAGCAAGCTCAAACCATATACCTAGTAGTTTAAACCTCCCAGAATGGTTCCATACAAGATTTTTTTCTGGCAAAAGTTTTTCCATACTACCCTTTTTTGACCCAATCCATACGGCTTCGGTTTTGTCAACATTACACCTAAGTCCAGCACATTCTGAAAATTTATCAAACAAGTATAAACACTGATTTAGGGATTTTTGGTCACCATCCAGGACTACGGAAGAATCATCAGCGTATTGACTCAACAGAAATTCAGAGTCATTAATTGTTACACCCGCAACATCAGGGTCATTTTTAATAGCTGCACTTAGTAATTCTAGCACTAAAATAAATAGGTAAGGAGACAGAGGATCCCCTTGACGGACCCCCCTTTTTAATGAAAAAAATTCAGAAATATAACCATTATTTAACACTGCACTAGAAGCATCACAGTAGCAAGCCTTAATCCAATTTATAAATGTATGGTCAAAGCCATAAAACTGCAAAGCCTCATATATAAAGGACCATTCGACTGTGTCGAAAGCTTTTTCAAAATCAACTAAAAGTAAAAGTCCAGGAATGTCGTCTTCTTCCATCTTTTCCATCAAATCATAAATAAATCTAGTGCATTCGCCAATATACCTACCTTTAAGAAAACCTTTATTTGTTTGACTAATTATGTTTACCAAGACCTTTTTAAATCTATTTGCTAGACTAGCTGTAGCTATCTTATAGTCTACACACAGCAGTGTGATAGGTCGCCAGTTCTTAAGATAAAACTTTGACTTACCTTCCTTTGGTATACAGGTAATGAGTCCCTGTCTTTGAGTGATAGAGAACTTTCCATACTCTAAAGCCTCATTTAAACATCTTACTAGTGGTAATTTAATATCATTCCAAAATTTTTTATAAAACTCAACAGTGAATCCATCTATACCAGGTGATTTAGAGTTCTTCATATGTTTAAGAGAAGACAGACATTCCTGTACTGATAAAGGTCCTTCACATGATTCCACCTCTTCCTCAATAGGTTTTGTAATAAAAGGATTGTCATGTTGAAGAAATGTGCTCCTGTGAGTCTCAAGTAACAATGGGTTAGAAATAGTATACAATTTTTTATAAAACTGTTTTTGTTCATTTCTAATAATACATGGATCCATTATCTCAGATTCGTCCTCCAGAATAAGTTTGGGAATAATTTTTTCTGTATAATGTTTTTTTTCCAAATTACAAAAATAGTTACTTCCCTTTTCCCCCTCTACTTGCCATCTTGCCTTTGCTCTTGTAATTATTCCTTTAACATTTTTTTCTCTTATTACTTTTAATTCTAGTTCCAACCCTTCCCTTTCTTGGTGTACTGATGGCAAGTTATTCTCTACGAGTTTTTTTTATCTAATAATGATATCTTGTATAATAATTCTTTTTCTTTATTATTTTGTTCCTTTTTCCGGGAAGACGAAAATGAGATTGCAGATCCACGAACTTTCATCTTAATCATATCCCATAAAAGCTGATAGCTTATATTAAACTGTTTATCCTCTGTCTCAATATCAATAGATGGATCAGACTCATATTCTTCAATGACAGTTTTGATATCCCCTTTAACTTTTTCAATAAACTCAGTTTCCTTCAATAGACTATTATTAAATTTCCATGTACCCTTCCCTCTAATCTGGCTTGAAAATTTTAAATTAATAAGTACTGGAGAATGATCCGATCTATAACTTATTCCTATATCTGATGAAATTACAAATGCTTCTACATCAGAGGTAATCATGAAGTAGTCCAAACGACTTTGTTTGCGATTTGGACCCCGCCATGAGTACCTCTTTTCAAAAGGGTGTTGCAGGCGCCATATATCTAATAAATCAAGGTCATGCATAACCTCATGTATCTTAGCTTTTGACTGGGGGTTATTTTCATTTCTATAATATAATGTGTCCATCTCATAATCTTGAACAACGTTCCAATCACCCACCACTACAATTGACGAGTTGCCAAAGTGGGATATTTTGTTTTTTATGTTGTCAAAAAAGGCTGGTTCATCATTATTCGGTCCATATATTGCTGCCAAAGTTATACGATAGTCCTGAATGGTGATATCTAATATAACAAAATTACCGGACAAGTCTATAGTTTCCCCATGGATTTTAAATTCAAAAGTATTTCTGAAAAGAACAGCTACCCCTCTACTTTTACTAGAAAAAGAACTAAATTTCCCCACATATCCCCATTCATGCAGCCATTGTTTTTCTTTTTCAGATGTGCTATGGGTGTCTACTAATATAATTATATCATATAAGTCCTTATATTTTGTAAATATATCAATTCTTTTGACTGTTTCTGATAAACCCCTGCAGTTTACACTACCAATAGTTATAGTCGACATAATATTATCAAGTGGTTAAACAAGAATAGCTTAAATAATAATAAATATAAATATCTATAAGCCCAATATATCCAAGCAGTATGAACAAACCATACACATGTGCATCTATATGTAAAAGTGTTTTTCCAATGTTTCAATTTTTTACTTAGAGTTACCCCCAACCCCCTAAAAAAAAGTGTCGAGAGCATCATAGTATAAATAAAATGAGTAAATATTTTTGTGCTAAAGTAAAACTGAAATATATATCAAAAAAGTTCTGTGAAACTTCATTTTGTACCTCGATTTGCACGTTTTAATTTTAAATTTGTGTATTGTTCGATTTTACGAGAGAAGATGTATAACAAAGAATAGCATATAATAATAGTCAACATGCTAATTTATAATCACCATGCTAAATAAAAGAAAATAAAGTAACGAAAAAAAGAAACAAAAAAACCCACAAGAACAACAGAGCATTTTTACCAACACAGGTACATGCATTCATACAATTGAAGAAGAAAAACATAAAAAAAAACACATACAAATATACACATGCACCTTTAAATCCTGTTACACGAACAACCATCTATATATACAATTGAATTAAAATTGCTGACCCCATCTTAACTGTACATGCATCTCTTATTTCAGTGTTACATGTATATTGTATTTATCAAGAGTGAAACTAGCACTTAAACATTTATTGTATGATAAAATGTATTGGCAAGTGTTTCATTTTATAAGTGTTTGTTTATTACTCTCACGCTTATGTGCAGCGATTACTCTGAGGTAGTACTAGGACAAATTTATAGTTATAATTTATAGGTCTAAGAGACATTTTTTAACGGTTCATTATTCACACAGAGAACAGATAAGATTTTACTTCTATTTCCAGGAGGAGATGGTGTTCGGTGTATTTTTTCATATCAGTGAAGTGGCCCGGAAGTTTTTAAATCGAAGACCAGATTGAAAACCGATTACTTCTTACCAAAAATATGTGTATTTCAAATGTGCAGTTTTTGTTAAATTCTCTACCGGAAGTTTTGAAACGGATAGAAAAATTAAAGACGAATACGGAAATAGACCTTAAATTCCGGAAAATAAATAAATTAGGTATGCCACTCCCTGAATATACAGGCTACAATGCACTTTGGTGTTGAAACAATAAAAAAAAAGAACAACATTTCTACAAGATATCAACAAATAATAAACGACAATAAACAAATTTGAATAAAAGTAATGTAAGAACCGGTCCGTTATACGAGCTATTCTTATGAGCTCAGTTTCTGCCTTATGTTGTCATCAATGTCAAAACGATGCCGGTCCCCCTTGCTGTCAGTGCCATATATGTGACCGTTGAAATACCACGCACTGTTGACATCCTCATGCAGGTATAGTCTATTTAGTAGCCCTTGGTTCAATTTTGTAACATCGTCAGAGATGCGAACTTCTAACTTTTCATTGATAAGTTTTCTATTTCGCAAAATAGAGATTTTCGATTCCATGCGCATAAATTTAACAAGAATTGGTCTAGGTTTGCCGTTTTTTCCTGGTATCCTGTGAGCTGCTACAATCTCTGATGGTTCAATTTTTACACCCAGTCTACTTATCACTTGAAAAAAGCTATGAGGCAGTCTTTCCCCCTTTTTTTCTGGAAAGTCAAATATTTTAATATTTTTTTTCCTTGAGTATTGTTCATTCCAGTTTGACAATTCCATTGCTTCGGTTGCACGTTTTCCCGTATTTTCAATCTCTTCTTTCAAAAGCCTGTTTTCTTTGTGTAGGTTTGCGTTTTTTTCTAAAATATTCGCATTGTCAAATTCTACACTGTCTATTCTTTTACTTAGTCTAGATACCTCTGACTTAAAGTGCTGTTCTACCTTTTCTTTATTAGTTTGAATTTCAACCATCATTTCTTTTTTAAGTTCTTTTTTCATCTCTTTTTTCATTTGGGCAAGCAAGCTTGTAACTGTTTTAGTGACAATCATTTTAACATCTTCTTTTTTCAATATGTTTTTCATTTAATTCCTTATCTCATTTAATTCGGTTTCGATGCATAAACCATGATCGCCATCGCTAGATAAACATGTATGCGGACGTTTTGCAGATTTTGGTTTTGCAGGTGTTGAGTCATTAAATACAGAGTCATCATTTTCCTGTGTAGCAGAGAGTTTGCCAACAACAAAGCTCGTAATTTGTTGTTGTTGTGTCATTCTCGGCTTACGAGATATTTTAATGTTAATGTATGAACAATATATAGCTATTGTATAAGACTTGCTTTGTTTACAAACAATTATTATATTCTACCGTGAGCTTTATTTACTCAATTAAGTCACTACCAATATCTATATTTAGAATGTTTTTTCTTTTGTCCGAACTTCAAATGGCTATTAAAGTATCTTTCTTTGGTAAATGCATCAAAATTATTATTCAGAAAGACTCACATATTATTACTTGAGTTTCTAAAGTCCAAGAAAAATCATATACAGAACTGTAAAACTTCAAACTAGCACAAAAACATCGGAGCGTCAATACCCTCGACTAACCAAAGACGCCATATTTCTTTTCGGTGATAGTACATGTTATACACATTTTGTATTTGTCTATCACTGCTAAAGGATCATATTTAGGCTAATGAACTACATGTATTCATTTCATTGTTGATTTTATCTGAAATTTTATTCAAATTTTGTGTTTAATGGCAATAAAAATGGGATGAATTAAGTGTGTGTGTTTTTATTTTTTTTTATTAACATGTTTCTATTATTCATCTTCGGAGTTCACCACAAGAAATATTATTAACTGTACAATCAAAAGTAGCATGAAATGAAGTTAAAATGAATATGAGATCCCCGAATTGTGTTCTAGACACCGTTTTGTTAAAGATCAAGTTATTATTTCTACATGAACACTGGCAAATAGTTGTATAACGCTCTCCAAACAGAATATTTGCATTAAATTGAAAAAAAGATTAATTTTGATATGTTTTTGATGACTTTTTTGGAATATATGATATTTTCATTCACTTAATTACTGTTATAAACTAGAAAATAATAATTTTGTAAAGTCTACAATACCTTAAATTTTCTGTAAAAAACTCGGACCATTTGTCTAAAAACCCGGACAAATTCACAGTTGCTCTCGAAAAAACCCGGACAATAACAAACACTGATTTATTTATGAAATATATAGGAAAATGAGCTTCTTTGTTGATCAAAACATATATAGTTTTCAATATAAGATGGGTAGTAGTGTTTAAAACTGTTATAATTACGAAATATCCGTTAATTGAACTTATCGCATCTTTTATCACTCGAAAAAGCCCGAACTACACTCGCAAAAAAATGGACCAAATCACTCGAAAAACCACGATCCTAGCCGGACACTATACCTACCGGGATGATTACTATAGTGTTATATATAGAATCTAAAGAAAGTTGTCATTTTCTAACTTAAGGAGGTTGCTTTATATACTATGTTATATATACGAATATATATATACAACTCGTCTTAACATCAACCCAACAATGTTAGATCTGTAATTAGCTTTGGCAACTTTTTTGTTCTTCAGCTACAACAGATATATCCATCGGATCACCAGCAGTGGTGGTGATACATGGCTGTTTACATTACGTATAAACAACTCGTCTAAACATCAACCCAACAATGTTAGATCTGTAAATTTGCTTTAGCAATTTTTTTCTTCCCTCGCAGGGATTCGAACCCATGCTACCGATATAACGTGACACCAAATCGTCTGCACTGTAGCCGTTTTGATCAGCTTGTTTTATATTTATTTGATTGTGATTTATATATATGTAAATGTTGATAATGAGGTTACGTAATATAATGTTTATCGTGAAATTTTCGGTTCAATACCATATTTAATATGCAATTGTTATTTCAAATTGTTGTTCAACTTACTAGTCAGGGGAAGTAACTTTTGTTAAAACAGTTCCTTAATTGATGAAATACAATAGATAGATACACAAAAATAGGACTATGTTGGTTAAGATTAGGTCGAGTATTATTCAGACTAGGTTGAATATTGTTGTTTATTCTTAGGTTTTCTATGATGTGTCATGTGTGCTGTTGTTTGTTTGTCTTTTTCATTGTTAGCCATTGCGTTGTCAGTTTGTTTTAGATTTATGAGTTTGACTGTCCCTTCGGTATCTTTTGTCCCTCTTTTGATCAACTAAGTCGAGTATGGTTCAAACTAGGTAGAGCATGGTTCAGTCAAGGTCGAACATGGTTTAGACTAGGTCGAGCATACTTTAGATGCATATAAAATGGTGAAGTACTTGTCGAGTAAAGGTTGAGTATAAGTTTAGACGGAAAAGTATGGACCAGATTACAGTCGAGTATTATAAAATCAATTTTAGCCTCATTAAGACTGGTCGACTAAAAATCAGTACAGTCGAGAACAGATATAGGCAATTTCAGACTTTAACTGGTATGTCGTGATAGCTCACAATTTGTTATAATCTACATGGTCATATATTTCAAATGTTTTGTTTTATAATACGCCTTAAGCTTAAACCGTTTCTGCTTTGAGCGTTTCCCATTAAAGTATACCTACAGAGCAGCACATGGAATAACCGTGGGTTGTTTGATTTTTGGTATACTGTTATGTGTTTATATAGGTTCATACCATGGCATTGTGAGTTTAGATACGACTTATATGTTTAAGTGTGTTTGGTATCTTTTACCTCTTCTGAAGACGGGACACACGTTTGCAATCATCATTTCAATCCTGCTAGTTTTTTTACATTAATTATATATTGTACATGTAATATGTTGGTACTGTCATTGAATTGTTAATTTTCCCCATGGATAAACTAATAAGGACGCATTTGGACTGTCAAAGGTAAACGTTCTGTCTTTAAATACACCATTTGTTGGATTAGAAAAAAAAATGATTATTTGCATTGAGCGTTTAATAACATTTATCATGTAAACCATGCTTTTCATACAAACAGAGAAACGGAAAGGTTGTATTGGTATTGTTCATTTTTCCGTATGAATTTAAACTACGTAGGTCTTTTGAGAAGATGTGTGGAGGATACAAGAAATGATTTTACCAGGACATGTACATCTCATTAAACTTTTTTCTTTTCAAATTTCTTTGATATATATTTTTTTTCTCAATCATTAATAACAGAGAAATTGAAATAATATGCATTTTGTTCGTAAAACATAGAAAACCACAAATTTACCAAATTGACAGCATGGTAAATTTGACAAGAAAAGCATTAAAATATGATAAAACTTTCTTTTATTAACACCTATCGTTAGTTTTTTAAAGTCAAATTTATTCAGATTGTTCCACATCATCTTTATCAATTTATTGAAATTATGGAAAAAAATTTATTTGGGGAACTGTGATTATTTTCAGGATAATAAATCCAAAATGGGTAAAAAAGTTATGAAAAACGGGAAAAATAACAAAATTGGTTACTTTCAAAGGGAGTAGCAAAGCAATAAGTGAACCACCATATGATTTTGTCTTCACCAATATTTTGTTCAGTCACATACCCAAAAATCAGGTTTATAAAGAAAAAAGGTTTAATTCTAAAAATGTTAAGCTCCTCAGAGGTGTATATTCTAAACACTTAACATGTCAAAATATCTCTATGATTTTTACTTCTGTGCAATTGCGTCTTTTTCTACTGAAAACCTTTTTTTTCAATTTCAATACATACACTTAAAAAATATTTTTTTGTGTATTATTCTTTCGTTCATATCTTTTGTGTAACTAATTACAATATACTTATCTATTTGGGACATACCACTTACTTGAACCTGAAACAAAACAAATAAAAATGCAATCTTAAATAAGTATAAAGAAACATCACTTTGTAAATATGGCTAACTATTGTTTTGAAGTGTTAATGATTTTTAGATTTAACTTTAAAAATGTGCTTATATCGAGTTACATTATTTTATTTGTATCCATACAGTCCCAATAAAGAATAGTATGTGCAAAACAATACTATGAGGTTTGTTGTAAGAGAAAATTAAATTATTTATACAATCATCACATTTTATTTGATATGCTTCTTGTAGCTAGATATACAAATACAGGTACATAGAGACCGTCTGGCGTTTCTTTACAATGGCACACATTTTGACAGAGTTCAGTTCATTCAATAATTAAATTAGTCCATGTGTTTAGTAGTTTTTGATATTTGTTGATTATGTTGATAGAAAAGAGCAGACCTCTCTTTATTAATTTTCTTTACCAAAATAAATCCATGCTAACTATATCTTGATGGAAACATGTTTAACTGGTAATCAAATCTCATCAGTTCGATAAGGAGAGGCAAATCAACAATAAACTTGAAAAATTGCATGGTCTCTTATCGATGTACGTCAATGGAGTAAATTATTTCTGATGTACATGTTTCACTTGCAATGCAAGTCATAATTTCGTCAAAATGGCGACATCTGGAATACGATACGAAGTGTAAATTTGAGAATCAGAAAACTGTTTTTATAATAAAAGATCTAGGAAAACCCTGACATGTCGTTAGTAAGATAAGACCCATCAGCCTTAGTTGTTACTGTAAAGTTATGTGATGTCGAATCAGCATGTTAGTGCTGAAAGATGGAAAAGTGATAAGTGGATAGTTGAAATTGTTTGTCACAGTTACTAAATGGAAGATGTCAATTCTGAAAAAAAAATCAAAATAAGAAGCATAACTTGTTCTTTCGGTTATCTCCTTACTTTTAAGTTCACTGTGATATATGAGACATAAGCACACCTTGACATGTGGTTTAAAAAAAAAAAAAAAAAAAAAGACATGTGGTTTATTGATTTACAAGACATCATCGATATACTTAATTGTTAGGTAAAATAACACTGCATTGTTTTATCAATGCCTTTGAGATAATTTTGATATCAAAGTTATGATTATTTTTTTCTAGTTAGATCAGAAATATAAAGCAGAAGGTGTACATCCTACAATGTTCAACTGTTTTATACTTAGAAATTGACATGAACAGCGAAATGGTACTTCTATAATCTGTCGCAAATTGATGTTGTATCACCTTTTTTACATTTTACTATGGAGTAATAATACGATTGCTAATAATATATCTCTGTACGGGCTTTATAAACCAGGTTTTTATCACACAATTTAATCTTAATACATGCATTTTATGATTGCCTCATTGAAATTGTTTTATATAATAAGCAAGCATTGGTTTGTTGTAAGTTAATACAAGCCGAGGAAATAAATAAAATCCGTTTTCAAAACACTTATTGCCGATGTAAAATACTTGTAAACATATTGTAAAATTATTTAAAAAAAAACAACAAAGGACAACATAACTTCGAAATCATCATCAGTGCCGAATAAACTAAATAAAACAATGTTAAGTTCCACTCGGATTTCACTACCGCAATAATTGTCACTTTAGTATTCCCTTTTCCTTTAGGATTCAAAAACATATTATTACTTTAAACCAACATACAAGACAACAGATAATTCAAAATGGAAAGTCCTTTACCATATAATTTCCTTAAATTGATAACAATGTTTGGGTGAAACAAATATAATATGTTATAATTGGACCATTTTTTTCAATTCAAGTATAATAGATATAAATGATATATAAAAGATACAATGGGCATTTGAAAATCATAAAAATCAATGAAAAAATTCAACGCCTGGACATTAAGGCAACAAGCCAAACAACAATTTTAAAACAATACATAGAAAACTCAGATGTAGCATTCGTCATGTTGTTCATGTAAAGATCTAGTTTTTTGGGGAGTACAGTGTCTTCTGTTCTATTAGTATTCCGCAATCAAGTTATCATAAAAAGTCATTAGTTACCTGGTTGAAATTAGAAAATAAAACTAACAAAGCTAATCAAACACTTCAAAAACTAAATCGCATGACAAGAAAATATCGTAACCATGGTAATATTTAACCATATCCAGCTGATATCATGAAGATCTTGTTTTAATATTGCAGTATGTATCTCATGGTCAGTGTTTAATATTTATTCTTTTATAACATGTGTAGTATCGGAACAATCAAGTGATTGCGATAAACAAAATGTATTTGTAAAACTTGTCTGTAGTAGATGACAGTTTTAAATATTTGTCATTAACAATAGACGTAGATAATACTTACTCATGTCTCGCTACCCTTCTGAAAGATGAAACAGATCAATGGTGTTAGTTGTATATTTATATGTGAAAGATGTATAAACTAACAGACCAGTATATTTGCTTCTTTTCAATGTGAAAATGTGATGTGTCGTTCATTATTGAGGACTGATGTTGTTCAATGTGTTCTGGAATTTTCAATCAGACAAAGCATCAATGGTTTATCAAGAACTGCGTATAGTATTGGAGGACCTTTTTCTAAATTGTCCTCGCATCATACATTTTTCCCTTTAAGAATGTCATCTATGTAAAATTGGGAATGGAAATGATGAATGTGCCAAAGAGACAAAAAACAGACTTAAGAGTAGAAAACAGCCGACGGCCACCAATGGGTTTGTCACACATCGAGAAAGTCCTGCAAGTTCTGTGAAAACAGCTGTCATACTAATCTCCAATCACATTAATGAACTGAAATAAAATTGAAAAAAACAAACAAAGACCAAAGGCTCCTGAATTTAGAAAGACGCAAAAATGCGGCGGCGTTAGAGAAGTTCAGTGAGATCTCAACTTTCCCTATGCTTAAATATCTAAGTATTTACAAGTTGCGAGGTAGAATAATGCTCATAAACACTCTTTCTGTTGTTTTTTTTTCATCAATGGGTTTAAAATATTTCTGAAACATTGCAATCATCTACAATGTATGTGGCTTTAAATAAGAACAAATGACAGAAGTTGCATATTCGAAGACCAAACATATTCTGCACTTCAGTGAAATTAAGGAATAAAAAACGTTTTGTCTTCATACTTTGAATACGCCATGTGATACATCAATACATCTTTGTGTCATGTCCATAGATACAAGGAACTTACCCACACATGTTGCATTTCCACAGGTTTCTCCCTCGCTCTTTTGGGTTCACTTCCTGTTTGTAATCACTATAATTAGCAACACTAAGCTATTACTAACTGGTAGACACATAATCAGTGCAAAAATAGCAAGCAGCATTTGAAATATATACAAGAGTCATATACCAAGTTAATGAATCTCGAATTAATTAAGAAAGAAAGAAAAAGATCCGCGCACACACAGACAGAGATATATGTTTTTTACCAGGAAGATATATTGCTTAAATTCAGAGAAGTTTTCTATGGTTCAGTGTAGAATAGAAGCTGTTTACCCACAAAGAGTATCACAATTAACCATTTGTTGTAAGTGGGGGTTGTCGTTACATAGTGTTCCTAATTTTTTGACAAGACCTTACATTTACAAGACCCTTTTCCATGTCTCTCTTACAGACAATAAAAAACTGAATGAAGTGACGAACTATTCTAATTTAACCATTCATAAAACAACATATTTGTAATCTCGTTTCAACTTGTTGAAAAACTATTTACGATTATTCCAATCATTTTGTAATGACTGATAGTTATACAATTGAAACCCCTTGTACTAACTTCATCTGCATTTCGGAAATGTAACTGATAAAATCATTCATCCCATCAAGAAAAGTCGATTGTGAAAGTGACTACTGGATTCGTTAACCTCTTAATCTACAGTCGATTGTGAATGTAAATGCTGAAGTGGTTGAACTCTTCATTGACAGTCGATTGCGAATAACTTTGTCAATAGATCATATGTTAAAAAGAGGTGAAAATATCACAAAGAGGACAATTCCATATGAGAAAAGATATGCCATACAAAGACTTTTTACAAAAAGACAAACTACAATTAACAAAACAGTATGACTTTGTTATGTTGTTGTAAACCAGTAAGGCGTCTTTTGATTATACGTGCCTTAATTGTCCAGATAATTGTGATGAATGGCTTTTATATTTTGCTTTTATCGTATAAGTTCTAAATATTTCAACTAGACAAGCAAGGACATTTTAACGAAAATTAAATGCAATAAAATCTGAACACTATTGAAAATAATTTATGCTTCTAGTATGAGTTTGCATATCATAAGAAGATTTATAAACTTAAATGCAATCGTGCTCGAGTCAGTGTGTTCTAACGTACGTAGTGGAAAAAAGAGGAGAGACATGAACCAGAGAGACATTCTAATTCATTTATCGAAAATAAAATTAAATGGTATACTGGTGTACAAAATATATAATATAAATTTAATCAGAACCCTTGCAACGTCAAATGCTGAGGTATGCAAGAAGATACATGTACTACTGTTGCCTTTATTTACATTATCAAACATGAAATTTAAAAACTGTATAATATACAAAAATATTTCCCTACCTCTTGGGTGAAGGCAATTCTTTTTCTCTGTTTATGGTTTGTTGTGTACGCATTTCACTGATAAAAAAAAATTACATTTTTTTCTCAAAATGTTCTGTCAAGTGTCAGGCGTATGACAGTTGTTAACACATAGTCATTTTCTTTGTATGTTGGCGTTTGTTTTTGTAGCAGTACAGTGTTAATGTTATTCTGTTGCTTTCCACGTGTAGTTTTCCTTAGTTTTGTTCGAATTTTTTTTCAGTTTAATCGAATTATGACTTTTGTAAAGCGGTATACTTCTATTGTCTTTATTTGTATTATAAAATTGCATAAAATGCATGAACTTAGAATAACATATTTAAATAACAAGAAAAACTTATATATCTATACTAGTTTGAAAGCAAGTATTTTTGCATTTTTACGTATTGTCATGGTTGGTACATATTCATGTATGAATAAAACTTAAAATATACACTGCCATAGACCCCGTATTTATCCGCACATTGTGAATCCATAATATTAAACAATACATTTGTAATGACCACATATTTGCATTTCATGAATTGTCTCTCCTTCGTTTGTCATATTATATCCAAACGTAAGTTGATATTTTAAAAAAACAACATAATTTTGATTTTGCCAAATTACGTGTCTCTTTAAGATACTATGGTTATATTGAAACATGAATTACGACAATGCTCAGTTATTTTTAGTAGAATTACCTGATTATATAGTTACCAAACAGCTGTTTAACGTCGTTATCTGTTGCGGAATTAACAGTATACTGTATTTTAGGAAATTCAGATATAGGCTTTACCGTCAGCTTTGCGATGTAATCTGTAAGTTTCTGTAAAGACTGCAACAATTTTCCATCGTTTCGTGTCTTGTTGAGTTCATGTAGTTTCTTGTCTAAGTCGCGTCCTGCCTTCAAATCCATTTGAGTATCTTCCAATAGCTTTGTTAATTTGTTCCTTTCCTTCCTGGATTGATCCTTGACCGATGCAATCTTCTCTGAGATACATTTATCAACCATGGTCTTTATCTTTGTACCTTCTTCTGTAATAGCTTTGACTATTCTTTCCACCTTCACATCAAATGCCTTCAGACCTCCTTCTAGCTGCTTCATGTTTTCGGTTGACTCTTGTACCTTACTACGCAGGTATGTTGTATTCGTCTCCTTTAGCTGTGATATGCTGTCCAGAAGTTTGGAAAAGGCATGCCCTGAGTGACTGCCAGTCACACAACTGCTACATACCGCTACGTTACAGGTATTACATACAAAACTTACGTCTTCATTGTGGTCTTTACATTTTGATTTACCTTCCGGTATAACATCAGAGGAAGACTGGAACTGGTGGTACTTTGTCACTCTCTGCCGTTTATGAAAGCCTTTACAATTGTCACAAAAGTACTGTTCACACTCTAAGCAGTAATGAGATCCAGAGGCACTTACACAAATCTCACAAGTTTTAGATGCTGCCTGTGCCATTTTGTCGCTTATCATGTTGAATGTGTAATACACAGGTAAGGTGTATAACCAATGACAACAACGTTGTATATTTAAATCAATATCGGTTATATATGTATGTTGTGTATTTAAATGAAACACTTTAAGTTATAATAAGGATATCATTTGAATATTTTATATAAAGACTTCATTGTATTGACTACTGGACTATGGTACGGCTTTATTAATGACCTGGATTTATGATAAACTAATGTAAACACAATGTATATAAACAATTACAAGTATAATTATATTATCATAACTGCAGTATGTATAGATAGACTTATATAAACAATTGCAAGTATAATTATATTATCATAACTGCAGTATGTATAGATAGACTTATATAAACAATTACAAGTATAATTATATTATCATAACTGCAGTATGTATAGATAGACTTATATAAACAATTACAAGTATAATTATATTATCATAACTGCAGTATGTACAGATAGACTTATCACACTGTGGGAAATATTATATCGCAAGTCAGATGTGGACGAAATCCTAAAAAGATTTATTTCAAAAACATATACTTTACACAGGAAACGTTTTTTTTATATTCACGAGTCCTGCGTTTTTCATGTTATATGTATAATCAAGATATAGATTTAAATGAAACCAATGATAATCTGTTTATCGCTATTTTACCTATGACGACATTGTCAATTTCATGTCAATTTCGTTAGTAACGCCACGTGCCTGCTAAGTTTCTAGCGATGATTTTCCATCTCAAGCGAGTAGCATGATAGGATATGTATGTATCCTTTTTTACTCTGTTAGTTGTAAAGCCGTTTTCTACATGTATTTATTCACATGTGCATTTGTCTCTGTCTCTCCATGGCTTTGGAAATCTTATAAATTCCACTCCCTCTATGTAATTTGTGTGTGTATAACGTGAAACACTATTACAAGTACCATAACAGCAATGTTTTGTTGCACCTTTCTTCACCAAATCATCCATAATTTACGTTTTAA
This sequence comes from Mytilus edulis, assembly GCF_963676685.1. Lineage (NCBI taxonomy): Eukaryota > Metazoa > Mollusca > Bivalvia > Mytilida > Mytilidae > Mytilus > Mytilus edulis. The sequence continues at coordinate 77,920,472 of NC_092354.1, read as the reverse complement.
TACAAGTTACTATTTTATATCTCAGACTTACTAGAGTTAGTTTAAACAAATAGAGTTATTGTTTGTATAGCATACTGCTATAGTGTATTAACACATATAGGAAATAAGTTTTTACCTCAAGTGAGATTGATTATTCAATATGTAGATAAGGTAGTCTATAAATAAAATAAACAGATAATCAGATCCTATGCTATCTCAAGAAAACTCCGGAGGCTCTCCGAATAGTGAGATGACGACCGGATATTTTTAGAAAATACTTTGTAGCAAACATTTTGATTGGTTGGCAAAAGTACAAAACTTACGGTATGGAATAGAAAACCAATGCGTTGGTTTTTCATACCGTATGAATTACGAATCAACGCGTTGAAAACGAAGACCAACGCGTTGAAATTGAAAACCAACGCGTTGAAAGTAAAACCAACGAGTTGAAAGTAAAAACCCACGCGTTGAAAGTAAAAACCAACGCGTTGATAGTAAAAACCAACCGTTGAAAGTAAAAACCAACGCGTTGATAATAAAAACCAACGCTTTGAAAATTTCATACGGTATGTTCTTACCGCCAATGACACGAACGGCCACTCATATCTATGTCCCATGGACAAAATTATGGACACATTCTTGTTTTATTTAATACATATGTTACTATTAAACGTGTTGTTCTATATTTGTACTGTATCAAAGTAATTAACTGCTTCCACCTTTCAAAATTCTAACAAAGCTCTATCTCTTTAATAGATAAATTAATGATACTAGTCAAGAACTCAACAGATAATTGTTTTAAGGTTCTCTGGTCGTAAGTACTTGATGGTCACATATATGAAGATTCTCATTGATCCTGCTTTCAGCTAAATATCAGAAAAATTAAGAACAAAGGAAAATATGCTGAAACTGTGCAGTCACCGGTCAGAATTATTTTTGAAGTGAAACTATAATACAATTCGATCATGTTACTAATTAATTTCTTTGATTTGTAATTTTAAACAACACACAGAGGCTTTGCAGTATTGTTTTACAAGAGAGACACTAAAAGATGCGGTCAACATTTATCATTTTTATCAAAATACGTCCAGGACAAACCATGGGTAAACTTAGCTTGAAATATAGTGCTTTCATACCAAAATTGTCTGGAAGTAAAAGAAATAAAGAACCATTCATGTCAGCAATCGGGGATAAGATGAAAGAATGTAGAATAAGGTACTATCATATTCAGTCTTAATAAGAGTCCTGCTGCTCTCTATATATATATATGCTTTTTGTTATGCCCCATCGTAGTGAGGGTGTCATTAAGTTTTATTCTGGTATGTTTGTACATAATATTAGATATAAGAAGATGTGGTATGACACCCAATAAGATAACTCTCCATCCAAGTCAAAATGTGTAAAAGAAAAACCATTAGAGGTCAAGGTACAGTCTTCAACACAGAGCCTTGGCTCACACCAAACAGTAAGCTATTATTAATTTAAGGACCGGAAAAATGACTAGTGTTAAACGTGAAAACAAACGGTCTAATCTATATAAAAAAAGAGAAAAGAGAAACACTTATAGTGCATGATTTTCTCACTGTGTTGAAGACCCATTGGTGGACTTCGGTTGTTGTCTGCACTTTGGTCAGTTTGTTGACATATTTCCCCAATTCCATTCTCAATTTTATGAAGAAGTTATTGAACTGTATTCTTTGAAAAAGCGATGGAGGTATCATGTTCACATGGCGCATCTGTTTATTTGTTTTTGTTCACTATAAACTTAAGTTTGCTTAACCAAATGTACTGAAGCTTAAACACAAATGCTTATAACCACAAAACTCGGATCAAGTACTCATTTGGGTACTGTGTGTCACTTTTACCATTCTTGATATATGACACTTTTAAATGTCATATGCAAGCGGGGGCATACTCTGTGTCCCATGGACCCATTCATCATTTATTTATTCAGAAATCTGTTTATCACAGATGAAATGCAACTCAACAACACAAAAAATAACTTAACAGCATAAATACAGTTTTGACCTACACCATGTTTATTTATATAAAAAAAATGATGATTGCTAATGAGACAACTATCCCCAAAAGTTTGAATACAGTAGATATAAGCAGTTATTGGTAACTGTACACCCTTCTAGAATGAGAAAAAACGGTACTGTATAGTACGCTATAAAAGGTCCAGATGAGAAAAAGTATGAACAAAATCATTGAGAAAACTAATGGCCTAATTTATATAATTTATATCAAAACAAGTAGCGAAAATCAAATATATAACATAAGTAAACCAAAAAAAATTACTGGCTCCTGACTTGGGACATGCTCACAAAGAATGTTGCAGGTTAAACAAGTTTTTGGTTGCTCTACCCTCCCCTAACCTGGGACAGTGGTGTTACAGCAAACATTAGAACAAACTATAAAAATCAGTTAAAAAGGTTTCATCATATTTTTATAGGTCAACTGTTTTGAAATGATCAACAAGAGATACATGTATATTTAAAGATGAACAGTATCATCAACAGATGAAGTATAACTGAAAGAGGTAAACTATAAATAAACGTCGCCATGCGACGTCAAAAAAAGGTATCTTATATAAATGAGCAATTGTAATATGTTACAAGCCTTCATTGTTTAAGCATAGGTTTTTGTCCAATTGATATAAATATGTGAAGAAATAAAACAAGTTATCCGTTACTCGATTTTTAAAGCTTCCAATTTAAGTACAGCTCTTTATAAGAACCAGGCAGAGTTCCATATACATGTGATAGATGGGGGGTTCCAGATTTTATCTATAATTGGACTAATAGAAGCAATAAATGAATAAAGCTCAAAAAATTATTTTGAGTGTGAAAATATGAGTGGTTGCCATGGTAACGGACACACTATTTTTGGGTTGTTACGCATTGTAAAATCATTAAAAAATCAGCTAAATCACCACATTTTAGAGCCTGATTATGAATAGAATCATGCATTTTTCATTAATGTTCATATGTAACATTTATACAACATGGTTTAGGCTTCATTTTAGTGAAGATTGCATATCAACCAAGTTAGTATATTTTTTGAAAAATTTTGCGAAAAAATGCATATTTTCAACATTTCTGAAATTGGGATTTTTGCGAAATTATCAAATTTTCTCAAGTGTTTTTTTTTTTTTAAAGTGCAAATGTGTACAGAATAGTTAGCACTGTAGTAATGAAGTTTGGATACTACTTTACCAAATTAAATAGAAAAATGCGTGGGATTTTTTTTAGTTTTATCACCATAGCAACCGATTTTTTCCTTGGAAACAGAGTTTTTATTTGCAGAATATTGCAGTTTTAGAGCTTAAATATCCTGAATTGTTTTATAACCAATAAGAAAATACATAAAAGCCAACTCAAACTTTAAATTACTATCGTCAAGTGTTGTTGACTTCAATTGTTACCACGGAAACACATATTATCCATAGCAACATCCATTTAAAAACTGCAAAAATAGAAATTTATGTAAAAAGATACATATATAGAGGGTGTTTATTTTCAAATTGGAATATGGCTTCATTCTTTGCTTCACTCACAGTCTTGTCTGTTTTTTTTTTTGTTTCCTTTAGATTGTTCAATAAATGTAATATATAATGTAACATTGGGGTTGGAGGGTTGGAGGGGGTAGGGGGGTATGTTGATTTTTAAAAATGTTGCATACAAGTAGATACTTAAAAAGATAATTGCATTTGGTCGGACTTTGTTCCGAGTTCATCATCTGATTATCAATTTTTGGAAGTTAGCAGATGATGAACTTCATGGGTTTACAATAACAGGGCCAACCTGGCTTATTGCAAGGCAAGATATATATGGCCCTAACAATTGTAAGAAAATTCTTAATTTCTTATGGCACACACCTGTCTAAGATGTTATTCCAGCATAATTCACAAAATTGACCTGTAACATAATATTAACAAACCAATAATAGAATAATTTGGTCAAAGCATTTCTAAACTGAAACTTAAGTGTGATGGACGCACGGATAGACGGACAGGCAAATTGAACACATTTTAAGTTGGTGGTGACTTAAAAAAATAATAATAGTCAATTGTTGATCGCTAATATCAGAAGTCCAGTATAATGGAATCCTCTTTAAATATACATGTAGCTATTAACATATCATTAATAACTCCTTTGTTGTACTACTATCCCGCAATTAAAATACAGGATCTCCGAGATAGACAAATAGAATACATCTGCTAAGTTGGAATTGTGCTAATCCCGGTAAAATAATTATGCTATTACCGGCAAGATTATCATATCAAAATTATCAAGCAAAATAATTGTATCAATAATGAATTATTCCTTACTATTTGTCGTTCTACATACATCTCATAAGTTCAAGATTCCGATAACATTATATCTTGTTTTGTGTGTGTGTGGGTGTGTGTGTGAAGGTGTGTGTGTGTGTGTGTGTCAAAAAGAATGTTGGAATTGATTTTTGGAGTGTTGGTCACAACAGTTTAGGAATTAGGGGCCAAAAAGGGCCCAAATAAGCATTTTCTTGGTTTTCGCACTATAACTTTAGTTTAAGTTAATAGAAATCTATGAAATTTTTACACAAGGTTTGTGACCACAAAAGGAAGGTTGGGATTGATTTAGGGAATTTTCGTTCTAACAATTTAGGAATTAGGGGCCAAAACCAAATAAGCATTATTCTTGGTTTTCGCATAATAATATTAGTATAAGTGAATAGAAATCAATAAAACTTTAACACAAGGTTTATGACCCCTAAAGGAAGGTTGGGATTGATTTTGGGAGTTGAGGTCCCAACAGTTTAGGAATAAGGGGCCAAAGAGGGGCCCAAATAAACATTTTTCTTGGTTTTCGCACCCTAACTTCAGTATAAGTGTATTGATATCTATGAAATTTAAACACAAGGTTTGTGACCATAAAAGGAAGGTTGGGATTGATTTTGGGAGTTTTGGTCCAAACGGTTTAGGAATAAGGGGCCAAAATTAAACTTTGTTTGATTTCATCAAAAATTGAATAATTGGGGTTCTTTGAAATGCCGAATCTAACTGTGTATGTAGATTCTTAATTTTTGGTCCCGTTTTCAAATTGATCTACATTAAGGTCCAAAGGGTCCAAAATTAAACTAAGTTTGATTTTAACAAAAATTGAATCCTTGGGGTTCTTTGATAATCATGCTGAATCTAAACATGTACTTAGATTTTTCATTATGGCCCCAGTTTTCAAGTTTGTCCAAATTGTGGTCCAAAATTTAACTTTGTTTGATATCAACAGAAATTGAATCCTTGTGGTTCTTTGATATGCTGAATCTAAACATGTACTTAGATTTTTTATTATAGGCCCAGTTTTCAAGTTGGTCCAAATTGAGGTTCAAAATTAAACTTTGTTTGATTTCAACAAAATTGTATATTTGGGGTTCTTTGATATATGCTTAATCTAATCATGTATTTTGATGTTTGGGACCGGTTATCAAATTGGTCCACATTGAGGTCTAAAGGGTCCAAAATTGAACTTTATTTGATTTCATAGAAAATTGAATTATTGGGGTTCTTTGATATGCTGAATCTAGCCATGTATTTTGATTTTGGATATTGGACCATAATAGGTAATGTCCAATTTAAAATTTAAAGCTTTTAAGTTTAAGTTCTGAGACCACATTCATTATGTGTCAGAAACCTTTGTTGTGTCAACTATTTAATCACAATCCAAATTCAGAGCTGTATCAAGTGTGTCCATACTTGCCCCAATGTTGAGGGTTCGACCTCTGCGGTCGTATAAAGCTGCTCCCTGCGGAGCATCTTGTTTTAGGTTCAAATTTCAAAAAAAATATTTTGATATTCTCAACGTTTTTTTTAACCTTTACATGAATTACGCCCATATTTTCTGCATCTGTCATTGTAGCCTTTATAAAAGACTGCATTAGTCCCGAGATTTGGAATGAAACCACTAAGCTGAGAATATTTGCATAAATACAAGATTAATAACAGTAATAATTTGAAGACAAATTCCACACATGGTCTTATTTAATTAAATGCAACACTAGAAACAGCGCAGTACATACCAATGTTATTTTTCTTTGTAATTATCAATGTTTTCTAGTCCCAACAAGTTGTAATCATTCATGAATACAAGACTTTAGTGTCCCATGTGTAAAAAAAGAATAAATTTCCGATGTCCCACGCGTTGTGCACACATTTGATCGATTCAAGGTACAATGGCAAAAACTAAAATAAACACTTTTATGGCCGCGCCGCAATTTGGGAGGAGGAGGGGGCGTTGTAGTAGGTTTAATTCATGTCCGTCAGTACATTAGTCGTCACAAAGTTGGTTTCTATTTTGGAATTATAGTTTGCCTCAATCAAATCTTATGAAACATGTATACACAATGCTTATTACCACAAAACAGAGATCAAGTTTGAATGTTGTTGGTTAACTATAAAGAAATTTCTAAAAGTGACCATTTGATCTTAAGATGTGGTATAATTGTTAACAAGACAACTCTCTACAAGATACCAATGATCATAAGATAGTATCCAGAAGTAAATTTTGTAAAAATAAAATTCTATTTTTTTCCGTATTTTACTTATAAATGGACTTATTTTTTTCTGCAGGGAAACATTACATTTACTCTGTGGTTAAAGTTTTTAGAATTTTAATAACTTTCTCAAACTATCCTGGGCATGCTGGGTTTGTACCAAACTTGGACAGAAGCTTATTTATGATCATAAGATAGTATCAAGAAGTAAATTTTGTAAAAAGATAAATCCATTTTTTCCGTATTTTACTTTTAAATGGACTCAGATTTTCTTCCTGTTAACATGACATACAGTCTGCAGTAAAAGTTTTTAAAACATTTATTAGATTCATAAACTATCCTGGATTTTTATTAAACTTGGACAGAAGCTGCTTACAATCAAAAGATAGCATCAAGAGGAATATTTTTACCGATTTTTTTCCTCATTTCTGTTGAGTCTGCGATTTACAGCAAAAGTAGGCAAGCCATTGGGTTCCGCAGAACCCTTACAAATTTATTCTTAAGGCATTCAAATGAAAAAAACTTGAGGTTTCCCAAAATCTGACAAAAATCCCAAAACATGACAACTACAATGTACCTTAACTTAGCTCTGAAGCTAAAACCAAGTTATATCGATGTTATATAAGAAATTTCTGAGAAAAAAAAAGAAAGATTCTATTTATAATCATGCTCGCCGACTAAACGTTATCTTTTCAAAAATCTTCATGTATGATACCTTTAAAAAAATGAACCTACCCCCCCCCCTTTTTTTTTACCTTCTAACCCCAATATTACATTATTTATTACATTTATAGAAAAATCTGAAGGAAAAAAAACAGACAAGACTGTGAGTGAAGCAAAGCATGCAGTCATGTTCCAATTTGAAAATAAACACCCTCTATTTATGTATTTTTTTACATAAATTTCTATTTATGCAGTTTCAGAGTGGATGTCGCTATGGTTAATATGTGTTTTTGTGGTAACAAGTGAAGTTAACAACACTTGATGATAGTAATTTAAAGTTTTTATGTATTTTCTGATCGGTTATGAAAAAATCCAAAACATTTAAGCTCTTAAACTGCAATATTCTGCAAATAAAACTCCGTTTTCAAGGAAAAAATCGGTTGCTATGGTGATAAAACTAAAAAAAATCTCACGCATTTTTCTATTCAATTTGGTAAAGTAGTATCCAAACTTCATAACTACAGTGCTAACTATTCTGTACACATTTGCACTTGTTTGAAAAACACCAGAGAAAATTTGTTAATTTCGAAAAAATACTAATTTCAGAAATGTTGAAAATATGCATTTTTTCGCAAAAATTTTCAAAAAAATTACAAATTTGGTTGACATGCAATCTTCACTAAAATGAAGCTTAAACCAAGTTCTATCAATGTTAGATTTGAACATTAATGAAAAATGCATGATTCTATTCATAAGCAGGCTCTGAATTGTGGTGATTTAGCTGTTTTTTGAAAGATTTTACCAAGCTTTTTTTTTATAATTCTTTATTTTGTATTTCTTCACCTCATACAATATTTATATGCATTTTATCAAAGAAAAATACAAAACATGTTTATTCATTTTGACCTGTCAGTGTCAGTGCTTATATGATTTTACCAAGCTTAACGACCAAAAAATAGAGTGTCTGTTACCATGACAACCACTCATATTTTCCCACTTAAATTTTTTTTGGAGCAATATTCATTTACTGCTTCTACTAGGCCAATTATAGATAAAATCTGAAACCATCATGTATCGCACTCTGCCTGGTTCCCACAAAGAGCTGTACTTAAGTCTGGATGCAATTTGAGTACATCTTCTTTTAGAATTATGGATCGTTTGCAGGTCTATTCAAACTCATTTTTTAAGCTTCAGTATATAATTCAAAATAATACAAAATACAAAACCTTATACCGAACTTATATTCTCAATATCAGTCATGTCCATGTTACTTGACACATACTGAGTAAGTAATAATGCTGTTTTACTTTGCTAACATCTATACTTTAGCGAACATACACACTTACGCGAAAAAAATCTACTTTGGCGAATTGAATGGTTGACTGTTATGGAATAACCGTTTCACAGATGATATCGTTATGTTCCTTTTGTCTTGACTACAATAGCCTTCCCTATTCACGATGTGACCTACCGAATTAGACTATTTACCGGATTTGTAAGCAACACGACGGGTGCAACATGTGAAGCAGGATCTGCTTCCCTTCCGGGGCACCTGAGAACAACCCAGTTTTTGGTGGGGTTCGTGCTACTTAGTCTTTAGTTTTCTATGCTGTGTCTTCTGTACTATTGTTTGTCTGTTTGTTTTGTTTTTTTTTAACTTTTTAACCATAGCGTTGTCAGTTTATTTTCTATGTATGAGTTTGACTCTCCCTCTGGTATCTTTCGTCCCTCTATTTGAAGCCTCGGACTTAAACGTATTCCTTTGAATAGCAATGCCCATCGTACTTTAGCTTATCAAACCATTGCACTTCAGCGTGACACCAAGTCAGAACAAACAAATATTTAGTAACTTACCCACATCGTTGACATCTGTACAGATATTTCCCTATATCTTTCAATTGATTACTACAGAAATAATGGTTTGATTAAATATTTAAATCATTATATTACAAATTAAAATAAAATACTCATCTAAAGAGTATCAATATAGTATGAGACAAATAATTTCAACAATATATTAACAATTATAACTCGACCTTTAAATTGAAATAACACATTTATTTTCTCTCTATACCAAGATTTTGCAATTTTTATTTTATATATTTTTTTTTTTTTTATAATTCTTTATTTGGTATTTCTTCATCTCATACAATATCTATATGCATTTTTTTTTTATAAAGAAGAATACAATACAAGTTTATTCATTTTGACCTGTCAGTGTCAGTGCTTATAAACATCCCCCTCCCTATACCAAATAAACCCCCCTCCCCCCCAAAAAAAAAAAACTAAAACTAAAAACAAACAAAAAAAAAAGAACAATACAAAAACAAAAAGTACAAAAAACAAACAAACAAAAAATAAATAAAATAAAATAAATATAAAAAATCATTGACTTATATTCATAAATGATTAAATTGGTATTAAACGATTATAATTATTATTTATGCAATCTAATTATTCTATTCATACATGTACTCAGATCATAATATAATATATATAGTGGCATACTCTAACAATATCTGGAAATCACATAACAAAAAACAAAAACCAACCAGTATTTCAACTCCTATTATCATAACATAGTAACACATATTTAATTCTTCCATACATACATATATATAATATCTATATGATGCACACTAACCACTGTCCAATTGTGATGTGCATCAAGTTGTGTTACACATTTATTTTCAGTTAAGTATGAGTTATCTTTCTTGTATCATAAAATTAGTTGTTGAAATGGTTCCCATTTTTTTTCTATTTTTTCACCTATTGCAGGAGAACTGTGAAAAGTGGAAGATAGTTTTTCAACAATGTAATAATTTTTCAATTTCTTTAGTGCAATCTTAACACAAGGTAACAGTGAGTTCAATCTACAAGAATAAATATAGTACTTCATGAGAACAGTAAAAAAATTTCCTGATATATCTATAATATCTGATCCCAAGAGAATGTTTTGTTTTGATATCAGAAGCTCATAATTGCAATTTGAATGTAGTGTATCAACTAGTTGAAACCAAAAGTTTTTGACAATGTAACATTCCCAAAAAATATGTTCTATTGTTTCTTTTGTCTCATTGCAAAAACTGCATAGTTTTATTTTATATTTACTACTGTAAAAATAAACAACATTTCTTTCCAATGATCGCTCTTATATACCTACATGGAGTTAATTTCATTCAGAACGACGAACAATTCTTTCTGAAGTTTACGGTGCTTATTGTTATGCGTTTACTTTTCTACATTTGCTAGAGAAAAAGGGGGAGGGTCGCGATCTCAAAAAACATATCTAACCATTGTTACATCTGTCTCAAGTCAGGAGCCTCTTTGTTAGTGTTGTATGATTTTTAATTTTAGTTTCTTGTGTATAATTTGGAGTTAAGTATGACGTTCATGATCAATGAACCATTATATATATGTGTTGAGGGGCCAGCTAAGGACGCCTCCGGGTGCGGGAGTTTCTCGCTGCATTGAAGATCTATTGGTGAACTTCTGCTATGGTCTACTTTATGGTCGGGCTGTTGTCTCTTTGACACATTCTCCATTTCCATTCTCAATTTTAATTGGACGAATCAGCCAGGACGATTCCAAGTTTCAATAAAATTTGCTTCAATGCATAACATAATTACCTCTATCGCACCGCGGGTAAATTATCACGTTGTGATCGGTTTAACGCCATCACGTGGCGACCCCTTATGAAAACGTAGGGGGTTAGTAAATTTTATAGTGGGTTCATGACGGGTTAATGGTGATGTCATCTTTTAATGTTTTTGTGTTTCATTGTTTATTTTTCAACAAAACGCTGCGGAAAAAGTCCAGCGTGCGATAAATTTTGCTATACGGTTTACTACTGACCCCCTACAGATCCATAGAGGTTGAACACAATCCATAGTGGATTAGTATAAGGTCAATATTGTCTTGAATACAATGCAAAATTTAATTTATTTAAACATTTAATGGGTTTGATAGCTCTCGTTTGTTGTTGCCAATTTACGGTTTACTTATTTTAATTATCCATATACACAGGTTTAATGCAGACAGAGTCTTTTTCATCGTTTATTTGACTAAAATACCAAAAATGACCGTTGATGAATATTTTTAAACACTTTGACATTCTGATGCAGGAAAATTGGTACCGTTAATGTTATTTCAAAACAAATCATATGAGGTCTTATTTGTTAATCTAGAGCTACAATAAAGGGAATATTATTTGAGAAGAATTAATAAAATTAAGGCAAAACCTTTCATAATTAGGAAAGGTTTATCACATTCGTTTGTAGGATCGTTGAAATCCTATTTATTCAGATTTAATTGGAGGGTATATACTATAAAGTGTACGTGATTTAATTTAAAAGAAGAATTGATAGTACTTTTTATCAACACAAACAAAAGATTAAGAACAAATCCAGGTGCCTGAAGAAAACAGAAAAGAAAGAACTTATTTTCCCCGATTTTCCCCGATTTACCCCAGTATTTTCTACATTTGAAAATGCCTGTATCAAGTCAGTAATATGACACTTGTTGTCCATTCGTTTAATGTGTTTTATCCTTAGATGTTGCCATTTGATTATGGACTTTCCGTTTTGAATTCTGAACGCCGAGGAAAATTCAAAACGGAAGATCCCTAATCAAACACATAAGCAAACATGTAGTAAAACATACTTAACTTCCATAATACAATAACACAATGGCGGAATGTGTTGATACCGAATCACGCTAAAAATATATCTCGAAAATATGAAAATGACAGTAAAGTTTGAATTTTTAAAATAAAAGGAGCACTATGCATTTACCACGTACATAAGATGATTAACAACTGTTCCTTCTTGAAAATAAAGCCCATTATTTCTTTCAATCGACCTTATTATGATATCCACAAAACCAGGAATTAATTTAATATCACAAATGTTCCCTAAATAATCGATAACGACCTGAATATGGATGCAATGAAAATGGCAACGTCTCAGACTAAAAAGCTCCTGGTACTCAATTAGGTAATTCAATCCAAGGCTCTTCCAGTTTTAAACATTTGATTTTCTTCACTAAACACATGTATTCCCATTCAAAAGTAAAATACAAGTTGATAGAGTAGTAATTCTTTGTTTCATAAAAAAGGAATGACCAACGTATTATCATGTATAATGGAGTGATACATCGTTCTTTATAAGAAATCACTCTGATTCAACAAAATATTTCCTGAAAACATGAAGATCCTTTCTGGATTTAACTCCATGAGGAACGGTAAAAGCCGAAAAATTTGAAAACTAAGGATGAATAAGGACAGAAAACGTTAACGAGATAAAATCAAAATGGTCATTAATAAAGCTAAATCTCTCCAAGGCCAACGTCACCTGAGGTAGTTGAAATCTTAGTGTCTCTATGTATTTTAAATTTATAAATGGTCAATTGAAGAAATAAAAAAAGAAGATGTGGTATGATTACAAATGAGACTACTGCCCACAAGAGGCAATTTAAGGCAGTTTATTATAGATCATGTCAGTACCAAAGTTCGGACTACTGAGCACTTTTCTGGATTTACATTCATCAAGCACAGACATAACCAAGATACTTTATATCTTGATTGACAGCATATGTGTTACGTGTTTTAAGGGCAGACAATCGACATTCCTATTGAAACCAACAGCGCCCCTCTTCGTGTTGACTTGTTTTGATTAATCGGGTTCGTGTTGGTGAGTCTTAAGTTGTCTATCGAATATTTTTTTAAATTGTCTATCGTTTTGTACTCGTATTTTTTAACCTTGAAGTTGTCACTTTCTCTTTGATCAACACATTTCAAATGTTCCCTTTGTGACGTTAGCCCCATTTTGAACAATGGTTTGTATCTGTACATTGACAGTCACACAACATCACCTTATTGTAACTTAATTGTTATTCTGTGTTGAAAATTAATCAAATGTTGCACTTTGTAAATACAGGTGTTTCGCGAACCACGCCTCTTTTGGGGAGATATGTATTATTCATAGACATTTTGTTTTGTTTTACGTACTGGTTTCCAGATTAGATCTCTATGTTTCCTCTCATAGAGACTTAACTTAGGTATGTTACCAGTATAAATACACGTGAATGGCGATCAAATAGGATTCTGAGGAAGATCCAAAGTGAAGGAAGGGGTAGTGAAACATTTTAATATAAGTTTAAACTCTTCGGTGTTTTTGGCATATAAATGTTGAAAATATGCCGAACAGTCCTACGATTTGACCATTGAAACAAAATTGTGAATATGAACTTTCCGTTGTAGGATATATATTTTTACGGAACTTAACAGTAAAAGTGCTACAGTTTTAGTCATAACAGAAGATCCTATGTGAAATTGAACTGTCTATACTTACAGAAGTCAACCTATAAGGTGGGGGGGGGTGCATATTGTCAGTTCTATCCATTCATTTGATGTGTACGTGAGCTTAAGATTTTGAAATTTGATTATTGACTTTCAATTTAAAATTGATCAAATGTGTGTCAAAATATTTATTTTACCAGTTGTGTATAACTTGAAAAAAAATAGGTTAAATAAATGATTATCGAAATGCCCGACATATCATTATGCTGTTTTCATAGCGTATATGTCTACAGTAATAATAATTATATGAATACCAGAAATCTGAAATCAACTTATGCGTTCCAGTTTTAAATATACCAAAAGATACTAATGCATAATTAGTTGTGTTACATTTATATACAAGCAATTTAAACTAACAAATTATAAATATAATACAGTCATGAGAGTGGATAAAGTTTATATACAATCAATTTAAACTAACAAATTATAAATAGAATACAGTCATGAGAGTGGATAAAGTTTATATACTATCAATTTAAACTAACAAATTATAAATAGAATACAGTCATGAGAATGGATAAAGTTCATATTAGTTACTAATATAGGGAAATACCAAAAAGTTTGAATGATTCATATGTTGCAACGAATGAAGCTTCATACATATGTGGTTAAAACCTCAATGTAGCTAACTATTAGAAATATGTTCATTTATGTAACTAGAATCATATATATTTATATCATCAAAATAAGCATGCAAGCATACAAAAGCTTTAAATTGTGGTCAAAAAGTACGTTCATGTTCCATTTTCTAGTAAATGATACAGGCTTTTTCTTTGCTATTCTGTTATAAGCGCAAACCGTCTGCAATAAAATGAATAAAATGAATATTATTTAATGCTTTTACATATTTAAATATGCATCAAAATAAAATCCTTATGGTTATTTTTATTTCAAAATAAAAACATTTGTTTTAGATCTTATGTATAGCCTTTGCTTTTTGAATGCAAATGGTTCATCCTTCATGTATTCCGAGTTCGATAATAGTTTATGTGTGCATGTTTTGCTAAAATATTAGGAGCATTTTTAGTCTTCAAAATTATGTTCAGTGTTTTTTAGTTTTTAAGTGCCAGATTGCCTAGGGATTAGGCTGTGATAAAAACATGACATAAACAAGAGGCTGTCACAACGACAGCAAACCGGATTTATTAACATTTATTTGTGTCCTGGCTATATCACAAGAACCATTACTGATGAATGGTGAAAGTGAAAATCATCAATATCAAATTTGACCTCCATTTTGTCATCAGTATCAACATATTAAAATTTGAAAAGCTTAGATTGAATGGTTCATGAGTAAATGCAACAACCTGAGTGGAAACGCCATTTTACGATCTTTCAAGAACCATAACTCCTGAATGGTAAAAGTCAAAATCGTCATTATTGAACTTGACCTCTATTTTGTCATCAGTAACAACATATTAAAATTTCAAAAGCTTTGGTTGAATGGTTCATGAGAAAATGCACGGACACGACGGGAAAAACCATTTTTCAATCTTTCAAGAACCATAACTCCTGAACCGTAAAAGTCAAAATCGTCATTATTGAACTTGACCTCCATTTTGTCATCAGTAACAGCATATTAAAATTTCGGAAGCTTTGGAAGAACAGTTCATGCATAAATGCACGGACACGACTAGAAACTCCATTTTTCAATCTTTAAAGAACCATAACTCCTGAACGGTAAAAGTCAAATTCGTCATTATTGAACTTGACCTCCATTTTTTCATTAGTAACAACATATTAAAATTTGGGAAGCTTTGGTAGAACAGTTCATGCGTAAATGCACGGACAACTCCATTTTTCAATCTTTCAAGAACCATAACTCCTGAACGGTAAAAGTCAAAATCGCCATTATTGAACTTGACCTTCGTATAGTTGTCAGTAACATATTAAAATTTTAAAAGCTTTGGTTGAACGGTTCATGAGTTAATGCACGGACAACATTTGATTGCCGCCCGCCCGCCCGGCCGCCCGCCGTATATCCCCAAATCAATAACCGACATTTTTTTCACAAAAATCCGGTTAAAAACCCACTCAAGTTGACAATGTGTATTGGTGCACGAATATAACATTTGTTTCTTTTTCCTCTGCTAGTAATTCAACTTATAATTATGTTGAAATGCATGACAATGTAAAAATTAAGAAGAGCTTACTGTAATTTTTACTATCATGCTAACTAAAAATTATCTATATATTTCAGGAGTTACCAGACACGCAGAGATAAAAAAAAACAAACTATTAATAGTGTCATTCAAAAGAAATGATTTGTAAATAAGTTTAATCTTTCATGAACCCTTACAAACAGAAGTTAAAAGGACTACTGCAGGCAAGTCTATTCTCTACACATTCCTGTCGTGCCGTTACATAACTGAATTAAATAATGCGTAGTAAATGCTAATTGGAAGATTCAAACAAAACAACTCAAAACAAGCATGTCATACTTCGTTCAATTATATTACTAATACTAATACTAAAACTACGATCTCTACGTCTTTGTATGACTTATTCATATTATGTACTGCCAAGTAATAGAATAAAAATATGGATAGTAAGTTTTATCTAAAGTACTTACCCTCCACACGAACATCTAAAATAAGAAAATATTATATTATGTAGAGCGAGTCGCTCAGACTTACTAGTCGAACTTATCAGTGAAAGTTTTCACATTTAAATTACTTCACAATTGCATGTAGGGATCTCTTCAACTTATAATACGGTATCATAATACCAATTATTAAAATAAGTAGGCTGACTTTTTGATACTACCACCTTATTTCATTATGCTTATTCTTGATAGCTGCCTCATTGGAAATATTTAATCACATTTTCTTATTTTTACTTCCTGTGTTTTTTTTCATAAAGGATTTGTAATAAAGGGGCAATCAATCTGATTAAAGTATCCACGTTTATTTGATCCCATGGAAACGAAATCGTCCAGTTGGTTTTCCGTTAGTGTGTTGTTGTGTATATTGTTGTTTGTCTCTTTATGCTTTTGCCATGTCGTTGCCAGTTTGAATTGTGTAGACGGTACACGCGTCTGAGATAATCATTTAAAAAGGTATATTTATTGATTTACTTAAGTATTCTACTACCGCCATAGTACACAATGAATTGCATATGCATTTGTACGCTATACTTATCTGTTTTGTATTTGACACTTACCGGCTGAAAAAGAATCAAATAAACAATGATAAAATAAAGCATACAATTCAGCAATAAATTAATTCAACGTCAATGGAATATGTTGAATAAGTAGTAATGTGAGAGAAGAACATTTTAAGATGAGAGTTTGTTATGTCAGATTATTAAAAAGTATTTATGTCAATGTTGATATGGAATATTTCTATGAGATGGCGCTTTATGATAAATAATGTGTAAATCAAATTTGGTTCATCATTCTCAAGAAAGTTGACGCAAAGACGATATAATCATATTTTTGTATGTGCTCTATGGACATAAACTTCAACAGTTTTTGTTATTATATGTCATAGGTTTTATACGTTTCTCCTATGGGTATTTCCTATGTAAAGGAATGGACGTCTGACATTCATCATTGTAATGTTATAATTATTGTTTTACTTTACTACAACACCTTATTTTATTGTAAGTTAATGTAGAAAATCAAGACATGCAATGTTGTTTTTTTAAGATATAACACGCGTCTAGCATACATCATATACATGGTATATTAATGTTTATACTTTACACCTTCTATTAACATCTTCATATAATGAACTTCATATATATATATATGTATATTCAGAAATAAATCATACCAACACAAATGGAATGTATAGACTGAATAGTGAAGGTCAATTTACAGTAAATTGGCTAAGTACAGCGACATCTTTGGCTCGATGTAATTTAACTGAATATCGAAAAAAATGCATTTTATCTTTTCTCATTTTTGATTACTGATGAAATTAATTCAAAATAGGCAAATATTTATTAGAAATCACATAAACGAAAAACGTTCCAAGCAACTTGATAACGGATTGGTAAATACCATAAAACAAAGTTGATGACCCCATGATTATTTTACATATTAATTAAAACGGAAATTCATGTTCCAACAACATTAAGTTTTTGAGGGTAAATCTATAAAGTAGAATTTTAAGTTGAAAGGATTTTAGACAACTTAAAGAACGTTTTTGCTTCTTTGAACTGCTTGCTACATGTTCTAGACAAACATTCTTTTTTATAAAGAATACAATTAGTATTTTTTCAGACAATAAAAGAGATAAATGCCTTTTTTTCGATTTTCAGTTGTATTTAAATGAAAAATTATACCACAATCTGTGACATAGCCAATTTACTAATCTGCTAAACTCACAACTAGAGGCTCTCAAGAGCCTGTGTCGCTCACCTTGGTCTTTGTGTATATTAAACAATGGACACAGATAAATTCATGAAATAATTGTGTTTTGGTGATGGTGATGTGTTTGTAGATCTTACTTTACTGAAAAGTCTTGTTGCTACAATTATCTCTATCTATAATGAACTTGGCCCACTAATTACAGTGGAAAATATTTTCTAAAAATTTACAAAAAATTATGAAAAATGTTAAAAATTGAATATAAAGGGTAATAACTCCCATTAAGGGGTCAATTGACTATTTTGGTCATGTTTGACTTATTTGTAGATCTTAATTTGCTGAACATTATTGCTTTTTACAGTTTATCTCTATCGATTATAATATTCATGATAATAACAAAAAACGGCAAATTTCCTTAAAATCACCAATTCAGGGCAGTAATCTAACAACGGGTCCGATACATCTGAAATTTTTGAAGGCAGATAGATGTTTTGACCTGATTAACAATTAAACTCAGTCAGATTTGCTCTAAATGCTTTGGTTTTTGAGTTATAAGCCAAAAAACTGCATTTTAACCCTATGTTTTAATTTTAGCCGTGGCAGACATCTTGGTCGGATGGCCAGGTCATCGGACACATATTTTAAATAAGTTACCCCAAGGTTGATTGTTGCCAAGTTTGGTCTATTTTGGCCTAGTAGTTTCAGAGGAGAAGATTTTTGTAAAAGATTACTAAGATTTACGAAAAATGGTTAAGAATTGACTATAAAGGGTAATAACTCCTTAAGGGGTCAACTGACCGTTTCGGTCATGTTTACTTATTTGTAAATCTTACTTTGCTGAACATTATTGCTGTTACAGTTTATCTCTACCTATAATAATATTCAAGATAACAACTAAACAGCAAAATTCCCATAAAATTACCAATTCAGGTGTAGCAACCCAACAACAAGTAGTCTGATTCATCTGAAAATGTCAGGGCAGATAGATTTTGACTTGAAAAACAATTTTATCTTTGTCAGATTTGTTCTAAATGCTTTGGTTTTTGAGTTATAAGCCAAAAACTGCATTTTACCCCTATGTTCTATTTTTAGCCATGGCGGCCATCTTGGTTGGTTGGCCAGGTCACCGGATACATTTGTTAAGCTAAATACCCAAATGATTATTGTGGCCAAGTTTGATTTAATTTGGAACAGTAATTTCAGAGGAGAAGATTTTTGTAAAAGTTAACGACGACGGACGACGACGGACGACGACGCCGGACGCCAGACGCAAAGTGATGAGAAGAGTTCACTTGGCCCTTCGGGCCTGGTGAGCTAAAAATACTGAATTCATAACAGAACGTACTTAACCAAATTGCAAAATCAGACGCTCAAACACATCAAACGAATAGATAACAACTGTCATATTCTTGATTTGGAAAAGACATTTTCTGATGTGGAAAAATAGCGGATTGAACCTGGTTTTATAGCTAGTAAAACCTCTCACTTGCATGACCGGAACATTTGAAATTACAACTAACAACTTGTTTTGTCCAATTTTTAATAGTATACACTACAAACAAACAAAAAAGTCTGAAATGACCTAGATATGTACTCGACTGTACTGTTTTTTACACGACCATGTAATGGTAATGTAATGTAAATGGAATATGTCAAACAGACACACATATGACAATAAAATGTAGACAATAGAAATGGGGTATGCCAAAGAGGCAAACATATGGAAATAGTATATAGACAATAGAAATGGGGAATGTCAAAGAGACAAACATATGAAAATAGAAAAAAGACAATAGAAATGGGTTATATTAAAGAGACAAAAATATTAAAATAGAATATAGACAATAGAAATGGGATATGTCGAAGAGACAAACAAACGAAAATAGAATATAGACAATAGAAATGGGGTATGTCGAAGAGACAAACAAACAAAAATAGAATATAGACAATAGAAATGAGGTATGTCAAAGAGACAAAAATATGAATATAGAAGAAGCAACTTAATAAAAAAAGTTCTACTTGATATAAAAAATATGAAGAACTGTTATTTTTCTGCATAAAGAAATGAAAAAGAAATGTCTGTATACAGTTGTTTTTTTTTTTCATTTCTTTGAACTTTTGATTTTGCCATGTATTTTCTGTGGAGTTTTTTTTTTTTTTTGTTATTTACTTTTTAAAGCAACAACTTATCACAATGAATTGTTTACACTAACAATGAATTCCTGACAACAACAAAAAAGACAACAAAGATAAACCTATTAAAACATAACCCTTAAAAACCCATTGCAAAAAAAAAACCAACATATATTAAGACCATGTATGAAAACATATGAAAAACATATGTTTGTAGAAAATGTTTTCCTTTTTTTTTATATATGTTGGAAAACATGTGTTTTCATGTCGGGCCTAAACACATGTTTACATATGTTTTCAAACATATGAAAAACATATGTTAAACATATGAAAATATATGTTAAACATATGAAAACATATGTTGCAATTTTTACTATGTACCTTAGACGTATTTGGCACAACTTTTTGGAATTTTGGGTCGTCAATGCTCTACAACTTTGTACTTGTTTGGCTTTATAACTATTTTGATCTGAGCGTCACTGATGAGTATTATGCAGACGAAACGCGCGTCTGTCGTATTAAAATATAATCCTGGTACCTTTGATAACTTTATAATGAATGTGAAGCTAGCAGCCGGTTCGTTATTCGTTATTCGATATTCAATATCCAACCGGCTGCTAGCAGTCAGTTGGATATTCAAATTTATTTTGAAATCATAAAAGAATATAATACTTGATAACATTTAAAGCATGATTTTTTGTAGTTGAAAGAAGCAAAAAGATTTATAGGAAATCGTCTTATGACCCCATCAAGTTGTCTTAAACTCTCATTGTCCTCGAATATAAACCCTTACAATGCTTAAGTAAGTTGCATATTTGTCTTTATGATATATAGGTTTTTATCAATAAAACGACGCCAAAAATGTTATTTTATATCTAATATTTCTTAAAACAAAAACAAAAACCGATCACTCTAGAAACATATAGAACTATAAATAGAAATAATTATGGAAAGCCTAAAAAACAGAAATATATAGTGAAAACCTATCCGAGACCGCTTAAATGAGGGTGAAACCACCTGGTCTTTCAAAGTCTATAACAATCAAGTAAATCATAGACTCTGAATATATAAAGGTTGTATCAAAAGGATTTTCGAAAATAATGTCATATTCGATATCTACGGAGGGCTTTGACTGTCACTTTTCAGCTAAAAATTGTCAAAACTGCAGGACAAAGCGTTCAGAACGCTTGTATCAGCTCCATCATCTCTCAATCGTTCTAATATCATGCTGAAATTTGTATAATAGGTATATACAAACGTGACTAAAAGGAATTTGGGTACACTTCCTGTCTTCCATGTTTACGGAGCGCCCAAAGTGCCAGTTGGATATTCAAATTATATAGTGAAAACCTACCTGAGACCGCTTAAATGAAAGTAAAACCCACCTGGTCTTTCAAAGTCCATAACATTCAAGTAAATTATATATGACTCTGAATATATAAAGGTTGTATAAAAAGGATTTCCGAAAATAATGTCATCTTCGATATCTTATATATCTATATCGGTAGATTTTCACTATAAATTTTGAATATCCAACTAGCACTTTGGGCGCTCCGTATACATCTGATACAGCCTTTATATATACACAGTCTATGATTTAGTTGAATTTTATGGACATTCAAGACCAGGGGGTCTTACACTCATTTAACCGGTCTCAGTTAAATTTTCACTTTAAATTTTGAATATCCAACTAGCATTTTGGGCGCTCCGTATACATGAAAGACAGGAAGTGCACCCGAACTCATTTTAGTCACGGTTGTATCTTTCTATTTATTAAATGTCTGCATAATATTAGAAAGATTGAGAGATCAGGGGCTCTCGCCATGGCCCTGTGCCCTTTGTCCTAAAATTTTGACAATTTTTAGCCCACCGTAGATATCGAAGATGACATTATTCTAGGAAATCCTTCTGATACAACCTTTATATATATACACAGTCTATGATTTAGTTTAATTTTATGGACATTGAAAGACCAGGGGGTCTCACCCTCATTTAGGCGGTCTCAGGTAGATTTTCACTTTCTATTTCTCTTTTGGGCTTTCCATAAATATTTCTATTTATATTCCAAAATGTTTCTAGCGTGATCGGTTTTACTTTTTGTTTTAAGAAATATCATATATCAAAGTACACCTTCCAAGTTCTTTTTATTGACAAAAAGCCATATTACACGAAGACAAATATACCAGTTAGAAAAGGGTTTATATTTGAGAACAACGAGAATTTACGGCAGTAAGAAGAGGTCATGCAACGATTTTCTACGTATCTTATTAGAAAATCATGCTTTAATGTTATTTAGTATTTCTTTTTTGATGATTTTCAACTAAATTTTTAATATCCAACCGGTTGGATATTGAATATCGAATATCGAATAACGAACCGGCTACTAACTTCACATACATACTTTTATATAAACACATTTCCTATTTCGGGAAAAACATCACATACAGCCTTTACTATTACTTGTTCTTATTTCGTTACTTTTGTCAACTAATCATAATATACTTATCTGGTTGGTACATAACACTTACCCTACCCTGAAAAATAAATCCAAACTAGTTTGAAATATGAGGAGTAACATAAGACAATCATGATACAGCAAAAGGAGTTTACCAATTTTACTAATACGTTCATCATATTGTTTTGAAGTGTAATTTTTTACTTGAATGTGGTTGCTATTAACACGAAGCTTAAATAAAATATCAATTAAAGTGGTGAACATGAATATTTCCTTTAAAAAATGTAAATGGCTGTTCAAACCTTATCATTTTGTCTTTTGGAGATCAATTTTTAATATTTTTGAATGACAGACTGATAATGGATGCATAAGGTATACAATTGCCGAAATTCTTCTCAAAATATGTACACAACACACTGTTGTAAGCAATGTAACGTTAAACGCGGATATGTGTTATATTAAATTTCTTAATAGAGGTATATCAGTGTTTATGACAAATAACAACCTAAAATTGCAGGATTTAAAACATTCTTTTGTTATTGAGAAATGAGAAATGAGAAATTGTAAGTGTGTCGTTAGACATACATCATTTGTTTTTAATTGATTGCTTATTACAAAACATATATATTATCAACATACTATTGTATTGATAATATGAGTCGCTCTTGCTGACCATCTATTGATGTTTAGGTATTGACTGCATAGTCAAAATAAGGACACGCAAGAGTGTGACATAAGGAACAAAATTGAATATTTGGGACGTAACTACCACATTTAGGGTTACACAAACCTGCATACATAAGCACACGCTTATATCTTTACAAACTATGTCTCGAATATCATAATCATGTCAGATTATTTCAAAAGCTGGCACAAATGCACTGAATTTTTTGCCAAAAAAAAAAATATGTGTGGTTCCAGTTACACCTAAAATAATAGTTATCTTATGTAGATAATTGTTTTCTTTTGTTTTATGTATTTATTTTTACATTATCTACATGGGAGTAACATTTTGACTTAAAAAAGCGCTTTATGTAAAATAAAAAAAAACAGTTTTTTATGGTAGGCAGTTATTCAGGCTAAAAAATATGGGAGGTAGGGTAACTGGAATCACACATGCCTTTTTTATTGTTATTTTCTTTCATTTAAAAAAACACAGATAATGGTAATTAACCAATCAATGTTTAAACAATTTTAGAATATTTCTCTCTTAAATACATGTTTATCGTTGAACTTTGCTACTCTATTAACACCATTTTATATCATCAATTGCATATATAAGTGTATGTTATATTTATTTGTTTGTAACTTAACATTTACCGGCCAAAAAGGGAAATAATTAATCATAGAATACAGCATACTATTTAGCAATAAAGTATAAAAATGACAATAAAATTTATTGAATAAGAAGTAAAGCGATTGGGGAGCATGTTAAGATGTTAGCTTGTTCTTTCAGACTAGTGAGTATTATAGTCCTTTATCAATTATTGAAATGTGAAAATGTTTTTTCTTTTTTTAACTGCTTGCTACATGTTCTATACAAATATTCTTTTATTTATAAAGAATACAATTAGTATTATTTCAGACAATAACAGAGATAAATGCGTTTTTGTTTCAATTTTCAGTTATAATTAAATGCAAAATTATACCACAATCTGTGACATAGTCAATTTACTAGTTTACTAAACTCACAAAAATACTGAATTCAAAACGGAAAGTCCTGAACCAACTTGCAAAATCAGAAGCTCAAACACATCAAACGAATGGATAACAACTGTCATATTTTTGATGTGGAAAAGACATTTTTATTTTATAAATTCATAAATTATAAAGAAATTTAGGTTTCAATACCCTTTAGGAATGTTGAACTTGGGTTGATTTGACACGTTTTATATATGTTCACTATGTTCATATAGTTCTTTAAATATGATGGTTATTATTCGTCTTTGGGTTTCATAATCTCAGCTTTCATCGTCTCCCATGCAGTGTAATCTTGGAAATAGTGCACGAAATCGTCCCGTTGGTTTTTCGTTATTTTGTTGTTGTGTATATTGTTGTTTGTCTCTTTATACTTTTGCGATGTCGTTGCCAGTTTGACTGATGAGTTTGAATCTCTCTATGGCATCTTTAGCCTCTTTTGTAGACGGAACACGTGTCTGAGATAATCATTTAAAACGTATATTTATTGATTTACTTAAGTATTCTACTACCACCATTGTATAAAATGAATTACATATGCATTTGTACGCTATACTTATCTGTTTTGTATTTGACACTTACAAGCTGAAAAAAATCAAATAAACAATTATAAGATAAAGCATACAATTCAGCAATAAATTAATACAACGTCAATGGAATAAGTTGAATAAGTAGTAATGTGAGAGAAGAACATTTTAAGATGAGAGTTTGTTATGTCAGATTATTAAAAAGTATTTATGTCAATGTTGATATGGGATATTTGCATGATTTGGTGCCTTATGATAAAGAATCAAATTTGGTTCATTATTCTCAAGAAAGTTGACGTAAAGACGATATAATCATATTTTTGTATGTTCTCTATGGACATAAATTTCCACAGTTTTTGTTATTATACGTCATAGGTTTTATACATTCCGCTATGGATATTTCCTATGAAAGTAAATTTAGAAACCATCGAATTTCGCCGTGACGTAGACAGTTTACATTTGACAAATTAGTTTGAACGTCTATTTGGTAGCTTCCATCTCTTTTGTACAGGAATGGACGTTTGACATTCATCATTGTAATGTTATGTGTATTGTTTTACTTTACTACACTAACCACACCTTATTGTATTGTAAGTTAATGTAGAAAATCAAGACATGCAACTGAATATCGAAAAAAATGCATTTATCTTTTCTTATTTTTGAAATATTACTGATGAAATTAATTAAAAATAAGTAAATATAAATATTTATTAAAAATCACATAGACGAATAACGTCCCTAAATTTGTTTTTAAATTTTCCAATCGCAAATATCTATTCCATTGATTTTTCTTTTTTTTTCAAGGTAAAAAAAAAAATTAGCACCTAATGTCAAAAAAGGGTAACATCATCGTGTTAGAGGCCATAAAATGTCGATTGTTTATGTTTTTAAAAAGCAACTTGATAACGGATTGGTAAATACCATAAACCAAAGTTGACGACCCCATGATTATTTTACATATTAATTAAAATGGAAATTCATGTTCCAGCAACATTAAGTTTTTGAGGGAAAATCTATAGAGTAGAAATTTCAGTTGAAAGGATTTTAGACAACTTAAAGAACGTTTTTGCTTCTTTTAACTGCTTGCTACATGTTCTATACAAATATTCTTTTATTTATAAAGAATACAATTAGTATTATTTCAGACAATAAAAGAGATAAATGCGTTTGTTTTTTTTTTCAATTTTCAGTTATATTTAAATGCACAGTTATACCACAATCTGTCCCACAGCCAATTTACTAGTTTACTAAACTCACAAAAATACTAAATTTAAAACGGAAAGTCCTTAACCAACTTGCAAAATCAGAAGCTCAAACACATCAAACGAATTGATAACAGCTGTCATATTCTTGATGTGGAAAGACACTTTCTGATGTGGAAAAATAGCGGATTAAACCTGGTTTTATAGCTAGTTAATCCTCTGACTTGCATGACCGGAACATTTGGAATTACAACTTACAATTTGTTGTGTCTAATTATTTAAAAGTATACACTACAAACAAAACAAAGTCTTAAATGGCCTAGATCTGTACTCGACTATACTGTTTTTTACACGACCAGTCTTAATTGGTCTTAAATTTACTCGACATTACTCGCCGTCAGTCTGTACCATACTCGAATATTCATTTAAAATATCACACCCGATCAGAGAGTATTTAATTCAGAATAACATACATTCCAAATTGCAACATCCTATTTAACTTTAATCACAAGCCTTAGGCCTTTTGACTCCATTAGATAAGAAAAACACAAGTTTATAAAAAATGGCATTTCTTTTTACCTTTAAAGTACAAATATTACACCTTATTTGAGTGCTTCTTGTATGTCATGTCCTTAATTTTAACAATAAAATATTTAAATTCAATTGAAATAAATGTGTACTGCAAAATTAGAACGCATGTCCTTATATAAAATGCAATAGATGATTACTATATTGTTTTATATAGAATCTAAATAAAGTTGCCATTTTCTAAATTGATGAAGTTGCTTTATATACTATGTCATATATATATATATATATATATATATATATATATATATATATATATATATATATATATATATATATATATATATATTTAAGAATAAAAGATGTTCACTGTATTATGAACTGAAATCAACTGACACCATAAGTATATACTAATCTTAAATTAATAGTGAAAACAGTAACCATAAAATATATCTGAAACATTCATAAAATTTTGAATAAAATAATAAAATATAAGTCTCAAATTGTGTTCTGATCAGCTTCTTTTATTTTTATATTATTGTGATTTATGTATATGTAAATGTTGATAATGGGGTGTTCAAGTAATATTATGTTTATCGTGAAATTTTCGGTTCAATACTATATTTAATATGCAATTGTTATTTCAAATTGTTATTCAACTTACTAGTCAGGGGAAGTAACTGTTGTTAAAACAGTTCCTTAATTGATGAAATACAATAAATAGATACAAAAGAATAGGTCTATGTTGGTTAAGATTAGGTCGAGTATTGATCAGAGTAGGTGGAGTATTGATCAGACTAAGTCGAGTATGGTTCAGTATGGTGAGGAATACAAGAAATGATTCAACCAGGATATGTACATCTCATTTAACTTTTTTAATTTCAAATTTCTTTGATATATATTTCTTTTCAATCATTAATAACAGAGAAGTTGATATAAAATGTGACACGAAATAGCATTAAAATATGATAAACCTTTCTTTTATTAACGCCTATCGTTAGTTTTTTAAAGTCAAATTTATTTAGATTGTTCCACATCATCTTTATTGAAATTATGGAAAAAAGTTTAATTGTGGAACTGTGATTATTTTCAGGATAATACCGCAAAATGGGTAAAAAAATTATGAAAAACGGGAAAATCAACAAAATTGGGTACTTTCAAAGGGCGTAGCAAAGCAATAAGTTAACCACCATATGATTTTTTTATTCACCAATAATTTTGTTCAGTCATAAACCCAAAAATCAGGTTTTGAAAGAAAAAAAGTTTAATTCTAGAAATTTTAAGCTCCTCAGAGGTGTATATCCTAAATACTTAACAAGTCAAAATATCTCTATGATTTTTACTTCTGTGCAATGGCGTCTTTGTCTACTGAAAACCTTTTTTTCCAATTTCAATACAAACACTTAAAAAATATTTACTGTTGTGTATTATCCTTTCGTTCATATCTTTTGTGTAATTAATTACAATATACTTATCTATTTGGTACATAACACTTACATGCCACTGAAACAATAAAAATAAAAATACAATCTTAAAAAAGTATACAGAAACATCACTTTGTAAATATGGCTAACTATTGTTTTCAAGTTTTAGAAAAAAACTTTAAAGATGTGGTACATAACACTTACCGGTTACTGAAACAATAAAAATAAAAATGCAATTTTAAATAAGTATAAAGAAACATCACTTTGTTAATATGGCTCACTATTGTTTTGAAGTGTTAATGATTTTTAGATAAAACTTTAAAGATGTGCTTATATCGAGTTACATGTATTTTATTTGTATCAATACAGTCCAATAAAGGATAGTATGTGCAAAGCAATACTATGAGGTTTGTACGAGTTTCAGTATTAACAGTTGTTAGAGAAAATTAAATTATTTATACAATCATCAAATTGTATTTGATATGCTTCTTGTAGCTAGATATACAAATACAGGTACATAGAGAACGTCTGGAGTTTCTTTACAATGGCAAAACATTTTTACAGAGTTCAGTTCATTTAATAATTAAATAAGTCCATGTGTTTAGTAGTTTTTGATATTTGTTGAATATTTTGATAGAAAAGGGTAGACCATGTAGACTTCTCTTTATTAATTTTCTTTATCAACTATGCTTACTATATCTTGATGGAAACATGTTTAACTGGTGATCAAATCTCATCAGTTCGATAAGGAGAGGCAAATCAACAACAAACTTGAAGAATTACATGGTTTCTGATGGGAGCCCAATCGATGTACGTCAATGGAGTAAATTATATCTGATGTACATGTTTCACTTGCAATGCAAATCATAATTTCGTCAAAATGGCGTCATCTGGAATACTATACGAGTGGTAAATTTGAGAATCAGAAAACTGTTTTTATAATAAAAGATCTAGGGAAACCTTGACATGTCGAAAGTGAGATAAGACCCGTCAGCCTTAGTTGTTACTGTAAAGTTATGTGATGTCGAATCAGCATGTTAGTGCTGAAAGATGGAAAAGTGATCAATGGATAGTTGAAATTGTTTGTCACAGTTACTAAATGGAAGATGTCAATTCTGAAAAAAAAATCAAAATAAGAAGCATAACTTGTTCTTTCGGTTATATCCTTAATTTTAAGTTCACTGTGGTATATGAGATATAAACACACATTGACATGTGGTTTATTGATTTACAAGACTTCATCGATATACTCAATTGTTAGGTAAAAGAACATTACATTTTTCTTATCAATGCCTTTGAGATAATTTTTGAAATCAAAGTTATGATTATTATTTGTTTTGTTAGCTCAGACATATATAGCAGAAGGTGTACATCCTACAATGTTAAACTGTTTTATACTTAGAAATGTGACATGAACAGCGAAATGACACTTCTATAATCTGTCGCAGTTTGATGTTGTATCACCTTTGTTACATGACTATGGATATGCAATACGAATGCTAATAATATATCTCTGTACAGCCTATATAAACCAGTTTTTTATCGCCCAATTTAATTTTAAGACATGCATTTTATGATTGCTTCATTGAATTTGATTTTATATAATAAACCAGCATTGGTTTGTTGTAAGTTAATACAAGCCGAGGAAATAAATAAAACACGTTTATAAACACATAATGTCAATGTAAAATACTTGTAAACACATTTTAAAATTATTTCAAAAAACAAACAAATAAGGACAACATAACGTCGAAATCACCATCAGTCCCAAATAAACTAAATAAAACAATGTTAAGTTCCACTCGGATTTCACTCCTGCAATAATTGTCACTTTAGTATTCCTTTTTTTTAAATATATTATTACTTTAAACCAACATACAAGGCAACAGATAATTCAAAATGGAAAGTCCTTTATCAAATGGCAAATCAAAACCTCAAACGAATAAAAATATTTGTCATATTCCTGACTTGGTGCAGTCATTTCCTCATACGCAAATGAGGGAGTAAATTTGGTTTTATTACTTAACCTTCAATTTGTACCACAGTCGCATATAGTTCCCATAATTTGACAACAATGTGTGGGCGAAACAAATATAATATGTTATCAAGGGACCATTTTGTCGATTCTAGTATTTGTTTATATTATATGATGTAATTGTTTATTTTCTCAAATGACATGTTCAACAAGACACAATTGGCATTCGAAAATCATAAAAACCAATGAAAAAATACAACACTTGGACAAAAAAAGACAACAAGCCAAACAACAATTTTAAAACAATACATAAAAAACTCAGATGTAGCAGGTGTTATTCATCAGGTAAAAATCAGGTGTTGACAGAAAAAAAGTTTAATTCTAGAAATGTTCAGCTCCTCAGAGGTGTATATCCTTAACACTTAACATGTATCTCTATGATTTTTACTTCTGTGGAATAGCATCTTTGTCTACTGAAAACCTTTTTTCTTCCAATTTCAATACAAACACTTAAAAAATATTTACTGTGGTGTACTATACTTTCGTTCATATCTTTTGTGTAACTAATTACAATATACTTATCTATTTGGTACATAACACTTACAAGCCACTGAAACAATAAAAATAAAAATACAATCTTAAAAAAGTATACAGAAACATCACTTTGTAAATATGGCTAACTATTGTTTTCAAGTTTTAGAAAAAAAACTTTAAAGATGTGCTTATATCGAGTTACATGTATTTTATTTGTATCAATACAGTCCCAATAAAGAATAGTATGTTTTAGTCTTAAAAGTTTTTGAGAAAATTAAATTATTTATACAAGCATCAAATTTTATTTGGTATGCTTCTTGTAGCTAGATATACAAACACAGGTACATAGGGACCGACTGGAGTTTCTTTACAATGGCAACACAATATTACAGAGTTCAGTTCATTCAATAATTAAATAAGTCCATGTGTTTAGTAGTTTTTGATATTTGTTGAATATTTTGATAGAAAAGAGTAGACCATGTAGAATTCTCTTTATTAATTTTCTTTTTCAACTATACTAACAATATCTTGATGGAAACATGCGACATCAGGAATTACGATACGAGTGGTAAATTTGAGAATCAGACAACTGTTATTATAATTAAAGATACAGGAAAACCTTGAACTGTCGTTAGTGAGATAAGACCTATCAGCCTTAATTGTGACTGTAAAGTTATGTGATGTCGAATCAGTATGTTAGTGCTGAAAAATGAGAAAATGATAAATGGATAGTTGAAATTGTTTGTCACTGTTACTAGATGGAAGATGTCAATTCTGAAAAAAAAAAAACAGAACTTGTTCTTTCGGTTATATCCTTAATTCTAAATTCACTGTGATATATGAGATATAAGCACACTCTGACACGATTGCTAATAATATATCTCTGTACGGGCTTTATAAACCAGGTTTTTATCACACAATTTAATTTTAATACATGCAATTTATGATTGCTTCATTGAATTTTTTTTATATAATAAGCAAACATTGGTTTGTTGTAATTTAATACAAGCCGAGTAAATAAATAAAATCCGTTTTAAAACACTTGATGCCAATGTAAAATACTTGTAAACACATTTTTAAATTATTTAAAAAACAAACAACAAAGGCCAACATATCTTCGAAATCATCAGTATTCCCGAATAAACTAAATACATTAATGTTAATATCCACTCCGATTTCACTACTGCAATAGTTGTCACTTTAGTATTCCTTTTTCCTATAGGATTCAAAAATATATTCAGGTTAAGAGGTATTATAACTTTAAACCATCATACAAGACAACAGATAATTCAAAATGGAAAATCCTTTATCAGATGGTAAATCAAAACCTTAAACACATCAAACGAATAAAAACATTTGTCATATTCCTGACTTGGTACAATCATTTCCTCATACGGAAATGAGGGAGTAAATTTGATTTTAAAACTAAATTAACCACTTAACCTGTAGTCTGTATGACAGTCGCATATAATTCCCTTAAATTGACAATAATGTGTCGGCGAAACAAATATAATATGTTATAAGGGAACCATCTTTTTCAAGTCCAGTATAATAGATATGAATTGAAAATGTTCTCAAAATACATTTTCAACAAGATACAATGGACATTCGAAAATCATTAAAACCAATGAAAAAATACAACACCTAGACAAAAAAAGACAACAAGCCAAACAACAATTTCAAAACAATACATAGAAAACTCAGATGTAGCAATTGCTGTACTGACAAATGTATCATATCCATGTTAATATGTCATAACAATATTTCCAACTGCCACAACATTGTATTCAATGTCCTCTGTGCTATTAGTATTTCGCAATCAAGAAAATCATGAAAAGTCATTAGTTACCTGGTTGAAATTAGAAAATAAAATTGTTGAAAACTAACAAACCTAATCAAACACTTCCAAAACTAAATCGATTGACAGGTAAATATCGTAAATATGGTAACATTCAACCATATCTAGATGCAGTATGTATCTCATGGTTAGAGTTTAATATTTATTCTTTTATAACATATGTAGTACAGAACAATCAAGTGATTGAAATACACAAAATGTATTTGTAAAACTTGTCTGTAGTGAATGACTGTTTTAAATATTTGTCATTTACAATAGACGTAAATAATACTTACCTATTAGATCTCTCTTCCCTTCTGAAAGATGAAACAGATTAATCGTGTTATTTATATATGTATAAGTGAAAGATGTCTAAACAAACAGACCAGCATATTTGCTTCTGTTCAATGTGAAAATGTGATGTGTCGTTCATTATTGAGGACTGAAGTTAAGCTGTTCCGTGTTTTTCTGAAATTTTCAATCAAACAGACATCAATGGTTTATCAAGAACGGAGTATAGTGTTGGACGACCTTTTTCTAAAGTGTCCTTGCATCATACATGTTTCCCTTTAAGAATGGCATCTATGTAAAATTGAGAATGGAAATGATGAATGTGTCAAAGAGACAAAAACCAAACTTAAGAGTAGAAAACAGCCGACGGCCACCAATGGGTCTGTAACACAGCGAGAAAGTCCTGCAAGTTCTGTGAAAATAGACGTCATACTAATCTCCAATCACATTAATGAACTGAAATAAAATTGAAAAGACAAACAAAGACCAGAGGCTCCTGAATTTAGAACGACGCAAAAATACGGCGGCGTTAGAGAAGTTTAGTGAGATCTCAACTTTCCCTATGCTTAAATATCAAAGTATTTACAAATTGAGAGGTAGAATTCTGCTCTTAATCAGTCTTTCTGTTTTTTTCATCAATGGGTTTAAAAGATTTCTGAAACATTGCAATCATCTACAATGTATGTGGCTTTAAATAAGAACAAATGACAGAAGTTGCATTTTCGAAGACCAAACATATTTTGCACTTCATTGAAATTAAGGAATAAAAAACGTTATGTCTTCATACTTTGGATACGCCATATGATACATATATACATCTTTGTGTCATGTCCATAGATACATGGAACTTACCCACACTTATTGCATCTGTACAGGTATCTCCCTCGCTCTTTTGTGTTCACTTCCTGTTTGTAATCACTATAATGAGCAACACTAAGCTATTAATAACTGGTGGACACATAATCAGTGCAAAAATAGCAAACAGCATTTGAAATATATACAAGAGTCATATATCAAGTTAATGAATCTCGAATTAATTGAAAAAATAATCTATAAGAAAAACAAATCCACTCACACCCAGACTGAGATACGTTTCTTTTTCCAGGAAGATATATTGCTTAAATTCAGAGAAGTTTCCTATGGTTCAGTGTAGAACAGAAGCTGTTTACCCACCAAGAGTATCACAATTCACCATTTGTTGTAAGTGGGGGTTGTCGTTACGTAGTGTTCCTAATTATTTGACAAGACCTTTTAATTAATTTGGACTTTTTATTTAGGTGAAAATATCACAAAAGGACAATTCCATATGAGGAAAGATATGACATACAAAGACTATTTACAAAAGGACAAACTACACTTAACAAAACAGTATTACTGTGTTATGTTGTTGTAAAACAGTATGGCGTCTTTTGATTATACGTGCGATAATTGTGATGAATGACTTTTATATTTTGCTTATATCGTATAAGTTTAAAGAAGTTCTAAATATTTCAACTAGACAAACAAGGACATTTTACAGAAAATTAATTGAAACAAAATCTAAACACTATTGAAAATAATTCATGATATTACTATGCGTTTGCATATAATAAGAAGATTTATTTCCTCAAATGCATTCGTGCTCGAGCCAGTGTGTTCTAACGTACGTAGTGAAAAAAAGAGGAGATACATAAACCAGAGAGACATTCTATATGTATAAAGAGGTTTTAAATATTTCAACTAGACATGCAGGCACATTTTAACGAGCAATATATTTACGAACATTAAATGCAACAAAATCTGAACACTATTGAAAATAATGTATGCTTCTAGTATGCGCTTGCATAGCATAAGCAGATTTATTAACTTAAATGCAATCGTGATCGAGCCAGTGTGTTCTAACGAACGTAGTGGAATAAAGAGGAGAGACATAAACCAGACAGACATTCTAATGGATTTATCGAAAATAAAATTAAACAGTGTACTGGTGTACGCAATATATAAAACAAACTTAATCAGAACCCTTGCAAAGTCAAATGGTGAGGTATGCAAGAAGATAGTGTGTAATTCACTCTAACGTTTGATAACAAGTTTACATTGCCAAATACGTAACTTTAAAAAATGTATAATATACAAATATATTTCCCTACCTCTTTGGTGAAGGCAATTCTCTTTTTCTTTCCATTGTTTGTTGTGTTCGCATTTCACTGATAAAAAAAATGAAATTTTTACATTTTTTTCTCAAAATGTTCTGTCAAGTGTCAGGCGTATGACAGTTGTTAACAAATAGTCATTTTCTGTGTATGTTGGCGTTTGTTTTTGTAGCAGTACAGTGTTAATGATGTTCCGTTGCTATCCACTTGTAGTTAATGTGTTTCCCGTAGTTTTGTTCGGTTTTTTTTTTCTTCAGTTTAATCGAATTATAACAATTGTAAAGCGGTATACTTCTAATGTTTTTATTTACATTGTAATATTGCATAAAATGCACGAAATTAGAATAAAATTTCCAAATAACGAGAAAAACAGATATATCTGTATTAGTTTGAAAGCAAGTGTTTTTGCATTTCTTACGTATTGTCATGGTTGGTACATGTATCAATACAACTGAAAATGTATACTGCCGTAGACTCCGTATTTATCAGCACATTGTGAATCCATAATATTAAACAATACATTTGTAATGACCACATATTTATATTTCATGAATTATCTCTCCTTCGTATGTCATATTACATCTAGACATAAGTTGATATTTTTAAAAAAACAACATAATTTTGATTTTGCAAAAATACGTGTCTCTTTAAGATACTATGGTTATATTGAAACATGAATTATGACTACAAAATACTCATTTTTACTAGAATTACCTGATTATGTAGTTACCAAACAGCTGTTTAACATCGTTATCTGTTGCGGACTTAGCAGTATACTGTATGTTAGGAAATTCAGGTATAGACTTTATCGTCAGCTTTGCAATGTAATCTGTAAGCTTCTGTAAAGACTGCAACATTTTTCCATCGTTTCGTGTCTTGTTGAGTTCATGTATTTTCTTGTCTAAGTCGCGTCCTGCCTTCAAATCCATTTGAGTATCTTCCAATAGCTTTGTCAATTTGTTCCTTTCCTTCCTGGATTGATCCTTGACCGATGCAATCTTCTCTGAGATACATTTATCAACCATAGTCTTTATCTTTGTACCTTCTTCTGTAATAGCTTTGACTATTCCTTCCACCTTCATATCAAATGCCTTCAGACCTTCTTCTATCTGCTTCATGTTTTGGGTTGTCTCATGTACCTTACTACGCAGGTCTGTTGTATTCGTCTCCTTCAGCTGTGATATGCTGTCGAGAAGCTTGGAAAAGGCATGCCCTGAGTGACTGCCAGTCACACAACTGCTACATACCGCTACGTTACATGTATTACATACAAAACTTACGTCTTCATTGTGGTCTTTACATTTTGATTTACTTTCCGGTATAACATCAGAGGAAGACTGGAACTGGTGGTGCTTTGTCACTCTCTGCCGTTTATGAAAGCCTTTACAATTGTCACAAAAGTACTGTTCACACTCTAAGCAGTAATGAGATCCAGAGGCACTTACACAAATCTCACAAGTTTTAGATGCTGCCTGTGCCATTTTGTCGCTTATCATGTTGAATGTGTAACACACAGGTAAGGTATATAACCAATGACAACAACGTTCTATATTTAAATCAATATCGGTTATATATGTATGTCGTGTATTTAATGAAACACTTTAAGTTATAATAAGGATATCATTTGAATATTTTATATAAAGTCTTCATTGTATTGACTACTGGACTATGGTACGGCTTTAATAATGAAATTGGTCATTGACCTGGATTTATGATAAACTAATGTTAACATAATGTATATAAACAGTTACAAGTATAATTATATTATCATAACTGCAGTATGTATAGATAGACTTATATAAACAATTACAAGTATAATTATATTATCATAACTGCAGTATGTATAGATAGACTTATATAAACAATCACAAGTATAATTATATTATCATAACTGCAGTATGTATAGATAGACTTATATAAACAATTACAAGAATAATTATATTATCATAACTGCAGTATGTATAGATAGACTTATCACACTGTGGGAAATATTATATCGCAAGTCAGATGTGTACGAAATCCTAAAAATATTTATTTCAAAAACATAAACTTTACACAGCAAAAGTTTTATTATATTCACGAGTCCTGCTGTTTTCATTTTATATGTATAATCAAGATATAGATTTAAATGAAACTGTTCTACAATTTAATTAAACCGTATCCGCTCAATATATGTTCAATGTAAATGGATTTGTGACTTGTGACTACGGTGATATTCTCAGGTGATATTAGCCGTTAATAAATATCAAACTGAATAAAACATCTACCAGAAACGTGGAAAGATCACACATCTTTAGTTATACAAAGCAACTAGCATAGTCTGAAGATCTTGTGAACGGATTCGAAATATCCAAATAAATATTTTGAATTTTTGCCGCAAATTATCATCAAACAATGAAACTTTTCTTTGCACATGATATGTAAATAATTGTGTATTCGTACATCCATAATATGATTATTATTCAAATAAATAAAATAATCTGTTACTTTGTTGAACAAATTGTAGAGATTGACACCTTAGATGTTTCAGGATGGTAAGCAATTATATACAGTCGCAGAAAATAATTATATTTATAAGTACGTCTGAGTCAGTGACAACTCTACAACAGATGTATCCATCGGATCGCCATCAATGATGGTGATACATGGCTGTGTACATAATGTATATACAACTCGTCTAAACATCAACCCAACAATGTTAGATCTGTAAATTTGCTTTCGCAAATTTATGGTTCTTCCCTCGCCGGGATTCGAACCCATGCTACTGTGATATCGTGACACCAAATCGCCTGCACTGCAGCCGTCCCGCTAGACCACACGACATGTATATTACATTAATTTGTAGGATCCTTTACTATAGATAATTTAGCTGATCTGTAACAATAACATCTTCATGCCTTATATATCATGTACTGTAGTACGAGTTGTATATACATTATGTACACAGCCATGTATCGCCATCATTGATGGCGATCCGATGGATACATCTGTTGTAGAGTTGTCACTGACTCAGACGTACTTATATATATATATATATATATATATATATATATATATATATACCAACAAGATACACAGCTAAACCATATTGATAGAATAACCAACTTGTAATTTATCATATGACACAAACCCATGAACATTATATAAGTTATACTTATAGATTATCGTTGAGTTGATCATCTCATGACGATTTGAGATGACCAATGATAATCTGTCTATCGCTATTAATTTTACCTATGACGACGTTGTCAATTTCATGTCATTTTCTTTAGGAACGCCACGTGCCTGCTTAGTTTCTAGGGATAATTATCCATCACAAGCGAGTAGCATGATATGAAAAATATCACAAAAAAAGATCAAAGAAAAAAGTCACAAAATAGCGATAAACTCATTTATGCACAATAGTTATATACAATAATCAAAAGATATGTAATATATTTGATATACACAATTTTTAGATGGTGACGTTCCCTTGTCACCATCTTACGGTGTTTATATATCTCAACTTGTACGATTCGCTCGTGTATGTAACAATGTTTTAGATTTTAACGAGAGAAATTTATGTATTACTGAAAAATTATTACACCAGGGTTTTCGATATCACAAACTAGTCAAAACATTTACTAAATTTTATCATCGGTATAAAGACATTATTCGTGAATATAGCTCAACATGCAGACTTTTAATACGTTCAGGTATTTCACATCCAATTTTTTATGGTAATATTCTTTATAAAGCACAAAGGTGTCAGTATTCACCTCAGAAACTTACAAAACCTTTGAATAGACTTATTAAGAAGGGATATAATTACGATACTGTTGTCAAGTCATTAAAGATTGCATATTTTGGCGTTAATATTGAGTCACTGATAAGGTCTTTGCATCGGAACTAAACACATTTATTTTAAAAACAGTTGTTGGCATGACACGGGTTATGTTCTTCTCATATATGTTATGATGGTATGATACTAAACCCCTAACGGGAAGGATTGTGCCTGATGTTCATATGATGAAATCATAATCTTTAAGTCAGTTTAGTTGAAGTCTGGAGCTGGCATGTCAGTTAACTGCTAGTAGTCTGTTGTTATTTGTATTATTGTCATTTTGTTTATTTTCTTTGGTTACATCTTCTGACATCAGACTCGGATTTCTCTTGAACTGAATTTTAATGTGCGTATTGTTATGCGTTTACTTTACTACATTGGTTAGAGGTATAGGGGGAGGGTTGAGATCTCACAAACATGTTTAACCCCGCCGCATTTTTGCGCCTGTCCCAAGTCAGGAGCCTCTGGCCTTTGTTAGTCTTGTATTATTTTAATTTTAGTTTCTTGTGTACAATTTGGAAATTAGTATGGCGTTCATTATCACTGGACTAGTATATATGTGTTTAGGGGCCAGCTGAAGGACGCCTCCGGGTGCGGGAATTTCTCGCTACATTGAAGACCTGTTGGTGACCCTCTGCTGTTGTTTTTTATTTGGGCGGGTTGTTGTCTCTTTGACACATTCCCCATTTCCATTCTCAATTTTACAATTGTAATATAAAAAAAGAAGATGTGGTATTATTGCCAATGAGACAACTATCCACAAAAGACCAAAATGACACAGACATTAACAACTATGGGTCACCGTACGGCCTTCAACAATGAGCAAAGCCCATACCGCATAGTCAGCTATAAAAGGCCCCAATAAGACAATGTAAAACAAAAAGAATTTCAGTCGTGCCTACAATTCGAAGTATTGTTCTGTATTGAAACCACTGTAATTTTTAATTCTTGGAAAAAAGAAAGGGCAATATAGGGATATTTTTCCAATCGCGGTTTGTATTGAGAATTAATGACAATTTGGGTTCACATTTATGTATAGGATTTGACTTCATTCCTTTCAAAATATTTTACATGTCTTTTGAACCTCTCTGGGAACAACAAACAAAACAAAATCCAAACTGAGGGCAATACGGGACTGTTTTTCTCTCTCTCAGTCATTGGGGCATATGATTTATTCTTTTGAATACTTTTTTATTGCAAAAATTAAGCCTTGATATGTAAAAATATTAGTTTTAATTTTGTATACAATTTTTAAAGTGATCAAAAGTCATAAAATTTCCACCTTTCTCTAACAAGTCATTAATCTGTCAAACTCCTTTCTTTGTCCAATCTTTATAAAATACCAAATGGTTACCAATCTTTATTCCATCATTCTTCCATACATGGCATGTGTTAATTGTTTATCGTTTCGTAGTCGTATATTTTACCTTGGCGGTGTCACGTTTTCTCTGACCTACACGTTTGAAATGTTCTCTTTGTAACGTTAGCTTCTTTCTGGACACTGGTTGGTATTTGTACATTGACAGTCACACACCATTTTCTTATTGTAACTTAATGGTTATTTTGTGTTGAAAATTGATCAAATTTTGCACTTTGTAAATACAGCTGTTTCGCGAACCATGCCTCTTTTGGGGAGATATATAATATCCATAGATATTTTGTTTCGTTTTACATACTGGTTCCCAGATATGATATCTATGTTTCAGCTCATAGAGACATAACTTGGGTATGTTACGGTATACATACACATGAATAGCGGTCAAATTGGATTCTGAGTAAGACCCAAAGTGAAGGCAGAGGTAGTACATAACTTGAATATAAGTTTAAAATCTTAAAAATTTTGGACATATTTAAATGTTGAAAATATGCCCGCGCAGTCCTATAATTTGACCATTGAGAAAGAACAATAGTGAATATGAACTTTTCATTCTGGGCTTTATTTTTTACGAAACTTAATAGTAAAAGTAACACAGTTTAAGCCATACCAGAAGATCCTTTATTAAATTGCATTGTCTTTATTTTCAAAAGTACATCCTGTAAGGGTTATGCATGTTTGAAGAAAAAAATGTTTGTTTGATAATTCTTGCTTACGTTGACAAATTTCTTGTAAAAATAACTAAATAGCCTCACCATAGATACATGGTTGGATGGCCAAGGCTTCAAACAGCCATGGTCGGCTGTAACAGGTTGAAGTCTTTACCTTGGAGTTATCAGGAGTGTCTAAGACCGGAAATACTAGTAACGGGACCATGGTCGGCTGTAACAGATGTATGTCTTTACCTTGGAGTTATCAGGAGTGTCTAAGACCGGAAATACTAGTAACGGGACCACCTGAGCTGGAAACACTTAAGAACGGATTAGCTTTTTGTTGTGTTTCTGGTGTTTTATGAATCGCTTACTTTAAGCGCATCCGATACAGTTTCAAGGGAGGTAACTTTTGGCGCAATGTTGAGCGTTCAAATTCCCGCAAAAGCCCACTTTCTGTGTGTCGTTATGCGTGTAATTATCTATAACAGAACAATATTTTGTATAACCGATGCTTCAATTTATGTTTCTCACACATGTTAACTGTTATACCGTTCATATTGATGCATTTGATTCTAACAGGATAAAGGTCTAATAAAATTATAAGAAATTAAACACATGTTAGGGACGACATCAAAAGTTCAATGTAGGATAAAAAACTTAATTCACATAGTTTTTTCACTGACACCCCCACCCCCCCTCTTAACTTAATTTGGGAAAAATTGATTTACCAATAGAGATATATGTAAAAATCGATTTTAGATATACAAAACTTGTAGAATTTTAACCCCCCACCCCCAAACTATTTGATTTAAGTTTTTTATCCTACATCGATCTTTTGATGTCGTCCCTTACTGATTCTGCTGTTTCACATTTTGAAGCTTCTGTGAGATCTTCAACAAAATATCGTTTATTGAGCGATCTCAAGACGACTGACCCTTTTGGTGTTACTAATATAATGCATGAAATGGATCCGTTTTTTGTGACATTTTATTACAGCTCAGAAAAGCAAAGTCAATATCAATTTGTGTGGAAGATTTTTAAAAATCTAAATACCGAAAGTTCAGGTACGTGAAGAAATAAATTTCCTCACGAAACATTTTATTTCATTTTTTTCCGCTAATATTATCAATAATTCAACTTGGAATAAAATAACAAAGTTCCAATATCCTCTGAATTGCCACATATCTTATCCAAATAAGGGCAATAACTAAAACATATATATTTTGGACTTTAAAACTTTTCACAAAGATCTTAGAGAAATGAAGGATTGACAGAAAATACAATGCAATTTCCAATATAATTATAATTTCCAAGGGCCATAACTGTTTCAAAAATAGTTGATAGGCACTAATTGTCGAACGTGTCCATAAGATATAAGTTTTATAACAAAAATGTACACGTGAAAAATCTTATAAACAGGAAGGACGGACAGAGGAACTAACGTGCGGTATTACAAAAATGTACACGTGAAAAATCTAATAAACAGGAAGGACAGACAGAGGAACGAACGTGCGGTATTACAAAAATATATACAGTTATTTACCAATAAAATTACGCTATAAGAGAAGTATTTGGATTTTAATCGTTATAATAAGAAGTGACTTGCTTCAAAATCGTAATTTGTACGGTATATGTTGAAATTTGGAAGAGAAATGAAATGGAACAAAACCAAAACCCCAATTATGGTGGATGTAAAGGTAACATGTCCAGTCATCCAGATATTAATACAATCGTTTTTCAAATAAAAAAT
Organism: Mytilus edulis; assembly: GCF_963676685.1. Lineage (NCBI taxonomy): Eukaryota > Metazoa > Mollusca > Bivalvia > Mytilida > Mytilidae > Mytilus > Mytilus edulis. The sequence continues at coordinate 77,878,289 of NC_092354.1, read as the reverse complement.
TATGAAAAATTTCAAAATTATTGTATAGTTTCTCTGTCTTGTAAAAGCCTCCTTTAACGAATTGTTTTTTGACAAGTTCCGTTTGCCACGTCCGGTCAGAATATGGACGTTGAATCCGATACCTCATGTAGATAGAACGTCATGCTTCCTGCAAGTTCAGAGCACTTACAGCAACTCTTGATTGCGTACGTCTGTTGAAAAGCCAAATATCTGTCCCTATCCAATTTACCCTAATTTTTTATTGACATTTCTAATATTCCGCCCATCATCATGGTCCACCTTCTAGTGCAAGACCTACTCTAATTTAGTTCTTGTCCTACATATGCATGAAATATTTGCCACTGGATGTAAAGAAGACAACAACAATCAATCAATCAATCAATCAGAATCGAGTTATGTTGAGTGTGTTACCTTGCTTTAGTATTTCTCCAACATAACTCAGTAACCACTCAGATGTATTCTCTATAATTCGCCGTTTCAGAATCTAATGCATCCTGGGTAATATTTTCAAAAGTGTACACCCCAACGTCCTGATTGGTTAAAAATGTCATAAACAATGGAAATTTAACCAATGACGTGGCGTTATTTTGATTTTTGGGTACGAACAATTAAATTACCCATGATTCTTTAGATTCTGAAACGGCTAATTCTTGTCAGAATTTCATGTTTTTTAAATTGTCCAAGAAATGAGTTTACAGTCAGTTTGACCAAAGAAAGCAAAAACAAATTAAGGAAACAGTTTTAATAAAAATTAAATCTTAGCATATTTCTATTTAATGCTTTACAGTACATTATAATAATACCAAGAACATTTTAAAATCTTTCAATTGTCTGATACAAAATTAAATAGCGTGATTACAAAGTAGTACATGTATTAGCAGCTGCTCTAGTATCAATTAACTTAATTGCAGGTATATTGAAATAAAGAAGACGCAAACATGTGTTGGTAAATGGAATCACTGTTCGACGAACATATATTTTGTTTTCTTCTTGCTAGACTATTATTCCATCTAAAAATAAAAAGAAGAAATTTAAAATAAAAAAAAGTAGCAGTGTTTTTTTTATTAGATTTTTTTGTTGTTTTTTTATTATCGGAAAATATGTTATGTTGGCATGTTTTTCAAGCAAAATGGCAACAAGAAATGTTTATACAAAATAAGAAGATGTTATCTAATCGCCAGTGAGATAACTCTCCATTAGAGACCAAATGACAACAGAAATAAGAAGATGTTATCTAATCGCCAGTGAGATAACTCTCCATTAGAGACCAAATGACAACAAAAATAAGAAGATGTTATCTAATCGCCAGTGAGATAACTTTTCATTAGAGACCAAATGACAACAAAAATAAGAAGATGTTATCTAATCGTCAGTGAGATAACTCTCCATTAGAGACCAAATGACAACAAAAATAAGAAGATGTTATCTAATCGCCAGTGAGATAACTCTCCATTAGAGACCAAATGACAACAAAAATAAGAAGATGTTATCTAATCGCCAGTGAGATAACTCTCCATTAGAGACCAAATGACAACAAAAATAAGATGTTATCTAATCGTCATTGAGATAACTCTCCATTAGAGACCAAATATGACAACAAAAATAAGAAGATGTTACCTAATCGCCAGTGTGATAACTCTCCATTAGAGACAAAATGACATAGAAGTTAACAATTATAGTTCACTGTACGACGGGGCCTCAGTGGCCGAGTGGTCTAAGTAGTTACTACTGGAATCACTAGCCAGTCAACACTGAGGTTGTGATTTCAAACCCCGCTCATGCGGGTGCACTCGACTCCAATCTTAATTGACTAGGACTGTCAGTTTTCCTATCGCAGTTCGGTGGTTTTTTCCACCAATAAAAAATGGCCACCACGAATTAGCCAAAAAACGGTGCCTAAAAGTGGCATTTAAACACCAAAAGTCAAAATCAAATCACTGTACGACCTTCAACAATGAGCAAAACCCAAACAACATAGGCCTAATTTATGAAAACAACAATGAACGAAATACATATATGATATACAGCAATAAACGACAACCACTGATGTAAAGGCTCCTTGGGACAGGCACATACAGAATGTAGCGGGGTTAAAGGTGTAAGCGGGCGCCAAAACCATCCCCTAACCTGGGACATGTTTATTTTTTCCAGGGTATGTTTTTCAAAAAATGCAAAATTCTCTGCTAAAATCCTATTTACTTCTACAATACGAACTCCTCTAAAACTCGGGCTTCATATCAATATTTTAATTGTTGGGGATCCTCATGTATGATTGAATCCTTTTTTAGATAACAGCCAATCAAATTGTTAATTCGGTAACGTAAGATTAGGAAATTCGGGTTGTGTCTTAATCCACTTTTTTCTACATGAGAAAAAACCTGTACTAAGTCAGGAATTTGATAGTTGTTTTCCATTTGTTTGATGTAAATGGGCTTTTGATTTTGCCATTTGATGAGGAACTTTCCGTTTTGAATTTTGCTTGGACTTCTGTATTTTATTTCAATTGTTTTACTTTTCTTAATTGTGACTAGTTCTCATTAAATCCCTGCTTGTCTTCTGATTTATAGTAAAGGTGATTTGATAGTTTAAATAAAAATAGATAATGCCTTTCTTCAAGTATTAGAAAATTCCATTCCTGTATCGAAATTTGCTGACTTGATTGAAAGTCTAGACATAAAGTGTTCTGCTCTTTTGCAACTTCAGATGGCGGAAGACTCCTAATAAAAAGTATACCACCTTTAACATAAAAGTGATCATCACTCAAAATCGTTTTGTAGGTTTATCATCAAAGTAACAGACCCATTGAAATTTTATAAAAGAATCAGAAAGTTGGCATCATCTATATAGTCATACTGCGATTCCGCGATGTCTACCAGCTCATACACATTGAATCTCTTTCTAGTATGTTTCGTTGTAGTGTTTTACAATACTGTATGCACGAAGTAGTAGTTTATGATAAATATAAATGTTTGAAATACTTAGGTTTTCTATCCAAGCAATATAATATATCAACCTGTATTGACAAAATCTGCCGGAATTTAATGGTCCTAAATAATCTTCTTCAATTTGTCCTTATTTTACTTTTTCGATTCGATCGTCACTTAATACTCATTGGTAGACGAAAAAAACTGACAACGCCATGGCTTAAGAACTGTATGTAAGCTAACATATCAAGGTCGACCTAACCCGCGGTCGAGACCCGTGGCAGCCCGCTACAAGCCGACCACGTACCTTACCCGCGGTCGACACCCGTGGCAGCCCGCTACAGGCCGGCCACGTACCCAACCCGCGGGAGTCAGATATGGTATTGGCAACTTATATGTTCATATCGGACAATTCTTATCCACGTATTAATCTAAAGTGCAATGTATAATTTTAAATCAAAATACATGTATAAATATAAACACAACGGGTATCTCAATGTGAAATCCGCGGACGGATCCGAATCCCGAGGACCAGTTACTGAAATGTTTGTAACGATGGGTATCCAGATTTTACCCACCGTTACAAACTTTTCAATAATTACTTCTCGGATCCCTCTACAGCTTCGGATCGGGATACCAGGTGCAATGAATATACCTGATACACATTTCTTGCATGAGAACACCAGTCCTCCAATACACAATATGGCACCAATTCCACAAAGAACACCAGTAGCGACGATAGCCCCTATAGCCATACTGAAATGTTAAAGTTAATATAAATCAAATATAAATTAATGTGTTTTGTTTGTTACAAAACATGTGCATGTGGCAACCGTTATGTCAATGACAGAAGATTTACTATTGCTTTCTGCGAGCTATATCATTTGTTTTAAAACAAAGTAATCAATACATTCAAACCGCAATGTTTACCTATGGTAATTGATCATAAAAAAAATATACTGACGGACTAAGACACGCAACATCATTTCATTAGTTTTTACACAAAAGTAATAACATATATTTTAATTTGTCATTTACGCTGGATCTACATCTATCTTCTGAATAAAATAAAAGGCAAAAATCAGCATGAAATTATTAACGAGGGATTTCCGATAGCTAAATAATTCTTTCATCTGGTTTTCTTTTTCAAAACATGCGTTGCATTGATGATATAAGTTTAATCTATTGAACGCTTTATTTTTATTTTGCAATGCCCCTACTCTCGGTGATGAAAATGTCAATCAAGCATTCGGATTGTTCAAACAGGGACGAGTGCGCAAATCGCAAGATTGACCCATTTATTTTGTTATGTTAATGAAATGAACGTGCTTGTTTAGCCTGATATACCTCCAATTGAACACATGTGGGGTGAGTTGGATAGTTGGACAGTTGAGTCCGCTCTCATCCGAATCCCGATTGTCAACCAGACACACAATGTGTACACCATTACGTAAATCCGATAACTGCGTCTGCTCATTGGTTTATGGACTATTTAAGCGCGTACAGATGTTTTCATGTAGCTGTCTTATTTGATGTGCACAATGTAACCTAAAATTAATTTACATTGCGTACATATATGAGTTTCTAAACAACAGCAATTAGCTGTAAATTCAACCTATAGTAAATGATTCCGCAAGTTGAACTTTTTCAATACGGTATGTAATTTTCTCAATGTTGAAGGCCGTAAAGTTGCCTAGAATAATTGCTAACATCCACTTCATTTGAATTTTGGTGGATAGCTGCCTTTTGGCAACCATATCATATCTCATTAACACATCTCTTAATTTTCATATTAACCCATCCCATGATATGCCGGCATTTTGGCAATTCCTGCATTGTGGTTAACCTTCTGTCCGTTATTTATCATGTACTGTACCAACCTTGTTGGCTCGTTCGAGGCAGCAGCATTTTCATTGTGTATAGATCCTAAAATAGAAAAACAAATACAATATATAGATAACATTATCTGTATTTGGCAAACCTTCTGGAATTTTGTGTCCTCAATGCTCTTCAGCTTCGTACTTTATTTTGCCTTTTTAACTTGTTTGATTGAAGCGTCACTAATGAGTCTTTTGTAGATGAAACTCGCGTATGACATACAACATTTTTTGTCCTGGTATCTCGGATGAATTTGCTCAAAACGGTTCAACATAAAGGTTTATACTATTAAGTTCTCGCTCAGATTTGTTCAATTAGTAAAAATAGTTAATAACACTATATAGGAAAACATAGAACTCCATTTTGTCATAAGACACTGTCAAACATCCAAACATACTATCCACACTCATCTGTGTCCATACTTGTCCAATAGGTATAAATAATTTGCAGCAAGTAGTTTAGCCAAATAGTACCTAAATATTCGTGGATATATTATGTGTCTTGTATGGATTTTTCTTGCATCCTGTTGCAACAATTTCAACAGTCAGCAATATATATACCGTATAGTAAGCTAGAAAAATCACTGGATTAAAGCTCCTTACAATATATATATACCGTATAGTAAGCTAGACAACCATTGAATTAAAGCTCCTTACAATATATATACCGTATAGTAAGCTATACAATCACTGGATTAAAGCTCCTTACAATATATATACCGTATAGTAAGCTAGACAACCATTGAATTAAAGCTCCTTACAATATATATACCGTATAGTAAGCTAGACAACCATTGAATTAAAGCTCCTTGCAATATGTATACCGTATAGTAAGCTAGACAATCACTGGATTAAAGCTCCTTACAATATATATACCGTATAGTAAGCTAGACAACCATTGAATTAAAGCTCCTTACAATATATATACCGTATAGTAAGCTAGACAACCACTGAATTAAAGCTCCTTACAATATATATACCGTATAGTAAGCTAGACAACCATTGAATTAAAGCTCCTTACAATATATATACCGTATAGTAAGCTAGACAACCACTGAATTAAAGCTCCTTACAATATATATACCGTATAGTAAACTAGACAACCACTGAATTAAAGCTCCTTACAATATATATACCGTATAGTAAGCAAGACAACCACTGAATTAAAGCTCCTTACAATATATATACCGTATAGTAAGCTAGACAACCACTGAATTAAAGCTCCTTACTTAGAACAGTCAGCAATATATATATACCGTATAGTAAGCTACACAACCACTGAATTAAAGCTCCTTCAATATATATACCGTATAGTAAGCTAGACAACTACTGAATTAAAGCTCCTTACAATATATATACCGTATAGTAAGCTAGACAACCACTGAATTAAAGCTCCTTACAATATATATACCGTATAGTAAGCTAGACAACCACTGAATTAAAGCTCCTTACTTAGAAGAGTCAGCAATATATATACCGTATAGTAAGCTAGACAACCACTGAATTAAAGCTCCTTACAATATATATACCGTATAGTAAGCTAGACAACTACTGAATTAAAGCTCCTTACAATATATATACCGTATAGTAAGCTAGACAACCACTGAATTAAAGCTCCTTTCAATATATATACCGTATAGTAAGCTAGACAACCACTGAATTAAAGCTCCTTACAATATATATACCGTATAGTAAGCTAGACAACCACTGAATTAAAGCTCCTTACAATATATATACCGTATAGTAAGCTAGACAACCACAGATTAAAGCTCCTTACTTAGAACAGTCAGCAATATATATACCGTATAGTAAGCTAGACAACCACTGAATTAAAGCTCCTTACAATATATATACCGTATAGTAAGCTAGACAATCACTGAATAAAAGCTCTTTACAATATATATACCGTATAGTAAGCTAGACAACCACTGAATTAAAGCTCCTTACTTAGAACAGTCAGCAATATATATACCGTATAGTAAGCTAGACAACCACTGAATTAAAGCTCCTTACAATATATATACCGTATAGTAAGCTAGACAACTACTGAATTAAAGCTCCGTACAATATATATACCGTATAGTAAGCTAGACAACCACTGAATTAAAGCTCCTCACAATATATATACCGTATAGTAAGTTAGACAACTACTGAATTAAAGCTCCTTACAATATATATATATACCGTATAGTAAGCTAGACAATCACTGAATTAAATCTCCTTACAATATATATACCGTATAGTAAGCTAGACAACCACTGAATTAAAGCTCCTTACAATATATATACCGTATAGTAAGCTAGACAACCACTGAATTAAAGCTCCTTACAATATATATACCGTATAGTAAGCTAGACAACTACTGAATTAAAGCTCCTAACAATATATATACCGTATAGTAAGCTAGACAATCACTGAATTAAAGCTCCTTACAATATATATACCGTATAGTAAGCTAGACAACCACTGAATTAAAGCTCCTTACAATATATATACCGTATAGTAAGCTAGACAACCACTGAATTAAAGCTCCTTACAATATATATACCGTATAGTAAGCTAGATAACCACTGAATTAAAGCTCCTTACAATATATATACCGTATAGTAAGCTAGACAACCACTGAATTAAAGCTCCTTACAATATATATACCGTAGTAAGCTAGACAATCACTGAATTAAAGCTCCTTACTTGGAACAGACACATAAACATTGCGGGCGTTCCCCCTCCTCTCTCACTTTCTTAACTATTGTAACAGAACACTCAAGAACGTCCCCCCTCCTCTCTCACTTTCTTATCTAGTGTAACAGAACACTTAAGAACGAACTGGAAAGGGTCAACTAATCGATACTAAGCACAAATAAAACTTATAGAAAAATCAAAGATAGATCAAAAGTCCTTACTAGGGGGTGCATATTATTGGTGCTATGCATCGGAAGAGTTCTTTGTTTTCTACATATTTTATAATGGACAGTGAGTAATTCGTTGCTGTCTTATTTTGCATCTGGTATTGGCCCCTGGACGTTAAGCAAAACACTCACGCCAGCTTATTTAAGACGCACGCTTTGGGGTACTCTCTACTGATGAATCAATGTCAAAATTCTACAAATAATGAAATTAATATGTTATATCCTCGGGGCAAAAGGTACGATGAACTCCTACAAATATTATTTCCATGGGATTTTATTTCTGGTCAATTAATGCAATCTTAAACATGCGGCGATTGAAAAAACTCACATCGCCGACTATACGATATGAGTTTTTTTCCTCATTGTTGAAGACCGTACGGTTGCCTATAATTGCTTACATCCACTTTATTGGGACTTTGGTGGATAGTTGTCTCATTAATAATTATACCTCATCGCATTATTTGTATATTTATACGTATAGGACATACCTTGTGCACCTACTTGGCATACTATAGCTGCACAAAGAACAAATACAATCAACTTCAACTTTGTCATACTTCAGCTTTACGTAAAATCCATCACCCTTAAAAGAAATAAACACGATATAGCACCTGTAAAAATGATACAAGGATAATGTTTATATACCTCCGGTATTGTATTGAAAATCATTTATATCTACAAAATGTTCAAATGTTAGTAGTACCTAGATTTATGAAATACGACTTTACTAGTAAGTAAGAAATGTGTTTTCTCAAGGACAATAAATAATCATGAACTTTTACATTGACGTTGGCATTGATAATAAGCTTTTAAAGGGGGCGACCATTTGATATATGATAACAATGTGATATATTTTATGAAAAATGTAGCTACATAATTTGAAAAACAAAATGTATCGGTCAGACTTGGGGTCAATTACATTGGAATGTAATTAATTAAATTACACATTACATTGCAAAAATGATCAATTACACTAATTACACATTACACAGTTTTCGAAATGTAATTAATTAAATTACAATTACTTTACTAAAGTAATTAATTAAATTACACATTACATTTTATCATAATATTTTTTTAACAATATTATACATGTATATAAAATCCATGTGTAAAATATGCATGACAGACCGATAAGCATAGTTTAAGCATTGCATTTGATAATTATCTTTAGTAATTTTAATGTTTTGTCATTTAGTCTGCATATCTCTGGTCTGAACACTTTGACAGCAATCTAAAGTTTTTCTACAGGAGCTTATGTGGGAGATATTGCTTGATCAGAACATGGAAGTTCCATGATTAGAAGATGTGTTGATAGGAGAGGGAATTTGTTCATAACTACTTGGCAATAAATTAAGGGGTATCTCAGAATTGAACTCATTTAAATAAAACATATTATAAATAAAGAAATTATAAATTAATTAAAAGTTTGTTTTTTTTTTACTTTAAAAAATATTAAATAGTGTGCTTGTCACAATATTGAAAACAATTTTTAGTACAAACAATGTGCATAATGTCTAAATATAAGCAATACATGTATTTCACTAATTAGATAAAAATACATGTAAAAGTGGCATTGTCCCTTGACATTTTAATCTAAATAATTGCTGTTTGTTTTTACAGCTATTAATTTTTATTTCTATAATCCTTTTGTGTATACTAATTTGACAAAATGATTGTGTGCAGTGATTTTAAATTCTAATTACCTGTATAAGAAAAAAAATTCACTGAGACACATTTTTGGGGGTTTGTTTAACAAGGTGGTTAATAACTTATCAATTTATTTAGTTAACAAAGATCTTTCTAAAAAACTGAACACCACATATATAAATATTCTTACATTTTATTTTTAATTATAAGACTATTCAGAAAAAAAATTCTGTAGGTCAAATAAATAATATAAAAACTTCAGAATAAATTACAGACTTCATATATTAAAGAAGTATGTGATATCAATATTTTAAAATACATATAATTTAAAAATTTATATTATTAAACACAAATCCTTATCTTTAACACAATAAAAGTACATGTAATTGAAATGTAATTCAAAAGTAATTGAGCATTACCTGCTTTTTTCAATGTAATTAATTAAATTACCATTACATGTAATTAAAAAAATGCTCAATTACACATTACATTCAATTACATGGAAAATTGTAATGCATTACACTTAATTACCATTACATTTTCAATTACCCCATCCCTGGTATCGGTTTACAATATAACATTACACGTTAAGGCTTCTAATTTATATAAACAGTTTATGCGGACAAGGTTATACTCGCCGCGAATTAGCCTTTGTGTGCTAATGCGACGTAAAGCAACCAACAATCAACGGACAAGTTTAAATACCAATATATACGGACAATCATCAATTTACCAGTCCTCTTTAATGTTTCACACAAGGAGATAATGCTAGAGCATTAAGACACTATCGGCACTAGTTGTTAATTTATGTGTCATTTGGTCTCTTGTGGGGAGTTGTCTTATTAGCAATTAAACCATAAACCATATCTGTTTTACTTCTTTTTATATAATTACACTCCCCCGCCATTTGAGCTTTAGCATTGTGTATTCTGACTATGTATGCTGCGTAAGAGCATACACAATTATAAAGCTCACAAAGCGGGAGGGTTTTAAGTTTGAAAATTACTAGATTTGACTTATGTTACAGAGGTTGATTTAAAGAGAGGCGGGGCCCTAATAATGCAAAAATATAGTATGAGTCCACGTTTTGCTTTATACAAGTATCTGGCAACACTACGCTCTACTTTCTGTTTTATATACCTTTCGGGAACTTCTGGTCTTCCAAAGTGCATCACACCTTCATAATTGATGCTTGTTTAGGGGGAGGGTATCAATATCCCATATTCCATTAAGTTTTTATCCCAATATCCCGTATCCCTATTATGTTTACCCCTAATATCCCAATAAATATTTTTTACAAATATCCCATATCCCTAAAACTATTTTGAAATATCCCAAAAAATCATTATAAATTCATTCCAAGCCCATGCATGTTTCTCCTCATCATCACAACGTCAACAATTTTGACTGGGAAAACAAACTGTGTTAAAGGAAATTTACAGTGCATACTTCCAGTGTTAAATATGAATATATGTGTCCAAAAGATGAAGTGTTCCATCTTATCTAGCCTTGCATAACAATCTCTTTTTATGTGATCTTAAACGATAAATTTAGTGTAAGGAGTCTAGTTTCAGACTTTTTTTTAATTGTTCAAACCGTGATGCATATGACTGTAATATTTCATTTTGATAGCATTCTTCTTTTATTGATAAGAAACTTCATCCTACACGTTAACCTATGTTGGAAAGAACAGAAGGACTCAACCCTGTCTCTTGTCCGAGATTGCTCTGACATCCAACGGCTGTTTTGCCAGACAAGCTGAGACTGTAGGACGTCAGAGCACGTCCATATCAAAAAGTGGATATTTAGCATGCAAGTTCAATAACTCAAAATTTAACACAAGAAAGCTTTCTGGTAATGTACCTACATTACACTTAACTGTTGCAATATTTTTTACAGCAGACAAAATTTGCACAGCCCTTGTTTTGCAAAGAAATAACACAACATTTGACTCTGTGATCTTGAACTTTATGAATTACATAGATCCCAATATTTTTGTTACTTTTTTTTAATTTCCTTCCTCACAACACCAGTAATAGAAAGAAAATATATTAATTTACATTGATTATGTAGTAATTATTCGTTATTAACATAGTTTATACGGCGAAATATCTACTTTTTGATATGGGATGTGCTCTGACGTCCCTCGGCCCCAGCTTGTCTGGCAAAACAGCCGTTGCACATCAAAGCAATCTGTGAAACGTGGAGACCTCTGAAGATCCTCGCCACATAAAAAATAAGAGGTAAAACACTAGAAAATATCCTGTAATCATATAAAGCATCAAAACAAATAAAAACATTGACAACAATAAGGCTTAACTCATCAGATGGATACATCTAACAAAAATCTATGATTATTTCAAAAAAATTATCAATGCATATTAGCATATAATATATAAAAAAAAGATGTGGTATGATTGCAAATGAGACAAATCGTCACAAGAGACCATGTGACACAGACATTAACAACTATAGGTCACCGTAAGACCTTCAACAATGAGCAAATCTCATACCGCATAGTTAGCTATAAAAGGTCCTGTAATGACAATTGTAGAAAAATTCAAACGAGAAATATAACGGCCTAATTTATGTATAAAAAAAATGAACAAAAAAACAAAGATATAACACTGAACCAAACGACAACCACTGAATTAAAGACTCCTGACTTTTGACAGGCACATACATACAGAATGTGGCGAGGTTAAACATGTTAGCGGGATCCCAACCCTCCCCTTAACCCGGGACAGTAGTGTAACAGTACAACATAATAAGAACGAACTATACAAATAAGTTGGAAAAGGCTTAACTCATCAGATGGATACAAATGGAAATACATCTAACAAAAACAGAGATTGGACGTGACCGAGTACTTGTACATCCCATCAACAAAATGACACTAAGTCAGATCTTAGAGTACTCGCAGTTACTGACAGCTAGTTCAAAGCCAATTACAACTAATAAAAAGTAATGCATCTGAGATTAAATTATCAATCATTACACATCCAGTATCCAATGGCACGGTAAACAACATCTCCGTAAAAATGAGATGGTCGAACCAAACTTCAAAACCAAATCTAGAATTTAGTAAAAGATTTTAAGTGATTTGTGGTAACGAAATCCCTGACTTAATAATTTACCACGAATTTATAGATTTCGTTCATTAAATTCCAAAACGTTACAGCAGACACGGGCATAGCGGAGGAGTTGTGATATACAAACACCGTAAGATAGTGCCAAAGGAACATCACCATCCCAAAAAGGGAAATTAACAATAAGGAACGAAGTATGGAAAGCAAAACAAATACTTTTAAAATTATCAGTACATATGAGCATATAAATATCGAAAATAGACCACTACTTTTCGTTTGGGTTTGGATGACTTTTAAATAAAACGACCATAAACTCAATTAAAATCAACAAAGCACTAAAATGACCTTTAATATTAAACTTTTTGGGGCAATTTTATCCAGTGAGATGTAAATATTTCTGTACTTAACTTTTAAATTCCACTTATTTTTTTTCCATGTTAACAACTCAATATCCTTATCAATGCATTAATATCCCATATCCCATTTACTTTTAGGACAAATATCCCATATCCCTAAAATTAAAATGGCAAATATCCCGTATCCCAATATACCCTATACAAGCCTCATAATTTGAAGGCTAACTTAATTACCTGATGTAATTATTCCAAACACAGAAAGTAAAAGTGTTGTTTTTTTTTCAGACGCTTGTAAGCAAAGCGTGGCCTCTAGATTTGTTTTTTTTAATCAGATTGTCAACCAACAGGATTTGATCAAAATTTCAGTAGCACATTTTGCAAAATCCTTATAAAGGTAAAGTGACTTTTTAGTGAAAATCCTTTGGAAAAGAATTTCAAAATTTATTGCAATACCTCCCTTGTGTTTAAAAAAAAATAATTATCATTTACACACATTTCTGATGGTAACATTAGAAATAATAGAAAAAAAACATTTTAAGTTACTTAACGTCCAGTAGCAAATAGTTCATGCATGTTATGGACGAAAACAGATCAACAATAGAATATGACAGAAATGAACTGTAATAGAGGACGCCCGGGCTAAAGGTCTTGGAATTTTTGACTGCAACTAGAAATTGATGGTATATATATATATGATTGTGACAGGCATTTTTACTCTCAACAGGCCACTTACAAACCCTTCAAAGTCAAAGAATTGTTGCAAAGGTTCTTAACGTGCAGAGACTCTGACACTCTCTTTACATTAGGCCTCGGATTTAACACTGACCGGACGTGACTGTGTACTTGTACATCCCGCACAGCCAAACTGATACCCAATTTTGGCAAGGCATGCGTGTAGCTACGGTTACATCAAAACGCCCGAGCGCGCACACGAAATTTGTAAGAAAACAAAATAATCTAAAAAAATAAAGGAATAATTATTGGTTAAAACCACACGAGCATTGTTGTTTTCTCTTCGATGACTGTGAAGAAAAAATTGAAAAAAAAATATTTTTAAATCAGATGTTATCATAATTATTATATATTTGTTCATTTCTTTAAAAATCTGAATCTACTTTGAAATAATACTCAATTTCCTACTAAAGTTTTTTATTATACAGTATATATAGGGAAGACGAGATACGATACGTAGTTTTTATTTCTATATTACACCTGATCATCTATGGTGGGATGATATCCTATGCGATAAAATTGAGATTGGAAATAGGGAATGTGTCAAAGAGAGAACAACCCGACTAAAGAGCGGAAAATAGCTGAAGCCTCAATACAGCGAGAAAATCCCCCACCCGGAAGCGTTCTTCAGCTGGCCTCTAAACAAAAAATGTGTACTAGTTCAGTGATAAGGAACGTCATACTCAACTCCGAAATATATAAAAGAAATTAAAATAAAAAATCATAAAAGATTAACCGGTGCATTACGTTTTCGCGCATTACCATTACATTTGCGCGCAAAAATCATTACGTTTGCGCGCAGAATTTGATTACAATTGCGCGCATTTTTTTGACAGGTAAACTCAGGTAAAATACAGGTAACAATACTTATTTATTTATAATTTGCTAAATCATTTACAAGTATAAGTACTAATTCCGTTAGTCTTATTCCCAAGCGCACCAACGATGAGGTGGAAGTGGGATTTTGAGCAAGATAAGTCCGTTTTATTATGCATAAGGACTAAATCCTAGAAATATATATATACAGATAAAAATGTTAAAATGTTAAAAACTCCATGTTTGTGCCTTGGTTTGTTTTTACAACCTAACTTAAATTATTTACTTATTTTCAAAACGATCACTATTCGTTGAAACACTTTTCAGTCTGAAATATTCGTAATGAAGTTACATGTATGCCTTATGCTTTACTACGGAATGATCACTTACGACTTGGTCTTAAATCTTCCTAAAACATGATCAAGTATTGTCTCACCTATGATTAGAACTCAATATGAACAATATAGAATTTGAATTAAGAAATATTTTCAAAATTTATAATTGATAGTCATATTTCTTATGAAAATGAAAAAAAATATATATAGTCAATTATAATCTAATTTATTTTTTATTTATTTTTTTATCTGAGTTTACTTGTAAAATGAATGCGCGCAAATGTAATCAAAAGCTGTGCGCAAACGTAAAACATTTTAATCCCCAAATGCGCGCAAACGTAGTGCGCCCAGATTAACACAGGCCAGAGGCTCCTCACTTGGGACAGGCGCAAAAATGCGGCGGGAATAAACATGTTTTTCAACCCTCCCCCTATACCTCTAGCAAATGTAGAAAAAAACACACAGCAATACGCACAGTAAAATTCAGGTTAAAAGAAGTCCGAGTCCGATGTCAGAATATGGAACAAAAGAAACTAAACAAAATGACAATGACAATGATTCATAAATTAACAAAGGACTACTAGCAGTTACTGACATGCCATCCCCAGACCTCAGTTAAAGTGATTGAAAGATTCAACCAGAGACTGAATGCCATAGAAAATATCAACCAAGGATCACAGTAGACCTACAACAATGAGCAAAATCCATACCGCATAGTAAGTTATTAATGGCTCCGATCCAATGACAAATGTAAAATTATTTAAACGAGAAAACTAACGCCCTAATTTAAGTGCAAAACAATAAACGACAATCAAACATAATATACAGCAATAAACGACTATAACTGAATTCCAAGCTTCTGAATAGACACAAACACACACAACATGTGATATACAGCAATAAACGACTATAACTGAATTACAAGCTTCTGAATAGACACAAACACACACAGAATGTGATATACAGCAATAAACGACTATAACTGAATTACAAGCTTCTGAATAGACACAAACACACACAAAATGTGATATACAGCAATATACGACTATAACTGAATTACAAGCTTCTGAATAGGCACAAACACACACAAAATGTGATATACAGCAATAAACGACTATAACTGAATTACAAGCTTCTGAATAGACACAAACACACACAAAATGTGATATACAGCAATATACGACTATAACTGAATTACAAGCTTCTGAATAGGCACAAACACACACAAAATGTGATATACAGCAATAAACGACTATAACTGAATTACAAGCTTCTCAATAGACACAAACACACACAGAATGTGATATACAGCAATAAACGACTATAACTGAATTACAAGCTTCTGAATAGACACAAACACACACAAAATGTGATATACAGCAATAAACGACTATAACTGAATTACAAGCTTCTGAATAGACACAAACACACACAAAATGTGATATACAGCAATAAACGACTATAACTGAATTACAAGCTTCTGAATAGACACAAACACACACAAAATGTGATATACAGCAATAAACGACTATAATAAACGACTATAACTGAATTACAAGCTTCTGAATAGGCACAAACACACACAAAATGTGATATACAGCAATAAACGACTATAACTGAATTACAAGCTTCTGAATAGGCACAAACACACACAAAATGTGATATACAGCAATAAACGACTATAACTGAATTGTAACCTTCTGAATAGGCACAAACACACACAAAATGTGATATACAGCAATAAACGACTATAACTGAATTACAAGCTTCTGAATAGGCACAAACACACACAAAATGTGATATACAGCAATAAACGACTATAACTGAATTACAAGCTTCTGAATAGGCACAAACACACACAAAATGTGATATACAGCAATAAACGACTATAACTGAATTACAAGCTTCTGAATAGACACAAACACACACAAAATATGATATACAGCAATAAACGACTATAACTTAATTACAAGCTTCTGAATAGACACAAACACACACAAAATGTGATATACAGCAATAAACGACTATAACTGAATTACAAGCTTCTGAATAGACACAAACACACACAAAATGTGATATACAGCAATAAACGACTATAACTGAATAACAAGCTTCTGAATAGGCACAAACTCACACAAAATGTGATATACACCAATAAACGACTATAACTGAATTGCAAGCTTCTGAATAGGCACAAACACACACAGAATGTGATATACACCAATAAACGACTATAACTGAATTACAAGCTTCTGAATAGGCACAAACTCACACAAAATGTGATATACACCAATAAACGACTATAACTGAATTACAAGCTTCTGAATAGGCACAAACACACACAAAATGTGATATACAGCAATAAACGACTATAACTGAATTACAAGCTTCTGAATAGGCACAAACACACACAAAATGTGATATACAGCAATAAACGACTATAACTGAATTGTAACCTTCTGAATAGGCACAAACACACACAAAATGTGATATACAGCAATAAACGACTATAACTGAATTACAAGCTTCTGAATAGGCACAAACACACACAAAATGTGATATACAGCAATAAACGACTATAACTGAATTACAAGCTTCTGAATAGGCACAAACACACACAAAATGTGATATACAGCAATAAACGACTATAACTGAATTACAAGCTTCTGAATAGACACAAACACACACAAAATATGATATACAGCAATAAACGACTATAACTTAATTACAAGCTTCTGAATAGACACAAACACACACAAAATGTGATATACAGCAATAAACGACTATAACTGAATTACAAGCTTCTGAATAGACACAAACACACACAAAATGTGATATACAGCAATAAACGACTATAACTGAATAACAAGCTTCTGAATAGGCACAAACTCACACAAAATGTGATATACACCAATAAACGACTATAACTGAATTGCAAGCTTCTGAATAGGCACAAACACACACAGAATGTGATATACACCAATAAACGACTATAACTGAATTACAAGCTTCTGAATAGGCACAAACTCACACAAAATGTGATATACACCAATAAACGACTATAACTGCATTACAAGCTTCTGAATAGGCACAAACACACACAACATGTGATATACAGCAATAAACGACTATAACTGAATTACAAGCTTCTGAATAGACACAAACACACACAAAATGTGATATACAGCAATAAACGACTATAACTGAATTACAAGCTTCTGAATAGACACAAACACACACAAAATGTGATATACAGCAATAGACGACTATAACTGAATTGCAAGCTTCTGAATAGGCACAAACATACACAAAATGTGATATACAGCAATAAACGACTATAACTGAATTACAAGCTTCTGAATAGACACAAACACACACAAAATGTGATATACAGCAATAAACGACTATAACTGAATTACAAGCTTCTGAATAGGCACAAACTCACACAAAATGTGATATACACCAATAAACGACTATAACTGAATTGCAAGCTTCTGAATAGGCACAAACACACACAGAATGTGATATACACCAATAAACGACTATAACTGAATTACAAGCTTCTGAATAGGCACAAACTCACACAAAATGTGATATACACCAATAAACGACTATAACTGAATTACAAGCTTCTGAATAGGCACAAACACACACAACATGTGATATACAGCAATAAACGACTATAACTGAATTACAAGCTTCTGAATAGACACAAACACACACAAAATGTGATATACAGCAATAAACGACTATAACTGAATTACAAGCTTCTGAATAGACACAAACACACACAAAATGTGATATACAGCAAAAGACGACTATAACTGAATTGCAAGCTTCTGAATAGGCACAAACATACACAAAATGTGATATACAGCAATAAACGACTATAACTGAATTACAAGCTTCTGAATAGGCACAAACACACACAAAATGTGATATACAGCAATAAACACCTATAACTGAATTACAAGCTTCTGAATAGGCACAAACACACACAAAATGTGATATACAGCAATAGACGACTAGAACTGAATTGCAAGCTTCTGAATAGGCACAAACACACACAAAATGTGATATACAGCAATAGACGACTATAACTGAATTGCAAGCTTCTGAATAGGCACAAACACACACAAAATGTGATATACAGCAATAAACGACTATAACTGAATTACAAGCTTCTGAATAGGCACAAACACACACAAAATGTGATATACAGCAATAAACGACTATAACTGAATTACAAGTTTCTGAATAGGCACAAACACACACAACATGTGATATACAGCAATAAACGACTATAACTGAATTGCAAGTTTCTGAATAGGCACAAACCCACACAAAATGTGATATACAGCAATAAACGACTATAACTGAATTACAATCTTCTGAATAGACACAAACACACACAAAATGTGATATACAGCAATAAACGACTATAACTGAATTACAAGCTTCTGAATAGACACAAACACACACAAAATGTGATATACAGCAATAAACGACTATAACTGAATTACAATCTTCTGAATAGGCACAAACACACACAACATGTGATATACACCAATAAACGACTATAACTGAAGTACAAGCTTCTGAATAGACACAAACACACACAAAATGTGATATACAGCAATAAACGACTATAACTGAATTACAAGCTTCTGAATAGGCACAAACACACACAAAATGTGATATACAGCAATAAACGACTATAACTGAATTGAAAGCTTTTCAATAGGCACAAACACACACAAAATGTGGCTGTGCTTAGTAAGTTTTCAGGCGCCAAAACCTCCACACTGGGACCCTGGTGTAACAGAACAACATACGAACAAATTATAAAAATCAGTGTTAAAGGACTGAAATCACTAGATCAATACAAAACACACACAAAAAAACAAAACAGAAAAAATACAAAGTGCAGATAAACTAATCATAGATACCAGGAATAAAATTTAATATTTACGCCAGACGCGCGTTTCGTCTACAAAAGACTCATCAGTGACGCTCGAATAAAAAATGTTATAAAGGCCAAATAACGTCTGAGAGTACTTGCAGTTATTGAAAGCTAGTTCAAAGTCCGTAACACCCTTAAAAAATCATGTTTCTAAGACTAAAATATCAATTAGTAAAACCCTGGGATGACTGGGAATAACAATATGGTCACTATTAGTCTACAGTCCATCTTCCGACCGACAGTGAAACCCTTGTCAAAGTGAGGCGTGCGTTTGGATGTCCGGGATGTACAAGTACGCAGCCACGTCCGATTAGAATACGGAGTTTAATCCGATACATCTTGTAGAGACAGTGCCATGTTCTTTGATGTCAAGAACCCTCCCAACCACTCTTTGGGCAGACGGGTTCCTAGGTGGCATGTTGCAAGGCAAAATGTTTGTCCTTATCCAATTTGCCCTATTTTTCAAGTGGCAGTCTAAATTTCCCCGACATTCATCTAGATGGTCTCTATTACAGGACAATTGTATTTATAGAAATTTGTTCTCATCCTGAACATACATGAAATACTTGCCACTGGACATTAAGCAACCAACAACCGATCAATCCTTAGTCAGTACACATCCAACATCCGATGGCTTTAGTGTAAAGACTTCATTACTGCCAAAATATAGGTATGGACAGATTGTAGGATCGTAAAAGCACATATCTGTATCAAAATACAATGTAATAATCAGTTACAAGGATCGTATCAAAGTTAACGGGATCAGTAAACCATGCAACATCACCGTAGAAATTAGGATGATTCGCTTTTGTAATAAGTTTTCTACAGGTACAGCCAAACAGCCTAATCTTTGTATCTATGGAAGAATTGGTGGTTTTCAGTAATTTGTGGTAACGAAGTCCTTCACTTGATAATTTACTGTAATCCATAGTTTACGTTTATTGAAATCAAAAACGTCACTACATACACGAGCATAGCACACGAGTTGAAATATATAAACACCGTAAGAGGGGGCCAAATAAACCTCACAGTCTTAAAAAGGAAAATTAACAATAGTGAACAGAAAATCGTCCCTTTTTAGCTCACCGGGCCGAAAGGCCAAGTGAGCTTTTTTCATCACTTGGCGTCCGGCGTCCGTCGTCGTCGTCGTCCGTCGTCGTCGTCCTGCGTTAACTTATACAAAAATCTTCTCCTCTGAAACTACTTGGCCAAATTTAACCAAACTTGGCCACAATCATCATTGGGGTATATAGTTTAAAAAATGTGTCCGGTGACCCGGCCAACCAACCAAGATGGCCGCCATGGCTAAAAATATAACATAGGGGTAAAATGCAGTTTTTGGCTTATAACTCAAAAACCAAAGCATTTAGAGCAAATCTGACAGTTATAAAATTGTTTATCAGGTCAAGATCTATCTGCCCTGAAATTTTCAGATGAATCGGACAACCCGTTGTTGGGTTGCTGCCCCTGAATTGGTAATTTTACGGAAATTTTACTGTTTTGATTTATTATCTTGAATATTATTATAGATAGAGATAAACTGTAAAGACCAATAATGTTCAGCAAAGTAAGATTTACAAATAAGTCAACAAGACCAAAGTGGTCAGTTGACCCCTTTAGGAGTTATTGCCCTTTATAGTCAATTTTTAACCATTTTTCGTAAATCTTAGTTATCTTTTACAAAAATTTTCTCCTCTGAAACTACTGGGCCAAATTAATCTAAACTTGGCCACAATCATCATTGGGGTATCTAGTTTAAAAAATGTGTCCGGTGACCCGGTCAACCAACCACGATGGCCGCCATGGCTAAAAATAGAACATAGGGGTAAAATGCAGTTTTTGGCTCATAACTCAAAAACCAAAGCATTTAGAGCAAATCTAACATGGGTAAAATTGTTCAACAGGTCAAGATGTATCTGCCCTTAAATTTTCAGATGAATCGGACAACCCGTTGTTGGGTTGCTGCCCCTAAATTGGTAAGTTTAAGGAAATTTTGCTGTTTTTGGTTATTATCTTGAATACTATTATAGATAGAGATAACCTGTAAACAGCAATAATGTTCAGAAAAGTAAGATTTACAAATAAGTCAACATGACTGAAATGGTCAATTGACCCCCTAAGGAGTTATTGTCCTTTATATTCAATTTTTAACAATTTTCATAAAATTTGTAAATTTTTACTAACATTTTCCACTGAAACTACTGGGCCAAGTTCATTATAGACAGAGATAATTGTAAGCAGCAAGAATGTTCAGTAAAGTAAGATGTACAAACACATCACCATCACCAAAACACAATTTTGTCATGAATCTATCTGCTTCTTTTGTTTAATATTCACATATACCAAGGTGAGCGACACAGGCTCTTTAGAGCCTTTAGTTTTGTAATGTTTGTGTAGAGATTGCCGTGTAAAACTTAAATATTTAAAACTAGGAACATATGTCTTACAGTAACTATTTAGAACTGTTTTCTCTAAAAACATTGACCATTAGATTCCCAATCAACACAATGAATACATTAAAGATAAGAAAGAAAAAAAAAAATACGTCTCCAAAGTATGTTGCTATTGGTGAGATATTTCTTTCTTGATAACGCCTGAGTTTCATTGGGGCATAAACCTTGAACCCGGACACGAGCTCTGTCACGTACCCGATGGTGTATGTTGCGGCCACTAGGGCCCTCTCCGGGGTTCGGGCGTACACTTAGAATTGCCTAGCTACGCCACTGCAAGGAGTTTACTGTCGGTCACAGAAAGACCAAAGTGACCATATTCCTAGTTCTCAGTCACTCTTTGGGGAAATTCCATAAGACAATGAATTTCTTGTCCTATTGGATTTATAAAACCTCATTTATAAAACTCATTTGACTTTGCTAATCTCTTCATAATGACCCTGCTCAATAGATAATTTAGTTAAAAAAAATATTAACGCAATCACGAGTTGGCAGACCGTTAGAAAATATCTATTTTGAAACTAGAAAACACGTCTTTAAAATACGAATTATAACTCTTAAAAGAGAGATACACGCTACCAAAGGGGTAATCTAACTCATACGTCGAAATTAAAATGACAGTATCATGTCAAAAACAAAAGACGATCAAAGGACAAACAACAGTATACAAAACACAACATAAAACACTAAAGACTGGGCAACACGAACCCCATCAAACACAACATAAAACACTAAAGACTGAGCAACACGAACCCCATAAAACACTAAAGTCTGAGCAACACTAACTCCATAAAACACTAAAGACTGAGCAACATGAACCCCATAAAACACAACATAAAGCACTAAAGACTGAGCAACACGAACCCCATCAAACACAACATAAAACACTAAAGACTGAGCATCACGAACCCCATGAAACACAACATAAAACACTAAAGACTGAGCAACACGAACCCCATCAAACAAAACATAAAACACTAAAGACTGAGCAACACGAACCCCATCAAACACAACATAAAACACTAAAGACTGAGCAACACTAACCCCATAAAACACTAAAGACTGAGCAACACTAACCCCATAAAACACTAAAGACTGAGCAACACTAACTCCATCAAACACTAAAGACTGAGCAACACGAACCCCATAAAACACTAAAGACTGAGCAACACGAACCCCATAAAACACTAAAGACTGAGCAATAGGAAACCCACCAAAAGTTGAGATGATCTCAGAAAGAGTAAGCAAGTCCTACTCCACATGTGACACCGTCTAGTTGTACACACACTTATATATAACTGATATTTTATAAAGATAACATTATATGCACTGGAATGACAGACAAACATGGTATATACAAACATGAAATATAAACTGTAATTAAGTAGTTGTCGTTTATTGCAGTTTCTCTTATTTGTTTTTGTTTATGGTTTTGTATAGTTCGTTTTTGAATTGTACCATTGCACCACTGTTCCAAGTTAGGGGAAAGGTTTTGCACCAACAAACTAGTTTAATCCCACCACATTCTCAATGTACATGTCCCAAGTCAGGAGCCTGTAATTCAGTGGTTGTCGTTTGTTGCTGTGTTACATGTTTGTTATTCGTTAATTATTTTGTAAATAAATTAGGCCGTTAGTTTTTTTCATTTGAATTGTTTTACATTTGTAATTTCGGGACCTTTTATAGCTGACTATGTGGTATTTGTTTGCTCATTGTTAAAGGCCGTACGGTAATTTATAGTTGTTTTTACTGTATCATTTGGTCTCTTGTGGAGAGTTGTCTAAATGGCAATCATACTACGTACACGTCATGGAGTATACTGTGTTTATCTTTTATATTTTGGGGCATGACTGACATGAAATAAAAACATGCATAATCTTTCACGACAAAATTTAAAAAAAATAATTTTTCAGTTGTTACATAACTAATTGGTCATTTGAGTGTTAACAGTCAGCGGCAAATATTACATGCATATTCAGAAAGATGACACCGAGATGTCATAATAATGTAACCTTATCTATCCAGACTGATAATATAAGTGGGTGTGACCCGGCAATACGTTGCACTTAATTCTGAATGCGGAAAACACTAAATTCAAAGTCTAAAATATAACGAGGCTCAACATGCTCAATCAACGATCGCTCTCACTCGATACCATAAGACAACCGCAGTGGTTTGGACATGTATAGATTTGATTTGTTTGTCACGTTTAAATGTACCCAAGTTAAAGTTTATCTTCCGCATTGGATATTTTTTTGGTTTATAAATTACACCTTAAATTTCAAAATTTAAAATATTCAACAGAAAAAAATACATCATTCGGCTTATATACGTAAATATTAGTTTTACTTGACATAAACATCAAAAGTTCGTGTTTATATTACTTACCAAAATGTCGTCCCCATTTTTGATAAGGTTGCAATGTTAACGACTCCAAAATAAATATTTCAATACAATCAATACTTACCGAGGCCTTTCGAAGGGAAACTGTGCATACCTGTCATTATAATGATTTAAATTATCAAAATGTTTAAACAAACTGATAACATTATATAGATGTTCTATGCGGAACTATTTATGATGGTTTTATTTAGTTGTCCCACAAATATGGTAGTTAAATTCTTGTATTGTACTAACATTTATCCCAAATCTATCTCACCTTACGTTTTGGGTCAGTTTCATAATGAATACAATCATCCGTTCGTCGAGTTTTATCAAAGTTATTTTTTTATCTTCAATATTGAGATACAATATAAATTGTAACGAAATACATGGTATGGACTTCAATAGGTCGTTTGGATATTTAAAATTCAGCCTATTATTTTGTTAAGTAAACGATATAAATGCAATCATATACAACAAACACAAATCACAAATATTATGAGAGAGAAAAAAGAGATAGAGAGAGAGCAGAGTGAAATTCTTATGTGGAGAGAGAGATGAATAACTTCCATGCTGTTTCTTCCTTTTTTTGTTTCTTTCCTTTCTTTTATTTTATCACAATGTTTCCTTCCCACTTCGTTGTGCGGTTGCCGAAGTACTACTGATCTAGAAGGTATTGCAGAAAATCTTAAACCAATAGCAGTATATAGAGATTTTGATAAGATACCGGATTTTTAAACAAATCTATGTATTTAGTGATTCTAGTACACTTTCAGCATTCAATCAAGGATTTATATACTTTACAAATCCTTCCTTCAACTATATAAAACATGTTGATTTAAAAAAATATTATTTGACGTATCATTTGAATCAAAACAAAAGCTTTAGAATAATGTACATCTGAGTTATCTCGCTTTTCATGTATAGCAAAGTAACAAAATAATACATTCCGATAATCCAATCAAACTAGTAGTACTGCAACTGACATCGAAAAAGACGCTTAGTTAACGAGTTTAATGGTCCAGAATAACAAACGGCTGCAAATTGTTTTAAATGATAGAATAATATCTATATTTTAATTTCCGTCTGGTCGTAAAAAGTTTCTATGGCAACATTTGTGTATGTTATCCCTTTAATGGGGGTACCCCTCAATTTACGGTTTGGGGTAGTTACCTTAAAATTCAAAAAAATATATTTTTTGTTTAAATTTCCCGCTATTTTTGTAAATATTTTCGATGCACATCATCAAGGAACGTCGGAATGATGAAGACATAAATATAATACTATCACCAAGTAAAACTTTGGCTGTTTTTTTAGATAAAAATTACAAATAAAAAATACATTATATGTCAATGCTTAACCTCAGAGCAATTAATATGCATGCAAGTGGTCGGGGAAAAAAGTACTATTGAAGTTTCGCAGAGATTTGGTGTGTGACAAGGTGATGCTACAACCAACTTCTCTTGATATTCTACTTTCCTTGGGCGAATCATCAGTGATGTTATGAGACATGCACCAGAAGGCAAAAGTGCTGCGTCTTTAAATTAGATTGATTGATTGATTGTTGGTTGCTTAACGTCCAGTGGCAAATATTTCATGCATATTCAGGACGAGAACAAGTTAACAATAAAAACAATAGGTAGGTCTATTCATAAGAGAGACCATTCGGGATGATGATCGGGAAAATTTGGACTGCCACTGGAAAATGATAGTATATTGGATTGGGACAGAAATTTTGCATTGCAACATGCCACCTACGGACCCCTCAAAGAGTTGTGGCAAGGGTTATTAACGTGCAAAGAACGTGGCACTCTCTTTACACGAGGCATTGGATTTAACGTCCCCATTCTGACCAGACGTGACTGCTAACTGTTTACTGTCGGTCGGGAGAAGACCAAGTGACCATATTTCGTTTCCCCAGTCACCCTTGGGGATCTTTAAATTAGAAACAACAGAAATCTATATATGTGATCAAACTGATCAACATGTATCCTCACAACCTGACACTAAGTGACTTTTATACAATCTCGCACTCAGTTTCTTCTGTGTAGTTTGGATATGAAAACCGTTTTTTTTTTGTGTAAAAGCAAAACCTTTAAAAAAAACAGAAATGTAGTCTCCACACCCGATCACAGCAGTACTTGGTCGTGCGAAAAAATCAGGGATCGAATGCGGTGATTAGATTGTTCTGTGTTACGAGACTCGGGGACATGTCGAAGAAATTGTCTTGATATCATCTTAATTTCGGTGCATTACATTAGGAGGGACGGGGAATGAAAAATATTACATTAACAAGTTGCTCTGATCCTGCCAAGGGTATAGTCTTCAGATGATTAATACAACGTATGTCACATAAATTAAGGTAGTAGAAAGTTCTTCAGTTCTAAGTTCCGCAGTATTAGATCCAGGGGTAAAGGGGGAGTTAGAACCCTCCTTTTATGACGATCAATTGTTTTTAAATGAATGCAATTTAACCATGAATGATACGTTTTATTATCATGTCAAATTGTCCTTGAAAAGTTTGAATGTCCCTCTGGTATCTTTCGTCTCTCTTTTATTAGGTACTTTGATAAGCCTAGAAAATATGTCACACAGTAGTTTCATTATATTTCTAACTATATATTTGGTTGGTTTTGAATTGTTATAATCAAAACGTACCAAACAAAACGCTACAAGTAATGATAAACAGACAATGAATCGTCAATAAATTAGGTGCAACATTCGAAACAAACTCTACCGCGTTAATACTCATGATATAAAACCTTAATAATTTGTATTTATAACTTGTAAAAATAAATGGTTCTCAATATATATATCATCTAAACATTAAATAAAGTGACTAAATTATTGCTTGGATGTTTTTTAATCTATAAGCTGTATGCAATGATAAAGATGCATATGACATAGAAATTATCCAATGTCAAATGTTCGTCAAATTGTGTGATCGGAGAAATATAAGCAGATTCTGCTCCACATGGTACAAAGTACCGCGATGCTTACAATTCATCACGTGATGCATAGTTTTGATAAAAACATCCACATTCCATTAAATTGTGTAATCGGAGAAATATATTAAGCAGATTGTGTTCCGCATGGTACAAAGTACTGCGATGCTATCATAATTTTAATAAATATATCGCCATTCTAGAAAATAATTGACACTTGAGTGAACAGGTAAAAATAGGAAGATGGGGACTAAATTAAATTTAGAATTAGGAATGACTGTTCTGTTTATTTGAAATAACCTCAAAATGTGGTGAATACTCTAAATAACACGCAGGTATTTAGTGTGCATCACCTTTTGGATGTTATTTCTTCATAGACAGAAAAAAAGTAGTTCAGTAATTCCTTGATTAACATGGTAATATCATAATGACGAGTCATTATTCTACACCGTTGAAGAACTTATGTCTGCAATTCAATATCCTAAAATATAACGTATCATTGTTTGATGCCGGAATACTAGTATATGACGTTGATACAAAGAGATGCTTCTTTTATGGTATAGCTATTTTCATCAGAAGCCGATTAATATTTGCAACTAAATAATAAGCTTGGCAATGTTTAATGTATGACTGTCAAAAGTGAAGAATACGTCATCTCAAAGAGTATCTAAACTATGTGATTTTCCGTTACATCACTTTAGATATATGTGCTTCCATTTGCAGTAGGATTTACGGGAAAGGAGCGGTCAAAGCAGCACAAAATCCGGATATTCCACCAAAAGAACCCCATGAAACACCAGCGGCCCCCGTCGATTGCAAGATTGCGAACAAACTTCCTGCTGGGACAGAACCTCCGTATAAAGACATCATCCAGGCTGCCCATGACCCGGCTGCAATTCCAGTTGAAGTGAATCCCAGCAGTGGTAGGATTGCAGCTCCTAGTACCAAACCTCCAACACCAATTACAGCCATGCAAGATGCCCAGCTTATCGGTCCTCCTGCATGTACATTAAAAACATTTAAGTCATTACAAACTTGTATTTTAATTTCAGATTGCTGAATCTTCATAAAAAGCAAACTAATACATATGTTTTTGTCATCCATGTGATGTTCTTTATGTTTATTTTGTATTCCTATTTTAGACTTTCCTTAATAACCTGAAAACACACTAATGGTCAGAGATGTCGTCAAGAGTTTCGTGAAGTCTAAAACCACTTATAAAATGTACTTGTTACCAACATTAAGAATGCATGAACTCGTTCTTACTGCAATTTACAGTTATTTTGACTGATTGCGGCGTTGCAACCCTCATCGCCTATCATGGCGCGTTGTACTACACATTTGGAAGCAGTCGTTGCTGTTACACCCGGCCTTCAAAATGTTCGTGTTTAGTGTTCTTGATAAAAAAGCATTAGATATTTAAAAATGTCATCATGAATCTGTTCACCGAATTATTATATAATTAGTAAAATTAGAAAAAAAACTTAGATTCTAACCCTACCAAAGTTAGTTTTAGTCATTTTGACAGTTGTTGTCCTTTCGGTTTTTTTATGTGATACGTTATTCACGTGCTTGTTCACACTATACGGACTTCATATACAGGAGTGTGCTCCTTACGCAGAAACTGCTCCAACAAAGTTATGAGGAGGACAGATTAAAATTGACACTCCGTAAATTTTATGGACACCATCACGATTTGGTGGATCCATACGATGTTTCGTTGACCAAACTAGCTAAGGACATTTTTACCACATGGTAGATTGTGTTTTGTCATAATGTCGTCTAATCTTTTAATTACCAAACGTGACTTATTCCCGATTGTGACTGTTTTGCCGAGTGTGAACTCGCATTACTATAAGACGTGGTACGGTACTTATACATCCCAAATTCATGTATTTAGTTTAAATGTTTAATGTTATATTTGTAATTCTCATCGGATTTTGTCAAATGTGTTGACGTCTTTTCTATTATATTTCTGTGTTATGGTAAAGAAAATTAATCACCGCCTTCATTTATCAGATTTGATTTCGTTCAAAGTAATCAGTACGATATTTTACGTTTGAAGTTAGATTCATAACAAACCTGACATAGTTTTATAATATAGTTAATTGCTACCTCAGTTTTATATTAATAAGAATTAAAATGTGCTTTGTTATTAAATGCAATATCAGTATTTAGTTCAAATATATAATCTTAAATTAATCCTAATTCTAATGACGTCATTATTTCGTCATTTTTCATTTTTTGATGCTCTGTTTTACTAATTCTAATGACGTCATTTTTTCGTCATTTTTCAGTTTCAAATAGGACGTCACTTGGCGTAGAGGTTTAAACGTATTCGGATGTGTCTACTTTTGTGTTTCAAATGTCTGGTTATGTAAATGTATTTCAGTTGTTTCCTGTAATTAGTTAATACTTTAGCTTTATCATGTACATCTTTTGAATATTCATTTTATTAAATTTACTGTTTGCAAAAGTATAAATTACTCTAAATTATAGGGATTTTCTGGTAACTTAACGGAAAACCCTTGCCGTTTTTGGCACAACCTTTTTGATCTTTTTGTCCTCGATGCTGTTCAACTTTGTACTCGTTTCGGCTTTCAAACTTTTGTATCTGTGCGTCACACATAGGTCTTGTGTGGACAAAATACACTTCTGGCGTATTAAAATTTTGAACTTGTTGCTTTTTGTTGGCTGTTGTTCGTGTGATTCTTTGTCAATTGTATTCTCCAATTTATTTATATTGTAGTCCTGTGTTGTCATTTTGATGTTATATTTCACATGGCCATAAAAGTGCGAGGTTTGGCATGCCACAAAACCAGGTTCAACCCACCATTTTTTCCTTTAAAATGCCCTGTACCAAGTCAGGAATATGGTCATTGTTATATTATAGTTCGTTTCTGTGTGTATTACATTATAACGTTGTGTCGTTTGTTTTCTCTTATTTTTGAGTGTAAATTCACATTGCGATAAGACGTGTCACGGTACTTGTCTATCCCAAATTCATGTATTTGGTTTTGATGTTATATATATATGTTATATTTGTTATTCTCGTGGGATTTTGTCTATATGTGTTACATTTTAGTGTTATGTCGTTGTTCTCCTCTTATATTTAATGCGTTTCCCTCGGTTTTAGTTTGTTATCCCGATTTTGTTTTTTGTCCATGGATTTATGAGTTTTGAACAGCGGTATACTACTGTTGCCTTTTTTTGTCATTTGATTTTGCCATGTGATTAGGGACTTTTTGATTTGATTTTCCTCTGAGTTCAGTATTTTTGTGATTTTACTTTTTGTAAAGTTTTTTCTATTCTTAAGCTTTTATCTCTTATCGTTCTGGATTAAGCCCAGTGCAGCAATGCACTACTGCTAATGTATAAAGATATTTAGGAAGAATGTGGGATGAGTGCCAATGAGACAAATCTCAATCCAAGAGTCTGAATCTGAACAAACAAAATGTTTTACATTTAATGCACCAGCATTGTGTGTACATATTACTCGTGAGTGTTCATGTTAAACATAAGTAATACTGAGGACAATACATACCTCCAACAACTGGTGAGGATATTAACAGCAAGGAACACATCAAAATAAATGACTTCTGTGAATCCATCTCTACAATTTAATTAACATCAATTATTTAGTACAGCCATGCATAGTTCTTTAAAAAATCAGATGATCTAGGGTAGTATTGGTCTAGTTCAGATCAGTTGTATATGTACTTTTTATCGTTCTAAAGATAATTTAAATAAGATCCCAACAGAACTTATGTATTCCAAGAATTTATCTTCATTTACACTTGTATATATATTTGTATATATATCCAATTTTTATGCACACTCACTTTCAAACAAAAACATGTTTCAATCAAATCAATAAATCTGAATAATACATGGGCCTGTAATTTAAGCTTAAAGATATATATTCGAGAGTTTCAGAAATTTACAGGGAAAAAGTGTTTAAAGATAAATTGTAACACAAATAATGTTTTAAATGAAATTGTCATCGCCCTATACTAATCAAATCACAATACAAAAGTTAACAAATAATAACAAAGAATTCACGCAATATAGAAATAATATCTTGAGAATAAAATACTTACCTGTTTCGAACAGCAGACTGCTCTAATATAGGTAAAGGTAAAGTGTAATTTACCTTTGATAGAAACATGAAAATAAAAATAGATATCGGAATATCTGTTATTCTATTTTTAGCGTTTACAGAAAATTCAAAATCAATATTTGAAAATGAAGAGTAGATTCTAGAAATTAAACATAGATCGTGTTGAGATGTTTACAGTGTATCATGAGTTTATGTATAATTAGGTTTCCCCAAACGTTTGGTCCCTAACGATAATCAACGTGTCTTGCATACCAGAATTTGTAAATCATTTCAACTTTTGAACTTTTCTTTTGGTTTGAAACGAAACATATATGGCATTTTCTGGAAACTAAAAGGACAAAATAGATTTCGAAAAATCCATACAATCTTCTCAAGAAATTACGTACTAGTCAGTACTTAACATACTTAAAAGATGGACGATAGATACAGAGGGACAGTCAAAATCATAGATTGAAAACAAACTGACAACGCCTGGTTATAAATAAAAAGTCAAACAAACAATTAATAGTACAGAAGACACAACATAGAACGACTAAGCAAGACGAACCCCATCAAAAAACTGGGAGTGATCTCAGGTGCTCTAGAAGGGTAACATTGACCTGTGTCCTTATCTAGTCATAATTTCGACTTGTTATCTAATTAATATGAGGCTTATACATTACGGATCATCTAAGGAGCTATCATAATCCTTTGACTTCACCTTCCACCATGTCATCCTTCTTAGTTTAGTGACTATGTTCAATGGAAATATCCTATCAAATAGGAAACAAAGGATACAGCAGATACATCAGTCTGCCTCATATATTGACTGACAACTACGAATTGAAAATGGGTACAGATATTATTACTATTATTACAGCTTCCTAAATGGTAGCTTTATTTTTCTGAACAGAAAAATTCGAGCAGCAAGAATACATGGTATATGAATCAAATATTCTGGATATTTTGTTTCACCAAATTTATGATTTTTGGTTATCTTTTTGGAAGCGACGGATTTTTGAAAATCATGTTTACCATTTTAACCGATGAAAAATGTTGTCCTGCATTTTTTTTAACTGTAATCTCTGTCCTGCCTTTTTATTTTGCACTCTGTTTGGTCCTGCTTTTTTTTTTTTTTTTTTTAGTTTATCCTGACTCTTTTTTACCTAAATTGTCGTCCTGACTTTTTTTTTGGCAATTAACTCATCCTGCCTTTTTTTTTACTCAAAACTCCTGTCCTGCCTATTTTTTTCAAATTTCATCCTCCCCCCATAAAAATCAAATGGTAGCTCCCTAAAGCAAATTAGAGAAAAGTATGGTCGTGTGACACTTTTAACGTTATTCTAAAATTAAAAAAAAACGATGGTGACAAATAATCATCTGTGGGCAGTTAAGTATGATTACAATTTAAAAGAAAAGTTTCAATGAAAGATCGAAAGCATGATTCTGTTTCTTTAGAAAAAAAGTTGTATCAAACCTCTGGATAGCCCTTTTAACAATTCGGTACCTACATCCAAATATTAAAAGTCTTCGCATCAAAGAACAGTTTGAATTTATCCGTTATAATGAAAATATGTTGTAAAAAAGGAGGGTTGCCCTACGTAACATCTCAAACACCCATATATATTTCATATTATACATTTTAAGCCCGAGTCACACTGTCACGTTTTATTCCGTTTAAATTATAAAATGCTACGTTTCAACTACGTTTTGAATAAAAATGTCCCGTTGTTTTGATAGTTAGGGTTTACTAGGTTTGTGCTACGTTCATATCACGTTTTGCTACGTACTAGTAGACCTACGTTTCCACCACGCATTGATACGTTTCAATACTTAGTAAGCACGTTTTGCTACGTACTAGTAGACCTACGTTTCCGCCACGCATTGATACGTTTCGATACTAAGTAAGCAGGTTTTGTTACGTTCCGCTTTGATGTGTATATTACTAGGTTTCTACTTTGTTTTAATTTTCGCTACGTTTGTTGTTGAATATTCAAGACATATGGGGCAGGTCCCGTTTGGAAGAAAGGATCACTACGTTTCGATACGCTTCGTTGTGTATTGTCCCGTTTCACTACGCTTTCAAAACGTAGTAAAACGTAGCTCTTGAAACGTTACAGTGTGACTGGGTCTTTTTTATAGTTCCCATTGATTTCTCCTTTAATTATCATTGATTGCCTATTAGTACTCATGCTTCGTTAGTTCATAATATATTTTATCGTCGTTAATGACGTTATGTAATTTGGAACAATCAGAATGAACATGTTGAAAAGACATTTCATCTTAATATACGACAAACATTTATGGTAAGTAGGCTAATTTGTACAATACTCGCCATCAATTTGAAAATGTTTCGTAAAACGCATGTGAAATCATAATGTAATGTAATGTAAACTGAATATTCGTGAAAAGATATTTGTCACACAATAAGTCAAACCAAATTATTCATATATGCATCTTTTTAAACAAATTTAAATATAAGATTATTTCCAGACATGCATTTTATAAATTCAATAAGTGAACTTTTTGAAAATTAATAGTTGTACCGAAACGCCAACGGATTTTCCTTTGAATAAAATTAAACATATACATTTGTAAGTTAGCCTATTCTTACTTTATGTGAAAACAAAATAGCACAAAAACGTATTCCGAGATGTTATATTATGCCATTTATGTCATTTGAGAATTTGGGTATGTAAAATTATTAGTAGAAAGATATTCATTTGACGATTGTTTATTTTTTTCTAAATCAAATAATGAATTTCGAACATTGGTATTCTACTTTTGTCTTTATTTATATAGATTAGACTGTTTTTCTCGTTTGAATAGTTTTACACGAGTAATTTGTGGGGCCCTTAATAGCTTGCTGTTCGGTGTAGGACAAGGCTCCGTGTTGAAGACCATACCTTGACCTATGATGGTTTACTTTAATAAATTGTGACTTTCAGTGCAAAAATCATAGACAACGCAATACAAAAACTTCTAACGTCAAACAAATAAAACTTTTATCAGCAAATACAGACAATTTATAAACATTCATTTTTCCACAAACTATCATTGATTGGAACTTACTACCAAATACTGTCGGGATCTGTAAAACTGTGGAAAGTTTCAAGGCAGTTATATCGTGCGACTAGTTACATCAGTGGCGCACACACAATTCCTGGATAAGTTTTACTCAGTATTTAGAGTTCATTTCCAGTATTATACAGATACAGATACAGATCAAGTAATAATAACAACTAGTAGTGGCATTTTGATAATAAATTATAAATGCAACAAAGTAACATCAATCAACTAAAATAAATGTCAGAATTACAAAATTGCTTTGTTAGTGTAAAAAGAAATGAAATAAAATTATCACAGACTACATGTAACACGACAAAAACAGAATCACAAGTCATTACAGTACACCGTAAAAGAATTTATGTCTATAATTCAATATTCACAACCATTACATATCACGATGTAAATGTCAGAATATATGACTTTAATACTAAGAGATATACAATTTATATCATAATTATATTTAATTAACCAGACAACTAAATGGTAAGCTTGGTATTGTTTCATCTAAAAGGTAAACGATAAAAATGTGTTTTTTTTCCAAAAACATCTAATCTTGGCGAGTTCTTGCAAAGTCATTATATACATATGTGTGTATTCACTTGCAGTAGGATTTACGGGAATGGAGCGGTCAACGCTGCACAAAATCCAGATATTCCACCAAAAGAACCCCATGAAACACCAGCAGCTCCAGTCGATTGCAAGATTGCGAACAAACTTCCAGCCGGTATAGAACCGCCGTATAAAGACATCATCCAGGCTGCCCATGACCCGGCTGCAATTCCACCCGATGTGAATCCCAATAGTGGTAGGATTGCAGCTCCTACTACCAAACCTCCAACACCAACTACAGCCATACAAGATGCCCAGCTTATTGGTCCTCCTGTACATACAAAACCCTTCTAGTTATTGAAAACTTTAATTTTTAAATTCCGAATGGCCAAAAATCATCAGAAAAAGCATAAAAAATGAGTTTCGTCATCCCTGTAATATTCTTTATTAAAACATTTTGAAATATTATATGTGAGTATTTAAGGCTTTAAGCATCATACAATGGGGCTGTATTTCACTTGCCCTGTTTTTGCGCTTCTTTGTACAAATCGGTGTACAGTCATTGGTTGAACAACCGACCTTCAATAATTTCGTTTTTGGTGTGTCCTGATAAGAGTAATTCGAGAAAAGTCCCTCGGAAATTCAAAACGTTTAATTTCATTTTCGAAAATTATTACCGTAAATGCTGCTTCATATCCGTGGTCGATTGTTTTAGTAATTCTATGAAGGTTCTTCCTGTACGTACGCGTATATAAGCGCATCCAGTGTGTATACAACTCGATTTATAAATCTTTATTGTTAATTGGGCGTTCTTGATGAAGTCCAGTCAACAAATGCACTTCGGAAGCACTAAATTTATAAAATGTCTCAATCTGAAAAATGATTTTACATTTGATACTCACAAATCATTTACATAATACAGGTGGTTTAACAGAATTAAAATGGCGGGCAACACATACCTCCGACAACTGGTGCAGATATTAACAGCAAGGAACAGACCAAAATAAATGACTTCTGTGAATCCATCTCTGCAATTCAATTAATGTTAAAATCCAATTGTTCAGAGAACCAGAAATAAGTAATAACAGAGAACAGTTGAAGGTCTTTTCACTCCTCATATTATATTTTGATTCGAAAGTATTAAAATTCGGGTTAATATGTGATTTCCTGTGTCAAATGATAGCTCAGTGTATGTTGATTCCAAATATATATATGGTTTCTTTATAATTTGGTTTGAAATAAGGCATGTTATTTTTTACTTCCGGTCTCCAAAATGTCACTTCCCGTATTATTAGGGAGCTACCATTTGATTTTTATGGGGGGGAGGGGGGGGGGGGGGGCCTAGGATGAAATTTGAAAAAAAATAGGCAGGACAGGAGTTTTGAGTAAAAAAAAAGGCAGGATGAGACACTTGCAAAAAAAAAGGTCAGGATGACAATTTATGTAAAAAAAGTCAGGATAAAAAAAAAAAAAAAAGCAGGACCGAATAGAGTGAAAAATAAAAAGGGCAGGACAGAGATTACAACTAAAAAAATGCAGGACAAAATTTTTCATCCTAGCCCCCCCCCCCCCCCCCCCCCCCCCCCCCCCCCCATCAAATGGTAGCTCCCTTAGATAGTTTATTTGACACTGATTTCAAAAGCATATTGTTCTATATACCTTCACATCAAATGAGTTACAAAAAATAGCTTCTTCTGGTTTACAAAAGGGCACTTCCGGTTTGCTTTTTCACAGTCATATGGCTTTGTAATCTAATGCACAAAGTCTTATATGGCTTGATAATGTTTAATTATCAAAAATCAAAGACAAAATCCAGAACGTCAAATTTACTTATGACCTTGACCTCAATGTCAAGGTCATAAACCAAGGACCTCGAATCAAAAGACCCTAGGTTTT
Organism: Mytilus edulis; assembly: GCF_963676685.1. Lineage (NCBI taxonomy): Eukaryota > Metazoa > Mollusca > Bivalvia > Mytilida > Mytilidae > Mytilus > Mytilus edulis. The sequence goes on along the minus strand of NC_092354.1, from coordinate 77,841,248 downwards.
TATTACATATGGTTCATGGATTATATCATCATACGTGTAATAATAACTATAAAAGGAGGGGAAAACTCCCATTAAATGTCAACGTACCCTTTCTACCAAAATGCATGTGTTACTACATGTCGCAACTAACAATTAAGTAAATATATATGTTGTCGATATATTATACGGATTTTGAAAAGAAGTGAAAATAAGCCAAAACGTTGACCTTATTTTATTTTAATTTTTGGGGAACATGAACCTCAAATCAAAAGACCCTAGGTATCTATAACTTATGGTTTACCAGTTTCGCATGCATATCACTTATATATCAAATGCATAAGGGGAAAAAAACTATCATATGGAATCTCTATACTGCTTCGGTTATAATTAATCAAAACGTCCTGAGGATAAAACGAACGATTTGGTAAAATAATTTTCTCGTTATCTTTTACGGTTGCAAAGAAGTAGTACACACAAGAAAAACAGTGTTTGGGGAGATCATAACTCTTACAAAATATAATATTTTTTTAAGCAGTGTGAAGTAATAAAGTGTATACACATGTCGATATCAAATACCACAAAATCTAAGCGGCATATATTGAAAAAACAATACAGGAGAAGGAAAAAATCAGATCAAATGAATAGGTCTTTTCACGGAAAAGTGGAAAGACCTAATAAATACCCAAGTATAGCCACGGATAGTTCTGTCGTATTTATCCTCAAAATCTATCATGCATTAACACTAAAAAAAAAACACTTACCAAGCATTTTTGTCATAAGAGAATATTTACCCCCCTTTTTATGCTCACTAGCACTTAAACAAAAAAATATTTTCAGTTAAATCAACAAATCTAAATTACATTACATGGAAACAATATATCTATTCGAGAATTCAATAAAAATGGGGAAGAAATATGCTTTTTTATAAGAAGATAGAATGAGTAATGTTTTATATAAACTTTTTTATGTTCTCCGCATTTTCCTAATTAATTCACAGCATAAAAGGTTAGATAATATTTTTGTGTTTGTTACAAAAAGTTTAAACTCAGTTTTAAAATTTAATAAACGTGTATTTATGACATTGTGACAATGTTCTAGATATATTATAGTCATACCTGTTACGAACACCGGGCAGCTCCAACATATACAGAAGAAGACGGCCCGTGATTTGCCTTTAATAGGAAAACGAAAATAAAAATAGATTTAAGTGTGTCTGCTTAACTATTTTTAGCGTATATAGAAAATGCAAAGTCATTATTTGAAATGAAAAGTAGATTCTAGAGGATTAAAGACTCTTTTTGAGTATCGTGTGTTTACCGGTATTTAGGTTTCCCAAAAGTTAGTCTTCAATGATTATTACTGTGTCGTGCATACGGAAATTTGTAAAATATTTTAACTTTTGTTATTATCCTTGGTTTTTAGTGGAATCGTATTATAATATGATATTTTTTGGAAACTAGTATGACGAAAAATTTAGAACAAAAAGAAATGTTAACTTCTACGTCATTTGGTCTCCAGTGATAATTAACGGGAATTTGTATAATATTTCAACTTTTGTTACTTTCCCTGGTTTTATTGGAATCGTATATATATATATGACATTTTCTGGAAACTAGTAGAATAAATTATTGATTTATAAAAGTAAATATGTTTACTTCTATGTCATTTGGTCTCTGATGACAATTTCTCTTATTGGCAATCATACCACAACATCGTCTTATTATTAATAAATTCAATCTAAAGGTAGACCGTTATCGTCAGCAAAATACCGCAAAAATAAGGCACAACCACAAAATCAACATGAAGTACAAAATCACAAACGAAAATAGTGAATTTTAAAGACGGCCTAACCATTCACCCTTTTCTCTTTGGTATGTTCATGTTCAGGACATGTTACAGGCCACTCTATTATGGCACTTACTTTTATCACGAACACGCATACATAAAGGGATTGTCGTTTGACAAGTGATTTTGTTGGACTGTACAACTTCTTGGGTTTTTGTCAAACTCCAATGACAAATTAACAGGGAAAAAAATAATACTCAAGCACTCTACTTGTAACTTGAAACATTTTCAACCGAGTTTCTGTTTAAAAGTATTTTAAAAAATTAATATTTTCTGACGGTAACTGATTCTGGACTAGTTATATTGTGATTTTCAACAAATTCAATGCAGCTACAATGTGTATGGCATTACAACACGATTGTTTAGCTTCTATGTCGGCAATAGTCCGAGTTAACCTGATAATTCATAATTAATATTTGACAGCATTTGCCCAAATTTGTATATTAATCGTATTTTGTGCATAAAAATGCACACAAATGATAATCGCTAGTCACATGAGTCATATAAAAAGTAAAATTACAAAAATACTAAACTCCGAGGAAAATTCAAACGGAAAGTCCGTAATCAATTGGCAAAATCAAATGTACAAACACATCAAACGAATAGACAACAACTGTCATATTCCTGACTTGGTACAGGCATTTTCAAATGTGGAAAATGGTGGATTGAACCTGGTTTAATAGTGCTAATTAAACCTCTCACTTTTATGACAGTCGCAACAAATTTTATTATTTTTACAACGATGCGTGAACAAAACAGACATAATCGGTAAAATAGTCAAAATATGGTTACAACAGTCATCACTAAGTCATACTAAATCTCAAGAAAAAAAAAACCAAACATGAACAAAAAACACAAAAGGCATCTTTCAAATTAAAAAAAAACCAACACATTCCTTGTTTCGCGTGTTGGGCGTCAGAAAATGCAAACGTCACAAAAAAGAAATTTTGTCGTTCAATGTCTATTTCAAAACAATTTAATGAGTATGCATGTTATCAAATTAAATACAATGTAGGTTAACCTTTTTTTTTTTTTTTTAACTTTTTGACTATCTATGGACCTAAAATTGTTCGTAAATCATTTATTATCATATCAAAATAAAAATGAAGATAGAAATGGATACTCAAAAATCATTACGGAAATGGAAAAAAAACCAGAAAACGACAATGATTAAAGCGTTATTGTTAATTCTTCTCTCGTTATTCCTTACATGTGTAACATGAGTGTATGTACATTTCTTTCGAAGCTTTGGGGTAATCAGAAATGTCAATTTTTTTTATTTCACTGCCATTTGTCAAAAATTGTCATAGTCACATACGACAATTTAGAAGCATGCATTTCGGCAAGATTTTCAAAGCCTATTTTTGAGATTTTTGTTGTTGAAAAATTAGTATTTTGCAACATTTTGGAAGCCCAGCGACGACATGTAGCTTAATAACAGCGATAAACACATTGATTTACAACAGTTCATATACTAGTATTCAATGAATTAAGGAGAAGAATGTGTATACGTGACTTGTCACTTGTTTTCCAATCCATTGTAATTGTATTGTATTTATGTACGTATTTATTTATCTGTTTCTGAATAAAATATTGCTTACACTAGTAATCAACGTCACCAATGTTGAGCCTGGAACATATCATTTACATGCAACGTTTTTTTATCCGAAATTTTTTGTTCACTATCAATGTTGAATATCCAACACATTTCGCAATAGCACAGTGACACATAAACAAACATTTAACTGTTTACAAAACCACAAAATCAACCAGTATAAAGACTTTACTGTAAGTCATACGATAGGACTAGTATTTTCAAAGTTACTATACATGATGTAAGTCAGCAGCGTAAAGAAAGAATGGTTCGTTTTTCTTTTGACAGGTTGTAATTTAGAACTAATATCATTATCATGCATATATTGTTTTCGAACAAACGTAAACTAGGAGAGAACGAATAACATTGAGAATGGAAAACGTTTGTGTGCAGTTTTTTGTTACATTTGCGCGCATTCAATTTTGCTACAGGTTAAGTCATGTGTGGCTCAAGGCACAAACATTAAGTCCATATTTCCCCAAGTATTTGTGCATTACTACTATTAACAGAATCCAGGCGTACTACAAACGGTCCGGAATCATTTCATGCTCACTACAATGAGCAGAAAAATGTACAGGTCATCTATTTTACACAAGTGTCTTGTTTAAGGTACAATTATGATTATCAGTTGAAACCTTAAATTAAAAAGACGAAGAAAATGATCCTGAGGTGTCGACCCTGATAACCCTGCCGTTGAAAATAATCTATTCATTATGCTGCAACAAAGGCATGGACTAGTTTACCGTTCATACCTTTAAAAATATTATCATGATTATGAAACTTATTAGTTGTTGTATTTTGATGTCAAGATAATTTTAAATGTTAACTGTCAGTGGCGGATCCAGAAATTTTCATAAGTCGGGGCCACTGACTGACCTAAGAGGGGGCCCGCTCCAGTCACGCTTCAGTGATTCCCTATATAAGCAACCAAATTTTTTCCAAAAAAGGGGGGCCCGGGCCCCCTGCCCCCCCCCCCCCCTAAATCCGCCTCTGACTGTAGCGTGTGACATTTATTTTTGTCTCAAAGGGTCTCAATGAAAATTATATGACTAGTTCCTACTGAGTTATCCTATATTATTATAATTTGATGTATATTTGAAAGAATGGCGAAGTATGTATCTACTACATATTTGTCTATAACGTGCTCCTTTATATTGTTTAATGACAATGAAGAGTTGAAGTATAAATATAGTTAATAGCCCGGAGAAATTTACATGTCCAGACCGATATGATGTGCATTTTATAAGTTAGGAAGATTTCCGGTTAAAATAATACAATTTCTCATTTTTGGTAAGATAAGCTACCCCTGCATGTAACGCATCATGCATGAGCAAACAATAGTTTTAATTTCCATTGATGAATAACTCCGTAGGTTGTAAAGTAGCGTTCCTAGTCCCATTGACACGTCATGAATTATGCTGTTATGTGTAGATCATATCACAGGAGTTTGAGATCCTAACAATAAAAAAATGTAAAAATATGACAAACTCGACTATCACAATAGAGCTTCTCTCGAAGACTACACAAACTAGGGAAAAACGGGTAGCAGTACCTGTTTCCAGAAATGGCAGTGTTGCATTACAACCAAAAAAAAAAATAGGCTCATGCAGCAAAAATTGACTCAAAATGAAGTAGAAAAACGGTACCTAGAATGACCGAATAACACTGTTAATATCCGAATAACACTTGTAATGACTGAATAACACTTGAAATTTTGTAGTCCGAGATTATTCTGATGTTCAACGGCTGTTTTGCCAGACAAGCTGGGGCCGTGGGACGTCAGAGCTCGTCCCATATATTTTTTTTCACAAAGCAATGCGCAGTACCAGTGAAGTAAACTTCAACTTGTTGAAGGCAGTCATTATATAGTAGAAGTAGAAATATCAAAAAGTGGAGATATGCCCGTCCAAAATAGATGCACTGCTTCATTGCTTCTGGTGCCATGCAACTATAGCTAACGGCCTTGGAATTAAATAAATCGGGTATCAATTTGTTCATTTTTCATTTATCTCTACATTTATGTAAGCTTCACCTACCTGCCACCCTTTGCTTTTCCATAGTTTTTACAGTGACCCATTGATTTCTGCATTTTGACTTTCATTTTTAAAGATTATCACGTGACCACAAGAAAACAGTGATGATTTATGAAAATGAGCATAATCTAACACCTCGTTCATTTACGATGCAAGTAAACTAAATGTCCGAGAGCTTCCGATTGTTATCGTGGACTGGTTGGGACTAAACGTCTAATACCGATCTCCTGTAAAGGAGGTGTAAAATTGTGGTTGGCTATGCTACTAAATGTTAAACATTGATCTCCTATAACATATATATATATAAAGAAGTGAAAAAAGTATAAATATTTGCATATTTGAGTCTCGAGGTCGCAAAATCTCTCGTAAATTGACTTCCTTTAGCAGTCAGGGGTACTACTTAAACATGTGATTTCAGAATCACTTCTTCAAGTGATTTGGGCTGTGAAATATTAAAAAAAAATCTATAAACATGATAAATAGACACAGACTTTTTAAAATCACTGAAACAAGTAATATGAGAAGATCACTTCAATAAGTATTTATAACTTTTTCTTGACATTTTTCTCACAAGCTTGATTTTTTTATAGGTAAAAAGACAAAAATTCCATTGAAAAAACAACTATGTTCATCTAGAAATTGTATTTTGCTTGATAAGCCTGTCAGTTTTTACAATTTATTCGGTCATTACAAGTGTTATTTGGATAATAACAGTGTTATTCGGTCATTTGTATTACCCGTTGAAAAAGATCGTCTATTTTTTTCACCTATTGAAAAAAGCATATTTTTTAATGGCTCAGGCATGCAAAAATTGAAGATATTTCTATACTTTGTAAAATGTGAATATGATTTTCTGCAAAAAAAAAAGGCAAACAAATAATTGCGTTCTTGTAACCTATAGATATATATATATATAAGACATGTAAGAGAGAAATGTGCTACATTTTACGTGTACATGTATCAAAGTATCAATTAATTGATAAGAAATTTCATTGGTAAGTTTCCGTGGTCAAATTTTTATCTCTTAATAAAACATAATTAGCAAACCAAAAAGAACATTGTTAAGCCATGTTGTGACCTCCCAAAACAAACAAAAATCATTTTTCGAGAAGTTAAAGGGGAGATAATTCAAACCTTGAAAATAAAATAAAAAAAAGCCTACACATTTACTTATGCATGTAAATTTTACATATAACTTACATCTTCAAGTAGATAAACAAAGATTTGTAAGAGTTTTTAAACCCTGACTGAGTGCTCAATGTCATGTTTGTTTGGTTCTTGAGATAAAAGTTGGAACTTAAATTAAAAAAATTGAAATAAAAAAACAACTCCATGTTTGATACACTTGTTTTAAGCATATATACATATAAAAAATAAGATGTGGAATGATTGCCATTGAGACAACTCTTTACAAGAGACCAAGTGACACAGAAATTAATAACTATAATGCCTAAATGACCAAAGCCTATAACGCATATCCCACATGTTAAAATATTGTGGATCAGATGATGATGTAAGCAATTAAAGGCATCTGTATATGGCCTTCAACAATGAGAAAAACCCATACTGTATGGTTGGCTATCCCTTTTCGACATAATGATGACAAAAATGCAGAATAAACTGTTCATGATATCTCTTTCATTACAGACAATGTGTAGAAAATCAACAAAAATGTGAATGTATACACGGTATAGAGAAGCTGACCTACAATGAGTTTTGATAATCAAGAAACAGATAAAGGTTATACAGGTGAAGCTCACTTAATATTTTATTCTACCTTTTAAACTTGTGTTTTATTCAAACATCACAGTTTTATTGGAGGCTAAAGTCATGTCTAGCATAAACAGCATGGTGCTTTAATTGGTTCAAATTTTTTAACAGCACTTGGAACACTGCTTGGTGATGACTTTCGTTGTCAGACTTTTAAGAACGTCATTTTTTATGTTGTGTAACGTAAAATCATGAAAATCAATGGGGAATTACTCTAACTTAACTTTGTAAATTCAGATTTTTGGAAAGATTAGAACTTGTTCTTAATCTTTACTTAGGCACCAGCCTCCCTAACAACAGGACAGGTTAGCTACTGTTACTAAATGTATTCACACTGAAATATATAGTTCCCTATGGTTCTCATGTATGTGCACATAGTACACATATAACTGAAAAAAACTGGGTATAATATTGGAGCAGTTCATTCAAGAATGTATGTCATTAAGGTGTGTTGATGTGCAGGCTTTTTAAAAAACATTTTGATTAGGTAACTGGGTATTGATTCAACTAGTATGATTGACAACTGTCATTATCACTAAACAATCAGAGACAAGGTGGACCTTTAATTACAATGCCCCACCTCCTAAACTGCCAATCAAATTGACCACATTACCTATCAACCTCAGTCTTACATAATTATAATTCTTAATACACAAGTATTTGACCTCATAATTGAATACACAAATGTGTATATTAGATGTTTGATATTTATAAGGATGATAGATTTATTTATTGCCAATTACTTTTGATCTACATTACATAAAGTGATTCTGTAAATTATATCTGAAAGATAAATGATTAATGGATTAACAAGATCTTAAAAAAATGAAATATCAATATAAATATGAATAAATAAAAGGTATTCAAGTAAGGCCTATAATTTACTTGATAAATTTCCAATAATCATCTGTAATTAATCAACAATTAAATTAGTACACTTTTTAGCTCACCTGGCCCAAAGGGCCAAGTGAGCTTTTCCCATGACTTGGCGTCCGTCGTCTGTCGTCCGTCGTCGTCCGGCGTCGTTAACTTTTACAAAAATCTTCTCCTCTGAAACTACTGGGCCAAATTACACCAAACTTGGCCAAAATCATCATTGGGGTATCTAGTTTAAAAAATGTGTCTGGTGACCCGGCCAACCATCCAAGATGGCCGCCATGGCTAAAAATAGAACATAGGGGTAAAATGCAGTTTTTGGCTTATAACTCAAAAACCAAAGCATTTAGAGCAAATCTGACAAGGGGTAAAATTGTGTAACAGGTCAAGATCTATCTGCCCTGAAATTTTCAGATAAATTGGATAACCTGTTGTTGGGTTGCTGCCCCTGAATTAGTAATTTTAAGGAAATTTTGCTGTTTTTGGTTATTATCTTGAATATTGTTATAGATAGAGATAAACTGTAAACAGCAATAATGTTCAGCAAAGTAATATTTACAAATAAGTCAACATGACCGAAATGGTCAGTTGACCCCTTTAGGAGTTATTGCCCTTTATAGTCAATTTTTAACCATTTTTCGTAAATCTTAGTAATCTTTTACAAAAATCTTCTCCTCTGAAACTACTTGGCCAAATCAATCCAAACTTGGCCGGAACCATCTTTGGGGTATGTAGTTTGAAAAATGTGTCCAGTGACCCAGCCATCCAATCAAGATGGCCGCCATGGCTAAAAATAGAACCTTGGGTAAAATGCAGTTTTTGGCTTATAACTCAAAAACCAAAGCATTTAGAGTAAATTTGACATGATGTAAATTTGTTTATCAGGTCAAGATCTACCTGCCCTGAAATTTTCAGATGAATTGGACAACCCGGTTTTGGGTTGCTGCCCCTGAATAAGTAATTTTAATGAAATTTTGCTGTTTTTAGTTATTATCTTGAATATTATTATAGATAGAGATAAACTGTAAACAGCAATAATGTTCAGCAAAAAAAGATTTACAAATAAGTCAAGATGACCGAAATGGTCAGTTGACCCCTTTAGGAGTTATTGCCCTTAATAGTCAATTTTTAACCATTTTTCGTAAATCTAAGTAATCTTTTACATCTTCTCCTCTGAAACTACTTGGCCAAATTACACCAAACTTGGCCAAAATCATCATTGGGGTATCTTGTTTAAAAAATGTGTCCGGTGACCTGGCCAACCATCCAAGATGGCCGCCATGGCTAAAAATAGAACATAGGGGTAAAATGCAGTTTTGGGCTTATAACTCAAAAACCAAAGCATTTAGAGCAAATCTGACAAGGGGTAAAATTGTGTAACAGGTCAAGATCTATCTGCCTTGAAATTTTCAGATAAATCGGATAACCTGTTGTTGGGTTGCTGCCCCTGAATTAGTAATTTTAAGGAAATTTTGCTGTTTTTGGTTATTATCTTGAATATTGTTATAGATAGAGATAACTTGTGAACAGCAATAATGTTCAGCTAAATAAGATCTAGAAATAAGTCAATGTGACCAAAATCGTCAGTTGACCCCTTAAGGAGTTGTTGCCCATTTTATTCAATTTTTAACAATTTTCACTAATATGGTAAATTTTTGTAAATTTTTACAAAATATTTTTCACTGTATCTAAAGGTCCAAGTTTATTATAGATAGAGAAAATTCTAAGTACCAAGAATGTTCAGTAAAGTAAGATCTACAAACACATCACTATCAGCAAAACACAATTTTGTCATGAATCCATCTGTGTCCTTTGTTTAATATGCACATAGACCAAGGTGAGCGACACAGGCTCTTTAGAGCCTCTAGTTTTTTTTTTATCAGGAATTGGCTTGAAACAGTTTAAAACTTTTAATTATAACAAACCATTGTTTATTAGTTTATTTCCCATCAATCATTATGTCTATTTTAGTCGTTTGAATTTTTATTAGAAGTGAATATATATTTTTGCAATCAGGAAAGAATCCACATTTCAATAAGATAAGTATATTAATTGGTTTACGTTGAAAAAGTACGTTTTCAATGCCCTGTGTTGAAAAATACTTTAAAAATTGATCAAAAGGCACTCTAAAACTTTTAATCTTCAATGCCATATAACATGTATAACCTCTGTTTCAACTTACAAAATGCCCCAAAACAACATTTTTCAAATTTTTTTGTTGACACTTTAAAGTTTTAAGCTGTTGGTCCAGATTTATGTCTTACAAGAATAGTTTGTTACATTTACTAGAAGAATTTTTGCATTTTTTTGTTTTTTTGAAACATGTTTAGAACCAGCAACATAGTTTCGATAAGATATAAACTGCAGTTTAAAGACCAAACAGCCTATTTATTTCTACCAGTGATTTTTCCTTAAAATTTTGTGTGAAGGTATTTCATGATTTGAAGAACAAAAAATGATGAAAAAAATTGGGGGTCACCGACTTAGTTTTGTCGCTATAGCAACCTCAGTATCGTGTTTTCCCGAATATTGACATAATATTTGCTTGTTATATAAACTTTGCAAAAGATCCTTTATACCAAACCTACAAGCATAATTCTTGTTTCACATTAAACAGCAGATTTGTATCTATCAAATACATGTTCGAGAGTTTAAGCCTCATATTGTTTTTTTCTTTAAAAATATGATTTATTTCATTCCCGCCAAAAATAAAACGTAAAAATGAAAAACGTTTCCAGTATCAAAAAATATCTACCAGTGATTTCTTTATAATAATTTCGAAAAGGAAAGTGCCACGTGTACTCTTCAAAATAAAGCAAAAAAAAGTGTATGTCACCGACCTTTCAAAAAAGTTATGAGCAATTTTCATGTTTTTTTCTTGTTCGTTTTGAAGAAAAGAGTTGTCTTTCTTCAGAACATTGCATCTGACGTCATAGTTCAAACTTCCCTTGGTGGCACATTATTTGAAAAAATATCTCACAAATTGGACGTTTGAAACCCACATTTAAATTTCCAAGAATAATAACTATAATCCGTCGAAATGGAAAATTGTTTGAAATAACCTTTCTCGCCGCTTTTGTTAGGAAAGTCTGTTTTTGTCCTCTGTCCCTCATTAGCAAAATTATTGAAAATTAAATGAAAGATGGCACTGGCTAACTATAGAGTATTTGACTATATCAGACTATATGTGTGTGTGTTTTTCGCGTCAATTTCAGAAGTTTGCCGTAATGAACTCATTTGCTACTGTTGACAGACGGACACACAAAAGCATGGACGGACTTCTCTATACCATTATATTTCCAGACTAAGGCGAACGTATAGAAATTATTCCATCTGGTTTGTGAAGTCATTATTTCTGAATATTTTAGATATAGGGAAATCAAAATTATAGGTATAATATATGAATTAAAGTTTTTTATACATCTATCATGAAATACAATCCCTGTTATTACAACCTCACATGACGATGTTTTGAATAAATGAGACAGTAAATATAAAATACAAAAAGTTTTAATTCAAAAATTAATTTAGAAATCATTTTCTGTTGAAAACTACAAAGTTAGATTTTTCCAACAGGATAATATATTATAAATCTAAATTGCTGATGTAAATTAAAAAAAAGGACCAGGTTGTTGCCGGAATTGAAAATCTAAATTTGTTTTCAATCTTTCCAGTCATAGTTTTAGCTAAATGAAAGGGAGAGATTTTATGTTGGATATTATTCTTGGAGCAATTGTTTTTGTCATAAGTTAAATTTACAACTATTTTATATGTTTTGCCTTACAGCTAATTTCCTAATGCATGTAGGGTAACACTTTGGTTGGCTTCCTTGATCTGTTTACATAAATGTTTATTCAAGCTTTGTAATTAAGATTGACATCTTCATATATAGGTATGTAAACCTGTATACGGTATATGATAATTCTATCTCGGAACTTGCGTATTGGACATTAACAAAATATACCAACAAAGCAAGCAACTAACTAAAGTGATGATCTACATACAGTATGAAATTAGCTGTAAGCTTCAGTGAGATCAGGCGAAATGTTTATCATTTCTTCTTAAGACAAATTGAAATGAAACAAAGGACAAACGACAATGACCCTTTGTCATAATTACAAGATTTTTGTCAAATAAGCAGTATAAATAAATTTTAACTTCATTGCAAGATCGGATATTATTTAACAAGAATCGTCCAGACATTAGTTACATGGATACGTTGTCAGTATGTCAAAACTTCTAGGAATAATTTTTTATCGGCCTGACCTTCTGAATACTTAAATTTTTTAAATTTTGAAAAATTAACACTAAAATTTGAAGGATCAAATCATAGTAAACATGTGTATTAAGTTTTAAGTTGAAAGGACTTCAACTTCATCAAAAACTACCTTGACCAAAAACTTTAACCTGAAGCAGGACAGACGGACGAAGGAACGAACGGCCGCACAGACAAGAAAACATAAATTGGACATAAACATAACTTTCACCTATCTAATAACTCCGGTAACCTGTACACAATCGGCGCAAATGAAATACAAAATGAAAGAATAAAAAAAAAAAATGAAATGCATATTGGCGGAAATACAAGACAAAATTTACGCATGTGAAAGAATAAAAAAAAAATGCAGATCGGCGCAAAAAAGTAGAGATCAAAAGTTATATTTTATTGTTTTCATTAGAACAAAGGTTAAATATAGTGTAGTATCTTTTGTGTCCATTTGTGTTAAATTTCCACAAGATATCCTCGCAACGCTTAATTCCTCTGTACTTTGGAGACGTATTTTTAAGCGTACACCATGTTGGAATTAGTGAAAAACGCGAAATAGGACGTTATAATTTGACGTTTTTTTCATTGCTAGAAACAACGTCATAGAGCTTTTATGTCACTACCAAGTTGCGTTAGTTGATGCGCATAAACAATAGGCTGTTTGGTCTTTAAATAAAATTGTGCAAATTAAGAGACCCATATTATTTAATTTGAGATCATTTTATTCTCGTACTGGAAAAGCAAGTTTCCTTCTAAAGACCTGCTGTAAATGCAATTTTAAGCAATAGTGCTTTATAAATGTTCATTTTTCCCCACCATACCTTGATATGAAATAATTTAAACTACTCTTCTAATCTTTCCATGAGTGATTTCCATCACTTTGATTAAACCAGAATCGTAGTGCAGTTAAGTCATTATTGATATCAATGAACAAAAAAGGCAAAACGCAGGAAAGAATTGTCAGATGACAACAAAAAGGCTATCATAAGTTAATTGAAAGTGGTCATTGAGCAAGTAGTGTTTCAAAAAGCTTAGGAATAGCTAAGTCCACAATTTCAAGGCTTTTGAAGTGTTGGCGGTTGTGTGGTTATACGGAAAATGTGCCTCAAAGCAGAAGGAGAAAAACTGTCATCAAACTGGCATTATTAATAATTTAATATATTTATATATTATTACCTTGTTATCCAATAGACTGTCTTGTATCATGTGTGTTACATGTATTACTCATGACTACAATTTTTCTCTTATTGTGAAAAAGACAGTTAATTAATTTTCTCACACACAACTTGTTTTTGTCTGTCATGTCTGTGTTTCCATGATTTTATACTAAGTTGTACTGTTTAAAAGAAATTCTGAAATTTTATACTAAGTTGTGTAAGACTTTTTTTTTGAAGGAGATGATGACCATGATAAACAGAACAGAAGAAAGAACTTGTTGGGGAAGAAAACGGATGGAAAGAAAGGACAGAAAGATAAAGGTTATGTCATGTTTGATGAAGATGATTCTGATGAGTCACTAGTCACGTCAGAGGATGTAAAGTAAGTTTATCTCCCCTTTTGAAATTTTAATTTAATAATGATTCACATGCATTCGATAGAAAAGAAGATGTAAAACAAAATTATCTCCCTTTTTCAGATAAGGGTCTACATTCTTTAATGTGAACTGGCATTTTTCTGACAGAATAATATATAAATCGTGTTAATTATTATTTCTTATGACAAACTTAGTGTTGATATTTTTTTTCACTGATCAAAATTAAAAATCTTATCTGAATAGAAGCCATGTCTGATACAATATTTTGTTCAATATTCAGGAGTCCATCAAAGTTAAAGAAACCAAAAGGATTCAAGTTTTCTACAAAGAAGAAGGACAAAGACAAGGTATAGTTGTAGTGTTTATATAAACAAAAAAAGAAGAAGATGTGGTATGACTGCCAATTCCAATGAGACAACAGTAATCTCCCCTGACATTTCATTTGACATCCTAGTAAACAGGGATATTTGAAATACCATCTTGTTTTCAAAAACCAGTAGCCTCACATTCATATATGGAGAACACTGGAGATTTCCACCAGAGACTAAATGCTGTAGATATTATCAACCATAGGTCGTCACAATACAGCTGTCATCAATGGGCAAAACTTATTTGACATAGCCATAGGAAACTTTAAAAGGCCTGATATTACAAATGTAAAAGATTTCATTTGAGAAAGCTCATCGCTAGATTTATGGACAAAAAAAAAACTGATGTGGTAACAGATAACAACCACTAAATAACAGGCTCCTCACTACAGACAGATACAAACATAAATTACCAGCTAAAATTAGTGTATAACATAAAACATGCCTTAAACCATGCAATATAAAAAAGAAGATGTGGTATGATTGCCAATGAGACAACTATCCACAAAAGACCAAAATGACACAGACATTAACAACTATAGGTCACCATACGGCCTTTAACAATGAGCAAGCCCATACCGCATAGTCAGCTATAAAAGGCCCTGATAAGACAATGTAAAACAATTCAAACGAGAAAACTAACGGCCTTATTTATGTAAAAAAATGAGACTTTCATGGGTATTCAAGGTTGTTAAAAAAATCCTTGTTGTCATCATGAAAAAATATCCAAAATAGATATAGGAAGATGTGGTGTGAGTGCCAATGAGACAGCTCTCCATCCAAATAATAATTTATAAAAGTAAACCATTATAGGTCAATGTACGGCCTTCAACAGGGAGCCTTGGCTCACACCGAACAAACAGCTATAAACAGTCAGAGATAAAACTCTATAGGGTTATTACAGAAAATAACTTGCGTGTCTTATTATAGATACTTTCATGAGTTGTCTACTCTTTATTCCTTAAATTTTCGAAATCTGTAATAACATATGTTTGTTATTTGTAAAATTATTTCATTTATAGTGGGCTCTAGGGAACTCTTGAGACTTTGCGCAGAAACTAAATGCATAGTCTGATAACTAATTCTTTAATTAAATTAATACATTTTTTATTAACCATGGTAAATCAATGAGACAAGGTTATTAAGGGATAAACTTAGCTGTGATAACAAGGCTAGGTTCTTAAAGGAATGTAACTTATTATATAAGACACTTAGGAATTACTGAGAAACTTCAACAGAAACTCATTACATGCTCTGGTCATTATTTCTTACAATAAATTAAAATACATTGTAATTAAGCATGATATATGTCTTAGCAAATCCTTTGAAGTGAAATAGAGAAGCTGTGATAACACCCTTCAGTTATAACAGGCATTTTTTTTCTGTAATAACATATATGTGTATTATGCAAAATTGACAAACTATGAACTGTTATATCTTTCAATAGTTAAGTATTCATATAGACAAAAGTAATATCAATAGAACTTTTATACATTTTAACTTAACTGTTGATGTATATTGCCTCTTTGAAACATGTAACATATGTACATGTATGTTATCACAGTTTTTTGATTTTTTAGTCAACAATAACAAATGTATGTAATTTTTCTGTAATAACCCTATAGAGTCATATCCCTGACTGATAAAGGGCCCCAAAATTACTAGTGTAAAACCATTCAAACGGGAAAACCAACGGTCTAATCTATATGAAAAACAAGAAACGAGAAACACATATAGATTACATAAAAAAACAACAACTTCTGTACATTAGATTCCTGACTTGGGACAGGTGCAAACATTTGCAGCGGGATTAAACGTTTTTATGGTTCCAAACCTTATCCCTTTTTCTGAAACAATAGCATAACATCACAACATAGAAA
This sequence comes from Mytilus edulis, assembly GCF_963676685.1. Classification (NCBI taxonomy): domain Eukaryota; kingdom Metazoa; phylum Mollusca; class Bivalvia; order Mytilida; family Mytilidae; genus Mytilus; species Mytilus edulis. The sequence goes on along the minus strand of NC_092354.1, from coordinate 77,825,102 downwards.
ACCACACGATAAAATATAAATTGGAAGGCTTCAAAAGGCCACTCAAAGTTGATATTTAGTTTTACAGATTTGACTCACTACAAAATATTTGGAAACTGAACAAAAATATCCCCATTTTATGAAGACTTACAGAATTATTGCACCATTTTAATGAAACTTTTAAGTACTATGACACAAAATGTAATCTGGAGTATTCTTGACCTTCCCAAACAATTAATTAGTTCATGTTCAGTAAAGTCAGGCTAAAATAAATGTATTCTAGTAAAATCAGTCTTTTTAAAGGAAATGAAAACAAATTCAAATTGATTGCTTGCAGGATGAAAAGAAAGAGGTGAAAAAAGAAGAAAAAGAAAAGAAAAAAGAAGGGAAAGAGCACAAAAAACATAAGAAAGATAAAAAGAAGAACAAACCTGAGGAACAAGTAACAGATACATCTAGTAAGTACACCAAAACAATAATAACATCATATACTAGAGCAGATACATCTAGTAAGTACACCAAAACAATAATAACATCATGTACTAGAGTACAACAGTATAATACATCTAGTAAGTACACCAAAACAATAATAACATCATGTACTAGAGTACAGCAATATAATACATCTAGTAAGTACACCAAAAAAATATTAAAATCATGTACTAGAGTACAGCAGTATAATACATCTAGTAAGTACACCCAATTAAAACAATATTAACATCATGTACTAAAGTACAGCAGTATAATACATCAAGTAAGTAAACCAAAACAATATTGACATCATGTACTAGAGTACACCAATATAATACATCTAGTAAGTACACCAGAACAATAATAACATCATGTACTAGAGTACACCAATATAATACATCTAGTAAGTACACCAAAACAATAATAACATCATGTACTAGAGTACACCAATATAATACATCTAGTAAGTACAACAAAACAATAATAACATCATGTACTAGAGTACACCAATATAATACATCTAGTAAGTACACCAAAACAATATTGACATCATGTATTAGAGTACACCAATATAATACATCTAGTAAGTACACCAAAACAATAATAACATCATGTACTAGAGTACACCAATATAATACTTCTAAATTTAATTCTTTATTGTTGTGTACTATGTACTTATTATTTGATAAATAGAAAAAAAGTATAATTGTTATCATTAGCCAATTGGCTGGTTAATAATCTAAAGGATTATGGGTAATTTCATTGTTCGTACCCCAAAATGAAAATAACATCACGTTATTGGTTAAATTTCCATTGTTTATGACATTTTTTAACCAATCAGGACGTTTTGGTGTACACTTTTGAAAATATTACCCAGGATGCATTAGATTCTGAAACAGCGAATTAAATCATGAGCAAGGAACAAAATGGTGACTTCTACAAAGAACAATTCTTTTCTTAGAAGGATAGCATGTTGTTGTTGTTGTTAAATAGGATTTTTTTTCAACGATCATTTTCAATGCTGAAATTTAATTGTTTTCCTCATTAGAATAGTTTGAAATCAAATAATGAATTATATTCAAGTTCTTTTTGAATTAGATTGTTGAGATTAGAATTTTTGATTAGATGAATTTTCTTGAATGGAGTCAGCGGCTATATTGTGATCACCTTAGAAGTGTATTCCTTCATCTGTCAAACAAATCTTTTAGACAATATTTTCACAGAAACTTCTAAATAGAATGACATGATATTTGGTCAGCAGCTTGAAAACCATGAGTTATAACATGTTTGTGCTTTTTGAATCAATCTGACACCTACAAACCTGTTTGCTAATACTTTGAACTACTACAGTCCCTGTAACGTAAAAGTTAACACTTTTTTCGTTCGGGAATCGTACGTACAGCGTTCGGTAATCGTTCGTATAGAGTTCGGTCATCGTTCGTACATCATTCGTATATCGTCCGTACAACGTTCGGTCAGCGTTCGTTCATCGTTCGTTCATCGTATGGTAAATGTCACCGTTGAGGGTTTTGTTATAACGTATGGTTCATGGTATCGTTAATCGTTTTATTTGTCGTATGGTTTATGGTATGGTTTAGCGTTTAGCGTTTAGCGTTTCGCTTATCGTATGGTATGTGCTATCGTTTAGCGTTTCATCAATCGTATGGTATATCGTTTTGTTAAGCGTCTGATATACACGTATGTTTTGGTTTTATTTAATAAAGTTATTTCAATTATTATAGTTTTGAGTTAAAATGATTTAATATAAAAAGACGCGGAATAAAAAAAACAATTATTAGTTTGAATTGGATTAAATCTCTAACTAATATCATTATGGAATATATATAAAACGAATAGGAAACGTTTCTTCCATCACATTTTGACATGAATAACATGAGACCAAATACCGTGATATAAGTCAGACTCTCTATGTCTCTCTCTCTCTCCTCCGCCAAACATTTCTATGATCCAAATATTTCCTTGACACAATAAATTATAATGAATGTTCTATAAATGAGGCTTTATATGAAGTACGTGTTTTATATTTAAATGTATTAAAAAAAAATACAACACATCCATGGTGTTTGTTCTCCTTAATGTCAGAGTCTGATATAAACCGAAAACTGTCAGAGATATATAAAAATTCGTTAAAGATATCTATGGAACCAGTGTCGTTTGTGATACCTGCTGTTGGTGTTAAAACTGGGTTTTTTTACTGTAAAAAGTGCTTAAGTCCATGTATGAGTAAAATACAGAATTTAAAAATAACTCTACCTTTTTTATATTTCTTTATTTTAGAGGTAAGCTTCTGGCCAAGTTTGACTTATTCTGTCGCAAATCATTTACCTTAAATAACCAATCAATTGTATTCTAAAAGAAATTGATTTGTTCTTTGTACGAATACATGAAATATTTCTCACTGGACGTTATGATTGCAATCGATGATAAAATACAAATCTACAATATTTATATGAAAGAGACTAAATAATATATTTTTTAATTATTATTCTACACATATTTAAAGGATCGAAATAATCAGTTCTACAAAAAAGACTTGAAATTTTACAATTATCACATGCATCTATGAAATTTTTTATCGACGCACCAAACTTTTCCCTTTCATCGTGCATAGCTCATTTTCCAATTCACTTAAGGTTTCTAACGATCTTCTTACTTGTTCATTGCATTCTAAAATTAAAATCCTACACAAATTGCAAACACTTTTATTCTCCGGCTAGACTGCGTACAAGATGAATACTGTTTTGTTTGTGTACACACCATGTTTTGAAGGCCGATATCCAGTTTCGATCAAAAAGAATTAATTTGAACCACAACTTAATTACGCCAATTCTTTTTTGCATCACTTTATTGTAAAAACTGCAGCATTTATTTGTGCCAATAAAACAATCATTTAATTGCGCAAATATTATAGACTTGTTTTCAAATGTTTTACTGTTCTTAGTGCACTGACGAGGTCCTTTCCGGTATTTACAGGTACAGATACCGCAAGGGCCTCTTTAGTGCACTTAGAACAAAATAGTGCACTAGGACCTGATGGAAAGATAAAATTGACACAAAAAACATGGCATTTTTGCTTTAATTCAGCAAATAAAATATGTTTAAACTAAACTATATAATGTTACCCACTAGCTGTCCTTATGTGTTTTTGTTGTTTGATTGCTGTCTCGTTGTCGTTAAACCCACTATAATATCCTACAGTTTCAATATATATTTCCCTTGCTCAGAGGAAAGTGATAGAATAGGTTTGTATATACATTTTAGCGTTTCACTTTTCAATTTTTAACTCCCCAAAATTTTATTTTAAACTATTAATTTTGAAGACGTGTGTTATCTAAACGAAGTCTAAATGGTCACCAACCTCCCAGTTTATTGTTTCCCTATTTGGCACACACCTAAATATAAATCTCATTGTAAATACAATTTAATTGGTCGCACTAAGTTCTATTGATCACAAAACAAATCCACGTTTTTTTTAAATATGATAATATTTATTATTTTTACTTTGAAACAAGGAAATAATACTTTAAATTACATTGTGCAAAATATGACGTAAATTCTTCCTGCGAATTAGAAACTCTTTTCTTCATAAAAATGTTTGACATAGTTTACACTGGACATAAAACAACTTACAATCAATCAGCTACAATATATCTAAGGGATTATTATTAATTTATGCATGTACATGTATATATACAAAAAAAAATGCCGCATACCATATACATATATTGTGGGTTAATTATTTTAAGCATAAAGTTCATAAATCGATCTCTGAAACAAATTATATATAATTCTATAGAATAAAGTCAAAGTAAAGATTAAACTTATGCATGGCAGAAAAGAAACATATGAAAACGATAGATGCAATGGGCATGCAGGGCATGCAGCCTTGCAAATGATATTCTAAAAAAATATATATTTACTTTATTAAACTTAGGACTTTAATTTAAGTATTGTTGATGGGATGTTGAATTTTCCAGAACATAAAAATTACACAAGAAAATTTATCAGCACACTACTCTATCAAAATGTGTTTGGTGTCCATTTTACAATATATTTGTTTAAGAATTTAGTGTTTTCTTATTCTTTCTGACATCTGTGTCCATGGATCTGAACAAGAAATTGCGAAGACATTAGGCTTATCTGTTTACCTTCAATTTAAAAAAATAATTTTTCAACAGAATATTTTATATATAAAATTATTTAATTTTTGTTTGTCTTTGCGAAAACAAAATGGCCCTAAAGCTAAATGTCATCGTCAGCATGTATAATGTAAGGCGATAAACACTTTAGAATATACACCGCCTGCTGGATCTTTTTACCTGGGCCCAGATCTTGTTACGTAACAAGTATGAATGTAAAATACTCGATATGGTATATTCAGTCGAATATACACGATATCTCTGGACTGGGTTATTTAAGGTATTTTGATCTCATAATGTAACATTTAAATTTTTGTGCTTTATGTAAAAAAAAATGCATTTGACCATTTTATTTTTAAAACTTCTTTAAAATGAGTTGACTTTCAGCATTTATTTATTTTCAAAACCGGGTACAAATCACTGATTTCCAATTTTAGACCAATCTCATTATTATCAGTAGTAGGAAAATATTTGAAAAAAAAATGTATTTAAAAACGTATTTAATCACTTAATTAGTTATATTTCATATATACAAAATGCGTTTCTGTTTCAAGTTCATATTTGCCTTTTGAGAATACTAATGCCGGAGTTCCACAAGGCTTTGTATTAGGTTCCCTACTATTCCTTATTCATGTATATGACATAGCTGGTAATTTGATAAGTATAACTCGATTGTGTGCTGATGAAAAATCCCTGTCTTATTCAAGTACTCGTCCTAACAAATTAGCGAATGTCTTAAATAGCGATTTAGAACAAATGTTAGTATGGTCTAAGGATTGGTTTATTGTTTTTAATCGGAACAAGACCATTGCTATGCTATTCTCTTGTAATACTTCTCCAGATGATATTAAAATAGAACTTCAAAATCAAGTAGTAGAATTGTCTCCTGTCATAAACATTTAAGTATTACTTTTGATTTCAATGGTAATTTCTATACAATATAGAAAACGTTTCAAAGTGTGAAAGCACAAGATTAAATTTCTAAAAAAAAATTGAAATATGTATTGACTAGGAATTATCTTATTCACATATACTTAACACTTATAAGACCAATTATGTAATATGCACGTGAGTTATGGGTTGACTGTACTCAACAAGATTACAACAATCTGGAACATGTCGTTCAGTTGGAAGCAGGAAGATTAGTTACTAGGTTGCCTGTGTTCGCTAGTCCAGAAGTTATATATATTTTCAGTGGTACAGGCAGACATTTGCTAGTGGACAGAAGAAAATCCAAAAAACTGAATACGTTCTATTCTTCACATAAAGTGGGACTGCCTCTACGATTTAATGCCATTTTTTTTCAGTTATAGATAGAATATCAGAAAATCCTTTTTTTTTTTATCTGCTACTATCGAATGAAAAAGCCTAAACTCTGACATAATTATGTACGTCCAGAAATATGAATATATTCATCTAATTGACACAGACACAATTGCACGTCAATCTTTATTATTAAGGACAGTTGATCTGATACTATGAACAGATTTCAGATAGCTCCCAGTATTAGAATCTGATAAACAAAAATATATTTATATCTTGCATTGTTTCAATATTAAAAGAGTTGGGTAACGTAGTTGAATTTTAGATTAAATTTGGGAAGTCGTGGATACATGTATCCCCATTTGTTAGGTTATTCAACACGAAGAAGTAAAAAAAAAAATATCAGCTGGTTTTAAGAGTTGCAAATATTAACAAATTAAATTTATGATACAGAATTATTTTTTTATTTGTGTCCTTAACAGTGTTTGCTAAATATTTTTTTTTCTCGAATCCCGAAAAGTAAAGAGGTTTTAATACGTGTAAATCCCGAATTTACACAAACGACGCACAGGCACTTGTCTCAATAGAAAAATCCTATATACCTTAATATTAAGGTATATAGGAAAACAAAATTTGAGACAAGTGCCTGTGAATCGACGTTCATAAATGGTCTGTTCAAGAGTTTAATTTCACTTTTCGAAATATTTCAGACACGTAAATAATATAGGTTATTCGTAAGATTTTTATATTAAAATTATATTAAAATTTTCGATAACATTTATTTATTTTTGTTCGCCGTACCATTCTTATTTATGTTTAAAGTGACTTATAGACCCAAAGGGTCGGGTGTTCTAATTATTGTTTTTATATCCACTGACATGCATAATATCTAATGCCATGGGTCACGCATGGACTGTCTTATTTTATAGGGATGCCCATATGGCACATCAAAGATAAGATTGATTTAATCATTGTACTTTAGAATTGCAACAAATCTTAAATTCACTTGAATACATTAACCTGTTATCTTGTCGGATTTACAGCTTATTTTCCAATGCTTGTAGAGTACAATTTTGGTAGGCTTGCTTGCTCTGTTGGTATAAACAATAATTCAAGCTTTGTAAATAACATTGACATCTTCAAACAATGTAGAGGCATATTTTCATCTGTATATATTATATTTAAATTTGATTGGTTATCCCAATTACAATTGTAAAATATACAAACTAAGCAAGCAAGCTAACTAAAGTCTCGCTTTACATGCATTAGGAAATTAGCTGTAAAGCCAACAAACAGATAACCGCTATATCCTGAGAAGAGACCATGATAAAATTTGAAAGTTAAACAAATCTTAGTTTTCACGGGAACGAATATTTTGTTAAAACGTAATTTAAGAAATAAGACGACAAGGTTGAAAATAGTTCTAGACGTCTTATAGCAAGAAAGTCTCCTCACTCAGCTTGTGGTTATGTGTTGGTGGTGGATAGAGTCACACGACTTACAATTGACCATTTATCTGCGGTTACAATTAAAGCTCGTTGTCGAAATCAACACTAGGGAAATACCATTAATCTTTTACAGGGTAAGGGTGGGGGAGTTGTGGCCAGGATGAAATATGTTGTCAGACAAACTTTTTCGTGCATGGGACTTCATATTTGAAAAGGGATAAGAAATCTCTTAATTGATAAGTTCTGCATTATATTTAAAACATCCATTGAAAGAATATCGTATAATTATAAATAATTGTCCGCTGTTGGAAGTTTAGTTTAGCCATTTTTCGTGCTTGTCACAAGGCGATCGATATTTCAGGGGTTTCGATTGTTAAACTCGTTAAATCAAATAACGAACATATTCCATCTCAACCTGAGAAAGAGTGGCTCATTTACATCAATTTTATCAATGATTATCGTTTATAAGATGTTGTACTTTCAATGCTATTTATAAACGCCGAGTAGAATTTTAAATGTTTGGTATAAAAAATTTAAATTGTTCATCTTAAAAAATATTCAGAAGACAATAGGACATATCGAAGAATCTTTGAGTTCTGACGAAAATTATAGTGTTTTTCTATCTTTCCACAAAGTATATAAAAGTATAAAAATTAGAAAATACATGTAGGGAATCGAAGTATTTCTAAGACATTGTTATTTTCCTGTTGTACATGTATGTAGCTTTTTTTTCTCTCTGGCAAACACGGTTTTATAAATCCTGACAGGCACCGACCATTGAAAAACAATCGATCTGTTTAAAATAAGAAATGAAAATAATTGTTTTTTTATGGCAAATAAGAAAAATGACCGTTTGATTTGAAATTGTTTAAAATTATTTAGAATACATGTAGATTGAAATAGATGAAAATATCGTATTTTAATGTGAAAAGGCTAGACTTTAATTTGTGTCGTAGGGATGTGAGTGAGTGGTTTTGTTTACAATTATTTCCCATTATTTCCCTAGTGAAAATCTGCAATAATTATTGTATCATCATGTTGTTTGATTTTCGCATTATAACAAAACTAAGAATATGGCGGATGAATTTATAGTTAGTTGTTTAATGTCCAGTGGCAACTATTAGATGTATCATTAGGAGGGCATTTACAATGTTATAATAACATTAGATGTATGTTTCATTATATGTTGTGTCACATACTATAAATATGTAGTTTTATGGCAATAAAGATTTGAATTGAATTATAATACGTTATTCTGATTGGCTACACTGCAATTTTGCGTTATTCCTTAATCAAATTCATTACACAATAAAATGTATCATTCAAGATGACACGAGGTCCCACAATAGAGTGCACAGGTAAATTTTAAAAAAAACTTGATAAAAATCGTGTTTTCATAATCCTAGCTAAAAAATGTATTTATATTATAAGTATTGAATGCTTCTTTCTGTATCTTCATAGGGTTGTTGACCGTGTGCACATTTTTAGAATGGAGCGCTTTCGCGCTTCTTACAAAATGTACTTCGATCAACGCTTTTACACTCCAATGAAGTTACAAAAAAAAAGCATTCAGTAGTTAAAATAAATATGAACAAGGACATCCTGTGTTATGCAAAAATGTGCATTTCGGCACAAGCGATGATGACCTATAGACCGTGTGTATCATATGTATATTTAGTGTGGGTTGCTCCGAATTATGAAGGTATAAATACAGGAAAATAAAGGAAAAAAATACAAAATTAGATTAGAGTATAACGGGCAAAATAAGAACAGAGGAACATGGTATAAGAAAATTAAGGAAAATGGTATAAGAAAATTCAAGAATAGAGGGACATGGTCTAGTTTTTTGTCGGACAATTGTTGATGATTGTTTAAAGTAAAGTGCATTTATAGGTAAAAATTTCCCACAATCGTTTGTACATTGGTAGGGAATTATGTTTGGAGTTGATGAGGCACATAATGAGTAATTGTTTTTGTTTGAAATTTCTCGAATACTTGTTTTTTTCCGTCTGATATTAAAATGAATAATCAAATCTATAATAAAAAAAATAAATTGTTTAATTACGACATATAGATAAAACTTCTATTCAGTCGTTTTTAAAATACATGCTATAAAAGAGAATACATAAAAAATATTTAACAATCTTTTTGAACAAAAAGTCAACCTTTAGACCCCGAATATATTTTTGTAAGAACATTATATTAATTCCGACTTCAATCTAAAATAACTTGAATTGTTCATTTGGAAAAAAAAAGTGTGATACCTTAGGCTATTTTCAAAAAAATGTTGAGTGATCCGAATTTTACGCATATTATCAACTATATAATGAGATTTAACAGAACACAATTCATGTTTTATATTTAAAAAAACCCCAACATATACGCTAAACGAAACTATGCACGCCAAGAAACGATGTACGCTAAACGATACGATATACGCTAAACGAAACGATGTACGCTAAACGAAACGATGTACGCTAAACGATACGGTATACGCTAAATGAAACGATTTACGCAAAACCATAAGATATACGATAAAAGGGCGCTTATGTTATCGTTTATGGAATGGTTTATGGTACATGGTTTCCTTTCGTACATCGTTCGTTCAGCGTCCGTACAACGCTCGGTCAGCGTTTCGTTTGCATTCGTACACCGTTCGGTAAGCGTACGTACATCGTTCGGGCATCGTCCGTACATGGTTCGGGCATTGTTCGTATTGTTAACTTTTACGTTACACGGACTGTAGTAGGGGTATGCTAAGCACAACAATATGTTCATTTTTTGTATATCTCTTAAAATCAAAACAGACTTGGAAGAAATGTAGAAAAACACATACCAAAAGTTATCTTTAGAAAAAACACCCAAAAAGCACCAAAAATCTATATGTTGTAGGTGTATATTATTATTATTGAATGATGTATATTTGTAGAAGAACCTGAGAAAGCCATATTTGGAGTACAGCTTACCCTGGCTGTGGAGAGAAATAGATGCTACGATGGAGTAGAACTCCCAGCTATGTTCAGGGAATGTATTGACTATATTGAGGAACATGGTATGTTAAACACAATATGATATAAAATGACTTGGTATGATTACCAATAAGAAAACTCTCAACAATTATATATAGACCAAATGACACATAAATAAACAACTACATGCCACCATATGTGTAACATGGGTAGGTATTATATTCAGGTTATTTTAGCCCTCACTATTGCTTGAGCAAAAATAATCATGAATATAATGCCTACGCATGTTAAAACTACAATAAAGTATAGCTTGCATCAATTATTTCCTAAATATAAACATAAGAATAATTTAATTATTGAAATCTTAATAAATGCTGCAAATAGATAATGGTATAAAACTTTAAAATTATACTTTTTATTTTACACCTATTCCATTGCATTTTCACACTAATTTACTAATTAAAAACATCATTTATCATATTTCAGGGCTATCTTGTGAAGGGATATACAGAATCTCTGGTGTGAAGTCTAAGATCCAGCTCCTAAAGGACTGTTATAACAAGGGTCTGCCTGTGTTCCTAGAGGAACATGAACCTAACATTGTGGCCAGTCTACTAAAACAGTTCCTTAGGGAGTTACCAGAACCTGTCCTAACAGCATGGCTGATGCCAAAGTTTGAGGAAGCTTCAGGTATTAAATAACTTAAAGGGTTGGTCTGCCCTGTTATTGAAGCAATTTATATCTGTGTAGGCTACATCGTTTGGTCTTTGTTGGCTAGATGTCTTATTGGAATCTCATTATATTTAGATATAATAAAATGTGATATGAGTGCCAATGAGACAACCAAGTCACAATTTTTAAAAGCAAACCATTATAGGTCAAAGTACGGTTTTCAAAACGGAGCCTTGGCTCGCACCAAACAGCAAGCTATAAATGTACCTTGAAAACTTTTGAAAATTGTATTTTAATACACTCAACAGGGAATTTTGATTAAGCAACCAGTTGTTAAGTATGATATTATTTGGTCCCTTGATCATGTTGATACACAAGTGTATTCATGAATAATTGTGTTGCTTACATTGTTATATGAGTAGAATCATTTTGAAGTCAGTGATATGGTTTTGCTTAGATATATATACTAAGTGATTATTGTTTGAGCTGCCAAAATTTATCATTTTGAAACAGATATGAAAAACATTTAGTAAATATATTTTGGTATATGTTTTATGTCCTAGGCTTTACAGATATTTGGGCTGATATTTGAAAGGCTTTTAAATCTTTACATGATTTACTTTCAGTTCTGAAAAGTGAAAAGAGTAAAGTTGAGAGGTTCCATAAACTAATTCACGATTTACCCAAACCTAACAGAATGCTGTTATCCTGGATGATAGTGCATATGACACATGTCATTGAAAGGGTATGTAAACACTGACAATATATGACAAATGTACAAAAAAATAATACTCTTTGAATCAGGATTTACTCAAACATAATAAGATGTTGTTATCCTAGGTGACACGTAAAGTATATGACACATGTGACTGCATAATAGTGCATATGACACATGGGATTTATAGGGTAGGTAAACACATAAAGTATATGACACATGTGACGTGATGATAGTGCATATGACACATGAGATTTAGAGGGTATGTAAACATATACAACATATGATACATGTGGCTGATGATAGTGCATACGACACATGAAACTGAGAGGGTAGGAAAAGACTTAACCTACCAAAACATAACATGATGTTCTTATCTTAAATGATAGTGCATATGACACATGTCATTTGAGAAATAAACAAATACACATGATTTACCCAAACCTAATAAGATGTTGTTATTCTAAATGATAATACATATGCCACATTTCATTGAGAGAGTATGGATACATATACAATATATGACACATGTTATTGATGATAGTGCATATGACACATGTGACTGATAATAGTGCATATGACACATGTAAATGATAGGTTACTAGGTAAATACTTAAATTACCCGAAAATAACACATATAAAATCAAGCCAGTTTTTTTTATTCATTTATTTCATTTCAGCAAAAAGAGAATAAGATGAGTTTACAGAATGTGTCCATTGTACTGAGTCCTACCATGCAGATTAGCCACAGAGTGTTAAATGTTCTCTTCTCTCATGCCAAACAACTGTTTAAACATACAGAACTCAAAAAGTAAGTACAGAAAAGTGAAAAACATTAAATGTCATAAAGTTATTTGAATTAGTGATTTTGTTTTGTATGACTATTTACAGAATCTATGACAGCCAGAGAGAATTTTTTTAAGGCAAACATGTTCTGCTTAGTATTCTACAAATATGTCATTTTTTTTTTGGTACAAACTATGATAGATAAAGAGAAACTCCAATCAATAAAAATACTCAGGAAAGTAAGAGCTACAAATAATTTAACAAGATCAACGATGATAGATAGAGAGAAACTTTAAATGACATGTTTAAATACATCTATACAATAAACAGCAAAATAATTGTAGGTTTGATCTACACAAAAAATCAAGGTGAATGATTCTGGCTCTAAGTAGCCTCTTTTTATCTCCAACATTTATCGACATGTTGAAATGACAATATGGATTTGTTTACAAAGTGAAATAAAAACATCATATTATGATTAGCAGTCCAAAAAAAAGTAAAATCACAAAAACACTGAACTTAGAGGAAAATCAATTCAGAAAGGCCATAATGGCAAAATCAAATAACAAAACGCATCAAAAACGAATGGACAAGAACTGTCATTTTCCTGACTTGGTACAGGCATTTTCAAATGTAAAAAATGGTGGATTAAACCTGGTTTTATAGCGCTAACCTTCTCACTTTGATGACAGTCTCATCAAATTCCGTTATATTTACATTGATGCGTTAACTAAACAGACACAATAAATAAAATAGTTAAAATATGGGTACATCAGTCATCATCATATCAAAGATACATCAACCTGTACACCAGTGAAAAAGACATAATTGCTAGGTCTAAATTATTCATTAGCTTTATTGTATACAAATGATTTTACTATATAAAGTCTTATTTTATATAGGTACAAGCCACCCATCAAACCAGCTCATTCCAAGTGGTCACTAGAACTACCTGACAGCCCTGCACAGCTGGAGGAAGAGCTACTAAAGCAGGAATCGTTACTGAACAGTTTACATGAACAGTTAAGAAATGGAATATCTGACCAAGACAAAGAAGAACAACTGTGGGAAGTACAAAGAGTCGTTACTCAGCTGAAAAGAAAGGTAGACAATGATGTCACGTGTTGTATTGAATATAATAACATTTGTTGCAATAAAATACTTATAATGATAAGGGCTATTCCAGAAAAAAATGTATGGGGGGTTGGAAGGCAGTTTTTGTCAGCACCCGCCACTCAGACAATTGTAATTGAGAATTATAGTGCATTATAGTGTGAAAAGTTGCTCCTATACCCATCACCCATGTATTATTAATACAATGTGCCTTCCAACCCCCATACTTTTTTTCTGGAATAGCCCTAAGATAATTAGGCTTAAGAAAAAGCACATGTTTTTTCACTGTACTCCACTATACCCTAATTTTTTAGAGCTGACCCCAACTTTTTTTCATTGAAAATTCTGCAAATTTATTTTCGTCAGTGGTATAAATTATTTTTTGACAGCAAAAATCATCAACAAGTATTGTGTTAAACCATATCTGACTAAAAAAAACAACTTCCATAAATGGCTGCTTACGAGATGTATAGGTAAATGCAATATTTGCCTATATCTGGTTTTGAAGTTCAATTAAAAAATAAAAATGATGCTGACCGATAAACCTTATTTTTTTCAGACTGTTACCATAAACAAAGATATTTGTTTTACTTGGCTATGTGTCATGTTACTCCTTTGCATTCTTTTCTGTTTCTTTCTTTTCTTTCATATTTTATAATTTTTTGCTCAAATATTGTGAATTCTGAGGCATGCAGATACAGTCATACCTGATTAAACAGGACCCTGAATAAACCGGTTTCCTGTGCATTTCCGGCCAAAAATTCCCATTTTTTTCCCTTCAAACTCTTTGTTAAAATACCCTTTGTAAACCGGACCCTGTGTATTCCGAATTCCAGTCTGATTATGAAGTCCCAATACTCTTAATTACATTAATTTTTACCTGTCAAAACCGGTTTGTCTTATTAATTTCAATGATTGATATGCAATCAAAACATATTTGTTTATACAATATGGCTTTTCAGGATAATCAATTAGTCATGTGTTAAACTGTGAACTTACAATCGGACAGTAGTGAGCTGTATTATTTATTAAAACATAATAAACATGTCAATTAAACGAAAAGACACACCGAATATATCTCGGATTGAACTTACGTTGTAACTTGTATAAACAAATTTAAATCGCAAAGTAAAAATTTACATCGTGATTTCGAAATCCTGGGTTCCCTGTTGTGAACCCCTAAATAAATGACCTGGATAATGAAAAACACCCGGATGACAACAATCAATGGGTATTGTACACTGTACAACAACGTTTCGATAGTGATGAAATTACGTTTGATAATATTCTGGCTTTTTAATCGGCCTTTCCAACATTTCAAATTAATGATCATGGAAGTAAATCGAAACTCTCGTCTCACAATCCAAACAATGCGAGCATTATGATGCAAATGCAAACAATGAAAAACGAAGTGAAAGTATTTTAACTTATCAGATATAATATACAATCAGAGAGAACTTTTACATGCAAGATATCGGACGTCACAAGTCATTAACTTCTGGTCAAAACGGAAACCTGAATAAACCGGCTCACTGTTCAAACCAGCCCTTTTCATAGTCCCGTAGCCTGCCGGTTTATACAGGTTATACTGTATCAAAAAGGAATAACTGATTTACCAGTAATCAGCCATACAACTTATAAGTTGATCAGTTAAATCAAAATTAAACTACATGGGAATTATTCAGGGTATTCCAACTTAGTTGCACCAAAAGGGTATCTTACTATACCAAATTTTTCCTTGATTTTTCAAAGTTTAGTTTAGCCATAATAAAAAGGAGTATATAACAGCAATATAATGTCATAAACAGTGCAGAATAAGTCTGTACACATTTCAGGCGAAATTTATACTGTTGAGATAGTGTCAAGACATATTTAAGACTCTCAAGAATGTGTCGAGACATATTCAGACATTATTTAGAATGTAAAGAATATGTCAAGACATATTCAGACATTATTAAGAATGTCAAGAACATGTCAAGACAGATCGAGACAAATTTAAGACAGTCAAGAATTGGTCGAGACTAAGCCAGACTCTTATCAGGTGATACAGGAAGTGTTGAGAAAATTTAAGACAATGTTCATACCGTCAAGACACTTGTAAAGAAAAATCAAGAACCGTATTAGACAAATTCATACTATGTCAAGAATTTTTAAAAATTATTCAGACAAATATAGAATGTCGAGTAAAAATTCATGCATATTCAGACAAAAACTGGTCTTTTCAGACTTTTTGACTTTTGCAGTGAAATCTGCACTATTTTCTTGTACCAAGTAAATGATTTAATTTGACTTCTTTCAGATAAAAATGGCAAGTAAAGGAAGTGATATGAAGGAGAAAAGAAAATCTGATGATGTCAAAAAATCTAAAACATCACAAGAGGAAGAACTGAAATTAGAATTGAAAGAAATCCCACATAAAAAACAAGCTCCTCAGCCTCCATCTGAAACAGCCAATGATCAGCAACAAGACCAAGCTGAAGAACAGAATGAAGCTAGTCTGAAAAATGATGAGAAAATGGAAGAGTCTACTAAATCTAAAGGGGATGCAGCCCCAACACAAGTTACAGTTGCTGTTATTGAAAAAAATAAGAATGAAGAAAATGTGGAGTCTGCCAAACTGGAAGAATCTCATGTTGTAGATGAAAACATAAAAGATGAGCAAGAACTTGAAGAAAAAAAGGAAGAAATAACTGTCAGTGAGGAAAAATACGAAGAAAAACCTCCAGAAATGACTATTATTGAGGAAAAATTTGAAGAAAAACCTTCAGAAATGACTGTTATTGAGGAAAAAGATGAAGACATTCAAGATGAAGATATGTCTGAAAACCAGACTGGAGATAAAAAGACAGAAGTAGAAAAGGTAGACATTGTTAGTGAAATAGGAGAAAAAACTGAAGAGGCAGAGCAGTTACCAGGAACTGATGAAGAGAAACAAAAATCTGCTCAAAGTTCAGATGATGAATTTGAGCAACAGGTAAAAAATATCATAAATGAATACAGTTATGAATAAGGAAGACAATTTAAATGCTGTTGTAGCTAACCTTAGGACTATAAAATTGGTCTGAGAAACCACAATTTAACTCATATAATTTCACTTTTTAGGAGTAGAAATAGCCACAGGATATTTAGAGTGCTAGCCAATTCCAATTTGAGACAACAAAAGTTAACTGTAATAAAAACTATTACTTTGGTTCTCCATTCATGTATAAAATAAAACATTTAATTTGATAATAGTAATAACCATGATAACAGATAATAACATACAAATACATTGATGATTGATCCCCTGACAGAATATTGATTACTGACCCATATCCTGCTAACGGGTGCGGGAATTTCTTGCTACATTGAAGACCTGTTGGTGACCTTCTGCTGTTGTTTTTTTCTATGGTCGGGTTGTTGTCTCTTTGGCACATTCCCCGTTTCCATTCTCAATTTTATTCAATTATTTTAACCTTTTCATAAGTTGAGAAAGAGTTATTTTCCTTGATCAATCAGACTTTAAGTATTCGTTTCAGTCAAAATACAAATATATTGAAACAATTCTCTAGTAGAGACAACTTTGAGATAACGAGAGTATATTAACCAATCATTTGATAGGACAGGTATTAGAAATATGACTGAAAAATCTGTTTAATCAGCTTTTTATTGATAAAATATGGAGATGTGGTTTGATTGCCTATTAAGACCAAAGGACCAGGCTGTAAACACATTCCAGATGGCCTAGCACAATGAGCAAAACCCATACTGTGCATTAACCTAAATGTAAAATAGTTTTTAACTGGATTTCTGAAGGAGAATATCAGTTATTAGTTGATGTAGGATCAGTGGTCAGGCAGGCAGGTGGATTTATTTACGGTGGACTTATTATTAGATACCAATTTTCTTTGATCTCAGGGGTAAATGTTAATTGGGATTTAACAATTTTGCAATCCACAAAAATTGGTACACACGAAAATAAATGAATCCACAGTATAATAATAAAGGGATGTGGTATGATTCCCATTGAGACAACTATCCACTAAAGTTCAAATCAAGTGGATGTAAGCAATTAGTTTTAATCAGGAAATAAAGATTCATTGAATTCTTGTTTAGGTAGAGGATATCTTAGAGCAACAGAAGGATATACAGGCTAGAGAGTCTAGCGAAGACAGTGATGCAGGAACTATAGAGGAGGATGTAGATGTAAGGGAGATAAGCCAGGAACCATCAACAGAATCTACAGGTAAGATATACAGACTAGAGAGTTCAGTGGAGACAGTGATGCATGAACTATAGAGGAGGATGTAGATGTAAGGGAGATAAGCCAGGAACCATCAACAGAATCTACAGGTAAGATATACAGACTAGAGAGTTCAGTGGAGACAGTGATGCATGAACTATAGAGGAGGATGTAGATGTAAGGGAGATAAGCCAGGAACCATCAACAGAATCTACAGCTAAGATATACAGGCTAGAGAGTTCAGTGGAGACAGTGGAGACAGTGATGCAGGAACTATAGAGGAGGATGTAGATGTAAGGGAGATAAGCCAGGAACCATCAACAGAATCTACAGGTAAGATATACAGACTAGAGAGTTCAGTGAAGACAGTGATGCATGAACTATAGAGGAGGATGTAGATGTAAGGGAGATAAGCCAGGAACCATCAACAGAATCTACAGGTAAGATATACAGGCTAGAGAGTTCAGTGGAGACAGTGATGCAGGAACTATAGAGGAGGATGTAGATGTAAGGGAGATAAGCCAGGAACCATCAACAGAATCTACAGGTAAGATATACAGACTAGAGAGTTCAGTGGAGACAGTGATGCAGGAACTATAGAGGAGGATGTAGATGTAAGGGAGATAAGCCAGGAACCATCAACAGAATCTACAGGTAAGATATACAGACTAGAGAGTTCAGTGGAGACAGTGATGCAGGAAATATAGAGGAGGATGTAGATGTAAGGGAGATAAGCCAGGAACCATCAACAGAATCTACAGGTAAGATATACAGACTAGAGAGTTCAGTGGAGACAGTGATGCAGGAACTATAGAGGAGGATGTAGATGTAAGGGAGATAATCAATGAACCATCAACAGAATCTACAGGTAAGATATACAGGCTAGAGAGTTCAGTGGAGACAGTGATGCAGGAACTATAGAGGAGGATGTAGATGTAAGGGAGATAAGCCAGGAACCATCAACAGAATCTACAGGTAAGATATACAGACTAGAGAGTTCAGTGGAGACAGTGATGCAGGAACTATAGAGGAGGATGTAGATGTAAGGGAGATAATCAATGAACCATCAACAGAATCTACAGGTAAGATATACAGACTAGAGAGTTCAGTGGAGACAGTGATGCAGGAACTATAGAGGAGGATGTAGATGTAAGGGAGATAAGCCAGGAACCATCAACAGAATCTACAGGTAAGATATACAGGCTAGAGAGTTCAGTGGAGACAGTGATGCAGGAACTATAGAGGAGGATGTAGATGTAAGGGAGATAATCAATGAACCATCAACAGAATCTACAGGTAAGATATACAGACTAGAGAGTTCAGTGGAGACAGTGATGCATGAACTATAGAGGAGGATGTAGATGTAAGGGAGATAAGCCAGGAACCATCAACAGAATCTACAGGTAAGATATACAGACTAGAGAGTTCAGTGGAGACAGTGATGCAGGAACTATAGAGAAGGATGTAGATGTAAGGGAGATAAGCCAGGAACCATCAACAGAATCCACAGGTAAGATATACAGACTAGAGAGTTCAGTGGAGACAGGTATGCATGAACTATAGAGGAGGATGTAGATGTAAGGGAGATAAGCCAGGAACCATCAACAGAATCTACAGGTAAGATATATAGACTAGAGAGTTCAGTGGAGACAGTGATGCAGGAACTATAGAGGAGGATGTAGATGTAAGGGAGATAAGCCAGGAACCATCAACAGAATCTACAGGTAAGATATACAGGCTAGAGAGTTCAGTGGAGACAGTGATGCAGGAACTATAGAGGAGGATGTAGATGTAAGGGAGATAAGCCAGGAACCATCAACAGAATCTACAGGTAAGATATACAGACTAGAGAGTTCAGTGGAGACAGTGATGCATGAACTATAGAGGAGGATGTAGATGTAAGGGAGATAAGCCAGGAACCATCAACAGAATCTACAGGTAAGATATACAGACTAGAGAGTTCAGTGGAGACAGTGATGCAGGAACTATAGAGGAGGATGTAGATGTAAGGGAGATAAGCCAGGAACCATCAACAGAATCTACAGGTAAGATATACAGACTAGAGAGTTCAGTGGAGACAGTGATGCAGGAAATATAGAGGAGGATGTAGATGTAAGGGAGATAAGCCAGGAACCATCAACAGAATCTACAGGTAAGATATACAGACTAGAGAGTTCAGTGGAGACAGTGATGCATGAACTATAGAGGAGGATGTAGATGTAAGGGAGATAAGCCAGGAACCATCAACAGAATCTACAGCTAAGATATACAGGCTAGAGAGTTCAGTGGAGACAGTGGAGACAGTGATGCAGGAACTATAGAGGAGGATGTAGATGTAAGGGAGATAAGCCAGGAACCATCAACAGAATCTACAGGTAAGATATACAGACTAGAGAGTTCAGTGGAGACAGTGATGCAGGAACTATAGAGGAGGATGTAGATGTAAGGGAGATAAGCCAGGAACCATCAACAGAATCTACAGGTAAGATATACAGGCTAGAGAGTTCAGTGGAGACAGTGATGCAGGAACTATAGAGGAGGATGTAGATGTAAGGGAGATAATCAATGAACCATCAACAGAATCTACAGGTAAGATATACAGACTAGAGAGTTCAGTGGAGACAGTGATGCATGAACTATAGAGGAGGATGTAGATGTAAGGGAGATAAGCCAGGAACCATCAACAGAATCTACAGGTAAGATATACAGACTAGAGAGTTCAGTGGAGACAGTGATGCAGGAACTATAGAGAAGGATGTAGATGTAAGGGAGATAAGCCAGGAACCATCAACAGAATCCACAGGTAAGATATACAGACTAGAGAGTTCAGTGGAGACAGGTATGCAGGAACTATAGAGGAGGATGTAGATGTAAGGGAGATAAGCCAGGAACCATCAACAGAATCTACAGGTAAGATATATAGACTAGAGAGTTCAGTGGAGACAGTGATGCAGGAACTATAGAGGAGGATGTAGATGTAAGGGAGATAAGCCAGGAACCATCAACAGAATCTACAGGTAAGATATACAGGCTAGAGAGTTCAGTGGAGACAGTGATGCAGGAACTATAGAGGAGGATGTAGATGTAAGGGAGATAAGCCAGGAACCATCAACAGAATCTACAGGTAAGATATACAGACTAGAGAGTTCAGTGGAGACAGTGATGCATGAACTATAGAGGAGGATGTAGATGTAAGGGGGATAAGCCAGGAACCATCAACAGAATCTACAGGTAAGATATACAGACTAGAGAGTTCAGTGGAGACAGTGATGCAGGAACTATAGAGGAGGATGTAGATGTAAGGGAGATAAGCCAGGAACCATCAACAGAATCTACAGGTAAGATATACAGACTAGAGAGTTCAGTGGAGACAGTGATGCAGGAAATATAGAGGAGGATGTAGATGTAAGGGAGATAAGCCAGGAACCATCAACAGAATCTACAGGTAAGATATACAGACTAGAGAGTTCAGTGGAGACAGTGATGCATGAACTATAGAGGAGGATGTAGATGTAAGGGAGATAAGCCAGGAACCATCAACAGAATCTACAGGTAAGATATACAGACTAGAGAGTTCAGTGGAGACAGTGATGCATGAACTATAGAGGAGGATGTAGATGTAAGGGAGATAAGCCAGGAACCATCAACAGAATCTACAGGTAAGATATACAGGCTACATACCTGCCAACTTTCATGATTTAGGCGTGTACTACACGATTTTGACCCTCTGTCTCGATTACACGATCGTGATCGTGAAAATAGCCAAAAAACACGATTTTAGTAAAATTTATACGAAAAATATTTTTGTTCCCGATTTTGAACTTTTGAAAGTTTTCCCAAGGGAGACAAATCGTGTCTGACAAATTTCATCCAATCAAAATTTAGTGATCACGCATTCACCAGTTGATTAATGTCGGCATAGTAAACAATCAAAGAGTGAAATTTTGAGTTGTTTTTTTTTAGCTTGGGTGTTAAATTTATAAAAATTGGAATCATGATGGGCGAGTTATCACTTGCAAAATAGTTCTGTCACCGCCTAAGAAAAAAAAGCGTGTTGCTTCGTGCAAATACTTAGAGAAATGGGAGAATGATGTCAAGTCACCGTCACATAATAGCCGAAAGGAATCTGTGACGTACCCATCCTAATTTCATAAGTGGGAAATACAGATACAGATACAGAAGTACAGGGGCTGGTTGTCTAAATCAACGTTACGTCGTTAGGATTGTCACATGCCTTTTGTAAAGTTTGCAACAGAGACTTTAAAGTTGACCACGGTGGCCTTAATGATGTCTCCAAACATTCTAGTACTGCTTGTGATATTGATCTATATAATATATGAGGGTTTGGATGGGGTTAAATGATTAAAGAATATAATGCCCTTAAAAAATGAAGATAAGGGAATAACGAGCAAAAAAAATGAAAATTGGAGAAATGCGTGGTCAAATTTTTTGAAGATTAGAAAAAAAAGAGGTTAATTTTTTGAAGATTAGAGAAAAAAG
Source organism: Mytilus edulis (assembly GCF_963676685.1). NCBI lineage: Eukaryota > Metazoa > Mollusca > Bivalvia > Mytilida > Mytilidae > Mytilus > Mytilus edulis. Next base: position 77,802,804 of record NC_092354.1, on the reverse strand, counting down.
GGGTGAAAATTAAATGTTTACAGAACAACAGACCCCCCCCCCCCCCCCATTTCCAGACCCTCATATATTGTTGTTTTTTTTGTTATAAAATTATTAAAATTATTACTATTTTTTTATTTCTTGACAATGTATCAGACAAACATAAAGTCATCTTACTGGTGTTTATCTCAACAAAAAGAATACAACAATCAAACAATTTAAAAAAAGATAGGTTATAATAGCATCTTCAACTATCACCCCCCAAAAAAGAAGTATGTCAGACACTTTTAGGAGCCAAATCATCACACGAAAAAATGCCGCGAAAAATTATACCCTCAAAAATGGTGCCACGCACAAAAACCCCCATGGCCATTTTCAAAAGTTGGCAGGTATGAGGCTAGAGAGTTCAGTGGAGACAGTGATGCAGGAACTATAAAGGAGGATGTAGATGTAAGGGAGATAAGCCAGGAACCATCAACAGAATCTACAGGTAAGATATACAGACTAGAGAGTTCAGTGGAGACAGTGATGCAGGAACTATAGAGGAGGAAGTAGATGTAAGGGAGATAAGCCAGGAACCATCAACAGAATCTACAGGTAAGATATACAGACTAGAGAGTTCAGTGGAGACAGTGATGCAGGAACTATAGAGGAGGATGTAGATGTAAGGGAGATAAGCCAGGAACCATCAACAGAATCTACAGGTAAGATATACAGACTAGAGAGTTCAGTGGAGACAGTGATGCAGGAACTATAGAGGAGGATGTAGATGTAAGGGAGATAAGCCAGGAACCATCAACAGAATCTACAGGTAAGATATACAGACTAGAGAGTTCAGTGGAGACAGTGATGCATGAACTATAGAGGAGGATGTAGATGTAAGGGAGATAATCAATGAACCATCAACAGAATCTACAGGTAAGATATACAGGCTAGAGAGTTCAGTGGAGACAGTGGAGACAGTGATGCAGGAACTATAGAGGAGGATGTAGATGTAAGGGAGATAATCAATGAACCATCAACAGAATCTACAGGTAAGATATACAGACTAGAGAGTTCAGTGGAGACAGTGATGCATGAACTGTAGAGGAGGATGTAGATGTAAGGGAGATAAGCCAGGAACCATCAACAGAATCCACAGGTAAGATATACAGACTAGAGAGTTCAGTGGAGACAGTGATGCAGGAACTATAGAGGAGGATGTAGATGTAAGGGAGATAAGCCAGGAACCATCAACAGAATCTACAGGTAAGATATACAGACTAGAGAGTTCAGTGGAGACAGTGATGCAGGAACTATAGAGGAGGATGTAGATGTAAGGGAGATAAGCCAGGAACCATCAACAGAATCTACAGGTAAGATATACAGGCTAGAGAGTTCAGTGGAGACAGTGGAGACAGTGATGCAGGAACTATAGAGGAGGATGTAGATGTAAGGGAGATAATCAATGAACCATCAACAGAATCTACAGGTAAGATATACAGGCTAGAGAGTTCAGTGATGCAGGAACTATAGAGGAGGAAGTAGATGTAAGGGAGATAAGAATCCAAAGGTAACGTATGAGCTGCACCTGATAGAAATTGACCTTATGCAAATAAATATCAATACATCTGTTAACCTATTTTAGAATGTCTTGTACAGATACATTTATATGTGCATTTGCATAATGTTGATTTTTATCTATTGCAGCTCATACATGTATAAAGACAACAGTGGTCTCCCCAGAATTTTCAAATAGTACCTTAGAAATTAATAAAGCACTGGTTTTCCAAAATATACAGCACCAATGCCCCTTTATATTCTATTATAAAATCATCCAAGACAGCACCATGGTAGAAAATATAGCACCAGGGTACCATGTTGCTTTTACTCACAGACCCCATTGAGAACACTGGACAATAGTTGTAATAATGTTATATCCATTGTTTTTGATGATGTTAACATCTATTTTTATAACAATTGTTGTACATTTATTAATGTATTACCCATGGCCAGTAGACTTTGGATTCAAAATAGGTCTTGAGGTACCTTAGTTTGGTTAGTTTTATCATCCTACAGAAACTATTCCTTCAATTACTGTTAATGGTGTATTTCACAAGGCATAAATGGACCACAGATACCATAAATATACAAACTATAGATCTAAATTCTTTTTTCTTTTATTGTTGCATTTAATTTTGGCACTTTAATGAAATTTGACTACTTTAAAAATATCTCAATTATTTCTTTAAAAAAAAAAGCAACTTTAGTTTAGATTTGTTTTCAATCAAGTTTACCTCCTAAGAAGTTTAGTATGTTCTCATTACAGTATACCACTAAAAGGCTGGTTTATAAACACATATCAATTTTTTTTGGTAGTAGAAAATTCAATACTCCAATCAAAAAAGAAAAACTAACCTTACCTGTTTTCTTTTGACTTCTTGTCCTGCAGTAAAGTGGTTACGTGCTTGATTGAGTTTTGTTAAGAAACAGTCATATCCAGTGGGTCTCATTGGGGTCTAAGCGTGACGCGGGATTGCCGATTTTTTGTAAGCATGACATGTGAAAGTCAAACTATTGTGGCGTGAAACGGGAAATGAGGTCTTGCGGGACCCGGGAAATGACAAAAAAATGAGAATTGCTTACGTACAGTGTAAGCGGGATACGGGAATCTGACAAAACAGTAAGCAGGATCCGGGATCGGAATCCCCCAATGAGACCCCCTATCCAGTTGGAGATGTTTAGACATGACCAAAGTCCTATAAATCCAGCACAGGTTCGTATCCTATTAACTTTTCACACCATAATCAGTTGATTTATTCTTTCCATTTTCAGTTGATGTTGATGTCACAGATTCTACTGAGGCAGTTCAAGATCTTAAAGAGGAAGTTCAGGATGAAGTGGAATCTCATCTACCACAACAGTCCCTAAGTGAACAAGTCACTACTGCTGAACAGGATGTGGCCGAGTTTATAAATGTTCAGGAGTCTGACTGTATGTATGATATAGATTTTATATTGTTCAAGCAATTTATAATTTTATATAAAAAAACATTTAACAAAAATACTTAAATAATTATAAACAAAAGGCAAACTATATTTGCGTTAAAAATTAATAGTTGTAAGGTTTTCATGTCTGTTTGGAAGGCATTTTTTGGTTCTTTCAAGTCATTGGTCAATGTTTAATTTTCATGGTTCTTTCAAGTCATTGGTCAATGTTTAATTTTGATGGTTCTTTCAAGTCATTGGTCAATGTTTAATTGTCATGGTTCTTTCAAGTCATTGTCAATGTTTAATTTTGATGGTTCTTTCAGGTCATTGGTCAATGTTTAATTGTCATGGTTCTTTCAAGTCATTGTCAATGTTTAATTTTGATGGTTCTTTCAAGTCATTGTCAATGTTTAATTGTCATGGTTCTTTCAAGTCATTGTCAATGTTTAATTTTCATGGTTCTTTCAAGTCATTGTCAATGTTTAATTTTGATGGTTCTTTCAAGTCATTGGTCAATGTTTAATTTTGATGGTTCTTTCAGGTCATTGGTCAATGTTTAATTTTGATGGTTCTTTCAAGTCATTGGTCAATGTTTAATTGTGATTGTTCTTTCAAGTCTTTGGTCAATGTTTAATTTTTATGGTTAGGCCTTTCTCTCAGATACTTTAAGCAAAAGATAACTAAATTCACAAATTATTGCAAAGTTTTTGTTAACGCCAATTATCTGACTAAGTAAGTATCGTAATAATAAGAACTCGCATTATAATATCTGATACACATATCTATTCAACCTTTCTTGAAATCGTAATAAGTTATCTCACATTTTTTCCAATTCTTCAAAATTTTCAATGATAAATGCATGCAATAATTTCTAAATTTACAGTAACGAATTTGGGGTATGGATTGATTGTAATGTGTAAATGTCTGTCTTGCATGCTTCATCCTATCTTGATTGATTGGTGAATGCTTTATGCCGCATCAACACAAAAAGGCATCTTCTCTTGACCTTATTGTCATGGTTTTTTTTTAGCATTGAGTTTTCCTTGTTTGTTTGGTTTTTAGTACCCTACCGACGAAGTCGAAGGAGACTTTGGTTTGCACTCTGTCTGTCTGTCTGTCTGTCTATCCATCAGTCCGGCAAATCAGTTTTCCACACTTTTTCTTCGTGCTTGAAAATATTGATTTGATATTTGGTATATTGTTTGATCATGTCAAGTTCGAATTTTGTTCCGACAGATAATTTTGTGCAGAGTTATGGTCCTTGGACTTAGAAAAATCACTTAAATAATCTGTTTTCCACACTTTTTTTCATCATTCTTGAAGATATTGACTTGATTTTTGTTATATAGTTTACGCCATGGCAAGTTATGGATCAAGTTAGCCTTTTGTTCCAGTACAATAAATTTTTAATTGGTAGGGGACTATGTATTGCCATGCAATACTCTCAGAATGCTTGTTAAGATACCATTAGAAATATAGCTATAGGTGTATCTACATTTGGTGCATAAGATGATTGTAATGTGTACATGTTTGTCTAGTAAGGTTTATCTCATCTTAATCATGATCAGTAAATATGGTGAGAAATTTCAGCATGTGCACAGTTGTCTTTAGTTGCTTACATCCACTTCATTTGAACTCTGGTGGATAGTTGTCTCATTGATAATCATACCACGTCTCTTTATTTTTATACTCTTAATTTGTTCAGTTATTTTTTGAAAGCAAATTAACAGAGGTAATCTCCTATTTTGCTTTATAATCTCTCGTTAACACAAGTGCTTTATCCATGTATAGTATAGAACATACAAAATCTGACAATAATGACTGTGAAAGTACTTTTAATTCGCCGTTACAGAATCTAATGCATCCTGGGTAATATTTTCAAAAGTGTACACCAAAATGTCCTGATTTGTTAAAACTGTCATAAACAATGGAAATTCAACCAATGACATGACGTTATTTTCATTTTGGGGTACGAACAATAAAATTACCCATGATGCTTTAGATTCTGAAACGGCCAATTGTGAGGTACCTATTTTCATAATTTTCGTGAAAGGCTTTCTTTATCCACGAATTTAGGTATCTAATGTAATATAACAACTGTTGTCCATATTAAGACAGATCCCATGTAGGTTTGACTACATTGATAAGGCCAATTAAAATTAATTGATAGATTTTCATCCCCGCCCGCCCCTCTGAAATTGTCCTGCCCCGATTTTTTTTATTTTTAAAAATTTACGATTTCCGGATTTTGTTCATTTCTGTTTCCGGTAACCGTCAAATATTTCGTTGCATTTAAAACTTCCTGTTTCAAATTTCGGTTTTTGTATTTCTTCGAGTAATTTAAAATGATTAATCTATCGAGAATAGAGATTTATAAAGAGAAAGCAGAAAATATCCTGGCTACAAGTAATGCGTTGTGTCTAAAAATGCAGATTTCGTTTTTTATTTATATAATAAATATTGTCTATTTTCTATAATGAACTTGTATCAGGCATTTTGGACTGTGAATGTTATCCAAAGCGCTAGAATCGTGGAACACATTGGCACGAAAAACATGAGTGGATTAAAGAAATTGATGCAAGCAAGAACTTGTTAAATTTATGACAGTGTGTTGAGTTCAAAAAGTCGGCAAAAATACACTTAGATTTACCCATGGCTATTATGTTATGTTGACAATCAACAACCACCCTCTAGCTGTCCCAATACCCTCAATAGAGTCATCAAAGTAATCAAACAACTTTTTTTTTTTGTTAAGTTCATGTTTAACATTATAATTATATTTGCATCTTGGAGAAGAATCATAAAAGCACCAAGTTGAACTCTATTACTTTCAAAACTGTTCAAACTATCATTAATTCTGTACTAAAGTCTTATAATTTTTGTAAAAATAAATTTGGTGAAGGTACATGTAGTCCAACTGAAGAGATAATTTCTCCCCGTTTTTGCTAATTACTTAAAATATATTTTTAAAGCAGCAATAACATGTAGAACAGTGGTTTCCAAAAAGAGATGAGGGTATCACCTGCCCAGTAGTCAACGCTTTTGTGTTGACATGAATATCAATAATGTAGTCAAGTTTTTAAATGTTCCGTTTACAAAACTTTGAATTTTTCAAAAAACTAAGAAATTTCTTATCCCAGGCATAGATTACCTTAGCCATATTTGGCACAACTTTATGGAATTTTGGATCCTCATCGCTTTTCAACTTTGTTCTTGTTTGGCTTTATAAATATTTTGATATGAGCGTCACTGATGAGTCTTATGTAGATGAAACGTGTGTCTGGCGTACTAAATTATTATCCGGGTACCTTTGATAACTATTCAAGATTAAAAAAAATATTTACGAGTCCTTACACATGTATATACATGATATATAAGTTTATTATTACACCTGCATACATGAACACGTCACAAGAGGATTTCATAAGAAATAAAAAATAAAAAATAAAATCCTCCCACCCGCCCCATTTTTTTTCAAAAATTTGGATGAAAATCTACTTAATTTTAGTTGGCCTAAGGGCATATAAACTAGAGAAAACATTGAACACCAGCACACACACTATCAACTATAAGCAGTGGGGTAGCACCAGTGAAGCATACATGTACAACTTCAGTTGGATTTTAATCTTTAATATCTTTAAGTTGTAAGACTTTTAACTTTTAAATTCTCATGAAAAATTAGTTTTGAATGATGAAAGTCAAACTTCTGGTGAAGATATATAACGATAAAGTGTTCATTTTATCTCCTCATATTTCTGGCTCTTAAAAATTAATAATTTCATATTGGGCTTTCTTTTTGTCCAGCCTGCCACTATAGTTGCAGGAAGCTCAAAATAGGGATAGTGATCCAGGGACGGCAGCGGTACCGTGGTGGTGGGGGCTGTTAGCTCACTTCTTCTTTATATTTTAGAAGGTGGAAGACCTGGATTCTTCATACTTTGTATATAGATACCTCATGTTACAAAGTTTCCGTCAGTCACATGTCCAATGTCCTTGACCTCATTTTTATGGTTCAGTGACTACTTGAAAAAAAAGTTAAGATTTTTTGTAATGTTAAATTCTCTCTTATTATAAGTAATAGGATAACTATGTTTTGTATTTGTGTACCTTGCAAGGTCCTCATGCCCGTCAGTCAGTTTTCGCTTGACCTTGACCTCATTTTATGGATCAGTGAACAAGGTAAAGTTTTGGTGGTCAAGTCCATAACTCAGATACTATAAGCACTAGGTCTTGTATATTTGGTTTGGTGTATGGAAGGACTGTGAGGTGTACATGTCCAACTGGCAGTTGTCATCTGACCTTGACCTCATTTTCATGAAATTTTAAATATCTTAATTTGTTTTAAGAAATAAGCTGATTCATCTCTAAATACAAATTGTCTCATTGAAGGAAATTACAAAGTAAACATGGTTCAGTGGTTATAGTTGAGATTTTGTGTTTTTGTCTGTTTTTCTTATACTGTATGCAATAGGTTTACTATATTTGGTTTATGGAATGATTATCAGGTGTACATGTCTAGCTGGCAGATGTCATCTGACCTTGACCTTATTTTCATGGTTAAGAGGTCAAAGTTAAGTTTTTGAGTTTTGGTCTTTTTTTCATATTCTGTATGCAATAGGTCAACTATATCTGGTGGATGGAAATATTTTATGGCCTCCTTTTCACAGTTCATTTTTCTGTGTTAAGTTTTTGTGTTTGGGTCTGTTTTTCTTAATCTATGAGCAATAGGTCAAGTATATTTGTTGTATGGAAGAATTGTTAGCTGGCATTGTACATCTGACCTTGACCTCATTTTCATATGGTTCATTGATCAATGTTTATTTTTCTTGGTTAATGTAAAGTTTATATGACAGTTGTAATAAAGCTTTATATTTAGGACTATCTGCATAATATAAATGATTAGTAAAGAAGGCCAGACATTTCAGCGTGTGCACTCTTGTTTATTTCTTAAGTATTAATTCAAAGTACATTTGTAGCATTTTTTATGCAACCTTTTTCTTTTAATGACATGTTTATGGCCTAATTAACACCTTCGATGATCATTAATCTGTTTATCATTCTATCTCAGGTTAATTAGTGTCACCAATTCTGATTACACAACAATTAAAATGTTTACTTTGCAATTTCCTTCAATGAGACAATTTGTATTTAGAGATGAATCAGCTTATTTCTTAAAGCAAATTGAGATATTTAAAATTTCATGAATGTTGTCAGAAATAAAAGACGAACATGAAAGTGAAAATGAACACCATATTATTATTTTCAAGAATCTTTGTTTCTGATTCTTCACCTGAATTTTTTTTAAAGAAAACTCAAATCCACTGAATTTAAGGACCCACAACCATGCAACGTTTGCTCAATCCAGGAAAATTGATAACGAGGAATAAAAGTACTTTCACAGTATGCACCTCCTGTAGCCAGAAAAAAAAACCTTGGTGACCCATACTCTTTATTATATTTTTGAAATAGCATGATATGAACCTCATTTTAGCATAGCTAGTATAGAAAATATCTATCACTTTTAATTTATACCCCTGTCTACCTAAAGTATATTTATTTTCTTTAGCTGTGTTTTTGGAGGACGACGAAGAATTGATTGAACTACAAGAAGAAGAACACAGAGTAAAATTAGAAGAGGAAGAACTCATAGCTATTGGTAATGTTCTCTTTTATTCATACTGTGTATGTCTCTACACCTATGTGTAAGGACTATATTGTTTTTATGTGACCGCCAAAAAATTGGTATCACGTTGTCGTCGTCCGAAGACATTTGGTTTTCGCACAATAACTTTAGTATAAGTATATAAATAGAAATCTATGAAATTTAAACACAAGTTTTATGACCACAAAAGGAAGGTTGGGATTGATTTTGAGGTCTATGGTCCCAACATTTTAGGAATTAGGGGCCAAAAAGGGGCCAATTTAGTGATATATGTACTACTTTCCAGTACGTTCTCTCTACTGGGCATGATTTTGTGGTATATATTGCATCTTACAAAATCTATCAAAATTATTTTTGCAAAGAATTCTGCTGAAGCCGTTGCTTGGGGCTGTCTTAGACTTACAGTGAGGTGAGAGTTTTTTTACTCCCCGTGTTGAAGGCCTCACTGTGACTTTGAGATGAAGAACAGCAATAAAATTCCTTTGCTTTTTGTGTGTTTTTTGCTGTTTTTGTGTCATGGCTGGATACCCCGTATCCTTAGTTTTTTCTAGATTTATAGTTATTGATTGATCATTTATTAGACAGCAACCCTAGTTAATGGAATTTAAAAAACTTGAAAAAGACATTTTGAAGACCATTTTCAGTTTTCTGATTAAAAAAATCAGTACCACAAGCTCTTATTATCCCTTAGTATCTCAAGTGAGTTTGGCAGTATACTTATCAGATGATGATGGCTGCTTAATGACCTACGACAAATTAAATACATATTCAGGACCAGAACATGCTATTGTAATATGAATATAAGCCTTGTTTTGTACTAGACTGACACACTGAGTGAAATTTGTAATGTGTGTGCTTATTAACAAGGTAACTGTCTAAAGGAAGACATGTCACACAGTATTCTGACTCCAAGTCAACCTTCTTTGATCTGAGTTCTTCATGTCCAATGTTTTAGCAGAGAAGCAGTAAATGTCAACTTTAGAGTCTTTGGTTTGACCATGCCACGGTTCAAACTAACTATGTCTTAAGGTGGTACCCAACACTACAGGGAGATAACTCTGTAAAGTCAGCTAAACGTTTTAATTACGTTGTGGTGGTAAGGGAATATTAAGCTTCTCAATGATCAAAATTGGTGTTTGTCAAACTGCTATATAACCAGTGTAATTTTTCTGATAAAACGGTTGGTTCAAATTTTGAAATTTTTATATTTTTGTTCAAGGGTCAAATAAAATACTTTGTCAAAATTTTATGAAAATGAAACGAGCCAAATTAATTTGAGTGAAAGTGTTAGATACCACCTTAAGTATAAGATGATATTATATTATTACTCATAATACTCCTGTGCAAGTTCATGTGAGACTCTAGTTTGGTAAAGAGTGTACTGTCTTAAAGTTGAAATTACTGATTTAAAACATTTATTTTATCATCATTGATCATCGAAACATTTTGTTGCTGTTTATTTATATTTATCTGCATAGAAATCCACATCAAGTAGTTTGTTATGTTTTACAGAGGGTTGCCTATAATTGCTTACATCCACTTCATTTGAACTGGGGTGGAAAGTTGTCGCTTTGGTAATCATACTACATCTCCTTATTTTTATATGAAGGAAGTTGCTACTCTTTTTTTTAAATGTTTTCTAAGAATTTGAAATCCTCTGGTTTTATCCATGTAGTGCCGTAAAAAGATATGCCTGCTAACCCTTACTTTTATCTTCATAATTTTATAACATATTGTTTCTAAAAAATCAATTTTTGATAATCTTATAAAATCCTGCGTATAGAATTTCACATCAAATAATCAGCGTTTAACAATGTTGTGTTTTACAGAGGGGAACTCAGAACCAAAATAGAGACGGAGAAGAATGAGATAGATAGATTACAACAGGAGATTACTGAGTTACAATATCTACGTCAAGACTCAGACCTGGAGGAATACAGCTCTTCCTTAGACTCTTATTAATACAATGTTATATATTACAGAGGGAGAACTCAGAACTAAGATAGAGACGGAGAAGAATGAGATAGATAGATTACAACAGGAGATTACTGAGTTACAATATCTACGTCAAGACTCAGACCTGGAGGAGTACAGCTCTACCTCAGACTCCAGCTCTGACGAGGACGAGGATGAGGAAGATCTACAAGAAATACTCAATGATCTGTTAGAGGACAATGAATCGCTAGAGGTTAGTATTTAAATATGTACAAGGATTTTATTTTAGTTTGACAACTCATGTTTTTGTAAAAAGACATATTTTTGGAACCATTCCCTTTTTGTTTGACAACTAATGCATGTATAGGGACATATACGGTTGGACCCCCCTCATTACTAGACTAACAATTAAATTTGAATAGGGCTTGCATAATGAACCATATCATGTGCACACGGAAAAAAAAGATATTCTCTCCTTTAGATTTTACTTTTCCCAAGTTCTGGGAATATAACTATAAAACTAAAAAATGCTTGAGCAGTTTTCATGAAACTTTGGTGCAATGTTTATATGTATTGACTTAAATTCCATTTCGATTTTTAAAAAAATCTGATTTTATGTTTTGGAGTACTGTAAACCGGGGAAAAGTTTTATTTTTTGCTATTTTCGCGGTAGCAGTTGGTATGCAAAAATAAAACTACTGCGAATATTTAACTGGAGAAGATGTGTTTCCAACCTATATCGCTGTATAGTCATTAAACAAAATCTACTCAAAGCACATGATCAGAAAAAAGTATATGTCGACGACAAATGTATACCATTGCAACAACTTTTTAATGGACACTACTTTACCTTTGATTCTAAAAGTTTTTATACAAAGACATTTGGTAATAAAATATTTATTAATAATAATGACAAATGGATTAAAAATTATCTCAAGTCTATTTCCGTCACTGATAAAATTGTTATAAAAACAACACACATTACACATGTTACAGGTAAAGTACACCTGTAAATCGTTTTATACCGATTGACACATTGTAGCTGTCACATAGATCAAAGGATTTATTGATTAACTTTTATGCCTGCGGCTTCGAAAGTGCTACGAATAAGGTCATTCTTTGTTTCTAATTGTTTTTGTGTTTTCACTAGCCAGCGGGCGTGCAGTGGTTTAGTAATGCTTAATCTCATGTCAAATTCACATTTATCAAGTTTTTTCTTTTTTTTTTGAGAAATTTTGCCACTTCGTCTGCATACCAATCTTGGAACTTTGCCCTTAAAATATCTTTATACACTTTTTTGACACGTAAATCAAGGGGCTGTAACTGGTCTGTACATCCAGCTGGAACATACACTACTTTAATGTTGGCTCTGTGTAGAGCATCTAAAACGGATGCATGTCTATGAGCACTAAACACATCAAGTATCGCTAAAGCAGGCTGTTTTAAGGGTAAATCAAGTTCATCATGTTTATCCGTTACATACGGCACAAGCAAATGTTCTATGTAATGCATCATAGTGTCAGTATTGCTCCAATGATTTTCCGAATGGTAAATATTCCATATTTTGGATGACATTGTTCAGTTGTCCCGGCATAAATAATCTGTGGAGGAAGAAGAACACCAGACTTAGATATTGTTAACAACGCAGTGATTTGACGTTTATCATTTATGCCAACAATATAGACCTGCTTACTGCCTTTAGCGTCCATTGTCCAGTCACCACCAGGAATAAGATTTACACCAGTTTGGTCCCAATTGAAAATTAAATCATCTGGAATTTTATTTTCCCCAACACATTTTTCAATTCTATGAATGTAATCCTGTTTTGTTTTTTCGAAGTCTTCTGGTTGGGACCTTGCTGCTTTCGTTCCCTTACGTTTTGTATATCTCAAACGATGTAACACAGATTCAGCCCAAGTTTTCGTTAAATCTAAGGTTTCTAAAAGTTCAGAATCATGATATTTGAGTATTCCTTTAGCAGACGAAATAACTAGTTGATTATTAACTATCCCACAGAATGCTCGCATGCTTTTTATATAATCCAACAATTCTGCATCGTACTTCCCAAGAAGAAGAGGTCTACCACCATCTTTTTTAGGAAGTTCGGCTGCATTTTCAAATTGTTTATGTAATCCACGTCTCATATATGAAGACTTTATGCTCCGAATATTGATTGATTCACAGGACTTCCAAGATCAGTTGTAAATTTCCTTGCAGTATTTTGAACACCTTTTTCAATAGCATATTTTGCCATTTTAGCACGAACCTCTGGTGAATAATTATTGTAATTTCCCCGCTTACATTTTGTGCCACCTTTACCAACAGGTGAATTATCTACCAAGATATTTTGAACTTCTGTATTTGCACTTTGAAATGCAGGATTGTCCGTTTTCGGAAGTAAGGGAGGCCTCGGTGATGAAGTTTTAATCAGAAATTTATACATCTTTCCACTACGATAGCTTAAGAAACAACTAATGAATTTAGATTTTATTTTTATTTACAAATGAAAACTATTCACTTGCCCAAACAATTTATTGATTGATATCAGTTTAAGTTACTAACGACATACGAGTATAATATAGTTCACTAATTAATGGTACACAAACAAATGTGCAGTTTTAAAATTTAAAGATATTTTTCGGGACATCGTAAAAACCCGAATTTAAAACGACGCGAAACTAGATTAACTTGGCAAATCGCGATATAAAGACGGCGCGAAAATTTCCCGTTTTACTGTATTAAGACTTAATTCATAAAAAAGAGGGGATTTTCTTGTTTTTGTTCAATAATGAAAAATCCGCTGAAACTTTGGTGACACTATTATATCTATTGAAATAAGCTCCCTTTTGTTTTTTTTATAAATTTCTGATATGAAATTGGGGAGTAAATATGGAACTTTATTCGATGAAAATTTGTCAAAAACTGTCCATTTTTCACACTTTGGACTATTATAAAATTTTGTTGGTTTAAAAATCAAGGCCACAAATTTAGTTAAACATGATGAATGCCTTAATCATGCTAAATTATTCATGTTTTGTGTCAATGGGTACCACTATGCGTGCATGTTTTATTTTAAGTGGAAAGGGGGGGGTCTCTTTGAGAAGAGCTCACAGTATTTCTAGTTGATTCATTTAAAACAAAGGATAGAAGGGCGATAGGCCTATCATGCGTTAATGTCTCAGCTCTTTATATGTTTTTTTTTGCATAATGCATTATTGAATGTATAAAATCATTACTCTGATTGTTGTAGCAGAATTCTTTCAGGCAAGCAAACAAATTTCAATTGATTCCTTAGATGTCCACCCTATTCAATATCCAAACAAGTATCATGCATCTGCACATTTTAAAGACAAAATTTGAAAAAGAAAAATCCCTACCTGTACCCAAATCTACTTACTTAATTTTGCCCTTGCATGAAATATGGGCAACATGTGGTGCTATACCCTATATCAGGTTTCTTATGTTGTACTGTTACACCAGTGTCACAGGTTAGGGGAGGGTTTGGATCACGCTAACATGTTTAACCCCCCCCCCCACACACATTCTGGAGCTTGTAATTCAATGGTTGTTGTTTGTTGCTGTGGTACATATTTGTTTTTTGTTCATTTATTTTCATAACTTAGGCCGTTAGTTTTCTCGTTTGAAATGTTTTACATTTGTTATTTCGGGGCCTTTTTATCTGACTATGCGGTATTGGCTTTGCTCGTTGTTGAAGGCTGTATGGTGACCTATAGTTGTTAATTTCTGTGTCATTTGATCTCTTGTGAAGAGTTGTCTCATTGGCAATCATACCACATCTTCTTTTTTATATAGACTTCTACACTTGGGAATAATATCTCTTGAATGTATAGAAGGTAGAATATTGAATGATAAAAGACACTAATTGTTTGTTGTAGAATTCATGTAAAACTGATATATGTGACAAAGGTAACGAGTCATCATTATATAACTCAGTTACTCACATTATCATTAAATCTGGCATGTACTTTACTTTAAATATTATTTGTTTTGTAGTGTTTATTCATAATAAGCAGGGTGGTTACATTAAATTAAGCCATAACCTATATCTTTACCATTCTTGGTCTGATAATTAACTCTAACATTAACTTGAACTTACTGTCAAAAGATCAAAGACAAGGTCACAGCAGCTAGTAATAGATTATAATTTGTGCAAAATGTTTGGGTTCTGGTAGTTATCTCTGAACCAAATTTTAAATACCAAATTAAGTTTGATAATGGTCCATTTGATGAGGAACAAGTCAATTGATTTGAGGTGACCAGATCAAGGTCAAGGTCAAAGTAGTAACTGGTGGACTAGCATTAGGCCAAATTAAAAATATGTTTGTTTCCCCTCCCCCACCTGGGTCAATAATAAGCCCCCGGGTCAAAAAATTATTTTCCACAAAAAAATCGAAATTATTTTTTTCCTGAAAATAATTTGTTTCCATTTTTGGAAAGTGCTTGAAAGCAGAAGGATTGATAATCTAAATAAATACACTCAAATTGAGCACAATCAACTGATAAGTGGCCTGGACTGGACAAGTCAAACCATTCATGTGACCATGCTATGACAATCACATCCAGTTAAAAAAAAAAAAAAAAAAGATACAGCCTTCCTGGTCTGTTTACAAAGGGTAGACCCGGGGGAGGGGAAACAGACATTCTTTTAAAGGTGGCCTTAGACCACAATTTTAGTTCTAGATCATTGCTTTTCAGGCAATGGCATCATCAGCTTCACTGTTGTCATAAAAAATTATAAAGTTTTCTGCTTAAGTTAGTTATAGATAAATGATATTTTGTATGAAGTTGCATTGCTATCAGTTCAAATCAGTATTTTGAGTCCCTGTTCCTGTATGTCATTGTCCGGTGACCTTCAATTAGTAAGTTTCTGCTTAAGTTAGTTTGATAGAAACTACTTACAATAGACAAAAAAAATTTCTATAAAGTTACATTACTGTTTGTACATCTTAGTTTGTCAACCATTTCTAAGCCCCACCCACTAGTTCATAGTCCAGTGACAATGAACTAATTAGCATAGCATAGTCCATCAGATTGCCTTTTTCTGAGTTTGATGCTGTCAGGCGAGACATATCTCTGTGTCAACAGTTTATTTATTTTATCAATCTTATCTGTTGAATATTTATAATCACATGTCTATTCTCTATCATCATAAATATTTAGAATAGTTCTATGTAATGTTCTTCGTCAAGACAGAAAGAGATTGTTACCTAACTATTGTACCTTTTGTCCAAATATATATAAATTTCAACAATTAATGAGCTTAAGTAACTTTACTGTTCTTGAAAAAGTATGTAGATTTATATAGATTATAAATGTGAGGGTCACTCCTACTGGTCAGTCTGTAATTCAATACTTTATATCTGTATTGTTCACATGTGTTTTAATATTTAATGTAATTGTTTATACATAGATTCCACCACAGCAACTAGTGTGTTACAATATTTCTCTACTCAATACACTTAAATTTTATTTTTTAAAGCGTGAGGCTTGCCGAGGTTTGTGAATAATTAAAATTTAACTGTTGAGAGTGGAGAAATTAAAATTTCATCTCATTGGTTAAATCAATCATGATGAATAAAAGAAGCAGAAGATACCATAGAACATGGAAAAAGTAAAAACAAAAACCAACACTAATCAGGTCTATAAAACACTTCTTAAAAAAATAAGACTGACAACACTAGCACACCTAGAATTGATTTCAGGTGATTTTCACAATAAGAAGATTCTGTGCTGCATGTGGGAACCTTTGTGTTGCTTTTACAAATTTCTAACACATGAAATTCTTTTTTTTCAAAATTGTGGGTTTAGTCAGATTTATTAGAACCATGTATTATACATACAATAATCCTGTCCATAATTTGTCAGGGGAAAAAACATGATATTTTTTCATTATGAATCTGTAGAACAAACATAGACAGAAGTGCAGGGGGATTTAAAAAAAAATTGTATAGATAAGGGAAAGAAGGGAATTTGGAATAGCTGACAATCATTATGATGCAGACAAATTGATAATGTTAATGTAATTGAGAATCAACATTACTATCCTGGACAAAATTAACCTCTGTCAGAATTGTAGGATTTTAGTTTTCAAATTGTTTTAGTCTTTAACTGAGTTTCAATCTGTATTTCAGAAAAAGAATGCTGATTTGTGCAATAAAATTCATGAAGAAAGGATGATTTGTTTAGCAGTCAAAGTTGAAATTAGAATGTTACAACAAAAACAATTAGAAAGTTCGGGAGATTTGGAGAAAGACTTATTATGGTGATTTTGTTGTATCAGATAAAGGATACATGTATATATGTCACTAATTGGGCATAGAAGAACATTGGAAAAGTGCTCCAAGTAATCTATAAGAGGCATTAGTAGTAAATACTGTAGAATTAATATCATTATTTATTATTGTGACTCCTTGAATACCATCCTTAATAAAATATTAGATAATGTGGTATATATTTACTCAAATATATCATTATCATTATCACACTCAACTACAGGCCTGCCAGCCGACATGTAAAAACTTCTCAGCAGACCAATAGAATGTAACTACAATTTTTCGTAAAATTCTGCTTAGTCGTGTAGATTCCAAAGTTCATCGTGAAGACTGACTGACTAACTGGTTACGGTTTTGAAGTACAAATTCATCTGTCATCATTGATGTATGGTAGTTGGTAAATAAACTTGTTAAAATGTAATCAATATAATATAGCTTGCTGTGTATACATATCCATTTTTTCTGTAAATGATAAATTAATGCAGGTTTAGCATTGTTAGAAAGCTATTAGAAAAAAACAGCTTGATTTGTATGATTTGTGTGTAAAAATGAACACACATGTTTTTACATTAACAGCATCATGTTAGTTGATTCATTGATTTGATCTTCAAAAGTGTGGTCAAAATGATGTTGGGTGAATGCATGTGATTTGTTTAGGGGCCAGTTGAAGGAAGCCTCCGGGTGCGGGAATTTTTCGCTACATTGAAGACCTGTTGGTGACCTTCTGCTGTTTTTTTTTTTGTTTTTTTCTATGGTCGGGTTGTTGTCTCTTTGGCACATTCCCCATTTCCATTCTCAATTGTATGTGAGGCAACCATGTGGGTAAACACCAAGATTGGACAAATGTGTTTATAATTGTTTTTATCATTGTTTAGTGTATCCCTTTTTGTTGTTAATATCTTTAACAATTAGAAAAAGATGTTATTTATTTTTAAACTTTATTTTCTGGATGTTCAATATAGTAATGAATAAATATTTGAAGGTGATGTCTACATTATGTAATTATCATGTTAATAGTGCTATAATAATATACATCATTCCAAGTAACTGTTTAGATTGAAGCTTTACTATCTTAAGTAAATATTTTTATCTTTGCCATATTGAGTAAAATCCTGTTTTATTCATGTAAAAAATTTAGATTTCTAAATGCGAGTTTAAATTATTGAGATTATAACCATGTTGATTTCTTTGCAGTAATAAAAACATCGCAATAATTTCTGAATTCACATTATGTAATTATCATATTAATAGTGCTATTATAATATACATCATTCCAAGTTACTATTTAGATTGAAGCTTTTCTGTCTTAAGTAAATATTTTGATATTGAGTAGAATCATGGAAATATAAATTGATGAGAGAAAAGTGGGATAAAGGTGAGGGAACCATAATTTAGTGAAGAGATGAAATACCAAAAAAGCAAGAAAGGGAGGGATGAAACTTTCTATTTAATCTCACTTGCCTACAATATAGTGTTAACTAACCCTAGGTTAATAGAAAAATGACCAAACACTGTAGTTGAGCTGAAATATTAGTGAATAAATTAGGTTTAAATGTTCAACTTGTTCAACAATTGTAAGTGTTTATCTCAACCACATAAATGCTTCTTGCATTTGGTATTGTGTGTGCAATATTTTGTATTGTTTACTGTATATTACTAGTATTCTGATTGTATTGTGCAAATAAAAATACTACTAAGACTTTTGTCTTCATTATAAGGGCTGTATAATCTCAATTAAAACTATCAGTTACTTTGTTCTTGTTAGATGTTAATCAAAGTTTCATACAATTACTAAAAATTTCAGTTGCCTGTTTGTAAGTGGAGTATAAAATTATTGCTTACTATTTATGCCTTAACTAGGATATTGTCAGGTTTGTTGATTTCTGGACTGTGTGTCTGTCTTTTTTCAAATCTTTAGTCTCATATCAGGTTAACGTGTTTGTTTATAGTACTTTAGCATGAAGCTGTGATGACAACAGATTCAAATTTATTTGTTGAAGGGGCAGGGTGTCAAATGGACAATTATTTATGTTTTTTTTCGTGTGTTTTTTGTTTTTGTTTGAGTTGACTTGTCATTTTAACACAAAACAAAGCCTTAAAACATTTTTTTTTCTGTTTGTCCAGCGAAGGTTATCATCATTGAAAGTTTTTGACCAACACTTTCTATCAAACACAAATATTCTTCCTCCATTGTATCAATTTTATGCAAAAATGCTAGGTGAGTGACAGGTCTCATGCATATATATGTGTATTGATCTTCTACGTATGTATTTCAGTGATCCTTGGTATCCGCTTTGACTTTTTAAAGTAGATTATGCAAAAGACATTTCCAAAGTGAAAGTGTGGATGGTTCTAATAAAATAGTGTTATGTCATTTGTTGAATTGTATTTTTAGCTCACCATTCCTAAAAGTCATGCGAAATTTTGCCATCACCTATCATCTGTTGTCTATCGTCCATGATCGTTAATTTTCAATAAAATCTACAAAACTACTTGATCTGCATGTTCCTTACTGTATCTTGTTTAAAAGATGGGAATTTGATCCATCCACAATTATGGCAACTGTTACTTAAACATATGTTAAAATCCAACAGGAATGAAATGCTAATTTTAAGTTATATCTAAAAATTAAAAGCAATTAGTGCAAATCTGACAGGGTAAAAATTAACAGTATGTCGATGTCTATCTCCTTCAGGATTTTGAGAAAAAAGGACAATTATTACCAAATTTAATAGTTTTGGGTAATTATCTTGAAAGATGTAACATAAAGAGAGAAATTTTCAAGTCAAAATAGCCAGAAAAATAAGTTCTACAAAACTATAGACAGAGAGAAACTTTGAAAGTAAAAATGTTTCACAAAATATGATCTACAAATAAGTTATCATGAATGAATTGACTCCTTATAGGAGTTATTGCCCATTAAAGACTAATTCTCATTTTTGGTGTTATCTCCCCTGGATAATGATTTAATCCATTTTTGCATTTTTGTCGGAGAGAATATTTAAAAATCAAAACATATCAGCCAAATATAATCTACAAGAAGTCAACATGGCAATATTATTACACTCGTTATAGTATTTATTGCCATAAAATGACGTTTTATTTAATTTCAAAAACTTTTATGGAGGTAGAAACTAAATATTAAATGCATATCATCATTAAAGACCTACAAAAATGCCACAAAATAAGATCTACAAATAAGCAAGCATAAGTGATTGCAATAAAGAAAAAAAATCAAAATGGGATATTTTTTTACCGATTCAGCCTCTTGTTAAAATTCAGCCCAATCATGTATACAATATTATTTCGACAATTACAGTTTAGGTATGCAAATTGTAGAAAAAAACGATGGTAATAAAATCCAAAATAGTATTCCTTTTTCGTTCTAATTGAAAATAATTGTTATTTTCTCATTTAACATTTAAGTATGAAGTAAAATCACAAAAGAACTCCGAGGAAAATTCAAAACGGAAAGTCGCTTATCAAATGGCAAAATCCAAAGCTCAAACACATCAAACTAATGGATAACAACTGTCATATTCTTGACTTTGTACAGGCATTTTCTTATGTAGAAAATGGTGGATTAAACCTGGTTTTATACTAGCTATATGGTAAATATAAGATAGTGGTTATAAAGCATATATATACAGAAAAATTTGAAATTCAACATTCATAAAATGATCTTTTTATATTGAAGATCAGCCATCTTTTACGCTCTGGCATCAGTTATGTTCAAACGATATTCGTGATATGGCTCTTGAGGTATAGATGCAAAAAGAACACACACAGGTTTGTATTGTTTTTATTTACCTAAGGAAATCAAAATTAAGCATACAGATTGAATTTTTCATATGTACGACGAGACTGCGTAAATATACTTAATACGGACCACAAGAAAACTCATGTTTGTATACTGTCCGACGTTATAATTCAGGATATCCCACTCTTTTAAGTTGACTTAATATCCTCTGTTATCTAAGCGATATATTTCCCATCTTTTAAGTTTATGGTTTGGTTTTTGTTCTATCAAATCCTTTAATAACATCAAGCTGGTAGGCTTTTATGAAAATTAAATTTTACAATAGATAAAAAGGAAAATTCAATCAGCAATCAAACATTCATCTACATATAAGAGATACAAACAATTTAATATACATGAGTATACAAAGCAACAAATGAACAACATGATTTAAAATTAGAAATATCAACATACACGTATTCCTGATGATTTTGTATATAAATCATGTTGCATATTATTTTAAACATAGCTTGATCACTTAAACCTACTTTTTCGTTATAACAAAATGCAATGTACCGATTTCTCAGCGAATTTTACATTTTCTGTAAAGACAATCACCAGGCGCGAAAATGTTGAAAAATCTAAATACCTAAACAATATATGGAATATCAACATACAACATTAAAATATGATGTTTGAAATTCTTATCCTCAATAAACAAAAATGGCTATATATATATACCTATCACGCCAATGTTTGCTTAAAAAACCTTCTTCATGTACGCACGAGCTAAAAAATGATCCTAAGCAAATAACATGAATAACATACGCAAAAACGCTTTATAGATAAATGCCAAAAATGGATCTGGAAAGTATCCGAAGAACATTTTGAAATAAATTGTACAATATCAAGAACACGGTTTAAAAATAACAAACGATTCTAATTCAGCTGGTCTTCTTCAAAAACTCCTCAATAAGTTCAGAATATTTGTTAAATATATATAGTAAAAGACGAATATATTGTGCAACGAAAACATATATATATATGTAAAAGACAAATATATTGTGCAACAAAAACATATATAGTATAAGACAAATATATTATACATGAAATCCTATCTTATGAGTGACTATTGTTGTCAACGTATATTTGCTCAACTTAACAAAATGTCACTTGGAAACTTTGTGATAAACAATGTCATAATATCTGTTCCTGTCAGAACACACATTCTATACCTTTAATTCCGTAAGGAACAAATACTGTAATATTTGGTCCAGTGGAAATAATATTGTAGAATGTTTCTTCCACTTGAAAATTATATTGTGAGGGAAGTTTTATTTCGTGACATTGTCGCCTGCTTCAATGCTGTTGCCTTTAATGTAAAGGAGTAGAAGCAAAATGGCTCTATTTTGGCCTAAAAAGTATTGCAAACGAAAAAGTTTCCATACATATCTATAACCTACGCTAAGGTACAAAGTGTTCAGAAAATAAACAAAAAAGTAACATTTAACGAGTGTTACCATGGTAGCATACCATGACATTTTGTCTATTTTGAATAAATTCTTGATTATAGCTTGTTTTACTTCTACGTTTGGGTATATATATATATTAATTTAGAAAAGTATGTGCGCACTGAGTAAACAACTTTATATTTTTTTTTAAATATTTCAATAGTTTTAATGAAGAGTCTTTTATGTTGTTTTTGACTGGGCACTATATGTTTCCAAAAGGAAATATAATGGAAAAAGGCATAAACTATGCAGTTTTCTTTGTCTTTACTAAAAGAAATGCGTATTGTGACGTTATGCCACTACTCCTGTTATCTATCTTATATGATTTTTGTCGAGCCTGCGACTTTTGTCGCAAAAGTGAGACATACCGATCCTACATCCACAAATATTCGCTCTGTGGTTATAGTTTTTGGAATTTAAACTTTCTTAAACTATCCAAGATTTCAACCAAACTTGGACAGACACTTTTTTATAATCACAAGATAGTATACTTATCTACAAATTATTTTCATTTACCTGTGTCTAATTTTGATATAACAAATAGCGTAATTTTTTTTCAATACTGATGTTTATCTGAAATTATTTAGCATTTCTCAGCGGATTAATATTTTTACTATAATTATTTATCCCTTATTTTTATTAACTTTGTATTTACATTGTATCATAGATCAAATTTATTCGTTCAGTGTATGTTTATTTGGTCACTACGTCTTTTGATTGAGTTAAGTCATTTCAATTGATATTTTATAGTGTGCCTTTCTATGTTGTGATGTTACACTATTGTTTCAGATAAGGGTGATGGTTTGGTACCATTTAAACGTTTAATCCCGCTGCAATTGTTTGCACCTGTCCTAAGTCAGGAATCTGATGTTCAGTATTTGTCGTTTGTTGATGTGGTTCATAAGTGTTTCTCGTTTCTCTGTTTTTTTCATATAGATTAGACCGTTGGTTTTTCCGTTTGAAT
The DNA here is from genome assembly GCF_963676685.1 of Mytilus edulis. NCBI lineage: Eukaryota > Metazoa > Mollusca > Bivalvia > Mytilida > Mytilidae > Mytilus > Mytilus edulis. The sequence continues at coordinate 77,779,752 of NC_092354.1, read as the reverse complement.
GGTTTTACACTAGTAATTTTTTGGGGCCCTTTATAGCTTGTTGTTCGGTGTGAGCTAAGGCTCCGTTTTGAAGACCGTACCTTGACATATAGTGGTTTACTTTATAAATTGTGACTTGGATGAAGAGTAGTCTCATTGGCGCTTATACCACATCTTCCTATATCTATATAGTACCCAGAAGTAAATTTTGTTAAAAAAAAATCCTGTTTATCCGTATTTTACTTAAAAATTTACTTTTCTGCCAGTGAATATTACATTCACTCTGTGGTTAAAGTTTTTAAAATTTTAATATGTTTCTTAAACTATCATGGATTTGTACCAATCGTGGACAGAAGCTTTTTATGTTCAAAAGCTAGTATCTAGAATATGTAGAAGGAAATTTTGTAAAAAAATATTACCCGTTTTTCCGTATATTACTTATAAATGGAATAAGTTTTTCTTCCAGTTAACATTACATACAGTCTGCAGTTAAATTTTTAAAACATTTATTAGATTCATAAGCCATCTGGATTTTTACCAAACTTGGATAGAAGCTTCTTATAATCAAAAGATAGTATCTAGAGGACAAAATTTAATATTTTTGTCCGCATTTTGGTGAGTCTGCGCCTAATAGCAAAAGTAGGCGAAACACTGGTTTCCGCAGAACCCTTACGATTTTTTCATATTAAAAAGTCCATTGTTTCGTTATTTTTCTTTTCTTTTTGCTTTGGGTTTCTTCCCATTTTACTTGCGTACAGTCTGCCTTTTCATCTAAGGTAAATCATTGCTTTTAGATTAACAACATTTTCTCAAAAATATATTTCTAACTTCTTTGAGTCTCAAACAGAAAAGGATGGGATTGACTGAGTGTACTATAAACTGCAGTATTGAAATTATGATATATAGTGCAACCATATTGTGAGAATATTGACACAAGGTCTGCAGTACAATGGTGTAAATCTGTAAAGGGCAGTAGATGACAATATAAGTTATGATTACAAATGAAGCTATGCGGGATTGAGACCGTTGGTGAGTTGACGTTGTAAGATTTGATGACATGACGCTCTTTACTGCCATAACTAGCATTGCCAATGCTAGTGAAATTATCGTTATACCATTTAATATCATAAAATCGACATATACCAGGACTATAGAGGTATTCGAGGCTTCATCATCTCGGCATTGTCTAACACCTAAAAATGCCATAGTCGGTTCTAAGAACAAACTTGCTACGTAAATAAAACAGATTAAATTTCTGATGTTTTTCTTGGTATGATATATGCGTGCTTTCAGAGGAAATAATGCAATAAAAATACGTTGAAAAGCCAAAAGACTCAAATGTAAAGTGAACACATTTCGGATAAAGGTTCTAATGCATTGCACTAACAAACATTGGCGAGTTGAATCAATATAAATAGTAAAGACATTGGAACAGTGTGAAAGGCTGTAAATTAATAAATCAATCCCGTGGCAGAAGGAAATTCCTGCAAAACTGTTAACAGTTGCAAAAATAGGTGAGTCAAATGACTTTGATACGAACGGCAACACTAAAATAAGGAAGTTTCCAATGGCTATCATTGCACTGCATACTAAAACAATTATCAAATACAAATATCTTAACCAAATTATTGAATACATTTCATAGCAATAGGCAGCCTTACTATAACTCCCCATTTTACGTAAGTTACTAATGCTGACATTACCTGATTGGTTATATTGATTTAATATATCTCGATTTACAAAATGTAAGTCATAAGAAAAAGTATAATCGTTGGAATCTTTACTGGTTGTTAAGTTGTTTGGTATATTGTCATCTGTAAAATTGTGTTCCATATTTTGAGAAAGATCCAAAAGGTTTGCAAAAATAAATGGGTTGACAGGACACCATGTATTGGTCAGTTGACCTGAAAAAGACTGAAAAAAGAAAAACAATTACCGAAAAAACTTTAAATATTTAATACATGATTTATAATCTAAAAGTGAGACACCATTTACTTTATTATAGCAACGAGCCATACAAATTAGCCTAGATATATTGATACATCTTTCATCATTCACACAATTTTAAAATTAAACGTTATATCAGACAATTAATACTAATTAATACTTATCTATTTGTAGTTTAAAAATATTTAACCTACCAAATTTTACTGTTTCCTGTTCGATTATAATGTTCACTTGCTTATTTAGACTTGTTCAATATGAAATATGTTTATTTTTCATTTCGTTTAACACTAGAATATATTTAATATAGACTCTTCCAGAGCACTTGATCCCTTCGGTTCTTGTGGTATTCCTGTTGCTTAGCCTTTCGTTTTTAATGTTGTGAATTGTATACTGTTTGTCTAGTTATCCTTTGTCTTTTTATGTCATGGTATTGTCAGCTTGTTTTTGAGTTAAAATAACCATTTGGTGACATATGCCTCTTTTTAAGTACAAATGAAGGTAACAGTAGTATACCGCTGTTCAAAACTGATAAATCCACGGACAAATAACAAAATCGGGGTAACAAACTAAAACAGAACATTTTTCATATTCTATTTAACTAAAATCATGGTATATATAATTGAAAATCTAAGAACCTCTTTTTAAAAGCCTATTGAGGCGTTTTTCAATGGGTCGAACTTTCATTTGATATATTTTGTTACTTCACTATTAAAAAGAAGCATTAATTACATATTTTTATTTCAGTATGACTTGTAATTATATTAATTTATCAAATGTTTATAATTATAAAGATTATGAAATTGTGATTGGTTTATGTTTGACGCAGCATTGTATTTTTAATAAGATTCCGGATGTCAATATTCTACTGTAGATAAACAAATATGGTCAATTATCCATTCGTTTAATGTGTTGGAGCTTTTGATTTTGCCGTTTGATTAGGAGCTTTCCGTTTTGATTTTTTGTTTTTGTTATATAAATTAAGCGTTTCGTACTATACATGTCATGCAATTATTAAAACCAATGTATACCATATGTTAGACCAAAATGTAAAAGAAGGGCGAAAAATACCAGAGGGACATTCAAACTCATAGATCGAAAATATACTGACGACGCCCTGTCTAAAAAAGTAAAAGACACACAGACAAATAATAGAACACAAGATAGAAAACTAAAGACTAAGCCACACGAACCCCACCAAAAACTGGGTATGATTTCAGGTGATCCGGAAGGGTAAGCAGATCCTGCTCTACATGTAGCACCCAGTGTGTTGCTCATGTTATTACAAACCTGGTAATTATATATAATAGTCTAATTCGGTAGGTCACATTCATTAAAAGGGAACGGGATTGTAGTTAAGACATAATGAAGTTAATAAATGAACGTATACAATAACATTTGTGAAACGCCCATTTTATAACGGTCAACCAACTCGTGATGGCGTCTGTAAAATTTACGAATGGATGATTTAATTTATTATGTAATATAGAAACTAAGATATGTTAAGAATGACAATTAAGTGTTTGCAAATAGTATAGTAATTTCTTTAATGTTGAAGACTAAATTTTGCTTTCTAGATTAGATTGGTTTTCTGCCATAGAGAAAGGAATCAATTTGTTGTTGAGAATTCAATTGAAGGTGGATAATAACTTAATGCTTCTTGGCTAGAATTTTTCTAATCTTTGCCAAAATGTAGATTCTATTTTTTCATTTTAAGATATAACATAAAGAATGGGTCATCGTTCAATTTTAAAGCTTAATGATGTGTAAAATTGCACAATTTTGCATAGATTATTTTTCACAAAATACCTTTTTGTGAATAGAAAAAATCTATCAGATAAAATGTTTAGATAAATATAAAATAATAGGTTTTATAGTATGAATTATGAAAATATAAATACATATTGGTACATTAATAAAATAAAATGAAAATTTCGTTAAGTACCCTTTATACTGTTTTTTTTTCCTAGTAGGGTTATCTACAATCTACATTTGTATGGCTATATTTTGGTCTAATGCTCTTCAACTTCGTACTTTTTTTGGCCTTTTTAACTTTTTTGGATTCGAGCGTCACTGATGAGTCTTTTGTAGACGAAACGCGTCTGGCGTATATACTAAATTTAGTCCTGGTATCTATGATGAGTTTATTTAAAACAATTGAGGAAATTGAAATTAAATACTAGAACACACTCGCGAAATCTCGGGCATTTTCAGCTTGTAAACTGTTGTAGGATGAATTTTTGTTAAAGATTTTATGTGTAGAATTGCAGAAAATGTATCAAAAGCCCTCTCCCTTTTTTCCAAAGTCCGTTATTTGTTTTCTTTCTGTTAAATTCCATTATTTTCTCGTTTCTGGCCTCATACCACAATTATTCTTCCCGCTTGCTACAATGCATTTTTTGGTCAAATTAAATTAAAACAAGTTGCACCGCTTCAAACATAAAATAAAGGTAACTGCTTATAGACCATTATTATTCTAATAAAATATAATCATAGTATATATGTTGATAAACGCGAAAGTAATTGTCCTCTCTCCGAGTACTTATAAAAATAACGTGCAAGTTTAAAACCAAAAGTCTTATCTATGACTAAAAGTCGGTCTGATGATGGAAACAATATCCGGACGCCTTTTTTTCTCGTTTTTTCCCCAAAATAACTCAATGTGAATAATCATAAGAATGAACGACAAATGCGACTATGCATGGACTGTACCTATAGGGAACAGAGGCATATTGATTAGTTTATTGTGGAAGGAAGAGAAGCGACACACAAAATGAGGTCTTCTCGTTTAATAGTATAGATTCTGCATTTGTTAAAATGAATCTGAATGATACAATCAATCTCTTATATTTGCATTATTTGAAATATCAGTCTGGCACATGCATTGTCATTCTGTCTCAAAATTGCAGATTTTATAGGCAAAGAACTAGAACAAGTGTTTATTGTTATTGCATACTATCAGAGACAAGACATTGCAATACATATATCACCACTGAGACAAGACATTGAAATACATATATCACCACTGAACACATCAATACGTGACGCAGTTAACCGTTTATGTAGCGGAACAACTCTTTTTTCAGATTAACGTCATTAAAGCTTAGACTTACAACGTCACTTGTATTGGGCAATAAATATTAAAGTCATTAAAGCTTAGACTTACAACGTCACTTGTATTAGGCAATGAATATTAACGAAAACCATTTTAGGTCTACATATCAACTTTACTCAAACGGACAAAATTTTGAAATATTCTACGGTTTGGAAATCCTGGAATAATTTGAAATTTTCAAGAAAAAAATACCTCGATTGAAAATACGTTTGAGCTTCATATTGGATAAATAAAATTAGTTGACTTATGATTAAATCTCATAAATTAATTAAGTAGATACAAATCAAATTAATTTAAAAAAGGAGCGAGTTTTTGTTCAACATGTTGTGCATGCTGATAGTGCAAGTGCTATACAACAATAAGTAACTAGTAGTAGTCTTTTGTAAAATATATTATAAAACAAAACCATGATGACGTCCTTTTAACTTATGATGATATACATAGAATAATGACTTTTTTTAAAAATTTTAATACTGCATTTTTCAACAAGAAATAAAGCGAACCTAGTAGGGCGAGCTGATATACCAGCTAATGAAGTTCGTATCAAAACATAAAATGCTATTATTTCTTTTTGTCGGCAATTTTGCTTAACACTACTTAATGGTTTTGATTGAGAAAACAGAATAAAATGAAAAAGGTAGTTAAAGTGTTGTAATGCGTACAAAACGTTGTGGACAGTGATCATTTTATTATTTTTATTTTTATGAGTGAAGATGTGTTAAATTGACGCGAGTAGATAAGAACACTTTATATTGCTGCACTGAAAAATGACGACATTGTTTATTATTTCCGAATATTTTAAGTCCGAGTCATGATAAAAAAAACCAGCCAGTAGGATCAGAGGGAATATTAATCAATTACCGATAAACATGTATATTACATCATCAATGCGTAGTCATCCTAATCATATCATCTTCCGTTCCACCTTATTGATGTAACACTCAAAACAATTGTCAGCAACATGACCGGTCGGTTATATACACCTTATCGCTATTTAGTCCATTCCGGGGAAAACAGTCATTTATACAACTTCCTGTTTTGGGTCACCGCCCGAAAAATGGAGGTCATCAGTAGTGAGCTGAGGAAGAAAAAACCTTAGAAAGTGATCATCAAGAAACCTTGATATGTATGATCCACTTTTTTCGAAATTAAAATTGAAGTAAAACAATATTATGTTTGAAGTATTTACGGTAGTTTAAACAGGTCTCATTAAAAAGTATCATGCATGGTGAGTTGTTTAAACAGAGTCCCAGATAGCTTCAACTGGATGACAAAGTTGTGTAATTTTAGATCTTATCCGGAATGGAATAAATAGCGATTAGGTGTATTAGTCAGATATTGATATTAGGCGGGAATATGACATTTAATAATGGGATAAATTGAGCTACATATGTTCGTCCATTATTTACCCGATTTAAGTATTGTTCTATTTAATCAATATATGATTTCATGTCTCTCTGAATTACTAATATATTGATATTAAGAACACTGTCTCACTCGTAGTAAGTATTACTGACACGAAAATAAAATATGCAGGGTGTATGTAGCGAGGAAAATATTTTATTCACTAAAACTAACTATTTATAAACATTAAAATGACTAGTATTGTTGTTAATTTACTGCTATGGAAATTGTTCTTTACCTGTGCTAAATTCGGCAATGGCATCAGGTCGAGTAGGTCATCAATTGTAAAATTACTGTTTGGTGTCATTAATATTTCCTGAAAACATAAAAAATGAAACACAACGCTTGTTATTCTTAATCCTCAATATTTTTAAGCTTCGCATTTTCGCTCTGTTTAAATTGTTACAGTCGAGCGTCACCGATGCGTTTTTGAAGGCAAACGTGAGTCTGACGAATGACATTTAAATCCTGGTATCTGTGACGAGTTGAGTATATATATTGCATATGTAGACAAGGTATAAACACAAAATATGAGCAGTCTTGAACAGGTTTTAAGAATTAATGTTTGTCAAAAGATAGTGAGACTTTGTCTTTTAAATGTGCTATATGAAATAATATAAACGTGACTATGCAGCATTATTCAGACAAAGAACCGAGATCGGATACTCGTCTCCGTATATGGATGTTTTATCCGTCATTACAACCAATTGTGTATCTTAAATGGAAAAAAATAGACAAATAGGGCGCTATCGGTAAATTAACAAATATGAACACATCTACATATATATGACAGGAATAAGCTACATACCGACATGACTGTTTTAGCTCCTCTGATGTATATGATTTGAAAGAATGCTTCCTGCAAGAAAACAGAGATAAAATAATTGAATACATCAAATATTCAATACTTTAGGATAAAAGGAACTCAATATTTAGACTAAGACAATTAGTGCAGTTAAAAACTAATTTCGAAGAGAAATAGGACATAGCTGGGGTAGTAGTAAACTATAATAAGAAGCCATTTATGTTTAGACACATTCGAAACATGCATTATTTGGTTTATTGATTTTCAATAGTTTATCTATAAATATTCTTAATTGAAACTTGTCATTGATTTGGTAGTAGTTATCTATGCTAATATTAAAAAGGAGATGTGGTATGATTGCCAATGAGACCACTATCCACAAATGACCAAAATGACACAGAAATTAACAACTATAGGTCACCATACGGCCTTCAACAATGAGCAAAGCCCATACCGCATAGTCCGCTATAAGAGGCCCCGATAAGACAATGTTAAACAATTCAAACGAGAAAACTAACGGCCTTATTTATGTAAAAAATGAACGAAAAACAAATATGTAACACATAAACAAACAACAACCACTGAATAACAGGCTCCTTACTTGGGACAGGCACATACATAAATAATGTGGCGGGGTTAAACATGTTAGCGGGATCCCAACCCTCCCCCTAACCGGGGACAGTGGTATAACAGTATAACAAAAGAACGAACTATAAAAATCAGTTGAAAAAGGCTTAACTCATCAGATGGACAAAAATACAAGTGGAAGTGGCCCGGTACTTATACATCCCGACACAAAAAGATACAATGAACAGATCTGAGAGTGCTCACAGTTATCTGACAGCTAGTTCAAAGCCACTAACAACTAATAAAAAAATCATGCATCTAAGAATAAACTATCAATCCGTACACATCCAACATCCAACGGATTTAGCTATTTGATTTTAAACACATTGAAAACATAAACTATCAGTTTATTAACGCATTATATTATAAGTTAACCATTGTATTGTATTTTGTTCCTGTTCACCTGATTTTTTTTCATTTATATCTATAGTTTAAAATTACATGTGAGGGTACATCATAATCTGAATGGTGGCTACTTCATATTTTATTCTTACGTTTTCAGACAATTTTTCTCTAATCGTTATTTTGTCGTGAAAATAAGGAATTTTTGTAAGGTTGTTAATTAGACAACTAGCAACCAAAGTTTAAATTGATTGGTTTTAAGAAATTATAGGTACCTGTACGGCCTTTTAAATATGAAAAAACATCAAAGTGTATAGTCAGCTAATAAAATTGAGAAAGGAAATGGGGAATGTGTCAAAGCGACAACAACCTGACCATAGAGCAGACAACAGTTGAAGGGTAATGTTTGTCTCTTATTTCTTATTCTTTATAGTTAAGCAGCCCACTATTTTTTTATTTTTTCTCTATCCTTTTTGTATGCCGGATATTATGCATTTTTTGTCCAGTGATTTTTTTCTATTGTGAAAATCCTACAAAAAACGGATATGATCTCAGGTACTCTGATATGGTAAATAAAGGCAACAGTAGTATACCGCTGTTCAAAACTCATAAATTCATGGACAAAAAACAAAATCGGGGTAACAAACTAAAACCGAGGGAAACGCATTAAATATAAGAGGAGACCAACGACACAACATTAAAATGTAACACACACAGAAAAGAACTAAGCATTAGACAAAATCCTATGAGAATAACAAATATAACATCAAAACCAAATACATGAATTTGGAATAGACAAGTACCGTGACACGTCTTAAAGTAATGTGAATTCACACTAAAAAATAAGAGAAAACAAACGACACAACGGAAACACAACACAACATAACAATATGGTAAGCTGATCCTGCCACTCAATGCGACAAATATCGTGTTAAACATTTACGCTACCAGTTTTTAAGTCATAAATTCTATGTTATATTCTTGAACTCTTACTCGTGTACTGAAAGCGTATCGTTTGACATTACAAGGATTTTTTTTAAGATATAACGAGGATTAAATATACAAAATGATATTTTAATTACCGTTTTGTTTGATTATAAACTGTTTTGAATCTTAAGTTTTGTTTTCGATTTAGCCTGCCAATTGATTTCATTTGAGTGCTACTGATGAATCTGATGTAGACGAATCATCCGTCCAGCGTTCCCAATTATAAACATCATATCTTTGGTGAGATTTTTTTTACAAATTTTTATTATAACATTTTCTTATAAGTAATCATTCAGACATCTTAGTTTTATCTACTCAACTACAAGAAAAAAACTAGCAGGTACCTACGTTGAATCAGAAACCATTATTTGAGGAATAAGAAGAAAAACGCACAATATTGTTGTTAAAGTATAAACAACGACAAACCGAAAACTAGTCCACAAATCACTACATGGATACTTGAGATTTTTAACCGAAACACCAATACGACCTGGAGTGTTGATGGAATAATCATAGAATGCTTTGAATGACGAAAGAATTTAAAAACGATTTGAACTAACGCCTCTACAAACCAGTAAAAGTCTGAAATTGTCTATATCTGTACTCGACTGTCTGCTTTTTATCGACCAGTCTGAATTGGTCTGAAATTTACTTGATATTACTCGATTGTAGTCTAAACAATATACTTAACAGTCTGAACTTGTACTCGACATTTACCCTACCAGTGACATTTACCCGACCAGTATACTTAACCAGTTTATACGAGTCTTAACCATACTATTTTTCTTAAACTTGTGTATTACTTATCCAATGAATTCAAAAGGCCTTGTGAATTAAGTTTTACAGGATGTTGTAAATTTTAAATGGATGCTATTTAAGATTTATTACTCTCTGTCCCGTTGTGATCTTTTAATCAGTGTGCCCAAAATTTGCAATCAGGATGTATTACTTTACCCTAATCAGAAGAAAACATTTATTCAGGTCTTTAATTTTTTTAATATATATATATAACAGGTCTAAAAGTGTACAACATCACTAAAATAATAAAATCAGGAACAAATGATAAATATTTTGGATAACTAATATCCATCATCAATAAGATGTAAAATGAATTTTATCTTGACATGTGGTAGTTAAACTGAAATTATTAACTTGATCGCTTTACAAATTATCTATAATCAATCTGCTGGCAATTTTTTTTAATATTGATGTTTGGGAGGTGGAATAAATTTATTGAAACTGTAAGAGTTCAGTACGGAAGCCTCAGCTACTGGAAACAATTGATGGTAGGAAACATGAGTGACTCGTTCTATGTTTTTTAATTGATGCCCTGTTGGGAAACTGTCCTTAGCTTTCTTATTCAAAACCTTTCCCGAGCAAGTCTGTCATCTCTTGACCAACCCTCGTTGTAGTCTATGATTGTGATTGTAATGGTTTTGAGATCAACTTGCCCAGGTAATCTCAAATGACGACTAACGGGGAGGTCGGCTTGCAGGTGTAGTCACTTCGATGACCATTCATGCGTTTGTTGAATGGCTGGTTTGTCTCGCCAACATACTGCATGCCACATCGACACTAAAAAAGGTATACGACATTCTGGGTTTTGCAAGTTACATTGCAAAATATACACAGGCACATTGGAGTGGCAAGTAAATGTTTGAGTATTCAGTATTTGTTATCAAGTCAGACATCTGTTACCACAAGTCTCGTACCCTCCTTCAGTTGAATAGTTTTTATTAGAGGAGACATCAGCTCTCACAAATAAGTTTTTCAGAACCACTTATCTCCGAAAGGCTTAGACAGGAGGTTTGTGAAAGATCTTGGATCGAGTAAGATTAAGACTGGGTTGAGCAATGTTGAGTATCAATAGGGATGCATTTCCCAATGAAATATCCATATAATTTTATAGTCATTTGTATTCCATTGATTTAAAATAATTTCCCTTTGGTAAATTTCAGCAGTGGGAATAAAATACTCTCGATCACTTTTAGCAAGCAAATCTGTATAGTAAATGAAGTTTTTATATTTTTAGAGAAAATACTTTATTAATCTCGGCGACCGACGTGCTTTGTACTGATCTAAATCAGAAACACCTGAACTCAAACATTCGAAAGTCAAAATGTACAAATAGTTAGGAATATAAGAAATTATGTAAAACACAAATATAAATAATTGAACAATTTAGGTAAACAAGTGTAAAAATAAAACGGAAAATCAAGGCAAATAAAAAATACTGACAAAATCATAATCAATCAACATAAGTCTAGTGAAAATGCAACTGCCATATTTCTGATTTGATACATGCAAGAAAATGATGTGTAAAATTTTGCTTTGTAGCTAGATAAAACTCTTACCTATATGATAGTTGTTTATCGTTCCGATACATGGACATGTTTAGGTTGAAACCCTTACTTACATGCCTAGAGAAAAAAAATTAAGAATATCCTCGGAGTGTGGTATTTTTGACATTTTACTTTGTACATGATAGGTTAAGTGACAATGATTAGGATCTAGATGCCAACACGGTTTAAATGTACATTACAGATATACAACACAACTGAATACCTCCCCCCCCCCCCCGAAAAAAACCCACAAAAAACCATTCAAATTAAAGTTACTAAGATGCCACCGAAAAAGTGTAAGTTTGACTATGATTTTAAGTTTGTCCTTGAAAATTCATGCCATACTTAGCGTGCACTTTTTGAATAATGCAACAATTAGCTAAATATAAATACAAGGGTAAGATAAAGGTAAACGTTGGAAGTTTAAACGATAAGATGTAAGTTACAGTTTATAGTTAAAAACAAGGAATTTTAAGGAAAGAAAGTAATATTTTTGTTTGTTCAACAGAATTTTGACTTTTTTGTACGGAGATAAACTAGTAGCTGTGTATCATAACAAAACATTATTTTTGATTAAAATTCGCAAGTGCGTATAGGTGTAATACCTTCATTGATTTTCTTCCATCTATTCTTTGTTTCATTTGCATTTTTCAAAATATTATTCAGAATTCATATTTGAAATAAAGAAATAATTGGCATAGGTAAAGTTTTACCCTGTTCAGTACTATAGACAAACAAGAAAAGTTTTATCCTGTTCAGTACTATAGACAAAAATTCACATAATATTTCATTGCATATAAGAAAATAACCATTACTGGAAGTAACCAAATCTAATTTTCACTTCTTTTTCTCCTGTGTACAAGCTAGAGTAACCATATAACCTCAAGTTTCCAAAATATTCTATATAAACACCAAATCCAAAAATAATGGTGCTTTAAAACCTTCAAGATATATGTTTATGACCAAGAAATTGTTTACTGCATAGCATGTAGGATTAATTTCCTACAACTGACTAACTCAAGATAATATATTTTTTCGACCCCATTTTCGTATGCAACCGAATGTGACGTACTATGATTTGATGGTATAACACCTTTATTGAATACATTTAAAGGAAAGCAGAAACTTAAAACGTAAGTCATGTAATTGCGATGAGGACGTCCTTTACAGTCAGAGTAACCTTAGCTTGATGTCAAAAGCGCAAATTTTGAATAAATTTTTGTTTTGTAAGTTATACATGTTGTACGATCATTGCTTCTATTATTAACTAAACTTCGCTCCATTGATTGTTAACAAGTTGAGAACTATATATATCATAGTGAAAAACTCTACTTACCAAAATGTGTGTATAGTATAATGGCTCTATTTATTATCTCTTCAAAGTGACAAGTCCAATATCTTCATTCCCATGTATTTCTTGAGAGCGATTATTCTTATTTACAAAGTGGTGAGTTGTTATACCACTGATGTTCAATAGTGTTCTTCTTGTTATTTATATCAAATTGGTATGTAGGAGCTAGCTGATTTCGATTGGTTGTTTAAACAAGTGGGAGGTACATAATACATGTTAATTAGGAAAACACCCGTTTCTTACTTTCTGATCAATAAGCATTCTATACTAGCATAATTCAATTACAAGAAGAGATGTGAAGACTATGATAAAGGTTCCGTTAGATTCAACATATTTCATTATTAAGACATTTCTTCTGATGTATATTTTTATAATGTAACGTGAGAGTATCCAAATTGCACCTAGTTTGACAGTATTTCTCACCAACGTCCTTTTTATGGTCCATTCATAATTCCATTCTGTGTTCATTTTGTAGACGTGTCCTTATTGAGTACCCACATTGCACCTATGCTCAAATTCACATCATTTAAAAAAAAAAGAAAACTTGTTAGATTTCCGCAGCGATTTTGTTATTGTTAAAAAGGTGCAATAAGGGTACTGTGACGTTAGATACATACCTTTTGCATTAGTTTGATAAGATGATGCAACATTTGCCCTATTTAGCATGAACATTTCATTGGTGGTACGTATTTAAAACATTCAGTTCAATAAAACTAGGTTTAAATGATTTTACGTGTTACAAAACTGTATTTAAGCTTCACTCAGGCAACTACAAATAAAAACAAATTGACAATATTAATTAAAGGTCAATATGACAAACATTAACATCGGTTAACGTCGCACAAGGCAACCCCGACGTTCTGAGGGAAATATTAGATTTTGTTCGATGTCACGTAGGATAGTTTCAACCAATCAAATGTTGATTTTGCTATCAAAATGTAGTGGAGTTAAAACACTTTTGAAACAGATGGTAAGAGGTCAATACAAAGTCTTCAACAACAGTGTTTTTGGAAAATACTAAGCTCTCTATTACATATAGCCTGAACAACGTTGACAAAAAGATTTGCTTTGAATTACGTTACTACATAGATATATTCGCCATGATAAGTGAATATAAGAAGGAGTCAATATCAGTTATACTTCCGAACGGAACTATATATAAGAAATTCATGTTTCGAACCTGTCATTTTGTTTTTATCATATATATTACCATTAACTGTACAGATAAGTACAAATATACTTTTAAATGTGTGTGGTCCAGACACAAGAACAAATATATATACTGGAGGTTGTGAATTTGCATCTTCCCTAGCAAAGGGTTACGATCAACTCTCCTCCTCTCCACCGTTGGCAGATTGAAAGAGAATTTCGGATCCACTTGGTAATGATTTTCATTGGTTGCAGTCGTTACTGGCTGCATCCAATCTATAAGCGCCTATAACAAAATCATGTGTAAATGTAAAAAAATGTAGGTAGACAATTGCCACGTGCTGATTGTGCAACAAGTCTCTACTCCCCCCCCCCCACACCCATAACATACGACGATATTCAGTGAAAATTTAAATGTCCCTAATCAACTAATAGAAGTTCTGTTTATGTTTCTGGCACACATGTTGGAATGTCAACGTATATTTTCGTTTCCTGCTTCACTAAGGTTATAGAATCTAGACACTACCGTGTTTTCACCTCCACACTGAAGAGAGTTCAAGTGCTTCCATTGGTTAAGAATAATGTATTCGGAATGGGCGTAACTTAAATCAACCGATAGATGGCGCAATATTGTAATTACAAATGTTGGCTTAATCTGCCAAGGGTGGAGAGGAGGGAAGTGGATCGTAATCCTTGGCTAGCAAAGATGGTGAATATGACGAATTAACGGAAATCTCTTGACTCATATATTTTTAACTCGTTTTCTGTCCTCCAGTTCTTAAAAGATTTTTTTTAGGACTACCCACATTTCTAATGCAAATTTATACGAATAGTCAAAAATTAAGGTGCAATATTATAAGAAGAACGTATCACAAAATTATCACAACCACCGACACATCCTAGACGTTTTGAAAAAAAAGAGCCCACAAAAACACCCAAAACTGGTATTTCATGTATTTATCGTCATAGATTGATTTGGTACTGGATTAACGTGTTGAACGATCACATATACTTACGATATACTAGTATACTAGTCTACTAGTAAACATTTCATCGTGGCAGTATCAAACACAGCATAAATATAGCATAGTACTTTTCGATTCTATTAATACTAAAACTGAACATTTAACTCGCTTGTGATATATTCATTATCAATAAGTATGATTAAATGTGTTGAGTTGAATCTTTCCGATTGTTAATTTACTACATATCTTTAATGTTATTTCGTATTATCAGACGGATCAAACATATCGATGTTTCATACATATCAATGTTTTACATTTAAAGAACAGTTATGTTTAGCAAAAAGTAAAATCACAAAAATACTGAACTCCGAGGAAAATATATTTAAAACGAAAAGTCCTGAATCAAATGGCAAAATCAAAAGATAAAACACATGAAACGAATTGACAACAACTGTCATATTCCTGAATTGGTACAGGCATTTTAAAATGTAGAAAATTGTGGATTGAACCTGGTTTTATAGCGCTAAACCTCTCACTTGTATGACAGTCACATCAAGTTTCAGTATATAGCAATAGAAACACAAATTTCAGTTGACGACAACAAACATATGTTATCTCGCCACATTATTAATGTGCCTGTCTTAAACCAAGATCCTTTTATTCAGTGGTTTTTCTTTAGTCCACGTCTTTCTTTCTTTTTTAATAAATTGTTTTCATAAAAAACATTTATGATTTTTCATTTGATGCTTTTCCTATCTTTAATGTCAAAGCCTTTAATTGGCGGCTATATGATGAGGATTTTACTTATAGTTGTATGACTATAATTGCTTACATCAACATCATTTGAACATTTGTGATATTCTAGTTATTATAATCAAAATTGTATCCTATCACATTTCAAAAGAGATTATACCTAAGACATGATGTTCTTTTCAGTATATTATTCTAACATAACAAGGCATTAATATCATAAGTATGGCTTCCATATTTGTCATCGATCTGTTGTGGATAGTTTTAACCTTGATCATCATATCACATTATCTTTCATTTTTGCTGACCTTTCTAAGTTGTTGTTCATATCATATTTATGGTTTGTATACATGCATATGTATTTAGTCACTTAGGGGTTACATTCGTGTTAGCAATGAAAACAAAATAGTTTTGGTATATTAATTGCTCTAATTCATTTTATTATTTTGTTAGTTCTCTCTCGTCTTTGATGACATTTTAATTGTCAAATACATTCATAAGGTAAAATGATGTATTTCAATTGCTCTGACAATCTAAAAAAAAAAAAAAAAAACACATTATTTCGAGAGAAATTGCCCGAAAGTGTTTTAGTTTTCTATTTTGACCTTGGCTTTTTCAGTTTTTTTATCTATGAGTTTGAATGTCTCTCTTGTATCTTTCGTTCCTCTTGTAAATGTACACTGGTCTTAATTGAGAGCAGCCATATAAAATTTACAAAAAAGCACCTTTAGTATTTTTTTCCCTTTTTATGTGATGGCTTTCGTTAATTTGAATTTATAAATAATTTAAACTACATAAAGGTTTGGTGTCTTCAGTTTTTGTTTTCAAGAATTCAGTATTCAAATATCAATACATCTTATAAATAGATGCTTTTCAATGTAAAAGTGGCAGCACACGCTATAAATTTATAGTTTGGGATACCATACGGCATATTTTGTTTATAGTGAGAGAAAAAAAAAAGGTAAAACATGTTTTACAAAGGAAAAAGTTTGTCGGCATTCCTATGTGAACGTACTGTGTGCCTCTCCTTGTCGACCTCTCTTTTTTTCCCTATGAGTTGGTGTTCCATCAGCAATCAGACATTTAAAAAAAATTAAATTCACCGATCATTTAATTTCACATTTTGATATATTGGTGATGTGTCTTTTTCATTACCAAACCAAAATGTTCTGATATATCAATTAGAACTAGAAATTAACAAACAACAGACACAGCTACGTCCGTTCATTTTTAGACTTATACTTCGAATTTGCCATAAGGAGTCATCTCAATACCATAATCTATGACAGGCGAAACAATTTTAGTTTTGAAATTATAATTTAGTTTTCAACTCAGCAGCAACATAGTAACTTCACCTGCATGTTGGACTTACGTTTTCCAACTCATTCGGTATTTAAGAGCCCTGCTACTCAGACTTATAAAACGTCTTAAAGTGTCTGAGCACAAAGTTGATGAGCTCGTCCTTTTTTTAAACACTTCATTGGAAGATACCAAGACCTTGTTGATAAATATTACGTATTAATTTCACAAATAGTACATGATGTTCTTGAAATATAGATTTTAGTCACTGACATTGTTTATCATCTTAATTACGTATTAAAGTTTCCTTGTTTTGTCCTTGTATATATTTTTTAACTTTACTGTTTATTCCTTTTTGATTATATACATATACAGTTGCTCGGTACTTATACATCCTGCCATTGTGTTACTGTGCGATTGTCAAATTTTAATTATTGTCTTTCGTGTTTCCTTATGTACCTATATGTCTATATACCATTTTATGTTCCTTTGTTAAACTGTTATTTGTATTTGTATATTATAATGGTGAGAGCTGTACAATTTTAAGACATTTTTGCCTAATATGTCTTTTAGTTATGCGAACACATTGTTTTCAATACAATGGAATTCAATGCAACTATCATACAAGTGAGAGGTTAATTTAGCTATAAAACCAGGTTGAATCCACCATTTCCTACATAAGGAAATACCTGTACAAAGTCATGAAGATGACAATTGTTATCAATTCTTGAGATGTGTTTGAACGTTTGATTTTACCATTTTATAAAGGGCTTCTCGATCTATATTTCCCTTGCAGTTCGGTACTTTTTCTTTTTTTTAAGTCTTAAAATACGAATTAAGCGATACAACAAGTTAATTGTATGATTGTTTGACATTTTTTTTTATCTTAACGATATATGTAGCTTCTTATGTTAAAAGCAAGTGTTAATTTTCTAAATTATTCATTAAAATGCAAGCATTGTATTTTTTCATCTGAACTTGGTGAATATTCTACTAGCAAAGTTATGTGAGTTCAAACCAAACCTGTTTTGAAAGCTCTGATATGAACAGCATTTCATTTTGATTGTTTGTATTCCTTAAAGCACAGTGTTAGTCACTGTAAATAGAAGAAAGTGTGACTGACTTATACATATGCATATTTCTCCAATCATATAGCATAGTTTTTTGGGAGGTTACGGAATGGCATCATGAAGATATCCATGACACATATACTGTTTTTTCATATAACGTGATACGCTACTCATGAGTTTGCGTTTGTTGTTTATATTTCCACCAGATAATATGTTTCTAGTCTGAAACAGACATATACTGTGACGGAGTTATAATTATTATGACTAACCAGCCCTAGCCTACACTTGAATGTTGGAACATGCATACATACATAATATGACAGGGGACGATTGGTCTAAGTAGTCCAACTTCTAAATCAATAACCAGCCAACACTGAGGTTCGAATCCCGTACGGGGCAGGTGCACTTGACTCAAATGTTAATTGACTAGGATTGTGAGTTTTCCTACCGAAGTTCGGTGGTTCTCTCCGGCTTCTTCTACCATTAAAACACTAACCGCCACAAAATAGAACAATAATGTTGAAAGTGGCGTTAAACACTAATCAATCAGTCAATCATGATATTAGAACAAAATGTTAACATTATTGGGAAGGGCTCCACGCCTAAGGTTAGTTTTAAGCACAAATATTCTCAGCAAATACAAGAATTAAACCATGAAAGTATTCTCATAGACCAAGTATGCTCTGACCGGCATTTTTGTTTTCTTACCTGAATATTTTCAGTACAACAGAGTCATCAAACCACATCTTAATGTTACTCTGCTGTAAAGTAATATGTCTGATGCAAAATTATAACCGCTTTCCATAAAAAAGCTTTATTAAGGTAAACCGTTATTTTGTTCACAGGGCATTGAGGAAATGAAAAGAAAAAAAATATAAATCAAGTTCTGAAATTTCAATGAAAAACTAAATTTTCAATAGCACGCACAATATATCTCTGATATTAACAGGTCACTGATGAGTCTTATGTAGACGAAACGCGCGTCTGGCGTACTAAAGGTATATATATATATTTTTAAAGTTTATCCATTAATTTGAATATAGTAGAATTCGAGTGTCATGTTTGGTATTTTTGATGTTGCATTGTATGCTTATACGTCATAAATATCTTAAACATAAAATCTAATTAAATTTGCAGTACACATGACATTAAAACTAATCTATATGTGTATTCTTTCCAAGCTCTATGTTTCCTGTGTTAACAGCATTATACATTTATACAAATCTCACAGTCGTATAATATAAAACATACAAAGATGTGGTATGCTTGCCAATGAAACAACTCTTCACAAGAGCACAAATGGCACAGACATTACTAACTTGTTTAGGTCACTGTATGGCTTTCAACAAAGATCAAAGATATACCAAATGTTTTGGTATAAAATACTCCGAAATGACAAACATAAAAGAATTCAAACGAGAAATCTAACGGCCTAATTATGTACAAAATAATGACCGAAAAACAAATATGTTTCATTACAACAAACGAAAACCACTAAATTACAGGCTCCTGACTTGGGACAGACACACAAAAAATATGGTAGATTTGAAGGGTCTTGTTTGCGCAACCCCCCCTCCAAACCTGGTACAGTAGTATTTAATGCAACATCAAAACAAACTATAAAATTCAGTTGAAAAAGACGTTTTACTCATCAGATAGATACATAGAGACATACATCTAACAAAAACACATAGTGGACAAGGACGGGTACATATTCATTCACATAACAGATATGAGAGTACTCGCAGTTACTAACATCTAATTCAAAGGAAATAACAACTTATGAAAAAAGTCATGCATCTAAGACTAAAAGCTTTGTCTAAGTTTGTATTAAATTGGTAATTCAAATGTTAGCAGTTTTTTTGTTTGTATTTCTGACTGTCAAATAATAATCCTTTGCTGCTACATTAACGTATTTTCGATTGAAAGAAACCATATGCACTTGGAATAGAAAAATAGTAAAATGAAAGTTTGTCGCAAGAAAAAGTGGACCCTATTCTTTATCATGTGTGTCTCAGATGATACCTAACCGTGCAACAAATCCTGATGGCGTCCTGCTATCATTCTACTATTATCATTTATGGGACCTTGGTTAAATTATCTTGCAAGCAGCCTCCAAGTATCATGTATCCTTAGAATGGTGTATCGATAGAAGTAATAACAGCAAAGTATTGTCTTAGTTTGTTTATTTTCATATTTTGGCGCCCGATTTGAAACATTTGAAAAAAAATTAATTAAAAGTATAATATAAAATCATGTCTTACTAGAAACGTTGGATTTTATTATTTTGTGCTTTTTTTTTAAAGGTTTGGTATGAATACTATTTGCTGTTAATTATATATGGTTGGAAGATATCTTGACAATGACCACACTATTGGATTTTTCAGAGAGGGTCTATATCTTAAATTAAATACATTTTTCTATAATTGCGCAAAGTGTCATGCTAGTATAATATATAATTTTACTAGAAATATACACTACGCAAATCAGCTGGACTAGATATATTTCAGGCCAACTTAAGTTTAAGTACAAAATTTATATTTAAATTTTGATTGATCAAGTTAAGGGTTTGTACTTTATTATTTTTTTGGGAGGAGGAGGGATGCAAATATTCTTAAAATAGTGAATCCAACTCTCATTCTTTTCATACTAATAATATAAAGAATTACATGCAATTGTCCTTATCAATAAAAATTGACCGATGTAAATTGTAGTATTTAATCCTTAGGAACCCTACATTGTATACTAGTAGTAAGTGGAAAATTTAAACAAAATGCCTGTACCTAGTCAGGAATATGACAGTTGTTATCCATTTGTTTGATGTGTTTGAGCTTTTGATTTTTCCATTTGATTAGGGACTTTCCGTTTTAAATTTTCCTCGGAGTGCGATATTTTTGTGATTTTATTTTTTTTTAAATAGTCGATCCACCTCTGTGATTACGTTCATCATTTACATAATCATGTATAGTGACATATTCATTTTTTTTTTGTAACAAAAGATGTAATTATTTTCAGTTCAATGTTGTATACAGCTGTTATTAGTTATTTCGATCATTCAGTGTGGGTTTAGGTGTACATTAACTTCCTCATAACACTATTGTATTTCAACGCGCGAACATTGTGAGAACAGGTAATGCAATTTTAATTAGACATAAAATGTGTACCATCCTTCGAATGAACCAATAATTTTTGTAATGTGTGTGAAAAGATAAAATGCCTTTTTGAAAGATTCATGTGTTGCCAATTAGTTATGTTTTTTAAAATTAAATTCTAAATTTCTATTAATTATATTCTTTTTCAAGTTTAATATTATATACATTTTACCAGCATGACCGAAGGTACTCGAATAGCAATAATCACGAATGACAGATATCCGGAAGTTTTACACGTGCCGATTAAAAGTTTTCAATATTGCTATTAGAATTTTAGGAAGTTATCAGTGTTCAGAAGTGTAACGGTGTAATCGTCATGGTTTTTTTTTTAAAAGTAAAGCAGCAATACACAGTAAGAATTGTTAGTTTCGCGTTTTGGCCCCTGTGAATTTAAAAAAAAGAGAAAGACAAGTTATAAGTACATGAAAAAGAAGAAAAATAACATTTGATGCAATGAGAGTGGTTTTAATTGAAAGGTATAATTCCAGAGAAGAGATTGAACCATGGTTTGCTCAGTAGAAATGTAAATTTCGGATTTAAATGCATATCCAGTCCACCAATGACTCTAAAACTATATCAGCATTTGTTGACTGTTTTTCAATGGTGTAAATTTGCCTCGATCTTTTGAAGGGTATTTTGCGGAAAAAAGGAGCAGAAAGACCCCCACTATTTTTTTTTTTGAGAGGGCTATCATTCAGTGTTGAAACAATGTATGTCTGATATTCATTGAAACTTTATAAAATGGATATTTTTAAGCCTGTACAGAATTTTTTGAAGAAAAAAATAGAAAACAAACACTAAATGTTTCCATGGATACTGAGCATGTACAATTTATTTTGTTTTAAGTGTTTGGTTACAGATTTGAAATCTGCTGAGAAATGGGATTCTAAATATGTATACACGTTTGGGTATTCTTGTAGAATTGGCTATATCCTTTTCAAAATGCAAGCACATGTTCCTGAAATTAAAGACCAAATTTCACCATCATTTGCTAACTGTGTATTGCTATCTAATCAAAACGCTGTAATGAATGGTCCGGATATGTGCGGGATTGTCCTTCTTTGCTTAGTGTTTTAATTTCATTAGATTATTTTCATAATCCTTTATTTTCTTGCCCTACATGCTTAAGTCTTTTTATCATTTGACACCCAATTTTTCTCTTTTCCTTATAATTTTGGTATATTACTCTTTACTTTTTCAACTGCATACTGACCCTCTCTAATGACGTGATACTTCTAAATTTAATAACGCTCGCTTTTTTCAATGCATATTCTTATAGTTATGAACCATTTTCTTTTTATAAAAGTTAGTTTTTTTCGATAAGTTTTCAAGTCTCTGTATATCTAAGCACGTGTGTAGGTCTTAACTTGCAATTAATGCATATTGGTCTTTAATTATGAAACTGCCTTATTCTTGCGGTTTATTCAATAACTTCTGATCAACTTAAGCAATATTTGAAATACGGTCTGACCAAGAACAACGCATAAATTAGGCATAACTCTATTGACACACATCGTGCTTGAACTACTTTGTAATAGAAACCATCCTTGAAGTTTCAAGCAAAATTGATCACATCTCCGTGTGCTCTAGTATTACCAAAAGACCACTATACAGATTTGCTGTTATTCAATATAGTTGAGTTGTCCATGACAAAACAATTATACGCATTTCGATACAATGTAGTAGCGTATCGTCAACAAGAGAATTAGTTTGAATATATCTTATAAATATGGGCCCATTGGGTTCTTCGAATAACTTCATGATACTGTAGATAAACTGTTGAGTCTAACTTAATATAATGTTAGACTAAATAAGTGCCAAATCTTGAGAAATAAAATGATGCAGATAGTTTCACGTATTTATGTTTAAAGGTTTTGTAATGGTTATGACAGTTAATTTAATTGAATTGTTTTTAAAACTTAAATATTCTTACAATTCATTAATTCAATTTTCTGAACCATTATGAATGTATTTCTTTAAGTTAAATTAATTAAACTATAATTTGTTAAGGTTAAAGTCATAAGAAACGAGTGACTGGTGAAAAATAATGTTCATCCAATTCTTGAACCAATGCATGTATATATCATAAACTTAGTCCTCTGTGCACGATTTTATCATTTTTTACGCAAATATATCGTATAATCGTCAATTTTTTTTCTATCTGTCTGTTATGATTTAACAAATATGGCTACTCATTAAATGCCGTGTTTTGAAGCCGAAGTTTACCGATTGTCAACTTATAAAAAATAATCAACAAAAAGCATGGGTATTTAGCACGTGTTTAACATATACAATCAGGTAATTGTTTATTTTAATGACAGATTCATGCGTATTGCGACCACCGGATTTTTACGAGGAGGGTCACGATTTATATATAGTAGGTCACTATGCATACGGAAAATATGTCGGCGAATTGCTTCCTGGCAGCAAGCAATTAAAAATAAGTAAACTTCTTCTAAATGTGGACAAATTAAAGAATTTTCCTCAGAAAAAAGTATATGTACATAATTTGTATAATGAAAACTATCCATTTAGTTTTAAAAAACATATGCATATTTTTTTTTAATTTGAAGTTTCATATTACTTTAACTATTCATTTGTTCATTTATTTGAACTATTGTATTCTATTCTATAATTTTATTTATCCCAGTACTCTTATTATTAACTATTATATTGCATTATATCTATATTCATGTATATTATACGTTTAAAGAGGACAAGGAACATATTTTTGTCAATAAATCATTTTTCAAAACTGCTATACTCCTTATATTTTTAAGTATAACAAAAAGAAGATGTGGTATGATAGCCAATGAGACAACTTTCCACAAGAGATCAAAATGACACAGACATTAAGAACTATAGGTCACCATACGGCCTTCAACAATGAGCAAAACCCATACCACATAGTTCGCTATAAAAGTCCCCGAAATGACAATGTAAAACAATTCAAATGAGAAAACTAACGGCCTAATTAATGTATAAAAAATGAACGAAAAACAAATATGCATCACATAAACAAGCGACAAACACTGAAATACAGGCTCCTGACTTGGGACAGACATATACATATATAATGTGGTGGGGTTACACATGTTAGCGGGATCCCAACCCTTTCCCTAACCTGGGACAGTGGTATAACAGTACAACATAAGAACGAACTATACAAATCATTAAAAAAAGGCTTAACTCATCAGATGGATAAAAAGAAGTTTTTAATTTTTAATAATTATTATATGATTTGCATACTAGGGAATGTGTCGGTATGATTGGTCCAGTTTTGGCTCTGATTGTCGATAGACATTAACCGAACTACTTTTTGTAACCAATGTAAACAAGATGACAGCAACATTAAAATATTTATTTTCTACGCGTTCATCGTTGAATTCAATAATAAACAAACCACATCTGAAATATGAACATCAGGCACAATCCTTCCCGTTAGGAGTTTAGTATCTTTTTTTCATTTTAATTAAGACACTGGTTACGATTACTTATTATAAATAATTATTGTTACTTCCGGGATAAGCTGCCAAAATGATTTGTTTTCCGGACAGGGTCACCAGTTTTTATACACAAATAGTAGGTTGCAATTACATCGTTTTTAATTATTACTTACAATAAAATCTGCACACTACGGCTTCTTGTGTGTACCATGTTGATACATTGTATTGACATCGTGTTATTGCCACGTTGTAAACGGGAAGGTGGC
Source organism: Mytilus edulis (assembly GCF_963676685.1). NCBI lineage: Eukaryota > Metazoa > Mollusca > Bivalvia > Mytilida > Mytilidae > Mytilus > Mytilus edulis. Next base: position 77,754,759 of record NC_092354.1, on the reverse strand, counting down.
TTTTCAGTTATTCGTATTTTATACGTGTAAGTTAGACATTTCTATATTTTTAATTTATTTTTACCATTTAAGAAGATATAATTAGATTAAAAGTATAGAAACATCTAATACGCACAATAACATGAAAAAAAATGAAAGATTGTAATTAGTTTTGTACAATATACGTGCAGTTCCCGAACACAGATTTTGTTTTCATAAAAAAATTTGCATCATTCGATTTCTTAAGCGAAGATATCCAATATAATTGATATCTAATCATCGGGTATTCCAAAAGATATGAAGTATTGTTCACTTGCAAAACAAGCGATAAATAAAATTTAATAATGAGGCATCAACCAAGCAAATAAATTTTGCACTTTAATTATAATAAGTATTAGAGATGAACTCGCATTTTTTGTTCTACAGGAGTATTGTGCATTATGCAAAAACAGCGATGGATTGTGTTCGTCAATAAAACATTAACCAAGTGAAATAAATATGGGTAATGCTTTTTTTACTGGCTAAAAAAAAGATTGTAGCAGAAAAAAATACCGATTTAACATGTTAAACGATAATTTGTAATAATGTTAATAGCTGTGTCAGGTGGCTTGTGCATTCGAGTTGAATAATTTGGCTATTTTAATTTATAAACGCTAAACAAATCATGCTTCGCTAGCAATGTTTCAAAAGTATCATATGTTAATTAAACGGTTGATCTGCACCCAGTACAATTTTACTATATAACATTGTTGGCTGCTTTTGCCTGGAATTAGCAAAAATAATTACATATTTTTTCTAGCACACCAAGGTAAGAGGTATTTTGTATATACATATATATCGGAAGCCTACTATAGAACAATATACTAGATAGAACAATCTCCTTTTTTTTAATTTTTTTTTAAATAAAATGATATGAGCCAGTCCATGCGAAAAGGTACAAAAACGAAAATTTTACGAAATTCTAAAAATTGTCCATAATTATTGGTAGAAGACTTGTGATGTATAAAACACATTTGCTTTTCCTCATATCCTTAAGCTGTGAGCTACACGCACCTGCAAGTGTTGAGACCCCCCCCTTTTTCTTTTTATCAAGATTTTTGAATGAATTATTTCATATATTTCAATCATCTTCAAAGTACAGTTTAAATGGCTTGATTTGTTAATTGATAATGTTAACCCCCGGTAGCAGTGAGGATAAGGCTCTCGCTTACGATGCTGATATCAATGCAATCAGACCCGCGGCAACGGTTCGAGTCCCGTGCAACGACGGTTGATTTATATAATATTAAATAACTTAACTTAACTAAATAACTTAACTTAACTTAAATTTCAATTTCTAAAACACATGAGGTCATAGTTTTTGAATTTTCCTCCATGTTTTAATGTTGTCTTACTTTCCTTAAACCGGTAAAACGGAAGGAAATTATTGACTTTTGTCTCTCTAGTGTCGTAAAATTTTATGTTTTTGGTCGGGATAGATAAAAAATATTATAACAAACTTGATAACGTGTCCTGTAAAGTTTATCAAAAGGACTTTTTGTACCTTTTCGCATGGACTGGCTCATATATAATAATAGAAATTTAATAAATTCGTTTTTTTTCTTGGCCAGGGAATATTACATTCACTCTGTGGTTAAAGTTAAAATTTTGATAACTTTCTTGAACTTTCCTGGATCTGTACCAAACCTGGAGAGAAGCTTGTTAATGATCAAAAGCTTGTATCTAGAGGGAAATTTGGTATGCATTTTGTACCTGGTTATCTGTATTTTACTTATAAATTGACTTAGTTTTTCTTCCAGTTGATACTACATACAGTCTACAGTTAATGTTTTTTTAAACATTTATAAGATTCATAAAAAAAGAGGGACGAAAGATACCAAAGGGACAGCCAAACTCATAAATCCAAAACAAACTGACAACGCCATGGCTAAAAATGAAAAAGACAAACAGAAAAACAATAGTACACACGACACAACATAGAAAACTAAAGAATAAACAACACGAACCCCACCAAAAACTAGGGGTGATCTCAGGTGCTCCAGAAGGGTAAGCAGATCCTGCTCCACATGTGGCACCCGTCGTGTTGCTTATGTGATTACAAATCCGGTAAATAGTATAATTCGGTAGGTCATATTCATGAAAGGGAAGGGGATTGTAGTTACGACGTAAGGAACATATCCGATATCATTTGTGAACTATTCTGTATTTTACAGAAGCTTCTTACAATCAAAAGATTGTATCGATAGGAACCTTTCCACCATATGTACAGAGCACGCCTACTGGTCCTTTTTTGCACTATTTTATTTTATCGATTAATTTTACCTTTGTCTTTTTTTTTTTTATCTAACCCATATTTTTATTAACTTTTAAAAATATAAAATAAATCTTTGATTTACCGGTACCCACTCTTGTAAATACTCTTAATTACGCAGTAAGGGTTGTTCCTTAGATAGGAAGATCATACACAAGAAAGAAAGAAAGAAGAGGAATATTGTTATTAATTCCCCCCCTCATATTTGTTTAGCCTGCAATTAATAGCAAAAGTAGGCGAGACACTAGCTTTTATTTTAAAAAGATACCAGTATTTTCGTCTTCAAAATAACTTTCCTTACAACTTGCGGTTTGCGAATGATAACTCTAACAAAGCATTTAAAAGGAAGATAACAACGAATTCGGATAGATAATCATCGTATGTTACAAATATTTGACATTGTTTGTAGCTTTGCAATTTTAAAGATGGATATTCGAACCCTCCTGCTTCTGTTAACTATCGCTGGAAGTGTTTATTCAAAAGGTAAGTCAACAGTAATTTATTGTAAATTCTAATATGACGACCTATTATCGTCAACCAATATAATCGCAATAATCTACATTTAGCGCAAACGCAGTAACAGACAAAAACGGCTGTTTCGCGTTACGACCAACTAATTTATACTGCCAGATATTCTATATTTTCGACATCAAAATTCCCCGTTTATGAAGGCAAAGATTCAAATACAATATATTTATCTCTATTCTACAGCAAAATAAACAATTCAGTCCATTTCAATATATTTATCATGGTAAAATTTCATAAAACGAAAGTACCGCGATAAGATGTTATTGAAACAAGTTGACGTCACAAATATTTTTCCGAAAATCAAAACTAAAATGTAAATACCGGACGTTTTCAAGCTTCTTGTTCGCCTCAAAACGAATAAAATTACATCAGAAGAACATATATAAGTGAAAAATGCGATTAAGAAAAGGAAAATCATTTTATTATATTATTAATATTGGGTCAAACGGAACAGCCAAAACAGTATCGTATGTATAGGGCTTTCACAGTTAACAAAATAACCGAATTTTTTCTATTAGAATCGAAATAATTCAACGCTCAGGGTGAAATAATTGAATATAAATGCCCAACCCATGGTTAAATGAAAACAAATCTACGGCTGTCAAGAATTACTTCTTAAACTATGTATCCCTTATCTAAGTTCATCGTAATATGTCGAACAGTGCAAACAAAAAGAGGTTTTATTTAGATTTGATTAAGGAATTCTCATATTTTACTATTATGTGTCTGTGTCGTTTTCCTTTTTAGTGATGGTGTTGTCAATTTTTTTTCGATCTATGAGTTTGAGTGCTCATCTGTTATCTTTCGACCCTCTTTTCCCGTTTAGATAAATAAGTATAAATATAGAAATATAAATGGTAACCATTGAAATGAAGGATAACATCAGACATATTAACTTTGTCTTTACAGCATGGTTGAAAATACGAATTTTCCGTTGGCAACAAGTTTAGATATAACGGTTGTCCTTCGACAACATGTTTGGACACATTTACAAATCGTTGCATACATGGATGGAAATAACTACCTTGTGTTTATAGCAGAGAAACAATGATCTATACTATAATTTTTGGAATTTGGGCTGTTTATACCGAAGTATGATTTTCTTTCATATACTATAAAATATGATTATTATAATCCTGGTACCTTGATAACTATGATAATTTGAGACTTTACTTGAAACATAACAACCTTAATCAATTAATTCAGAGAATAAATAACTGCAAATATTAGCAAATGAAACTGATCACTGGACTTGATTATACTATTGGAACAAAGTTTTCACCCTAGTTCTTTTGGGTCGGTGTTTTTATAACCTTTAATTTTCTATGTAATAATTTTTAATCGTCTTTTTTTCCTTTTTTTCGTTATATACTATAGCTTTGTCAGTTGTTTTTCGTTTATGAATTTGATATGTCCAATGGTAACATTTCGTTTCGTTTTGACAAGTGTAAATCTTAAGAGTATATTTGTTTCCACTGATCTTTGACCCGTTTTAATATACAAGTGTTAAAATGCACTATTACTAGTTTCCAAACGATAAATTGTAAAGATTACGTTTTTCTTTTTTTCCTCGTCAACTGAAGTCGTTTTTGTGATTTTACTTTTTAAGTAACAGCTTGAACATATCTGTTAAACATCACACTGAACATTGAAACCATACACGATTAGTTTTTATCTTTCCTTGTTGAGGGGTAAGTCATGTTATTTATTTTTTATTTCCACAAGATTTCATAAATAATCATACACACATATGTAGTAGCATACATTTTACATTAACTCCTTTAAAAACACATGGCATCAACTATTTTTGTACCTGAAAAGAACATATGCATGATATACCCCATGTAATGGCCTGACCATTAAGTATAACCGACGATTGGGCTCAAGGAGAAAAGACTATCAGGTGCTGATACTTTAATTATGAACCAATCTGACATATGGTAAAAAGCTGAAAAACAAATAAAATACAATTTTACAATGTGTTCAATTAATGTTATTAAAACGAAATGTCAAAAGTAATAGATAGCACAGTCCGTTGAATCCGAGAAAATGTTGTACTTTCAAGAGCAGTTAAATTTCCAGTGTTTCACAGAGAGAATGTTCAAATATGTATAGAGTAATTTGAAGGCTTCAAAAACAATGTTGTAAAGTTAACTCACTCTGCGGTTAGCCACGAATTGTGTCCTAGATGACGTTTGTCCTTTGAAAAGTTCTCCAGAACTGGTATGACCTTGCAATGTTCAGTTTGAGAGAGGGAAAGGTAGCGACGGTACGATGTTTTAACGTTAAAGATGAATAATCCTCCTAGGTTGGAACACATAAATAGATTAAGAATATAATCAAACGAACTATATAAATTACGGAACGGTGTAACAGAATACTCCCCGTCTGATGTCTATCTGATATCACTTTTCCATAACTTAATCGCATATGAATATATGAAATAAATAAAATCCGAACATAAATTGATTATGTACAAGAGTAATGTCCACTATTGGTCGTATGAGAAATGTCAGGTTTCAACTTCCGGCATTTCACTATAAAGTTTCCAGAATAGATTAATTCCATGGAAAACTGGGTTTGGCACAGTTTCTTGTCCTATGAAGAAGGATCTCTCCAATGAGATCGCTGTGATTTGTAGAATGTTCCATAGCTGTTGTTGAGGTAGTAGGAACTGTTTTCTCCAACGTTGTTAGACGGCGACGACGGTTGAAGGTGGTCCTCCGGTGGGTATGACGAGAGCTAATACTCGGTCCTCTTCCAGTTTGGCGAAATGTAACATCTTTTTGAGTATCAGACGAAATTAAGCGTTTCGTCCTAACGTTCCATCCTGCTGATCCAGTTGTTCTATCTGTGAAGTGGGGTCCTCTATGTTTGATTTTGTTGTAGTAATGTCCAAGAAAAGGTGTTACTCTGTGACGATGTCCAGATAAGACTACTTGTTCCTTTTCACTTATATTCAAGTCAGATTTGGCAATACTGCTTCCTTCTCGTAGTAGACGTTGCTCATGCAAGGGCAGATTGAGATTGGCAATAGGTCCTTCTTTCGGAATAGGTTTGTGAATGCTATTGATTTCCTCTCCATGAACTTTAGGTTCTGTTGATTTCGGATTGAAACTTTCTTTATCTATAGATTTTTCTATAGAAGTCACAGATTTTGCTTTTAGTGACGCGAGTGATGTCCCTTTAGATGAATTTGTGCGTTTACCAGGCTTGGTACTAGGTCCTGTACATTCAAGGGATTGTATTGAATGCGATTTAGCGACCTTGGCATTCGAATGAAGGTTTTTGTCGTTAGACTGAACAACAATTGGATTATTGTCCTTAACGGCTATTTCCGGTCTTGAGGCAAGACGTTGTTTTGATTCCGTGATTGAAACGTAAGTTATCTTTGTGTTGACTTCAATAGGAACAGTTTGTTTGTCAATGTATGTATTTCCAATTATGACCCAACCAAGTCTCAACTTTTGGGCAAATGGAGTTCGTGATGGCCCTAGTCGTTGTTCAAGGACGTGGTGTGCCTCTATAAGGTCCCTTCCAATTAGGAGTAGAATTTGACAACGTTCCTCTAGTGGTGTAATACTTCCTCTGAGTTCTGTCAGATGAGGATGATGCATTGCAACTTCAGGAGTAGGAATTTCGTCTCGATTATTGGGAATATTATTACATTCAATTAATGTAGGCAGATCAAATTGTACGTCACTATGTACAGATTTTATGACGAAATCTTTTCCTCTTTTCCCGGAAGTAGCTACTCTGCCGGAGCATGTCGTAAGAGAGTAGTTTTCGGGTTTCTCCCGAACGTTGAACAGACTGAAGAATTCAGGCGAGGCAAGAGACCGGTTGCTTTGGTCGTCAATAATGGCGTACATCCTGATAATTTTGTCTGTCTTGTCCTTGTGGTACACGTCCACAGGTAATATCTTGGCATAAGATTTCTCGCTCTTATGATCTTTGTAGATCTCTGTGCAGATCGAACTTACAGAGGTTAACTTTGTTTCAGCTAACTCTGTCTGCTCCCCGCCGTAGACTTGTGTTAGCTCCCCGCCGTAGGCTTGTCTGGGTGAGCTAAACTGGGAACTTTCAGATTGTTGTGGTCTAGTGATGTGAAGTGCTGTGGTATGTCGTTCACTTCCACACTCGTTACAACTGATACTTGCGTTGCAGTCCCGACTTCTGTGAGTGGTTGACTCACAACACTTGTAGCACACATTGTTTTGTCTTAACAGTTCCTTGCGTTCCTCGATTGGTTTGGCTCGGAATGCTCGGCATTCATTCAAGGTATGCTTTGTCTTGTGTAGGATACACAGATTTTGTTGTTGACTGCTGTCTTCAGTTTGCTGTTCAACAGCCGTCTTATGGACGTTGACTTTGGAGTACGTCTGAGGTGTGAACCTTGGCGTAGAGTCTTTTGTATTTGGTGTTACTTTTGATCCAAAGATGAACCCAGGATCGTTCTTAATTTTGCTCATTTCCCTGATGAAGGCAGAAAATTCTGTGAATGGCGGAAAGGCAACTTCATATTTGGACTTGTATCTTGAAGCCCTTGTGATCCACTTTTCTTGGAGTCCGTATGGTAGTTTTTCCACAATAGGATTTATCCCGGACGAAGAGTCAAAGTATGCTAGCAAACATCCCAGCTTGGGATTTTCCTTGTGATATTCTATTTCAGATAGAATGTCAGACAGTTCGTAGAGACGTGCGTTGTCCTTATTCGTCAAGGTTGGGAATTTGTCAAGTTTACTCATGAGAGAGGCTTCCAATATTTCTGGAGCACCATACCGCTCGTCAAGCCTCTTCCATAATCTCTGTATACCTATTGTAGGATTATTGGCGTTCGACGCTCTTATGCTAATGGCGTGTGTAGCAGACTCTGGACCGAGCCACTTGATCAGTAAATCGATCTGTTCTGAGTCAGAGACTTGTAACTCATCAGTCACATTCTTGAAGCTTGCTTTCCAAGTATGGAAGGATTCTGCCCGATCGTTAAAGCTTGTTAACCGGGAGAAAAGCAGGTCCTTACGTAAGAGGAATCTAGTTATCTCCGATGTGAAGTTGATTTGTTGCTGGTGTGCAACAGGGATCTCTTCTAGTACGCCTTGTTTTTGGTGTGAAACAGGGATCTCTTCTAGTACGCCTTGTTTTTGGTGTGAAACAGGGATCTCTTCTATAAAGTCTTGTTTTGTGCGTAAGACAGGGATCGCTTCTTTAAAACCCTGTTTTTGGTGTTCAGTAGGGCTCTCATCCGAAAGGCCTAGTCTCTGTATGCCAGTTACTAATTCCAGATCTGGGATTAAGGTAACTTCCGGTGACTTAGTATCGGAAGGTAAGACAGCAGATGTCTGTGACAGCAAGTTCAGTGCCACTGACGGCACGAACGCTGGTGCTTCGTGACTCAGCTCGATCTTAACAGGAATTTGTTTTTTTCTTTTGAGGTCCTGTTACTTCCTTTACAACAGTTGATACAGGAAGTTTATTGACGAAATCTTGCACACGCTGAAGCGCGGGTCTTCCTTTTCGTCAGGGAGATCGCTATACGCTTGGCTATCATCGTATTCCAGGATACGAGCCTCGGCTTCTGCGGCTGCAGCTTCTCTCTGTGCTTCAAGAAGGTTATATTTGGCTTTAAGCTCGGCCTTTTCCCGGCTTACTCGTGCGGCTTCTTGCTGCATTTGAGCCTTTCTGCGCATAGCTTCTTGTTCTAATTGCGTTTTTCTGTGAGCGGCCTCTTGTTCTAATTGCATTTTTCTGTGAGCGGCCTCCTGTTCTAGCTGAACTGTTCTCTGTGCGGCCTCATGTTTACGTTGAGCGACTTCTTGCTCCATTTCTGCCTGTTTACGACTGGCTTCCTGTTCCATTTCAGCCTTTTTGTGTGCTGCTTCCTGTTCCATTTCATTTTGTCTGAACAGGGCTTGTTCTTCTAACATTGCTTCCTGTTGTAGGATAAGGGCATGTTTTTCGACAAATGCTATCTTAGACTTTGCAGCCTCTGCCTTGGCTCGCTTTCTCCGTGCCAGGCTTGACATGTCTGACACGTTAGAGCTACCGCTGTGCGAGGTTTTCTTACCCCTTGAGGTCTTTGATTTAGTGGATTTGGCCTTTGTTAGAGCGAGGCGATGCTCGTGTAGTTTTTCCATAACTAGCTCCACTTTAGACAGTCGTAAATCCAAAGAGAGTTTACATGCATCAATTTCTTTTTGACTCTCCAATGTTCGGGTCCTTTTCAGAAAGTCTAGGTATTCATCTGTGAGCCTACGATAATTATTACAGGCTTTAACAAGTTTGTCCTGGACTGTTAGGAGTTGCTGGAGATCGTTAGGAGGCGTTGTTACTTCCAATAACTGGGATTCAATGTCTGCCCAGAGAGCCTCTAGGTCCTGACAGAACTTGTCACGTTTTTCAGTGAAAGCTCCTTGTCCTTTTTCCGTGAGGTCACGTACTCGCCTAGCCTCGGGAGTTTCATCTGACTGTGATGTATTAGACGGATTTTCTAATAGTTCAGGGACATCTCCATCTTGGGGCTGAATCTCTTGTTGTTCCACATGACTGGGATCCATGTTGACTCAACGTTGTTGGGTTGCTGTCGAGTTCACACAAGATATGTAGTCCACTGTCAGTGTAAAGGTATGTACGTATGTACGTTGCTACGTTGTCGTTTCTTGTCTGGATATGTAAAGACAGGTTGTCGTCAATTTACTGTACGTCAAGGGATGACGCGTACATGCAGGGCTCAACAGGTAGGTTGTTATGTAGCTGTATAACTAACGTGGAGTGGCGTTATCTGTGAGACACAACAGGCAAGTTGTAGACTTTTTACTGTAATGGCCTGACCATTAAGTATAACCGACGATTGGGCTCAAGGAGAAAAGACTATCAGGTGCTGATACTTTAATTATGAACCAATCTGACATATGGTAAAAAGCTGAAAAACAAATAAAATACAATTTTACAATGTGTTCAATTAATGTTATTAAAACGAAATGTCAAAAGTAATAGATATCACAGTCCGTTGAATCCGAGAAAATGTTGTACTTTCAAGAGCAGTTAAATTTCCAGTGTTTCACAGAGAGAATGTTCAAATATGTATAGAGTAATTTGAAGGCTTCAAAAACAATGTTGTAAAGTTAACTCACTCTGTGGTTAGCCACGAATTGTGTCCTAGATGACGTTTGTCCTTTGAAAAGTTCTCCAGAACTGGTATGACCTTGCAATGTTCAGTTTGAGAGAGGGAAAGGTAGCGACGGTACGATGTTTTAACGTTAAAGATGAATAATCCTCCTAGGTTGGAACACATAAATAGATTAAGAATATAATCAAACGAACTATATAAATTACGGAACGGTGTAACAGAATACCCCAGTTGTTAGATAAAACATGTAAACCGAGCATCACAGATAAAGTGACATAAAATCGATGTATCACCGTTGGTACGCACGTCAAAAACTTCCTTCTGTATTTTAAGTAATATCTAAACAAATAATTAAAATCTTCATCGCGGACTACCAGTCCACCAGCAATAAACTACTGAATGATGAAATGAAATGATTTAATTCACACACCTTATACATTATAGTGTAGCATTTGTTCAATTTTCGACAAATATGAAAATTGTGACTGTTCATCTGTCGGCCTTGATATAAACTATAATAAACTGGGACAGTTGGTCAGTGACAACATACTTTAAACAGTCTGTTGGTGACAGTTTTGCTCATTAAGAACAAAAATAACAGCAATTGGTTTGCAAAGAATCGGCAAACACAATTTTTTTAGTCTTTAGTTTTGTTTCGAACTATGATTAAACCGAAGACCCTATTGGAGTAGCGTGTGTACACGCTACCACAAATTCATTTAGGCATTTCTATTGAAAAAGATATAAAATCTAGAAGTATTAGGTGTATAGCATACGCATTCGAAGTTAACTATCTGCAAGTATCGAACACAACCGTTTATAGAAATAAACTTAAAATGATACCACTCACACTTCACGAATGTCACCTACAGAATGAGTTTATTTACCAGGTGTGTAATAACACGAGCAACATGATGAGTGCCATATGTGGAGCAGGGTATGTTTACCCTTCCCGAGCACTTGAGATCATCCCCAATTTCTGATGGTTAGTTTTTAGTTTTTTATGTTGTCTCCTGTGTTCTATAATTTCTCTGTTTTTCTAATCCTTTTTGAGCCATGGCGATGTCTGATTATTTTCGATCAATGAGTTTGAATGTCCCTCCGGTATTTTTTCCTCTTTGTTACAGAACTGTTTTTCAGTATAAAAACATACAATCAGTGTTATCTTCTTAGCTCAGTCTAATGAAGCGCGGTTTAAGAAACACTGTACGATACGCATCACACGTTTAACAATCAGACTGTTTTTGACATTTGTCACTTTTTTGATTCGTGCGTCCTGGTTAGGTCTTTTGTTGAAGAAACATGGGTCTTGTGGACACAATTCTAAAGGTTAAATGACATATTTCTACTTTCACAATTTATTTTCCATTGTGTTTGTTTTGCAGGAATACCTTCGTGTTTATTTCCGTGTGCTTGGAGAGGTGATGCTATTCCACTTTTGATAGAAAGTGATGGTATATGGATTCTTAATAGACCAAACGGTGGTTCTTTTACAAATACATCTTTACCGACAGGACAACAAACAGCACCAGCTGAATGCGTCATGCGTCATGGTCCCTTCTTTATAGGACAGTAGGTTTATTTTGTAAAGTGGTTAGTAACTCAAATAAAGGCAACAGTAGTATACCGCTGTTCAAAACTCATAAATCCATGGACAAAAAGCAAAATCGGGGTAACCAACTAAAACCGAGGGAAACTTATTAAATATAAGAGGAGAACAACGACACAACACTAAAATGTAACACACACAGAAACGGACCAGGCATCAGACAAAATCCCACGAGAATAACAAATATAACATCAAAACCAAATACATGAATATGGGATAGACAAGTACCGTGACACGTCATATCGCAATGTGAAATTACACTCAAAAATAAGAGATAACAAACGACGCAACGTTAAAATGTAATACACACAGAAACGAACAATAATATAACAATGGCCATATTCCTGATTTGGTACAGGACATTTTTAAAGGAAAAAATGGTGGGTTGAACCTGGTTTTGTGGCATGCCAAACCTCGCACTTTAATGGCAATATAACATTGAAATGACAACATAATATTACAGGACTACAATACAAATTAATAAGAGAACGTATTAGACAAGGAAACACATGATTAATGAATAACAAAAAGCATCAGGTTTAAAATTCAATACGTCAAAAACGTGCCTCGTTCACACAAAAGCATTTTATCCACATTTCACATAGTAATTTTATCCTAGATTTTAGTAATTGATTGTAAAATTAAAGTTTACATCTATCATACAGCTATCAATTACAAGCTGCTTCAAAAAAAAAAGGACGAAAGATACCAGAGGGACAGTAAACTCATAGAACGAAAACAAACTGACAACGCCATGGCTTAAAATGTAAAAGACAAACAGCCAAATAGTACACATGATACAACATAGAAAGCTAAAGGCTAAGCAACACGAACTCCACAGAAAACTTGGGGTGATTTCAGTTGCTCCGGAAGATTACGCAGAAACAAATAAAGCAACTGGTAATAAATTCAGACGTTTCTAGGGAACAAACATATACATTTTGTGAGTTGAAGATATATAAGTTGAATTCAGTTTTTATTAACTAGTTTGTGTTTTGTTTTATTCCGAAGTAAGAAATGCATCAAACAATGTACCGTCTATTTTCTGAATGATTTTGATTCAACTTCGTGTAACACGAGTGGAAAGTGTGTATGAATTCACAAATATAAATAAATAAGCCCAAACGTCAATGCATGTTGTCAGCTTTTATTAATGTATTACATATGAATGATATTTCCTGAAGTTAATTAATATGAACACTTTTTCAGAGAATTTGGAGTTTTTTCCTGCTTTAAAATCATGCAAATATCTGATAGGGAATGGTACTACTATTATGGAGAAGGTATTGTTATGGTATTTTATACACAATTCTTATAAATTACAAATGCACTAGTGAGTAAGAGACTAAATAGGAACGGACTCCCCATTATTTGTTGTACTTTCAATATGAACCTCATGTGACTCTATCACTTTGAAATGTACGAATCCATATATACTAAGTAATCTTGAAGCAATTTCACTGATTTTTAAAATAAATTTTAAATCTATATTATCCGTTCACCTTTAAGTGTACATGTTCATTGATATAAATGCGAATAAATGAACTCTGATAAATGAACTGATAAACAAATACCTTATTCAAGAAACCTCAATTGACAATTATGAAAATACTAGGTTGAAAAATATGGAACAGTGTGTAAAAGAAGAACAATCAAAATAGATGTTACAATTGTATACGTTTTGATATAAAACTCTGTGATTATCCCAGACACAGCGTAGAAGAGAGACGACTCTTGCATATTGTATATCTGTAGTTTTGTTGAACGTTTTACTACGAATGGCGAAATTCCTTTGATTTAACTGATTTGTCACTCATGTTACACTCATTGTCACTAAATCAGTCTCCATTACCCAATACAATGTAAATTAATGTACAAGAGACTTTTGGAGAATTACTACATTCGAAATACAAAGGAGTAGGTCCGGTAAGGGCCGATTTCGGCCTCAATATTCAAGTTCATCTAACGAAAGATTTCAGACACTTTCTCAACACTTAAGTGCCTATTTCAATTGATGCAATAAGTTTATGTGAAAGATTTTAACTTATTAAGTCATAAAAAACGCTCCAATTGAAGCTTAAATATGAAAAATCTATCAAATATGCCAAAAATCATCACTTTTCAGATGTTTTTTTGTCAAAAATGAAAGTGGCCGCATCTGTGTTCATCCTCAACCTTTATATATATTATGTATAATCATCAAATACAAATTACATTTCAATATTATGAATGAACACGAATGCGGCCACTTTCATTTAAGACGGAAACCGTCTAAAATTTAACTAAAATGCTACAATTGTGAAGATTTCAGTAATTTAGCATGACTTAATGATGCTAGTACCCGATATATGTGCATTGTATTGTCAAAAACAGCCATATTTGTGTAGCAGAAGCATTCTACTTTCAATAAATATCTAAACGATTACATTTTCACAATTTTCTAAAACTGCTATATTTTGGGGCCAAAAAGGGGTCTTACTGAACCTACTCCTTTATATTTATCACAATGCGGTCTTTGTCGATAACATTCATGTTGCATCTGATATAAATGTACTTTGTAACACATATTTAGTAGAGTTGTATATTCCTGCATTAACAAGAAGTATATTTCTACTAGTTGGAAATGTCACGAATACTAGTACATTAACACATATTACAAGAAGGCCCATTTCAACCGGCAAAAACAAAAGCTAAAACATCAAACGGCTTAAAAATATCTGAATAACTCCTGACTTATGACGAGATGGGTGAATTAATCTTGTCCGTTGCATATAAGGCCATTATTGGCACGATGTTTGAGCAAAATAAAACAGACGAAACTGGAAAAATGGTAAAAATTCGGGTACAGAAGTCAATAATGTGTTATCATCGTAATAACTATGAAACAAAACCAACCGTGTCAACAAAGAAAATTAAAAAAAAAATGTAAACAATCTACAAACACAGCACATGATCAAAAATGAAAGATTGCAAAAATTACCATAACACAAGGACATAATAGCAGGATGTAGGTTCAATCCACTACTTTATACGTAAGAAAATGCCTGAACCAAGTCAGAAACATGATAGTTGTTTTCTATTCGTTTGATGTGTTTCAATGTAATGCTTTTCTCTGTATACTAAGACTAACACCAATGACAACTGTATTTATTTATCCATTGTTTGTAAAAATATTCAAATGTTTCAGCCAGCGAAGATCAGAAGGACTTCTGTACTATGTGTGATGGCACCAAAATGATTGGTCCGATATATATGACAGGTAATATACAAAATTTAGTATTTCAAATCGACTAACATTGTACTTCTATCTTGCAAGGATTTTTAAAGACAATCTATTTCTTCTCACTGAAGGGTCATTTTTCAATTATCTTTTTTCAACAATATACTTATTAAATTTGGCTACGAAGTGAAAGATCATATGTATTGTCTTAATTGGATAATACCCTCTATATTTTTTTTAAATGCCCTTTACCCAATCAGAAATATTGCAATTGTAAGTCAGTAATATGGCATTTGTTATCAAATAGCCCGTGTCTATGTATGTTGTTTTTGATGCATTTCAGTGTTCTTGTTGTTTCTTTGATTTTCTCTTATAGTTGATATGTTTCTATGGGTTTTAGTTTGTAACCAGGATTTGTTGCCTTTAATTGATTTATGACTTTTGAACACTAGTATACTATTGTTGCTTTTATATATACAACTCTATAATTTAAAAAACGAAAAAAAAAACCAAATGCGTTGATTTTCTATTTAACTTGCTTTTGAATTTTACTGTTATTTAATTAACATGATAATCATTTCATTTCTTCTCTTCTTTTTTTTATTTTTAACAGCTGGTAGTAAGTATGCTTAAATATTAATAAAACGTACAAACAGATTTCTATATATTTTATTTGCTTATTTAAACACAAAATAAATATAACCTATTGATGATTTTAAAAGAAAAGTTCAGCAACCTAGTAGCTAACATAAACAGTAAACAAAAATGAAAGTCTGCGTTACCTGTAATCACAAAATTAACCGACTGTCTGCCTTTGACGCCATTTGTGTGTATGGCAGTAAATTTGTAGGATTAAATGTATAAGCAATATAACTAACCCATTATTTCTTGTTTAAACATGACATAAGTTGATGAGACTACATTCCTACACAAAGTAAGAGGACGCAATCTGTCCAGCTATTACTAGACATTTCTAGGTAAAATACTCTGCATTTGTACACACTTTTTAAGAAGTTTCTAATTGTTTGGAATGTTTTCTAAAAAAAACCACCCCATTCAAAACGGTAATGCCATATAAATTAACTAACAACCACACATTTTGATAAGATACGTATTTATTCCGGAATATTTTTGTAACAAAGGATCCTGATAAATACGACGGCAGAAAACCTTAAAAAAAATCAGATCTTATAATTTAAATGTTTTACCCTGGACGTGAAATATGTTTAAACAACACGGAATTTCAATTATGTAAACTTTTGTTTGCTCATAAATACTAAGTATGAAAGATTCGTGAAATATAATTTCAACACTTTCAAATAAATAATAAAAGGACTTAAATAACAATGGTTCAATGAATAGTGCATTGCCAATCAAGAGACTGTAAACGATTTCTCATATTGGTGTCATTATTATTATAATGCTTATTATTATTATTATTATTATTATAAAGATTATTATTATTATCTTTATAATTATTATAATTGTATTATTATTATAATTGTATTATTATTATTATCATTATTATTATTACTATTATTACAATTATTATTATTTTTATTATCCTTATTGTTATTATTATTATAATAATTATTATTATTATCATAATAATAATAATTATTATTATTCTCTTATGGTTGGGGCCTGTTATCTATTTCTCGCATGAATAGATAATTCTCGTATCACACTGTCCGGAGTGTGATACGAAAAAGTGATACGAAAAATGCGTTAATTTGATTGGCCAACGAAACCTCCTGAAACGATATTGCGGCATTTTCATTGGCTATTCTTTAGGTCATTGTTGACAGTTAAAGATGTACATTTCCTCCATTGCAACGGAGATAAGCGATTTCTTCAATAATATAGAAAATACGCACACTTTTCACCTTATTATATATTCTTATTCAAATATTATTACATTCTGAAGCGTACAAAATGTTTAAAAAAGTCTTATGTTGAAGATTGACGACGAACAGGACATATGACGTCACAATGCAGTTATGTTCAAGCGACTGGGTCGACGTTTCGCGGATTTTTTTTTATTAAGCACAAAAAGCATGTTTACCATAAGAGAAATAGGTTTCACAACTCGGGAGAATTAGATATCGTTTGATATCAACTCTCTTTATTTAATTTAAATAGTAATAACAAACTCGCCACAGGCTCGTTTATTATTATATTGAAATTAAATAACTCGAGTTGATATCAAGCGATATCTAATTCGCACTCGTTATGAAACCTATAATTATTATAATTATTATTATAATTATAATAATTATTATTATATAATTATATTTATAATTATTATTTTTATTATTATTATTATAATTCTTATCATAATTATTATTTCTATTATTAATTTTATCATTATTATTAGTAGTATTAGTAGTACTATTATTATTATTATTATTATTATTATTATTATTATTATTATTATTATTATTATTATTATTATTATTATTATTATTAATAATAATATCATCATACTTACTATCATATGTATAATATATTACTGTTAACCTTTTAACGAACCATTCCAGACATACCCTCGTCATCCGATAGAACTAGACCAATCGGCTGTACAAAGCCTTTTAAATGTCCTAGAACAAACAAACACCAGGTATGCTGTTCTGACGATGAACCATTCGACAGTGGAATGAACTGCAAGAGGCAACATCATTACAGACGATACAGTAGGTCAGTCGGATCATCAGTTGGGATATAAAAAAGAAGAAAAACATTATTCACGCTTTGACAGGTCGTTGAAATAAAAGCTAATATGATCACAACTTTTGATGTTGTCTTCTCTTATCAATGTTTAGAATGAACATTTCACCACCAACGAGTTTTGGTGGGGTTCGGACTGCTCAGTTTTTAGTTTTTTTATATTGTGTTATGTGTAGTTGTTTTTTGGTTATAGCTATAGCGTTGTCAGTTTCTTTTCGACTTATGAGTTTGGATGTCCCTCTGGTATGTTTTGCCTCTCTAAATACATACGATGCGTCCGGATTGCAAATGTAGAGGTATCTGCATAAAAGAGGGACGAAAGATACCAAAGGGACAGTCAAATGTTTGCGCCAAGACCACAATGTTAAAGTCTAGGATGTTTATACAGGAATTTTATTACCTAAATTATCAGTTGTCTGTTATTATAATAATCAATCGCTCTTTTTTTATAAAGTAGTTATAGACTGTCTTGCATTTGTAAATGTTTATAATGATGTTGTGTATATGATATATGCCTTCCTATGGCTTTAATTTGATGAATATTTCATTCTTTTTATTCTATTTTATTATAAATGTATATGTTAAATATTGTTTTTGTTTTGACGGCCCAATTTTTGTAAAAAATGTTCATAAAAAAGTGATGAGATATACTTTTACGAGATAACATTTCTACGAACAAATAACAAAAAAAATGAAGGTTAATATACATTTTCAACAAAAGCATGATGAATTATATACAATCGGTCAAGCTGTACAATGTTTCGGATAATTTAGACATTTCAGAGGAAACAAAAATGTGTTCATAGTGTAAGGATGTCTATCTCGCATTATCCTGTCTATGTTCAGGTACCCTTAAATTTGGATCATAACTCTAATTTGGCATTAGCGTTTGAAAGATAATATCAATATGAATATAGGTTCTAAGTTCTAAAACTTTAACCTGAAGAGATAAAGACAGACGGACGATTGGATGGACGAATGAACGAATGGAAGGACGAACAAACAGAATTACAGACCTTAAAACGTAATGCCCTTAAGTAAGCCGTACATAAACAAAAGTACCAAAATCAGTCATGTCGTTAACATTTTACGTTTGTACTTACCATCAAACTGTTTCACATTCACCAGCGTCATAGTGTCTTTTAAATTCTTAAATCTTAGGAAGAAATAAGTGTATTCCTCATATCAAAGTATATTAAAGACAACATAGTTAGTCCCTGAACCCTAACATCAAATACTGATGGTCAACTTACTGGTGATATTTCGGATAGTAATCCTCGTACCGATACGATGAAATGCCAACAAACTGTCAGAGATTTTGTTTACAATACCCACTAGTCATAAATAACATATACCTGAAAAATAAATAATACAATGTAGTCTCATATATATAAAAAAGAAGATGTGGTATGATTGCAAATAAGACAACTCACCACAACAGACCAAATAACACAGAACTTAACAACTATAGGTCACCCTACGACTTTCAAATATGGGCAAAGCCCATATCGCATAATCAGCTTTAAAAGGCCTCGATATAACAAACGTTTAACAATTAACACGAGAAGACTAATGGCCTAATTTATGTAAAAAATAATGAAAGAAAAACAAATATGTAGCACAACAACAAGTGATAAAAAAATAAAATGGGGTTGACAGATATAAAAATAGTTTCACTGTTGATGAGATTGGGAGAGGGCAATGATGTACTATTTGGTAAAACCCTGGTCACAGGGAACCCACGACACATCTATGCAGCTCTACGACATGAAATTTTGTCAAATCGCAGGTCATCTGTGATCATCGTACGACAGTCGTACGATATTTTTGTGCATCGTGGCGCTGTTGTGTGTCGTGGGACGAAAATTGGACAAGGCATGCACCTTTTTACTCTACGATTTTCGTCGTGTCACTGTCTTGTGGCTGTCGTGTCACTGTCTTGTAGCTATCGTGTCACTGTCTTGTGGCTGTCGTGAAAGTACATTTGTATCTTACCACAGTCGTGGGTACCAACATAAACCATTTTAATAAAAAAATAATCGTACGACTATCGCACGACGATCGTAAAACAATCTCACGACTGTCGCAAGACACTCGTGATACAGTCGCACGATTGTCTCACGAATATCAAATTTCGTACGAAGCTCCCACAACATTGATGTCTGTCGTACGTTCGTCGTTCAACATATGTTCGTTTTATTTCGAAGAATACAATTCGGCAGGAATGAATGTATGGACAAAACATACAGTCTGCAGTTTAAAGAGGATGGTTTTTCTACCAGAACGCTTACGCTTGGTCCTGCTAAATAGGCGCTTTACCGTAATCCAAAAAGAGCAACATATGGTCATATTAGCGTTGATTCGAGCCCGTGAACTTCATAAGAAACAGCGAAACTCCCAATGTTGTTGAGGTAGGCCATGGATAGAACTGCGCCTGATGTTTTGGCAGTATAGTACACTGATGCAAGATTGAAGCGGGAATCTGCCGGTAATTTAGTTGGATTCATGCAGATGGAGCCTGGCATGTTTCAAGAACTTTTGCTGACAGTAACACGCGTATCCCATGACATGAAAACCTAAAACCATAACTCACGATTGCCGTACGACTGTCGTACGACCGACTTGCGACAAACCCACGACAGTACAATTACATTTACATGTCGTGTAGCAATCGTTGAATCATCGTGGATATGTTGTAGCTGATGTGACCACTCGAAATATTTTTTTTTGACATTTTGCACGACAGTTCCACGACAAATATTTAATAGATCTTCCACGACAAAAAATCGTACGACCTGTTGTGAACGGGGATAAATGTTTACAATGCTGATGGGAGTGGGACAAAGACTACATTGGTTGTCCTTATGCTGATTGGATAGGGACAAAGACTACATGGGTTGTCCTTATGCTGATAGGAGTGGGACAAAGACTACATTGGTTGTCCTTATGATTGAAGTGGGACAAAGACTATATGGGTTTTCCTTATGCTGAAGGGAGTGGGACAAAAACTACATAGGTTGTCCTTATGATGGGAATGGGACAAAAACTACATGGGTTGACCTTTTGATGGGAGTATGACAAAGACTACATGGGTTGTCCTTATGCACCATTTTGAAAACTGAATTGCACATGAGTTGTTTATAGGTGTCACGTGATAGGTGTAATACAACCAATGATTTTCCCCTGTTAATCTTTGTTAAATTTGAATTTTTCAAAAAAAGGTTGCAGAATTTATCTTTTTTTCAAATAAAGAAATACTTGGCACGAGTAAAGTTTTATCCTGTCCAGTACTATAGAAAAAAGTTCACATAACATTTCATTGCATATAAGAAAATAACCATTACTGGAAGTGACTTTAGTGACTATGTAAGCTGAAGTTTCTAAAATATTCAATGAAACCCAAGATTAAAAAATAATGGTGCTCTAAAATACCCAAGACATATGTTTATGACACAGAAAATGTTTTACTGCAATGAAATGTAGGATTAATTACCAACAACTGTCAAATTCATGGGAATATTTTTTTCGCCATATTTTTGTATACAACCGGATGAATCGTACCATGATTTGGTGGTATTCCAACTTATATGATAAAAAAGATGGAGAAGAAACTTACGCACTCAAAAATCATTTGGAAATCAAAACCTTATATATAAAAAATAAAAAACGCAAAAAAAATGCACGCAGTCAAGAAATCACTACACAAAAATCCAAATATTGAGCAACACAAACCTCACTTTAACCGGGGATATTGCAAATGTTCAATAAAGGTCAGCATTTCCAGTTCAACAAGTAACACTCAGGTGCTCTTGTTTAATTAAATTAATGAGTCGTATTCAGTAATTAGGCATATATCATATAATAGTTGACTAATAAATGCCTCTTTTCTAACCCTTAAATTCACAAAATTCCAAAATTACAAAACACATCGGTACATGTAAAGTATAAAAAACGTGAATGTTTGAAAATGAATAAGGTTGATCATGCCTGTATGGTTGACAAACAAGAATTTCACTGGTTGACGACACATACATTGAAGAAATGTTGAAAAAAAAACACAACGTAAAAAGCATAAACTGCAAAAGACCCTCTACAAACGTAGGGGACAACACAGTTGTTCCAAAGATAAAGGAAAAGTAAGGTTTCGTTGCAAGGAGAAATAGATTATATTCATTATCATTTGAGTCTCAGATGGTACATCCATGTATCATGTAACCCTAAAATGGTGTATGAAATGAAAAACGTAGTTCGATTGTGATAAGTATTAACAGCAAAGTATTGTCTTAAATTTGTTCATTTTCACTTTTTGGCGGCCATTTTGAAATGTTTACGATTTTGAAAATAACAATCAAAAGAATTAATCTAAAATCATGACTTACTAGAAACGTTGGACTTTAATTTGTTTGTGTTTTTCAAGGTTAGGTAATTATACATGGTTGTAAAATTTAAACTGATTGGAAGACATGTTGAAAATCGACGCCATATTGGATTTTGTGGGTGCATATGTTAATTTGAATACCAAATGCATTTATATACATGGTTCAGTAAGACTCCATTTTGACCCCAAAATGAAACAGTTTTACAAGATGCATGGATGCTGCTTGAAAGGCAGTTAAAACGAGGTCCCATTAATGGAAACATTCTCTCGATTACTTGACGCCAACCAGGACTTGTTTTACCGCTAAGACTCAATGATAATGAATATTATCCACTTTTCCTTGAAACAATACCTTACTTTTCCTTTATTTCTGGAACAGCTGTATTGTCTCCTAGTTTTGATGAAAATTTATCAAACTATATTATTGGAGAAAACATTCAAATTTTAAACTCATACAACTGCTATCTGTTCATAATGTAAAGGAACTTAACAATTTAGGAAAGTTTTTATTTCTGGCCGAGAAGGCACGTAATTAGTTTCATCATTATAAATGCTTACTATGTGTTATGTTTTATCATACTCTGCTGTACTGTTAAATGGGTATACTTACTTAAATGATTATCTGACTAATTGTTTGAATGTAAATATATTTCACTGATGTTATGGAATATTTGTAATATTTATATTCTATAAGCTGTATTGCTTACGAATAAAAGATTATTATTATTATTATATGATCAAACCTACAATTCTTCTAAAAATATACACTATACAAATCAGCAGGACTAGATATCTTTCTGGCCAAGTTAAATAATGCAAAAAGTACAAAGAGATTATCTAAATATCAAAATATATAAAAATAATAGTTTATATTTAAATTTTGATTGATCAAGTTAGGGATTTCTATGGTATTATCTTTGTTGGGGGTTCGGATGGAGGTGGGAT
Source organism: Mytilus edulis (assembly GCF_963676685.1). NCBI lineage: Eukaryota > Metazoa > Mollusca > Bivalvia > Mytilida > Mytilidae > Mytilus > Mytilus edulis. The sequence goes on along the minus strand of NC_092354.1, from coordinate 77,731,933 downwards.
GTTGAGGGTAATTGTATCCCTTAATTCATTTTTACAATACAATACAATAGCCTTATTTAAAAATATTCCGTCGCATTGACAAAGAGGTAAATAAATGCAAAATACAATCACATACACTCAAATAAATAAATAAAACAACTTAGAAATGAAATTTATAAATAATTACTTTACTTTATATTATAATATTTTCGTTAACATTGAAACGAATAAAGATAAATTTTTAAGTACATTAATATTAACCAATGATAGTAGTCCTTTCATTTTTGATGCACTAGGATATATAACATAGTATTCTGGAATGTGCTGATTTCTGATAGTTTTTACTAATATAGAGTTGCATTCAAATAAATAATGGTATTCATTACCAATAGCAGTTAAACACAAAGTACATGTCCTCTCGTCTTTTGAAATATTATACCATCTACCCAGCTCTACTGGTATTCCCCATATTTCACATCCATGTCAGCATTGGAAGTATAATTGCATCAAACTGTTGTAATTGCAAGTCGACAGGTATTGAGAGGTTACGTATCTTTTTATCAAAGCTAAAAGGTGCTTGCTGTGCTTATTCGATAAGACGTTTTTTCGCTGTTTTAAATGAACTATTGTAATTTAAGGTATATTTACTTGAGTTTCAATAGACTGGTTAAATATTTGAAACTTTGGTATTGTTTGTGATTTCCGTTTGGAGAACACAACACCATTTATAGTCGATAAATGAACATTTAAATTCCATCGAACACAGTATCTTTCAAATACATTTAAGGCTTGTTGCATTGATTCGGCCGTTTCAGATATAATTATAATGTCGTCGGCGTATAAAAGAACGAAAAGTTTAATATGATATGCAAATAATTGCGGCACATATTTTTCATTACTTGCAAATTCTGAATATCATTTTCAGCAAAGAAAGACTCAAGATCGTTTAGATAAACAGCAAATAAAAAAGGGATACATTTTCTCCCTGTCTCACTCCAATGTTACAGTTTAAAACGGCTGACACTTAATTCCCATTCCTTAAGTAATAGTAAAAGTTCAATGATAAGTTAATATTGATATTAAAAGAGCTCCGAACAAAAAGGGGCGTTCAGATCCCCGAGCCCGAAGGGCGAGGGGATTTGAACAGCCCTTTTTGTAAGGAGGTCTTTTAATGTCAATATTAACTTAATCATTGAACTTTTACTGACTTACAAACCGTCAAAAATATAAGAAAAGTACATAAAAAGCACTTGCAGAAACCTAATTCCCCTGAATTGGACGAGTCTAAATATGTTCAACTTAAATGATAGTTAAACAGTACCCAGACTGATATATACAATTAACAATTACCAAATTGCAATGAAAACGGACCAATTTCATGGCATTACATCTTATAATTATTTATTTTTCATTATTTTTTTAGCATTAAAATAACACTAAATGATAGTTTTACAAAATTAGGGGGTAAATTAAAAATTATTTTAGCCAACTTTTCAAAATAACGATTTCTTATTAATAAATGAGGCAATCAAAACCCCATACAGACCTCATTTATAACTGACCAATGAATATTTTACCCAACACTAGTAACTTCTTGCTATATATACTTGATGGTTTTTTTATCTGTCAGTAATCATGAAATAGATTCGTAAAGATCAGACTTTAGAAAACAGTAAGTAAACTCGCACAACAATTAGCTTTTTAAACAGCTTGTTTCAGAACTTCTAATCGGACAGACCTAGATGCATAAGGTCCTTCACAATATCCATCCGGTAAATGTTCATTTTGTTTCTGATTCGGTAATTTGCCTACATAACGTTACATGCGAATGCGATATAATAAGTTTTGTCTATTCAGTCAAATTAATTAATACATGTAGACCTTGCTTTATTTGTTTTTTTTTAATACAAACTATGCATGCAAACTTCTATGAATAAAACTGTATTAACCTAGGTTTCACTGGCCCGATCAAAACGTGTTAGGTGAGATATATTCGCAAGTTCAATGTATTATATGAAAATAAATTCTTTAATTTAGTCGTCCGTTATTCCCTTTTCATGTCTTAATGAAGCAAAAACACCTGAAAAAAAAACTTTATATTTCTTAGTTATATCCTTGCCTAAAAAAAAAATCATATGTTATAAATCGTATTAAAACAGAAGATAAGAACCTTTAGTAAAAAAATATTTAAAAGTTCTTTTTAATCATTGTTAAAAAGCAGTCGTAATAAATTGAAGAGAAAAAAAAAAAGATTTAAATGGAAATTGTACATTATAGTATTTTACAAGATCTTGTCTTTGTGTGCTAAGTACTAGTACAGGAAAATTAATTAAGTTGATTGATTGTTGTTTTCCTTACGTCCAGTAGCAAATATTTCATGCATGTTCATGACTTTAAACACATAAATTTTAATTACAATAGATAGGTCGTGCAACAGGAGGTCGACAGTGAGGTTGGACGTAAAACTTTAAAATACCACTGGAAAATGAGGGTATATTGAATAAGGACAGAAATTTAGACTTGCAACAACTGGCAATATTCGGACCACTCAAATAATTGGTACAAGAGTTTTTAATTTGCCGCGAACGTTGATCTATAAATTCTACTCTGAAGTCGATCATCGATGTTTACGTGTAACAATAGTTTACAATATCATTTCACGCATCCAATTTAGGTTAGATACTTTTGGCTCGCTTTAGTAACTGTGAGAATTCTGTGAAACTGTATTGTGTATTGTAGTACTATGATATATATGGTATGATATTCTGCACTACCGATCACTACCGCTCTTCTGGTTGGTCTCGTGTGGGGGTGTTCGCCTCGAGAGCGGGAGGTTATTTGTTCGAAGCCCGAACGGGTCAAACAAAGACGTGCATTAAAATTTGAATTTTATTTCAACGCTAAACACGTGGCATCATAGAGTAAGAGGACAGACTGTTCGACTCAGAGTCGGAAATGTGTCCGGGTCAGTTGACTTCTCTTCCTGCGAAGAAATATCTTGTGAACTTACACAATGACAAAAACCTACTCAGCGTGTTAGTCTAGTAAAAAACGGGGTTAACACTCATATTATATTTACATGTTATCGTCCTCAATATTGATTTTATTTGCCGCTGGTCGTCATCCATTATCATCATTTATTTTACCGTTATATTATACAATAAAGTGTTTTTGTAAATGCTATAAGATGTGTCGATTATTTCGCATTTGTTAATAAGCAGTCGTAATAAATTGAAGAGAAAAAAAAAAAGAAGATTTAAATGGAAATTGTACATTATAGTATTTTACAAGATCTTGTCTTTGTGTGCTAAGTACTAGTACAGGAAAATTAATTAAGTTGATTGATTGTTGTTTTCCTTGCGTCCAGTAGCAAATATTTCATGCATGTTCATGACTTTAAACACATAAATTTTAATTACAATAGATAGGTCGTGCAACAGGAGGTCGACAGAGTGGTTGGACGTAAAACTTTAAAATACCACTGGAAAATGAGGGTATATTGAATAAGGACAGAAATTTAGACTTGCAACAACTGGCAATATTCGGACCACTCAAATAATTGGTACAAGAGTTTTTAATTTGCCGCGAACGTTGATCTATAAATTCTACTCTGAAGTCGATCATCGATGTTTACGTGTAACAATAGTTTACTACGAAAGCCGAGAAGGACCATTCAAATTTCAAAATTCAAAATTCAAAATTCAAAATTCATAATTCATAATTCATAATTCAAAATTCAAAATTCAAAACTCAAAATTCTCACATCAAGAACTCCGATTCCCGCGCCGTTTCTTTGTCACGTGGTCTCTGCGCCTCAACTGACCTCGGTAAAGGAAGGATGCTGGTTTAGATGTAAGTATTATTATAATGTTAATAAATGTATACTAATTTATAAATTGAAGTAATGAATAATAATAAGAAAAGGCTTAACAAAATTAGCTAACAATTTTGTTGTAATTACAAACACAAAAAAAAGGATGAACGGGACTCTTTGAAAAACGGTTTCCACTCAACAACTACTTTGATAAGTTTAAATAAAAAAAGAAAGATTGTTAATGATGGAGCTTTTTGGCAATATATAAATAACCTATACTTTTTTAATATTGAAATATTTTTTTAATTACCTCTAGTTCATTAGCTTTATAACTGTTTATTTGTGTACAGAGAAAATTAATGACGCAAGGCTTATTTCACAAATGGCTAGTTTTATTATCTGCAGTTAAAGTTGAACTGTCAGACTAATTAAGACAAGTAACGATGTCTTGGGGTGTAGGGTAATAAAAATTAGTTATGCCTATTTGTTTTGTCTAGCGAGAAAGTAATTAAACTCTATGATAAAGGTCAGTTGGTCAAGATACTAGATCTGTGGTACTGTCACGACTGTAAGGATTTTTCTTGAATGTTTTAATCAGTAAAGATACTGAAGGACTTGGTTTTTAAAGTTTATATGTTTAAACTATGCAGCTAATTCTGTCAATGCATCTGAAGTAATGTACATTTGTGAATAAACTTATAAATAGATAACGAATTATTTAGTTCATGGGAATTACCATAGAATTCATTGTCGTATTGTCGTGCCGTAGTATAGTTATGTCCGTCCGTCTGTGTCAGTGTCGTTCCTCCCCTCGATCACGTTACAATATTGAATGTAATTCCTCTATGCATTGGAAAAGTTTTATCCCGGTTTCAATAAGTTATTGCAAGGTCATTTCTCATGAAATCTCCTTTCTGTTACAGCATTTCTTTCCTATAAATTTGTCATACCAGACCTATTTCTTTTTAGATTGTATGTTAAATTGATTGACCTCTCAAGCATGTTTGTTGCCGACGTAATAAAATATGCACATGCATTCTCAAGCGTATTGAGGTCAACAGTCGACCTGGCGTAGAGTTCAATATTGATTGCATTCAGTTTAAGCTAAGTTCTCACTGCCGACCAGATCAACTCGATGAACCCGATTGTCCAAATTTCCACGACCAAGCTCAACCAAATTCTTGATCGGGCCTGTTTACGACTTCTACCCGACCGCCATCCGACTGTACACGACCTTAACTCGATCATTCACGACTCCTTAATGACTCTATCACGACTCCATTCCGACAACAAAATGAATACTTATTCGATAATTCCGATCAATTCACGATCTTTACACGATCTTTACTCGACTATCTAGATCAAATAAACTATTCACGATCTCAGCCTGATCTCGACCAGACCAGATCGACCTGATCGTATATGGATCGTAGGGAAAATCGGTAATTGGTCGGGCGTTCACAATTTTAGTATAAAAACGTCCGATTTTTTTTATTCCCCGCCGCTTCGGAGTGGGCATTAAGTGTTACCCTTGTACGTCCGTAGTTACATGCGTACGTCCCAACAATATTAGTTTCCGTTTTCTAATTTTATTTTTCCTCAACCAAATTTTGTGAAACGCCTAATACACAATGCTTATAACCATAAAACACAGTTCATATGCGCATTTGGGTGGCCGTTCTTGCGTAATGAACCCTTATAATGTTATATATGCTAGCTCTGGCATTATCCGAATATTTTGTTATATTCAGTAGAAGGTTCGACTAAAATCAAACATTTAAAATATCTACATAGAAATAAAGCAATTGGATTTGTGAGCAAGATTATAAGAGCTGCTTGTGTCATATATGTGCATAAGTATGTAATAAGTAGTTTCATAGATTTGATATCCAGTAGTCGAATGGTTAAAGATATTTATTTTCGTTTTGCAGTATGGCAACAACCTGCATGTATTTGCTAGGATATATTGCAAAAAGAGGGCAAATATGTCACATATTTCTCTAAAATTTGACCTTAAGTAGAATTGCAATCCCCTCGAGTGATACTTTTTCTGAAACGGTTTACAACTTTACATATATCTATCAAGTGATAGAGGTGCATTTCTTTCGTCCAAAAGTTTGGTAAACTTTGAATGCGTGCCATTTGTTATAGTTTGTTAAACGTTACAGAAGTAGAAACAAATGCATCGTTTAACCAGAGTTTGCTGACCCTGTTTGAACTGCCAGACACGCATGCACATTTTGTTGTTATTTAAACTTATTACGCGGGGGGAAAGCCTCCGTAGAAGATGTTTTAGACATAGAGGACATAATTATGCAAACTTTACAAAAGTATGTTAGAAATAAATGATTAAAACGTGTGCTCGCTGAACAGTTTGTATTGTTAGTGTTAGAAAGACATTCGCTCTAAATAAAAAAAATATCTGCCTTTGTCTTTTCTCTCCTTTTTGTGTGAAACTACGTCAAAAAGTTCGAATGAAAAACACATTGACTGTAAGGTGACTTACAGTTGTTATTAATAATTTATGTGTCCTTTTGTGTTCTGTGAGAAGATGTCTAATTGGCAATTGTACCACATATTCTTAATTTATACTACAAACATTTCTGGACAAACGGAAAATACGGACAGACAAAACAGAAAATAACCCATAAAACAGGTAAAATATAATCTTGATGTTCTTATAAACCAACTTTGAAAGATAACTTAGTCATTAGCAGTCTAAAAATGAATGTTATTGCACAATTACTTTCATATTTGAAAATTGCAGAATTTTCTTCCCTTCCGAAACACCTGAGTTCATCCCAGGTATTGTTGGGTTAGTACGTCTTGCTAAATTTTTAGGTTCCTATGTTATTGGGACTGCTGATTGTCTTCTCGTCGGTTTTCGTTTTTTGCTATGGCTGTGTCGGTTTGTTTTTGACCTTTCAGTTTGATTGTGCTTTTGGTGTCCTTTGCCTCTCTTTTGAAATGTTACCTCTCTTTGCAAGAGTAAAGACACGTACTGTACATGGAGGAATATTTGTACAGTTAAAAATAATGTTGCCAATATATTTTTTCGGAAGCAGAGTTATGAGAGTTTATCAGATATGCACACATTTTTAGAGAATCGTGTAGCAGTCATTTGTTCTCGTGTATGGACGAGTAGAGATCGAATAGTGGTCGAATGAGGTCGCGAAGGGATCGGGTATTGGTCGAATTAATCTGGGATAAAATAAATATAGAAGTCGCAGTGATCTGGAAGCGATTGGGCATTGGTCGAGTTAATCTGGAAATGATCGGACATTAGTCGAACAAAGGTCGAAATGATCGAGTACTGATCGGTAATTTTTTTTGTATTTCGACCAAACTCGATCTCTACACGATCCTTTCACGATCATTCGACCGCTACTCAACGAATTCTCAATCTCTTCTCGAGTGACTTGCTTCTCGATTCTTACTCGAATGTTTTTGACATGTCAAAAAATCTCGGGTAGAAAGTCAGATCGATGACGAGCAAGGTAGACTATCCCGAACATTCTTGTCGATTGAGTCAGACCAGTCTCCCGATCACGTAATTTGTCTTGATCGGGCTTGATCGAGTTGATCTGATCGGCAGTGTGAACCTAGCTTTAAGATCAACTTGTTCTTGTGAATCTAATCAAAGAACTTATTTTGAAAAGGTCAAGGTTAAGTGAGCTTTTCTCATCATTTGAATCTGTGGTCGTCGTCTGTTAACTTGTACAAAAAATTTCTCCTCCGAAACTACTGGGCCAATTTAAAACAATCATCATTGGGGTATCTAGTTTAAAAAATTTGTCCGACGACCCCGCCGGCCAACCAACATGGCCGCCATTGCTAAAAATATAACATAGGGGTAAATGCAGTTTTTTGGCTTATATCTTTGAAACTAAAGCATTTAGAGTAAATTTTACAGGGTAAAAATGTTCATAAGGTTTAGATAGATAGAGATAAACTGTAAGCAGCAATAATGTTAATAAACTACGATCTACAAATAAGTCAAATGACCAAAATTGTCAATAGACCCCTAATGCCCTAGTCACACCAGTCTGTCAGACCACGATTGCACCATGCTCACCACGATCTAAAATATATTCAGATCGTGGTGAGGTCGCGGTATGAGCGGCATGAAAATGTGAATTTTTGTTGTTTCCATGATGCTACTATGTTTTCATTACGTTTCTACAACTATCCCGCTACGATTAAACCACATTCTCACCATTCTTATTTTGCGACCTCACCACGATAATCGCGATCTTACTACGCTCATCAAGTTCTCACGATTTATCTTATTGCAACACGATCTTACCACGCATCTTCTGTGAGTATATCACACTTTAAATAGTCTTATGAAGATCATTATACGATCTTATAACGTTTAAACCGCGATCTCATTCCGCTCTCATCAATAACGTCAAATCATGTTCCATATTAATACTGTTCCATTCCTTCCAATTGTCATTAATGCATTAGTATGATGTAGTCAGGTCGTAAGAAGAGCGTGATGAGGACGGCATGTGCGTGCTAGAATCGTATTATGATCTTCAACAGCGTGATGTAAACGTGTTATAGTCGTAGTGGAAGCGTAGTGGAAGCGTAGTTGGGTTGCAGTGAGAACGTGCTGGTCGTAGTGATCCTGAGGTCGTAATAACATCGCTGTGAGATCGTAGCACAGTCTCTCCGAATCGAATCATGCTTTTACTACTCTCTCGCTACGATAGTACAGCGACCTTTGCGATCTTAGCACGACCTTCTTACGCTCTCACTACACTTCTACGATGACGTGATTTCACCACTACACCCTGATTGTTTTGAACATGTTCAAATTGGCCGCGCTACGCTAATCACGATCTTGAAGACCTCACCACGCCGTGATACGACCTTACTGTGATCTACACGATCGCACTTCGATCGTCAAAATTTGCATTTTTTTCACAGATCGTAGTGCGATCGTGGTCTAGTGGGACTGCGGTATTATAGTCAATTTTTGGTAATTTGTTTTATTCTTTTACAAAAAGTTTTCCTGTGAAACGACTGAGACAAATTAAACCAATTTTGACCACAATCATCATTAGGGTATCTAGTTTTAAAAATATATCTGATCACTTCACCAACCAACCAACATGGCCACCATGGCTAAAATAGTTTGAATATTTGCTTAACGTCCAGTGGCAAATATTTCAGGCATGTTCAGGACGAAAATATAACATAGGGATTTACTGTATAAAATTACGTGGGGAAATGTGTAACAGACAATGTCAAATGGTCAAAATGTAAACACTTATTTAAATAATGACAAGTGGTTTTCGGTAACTAAATGTAAGATTTTCACCTTCTTTTACATGATTTCCAAAACCACATTAGACACAGGTGAGCGACACATTCACTTCAGAGTCTCTAGTTTTATTCATATTCTGCTTTGTGAAGAATGTATTTTACTGTATTAAAATTCTTAGTTCTCTGGGACTCTTTTGCCATATTCAGGCACCTTTTTCTACAAGAAACAAAACAAACATCCTGCAACTGTCTCTCAGGCTGCTAATACAAGAATCGCCGTGTCAGCCAACTGAAGCCTCACCCATATTTCTCGGCTTCGTTGCTTCATGTTCATTTTCTTCGCCACACTTCAGTTTTTGTCCACGGGACATGACCCGCTATTTCAACTTGATCTGAGTTTTGATGTTATAAGTATTGTGTGAGTTTCATAACATTTTGTTGAGGCAAACATAACTTAGAGAATGGAAACGAAAAATTCGGCCATTTTTTCATTTCTAAAGGGCCATAACGATAGAACGGAAAAATTGACAAAACCAAGATTATTATTTTCTGTGTTTTGTGGTGCCAAGCATTGCTTAAAGTTTTATACTATTGTTTGGGGCAAACTAAAGTTAGACAACGTATAGACTGTCGGGCGATGAGACGGACAAGGACATGGTCAAGGGCCTTTTACAGCTGACGATGCGGTATGGGCTTTGCTCATTGTTGAAGGCCGTACGGTGACTTATACGGAGACCTGTAGCTGTTAATGTCTGTGTCATTTTGGTCTCTTGTGAACAGTTGTCTCATTGGCAATCATATCACATCTTCTTTTATACAACACTTAATTTCTCCTCTATTGTGGCGGACGCTAAAAAAATAGACATTTTAAACATTGTACGTTTTATACTGAAAATGTTCTTACCGACCAAAACTGATCATTTCTGCGACCAACACTATTATACGATCAGGTTGATCTGGTCTGGTCAGGATCGGGTTGAGATCGAGTATTGTTGATTAAGTCGAGTAAAGATCATGTCGGGATCATCGAAAAGGTATTGAATTAGTGGTCGGGTTTCAGTCGTGAAGAAGTCGTGAAGTAGCCGTTCATGGTCGAATTTGAGGCTTTGATGGTCTGGTAGCAGTCGGGTCGAAATTCCCAAACAGGCCCGATCAAGAACTTGGATACGCTTTATCGTGGAAATTTGAGTAATCGGGTATATAATTGATCTGATCGGCAGTGTGAATCTAGCTTTAATCGAAAATATCTTGCGATCGTGTCAGTCTATTTTGTGTGTAAAATGTTAAGTCATCAGAAGCTTTCAAGATATTAATAAAAAGTTTCAAAAAACAAAATAAATGTTTTTTGTTTATTAAAATTATTTCCCTTGTACATGTACAGTGGAGATCACTTCTAACCTCTAGAACTGTCAGATTAATCTGTCATAGAACTGTTCTAAACTGTCACAGAACAGATCAACCTAGAACAGTTCTACCCTAGAACTGTTCTATGTAGAACTGTCAGGATCAGTTCTTGGGTAGAACTGTCCAAATCAGTTCTAGTCGTAGATCTGTCAGCAGAAATGACCAAATCAGTTCTAACCGTAGAACTGTCAGCAGAACTTACTAAATCATTTCTAACCATATAACTATCTAAAACTGTTCTAGCCGTAGAACTGACAAAACCTGTCAGGATTGTAGAACAGTTCTAAATGACGTCACTGCAGCTAGGGCATCTCACTGGTCACCATTCAGTGTTATTATTATCGTTGATAAAGCCACACACAGAACATATGTAAGACTCGAATCGACATCCGATCTCTAATATACGTCCGTTCCCGTCAAATCGACGTCCAAATGTTACGTCACAGTGAAATAACATTCCAAAATCGACAGCCAATGTTATGCCTATCTAATCGACGTCCATTTTTTTGGCATTCTCTAATCGACGTCCGATCTTGAGCTTCTCTAATCAACGTCCGTTTTGGACACAGAATTCAAAACTGGTGCCTCTCTCGAATATTATTCATGTTAATATGTTTGTTTCATTCCATTCAGTGTGCTTAAAAGAAGACATTTGAATGTTTTGTTTATAGGGTCCTAAAATATTAAATATAGTCCCCTCTTTTAGCCATCTTTGATGATGAATCGTTTTCATTTCATTCAGTGGTTCCGTAAGAATACTTGTGTTTGTATTGTCCATAGGGTCCTATGTTAAACGAAGTTCACCGCTGATGGCCATCTTGGATGGTGGATCGGCTTCAATGTAACAACACTTGTTCAGCACCTCATAAGGAACATATATGTCATGTTTAGTTTCATTTTGGTGGTTCTCTAAAAGAATTTTATGATATTTTTATTTTTCAGAAAAACACACATTTTATTGAAATTATTGGAGATGAAGATGAAGATGGATTCAGAATACCTCTTGAGAACAATACACTAAAGGAGTCATATCTGTGGAAGTCTTTTCGAAAACTTCTCTAGAAAATATTTTTATAGGTTTCAAAATTAATATTGTAAATATATACAGTAATACTGCAGTTATTCATAAATAAATTAAAAAAAATATATTGTACCCTAACATCCAATCACAGCGCTCCTAAGTTGACTTTCTTCACCTGTCTTGAGTACACAACAGGCCGACCTAATGCTAGGAAAATGTAATACATGTAGTACCGTTTTCCCTATACTATAGCTATGGTGTCTTTGGGTTCGTATATTGCTATGATGTCGTCGTCGTCCGAAGACACATTTGGTTTCCCGACAATAACTATAGTTAAAGTGAATGGATCTCTATGAAATCTTACAAGAAGGTTCAATCTTATATAAGGAAGGTGGGATTGATGTAAGGGGTTATTGTACCAACAGTTTAGGAATAAGTGGTCAAAAGGGGCCAAACACAATAACGTTTGTGTATTGGTATGGATCTCTCTGAAATTGTACCACAGATGTCCATATCACAAAGGAAAGGCTAGGATTGAGTAAGGTGGTAATTGCCCCAAACATCCAGAAAAAACGGGGCCGAAAATTAGCATTTTTTCTTGTTTCCCGACAATTATAACTTGTGTTTGAGTGTATGGATCTATCTAAAATTGTACTGTACGGTTCTATACCACAAAGGGAAGGCTGGGTTGGAGTTTAGGGGTAATTACTCCAGGGGAGGTTTCCTAATTTTTTGAAGGGTTCATATTTTTTTCTTCAAATTGTTTTGAAATTTCAAATTTAAGAAAAATTTCAACAAGAAATTTTCAATTGCACAGTCATGATTGCGCAATACACTTTTACCACATTTATTTTGTGTCACATACCTTAAAATATGTCAATTTGATCACAATCCAAATTCAGACAGTAGCAAGCTTGAATATTGTGTCCAAACTTGCCACATCTGCTCAGGGTTCGACATCTGTGGTCGTATCCACTGGTCGTATCAGGCTGCGCTCAGCGAAGCATTTTAATATATATATGTGTAACAGCGTACGCCCAGACATTTCTAGCTTGCGGATTATTTTAATTGAACATGAAAAATTCTTAGAAAGATATGACAATTGCTTACTTAAAGTCCAATGGCAAATGTTTCATGTTATATTCCGGAATAAAACGAATTAACCATAAATACAATGTTGAGGTTTCTTTAACTCGTTTCAGTACGTCCGGATTTCTTGGAAAGTGCCTGATGTCATAAATAGCATGAGTAAAATAAAGGATATGAATATAAATCCACGACACAAAATCAGTTCATGCAAAAACGAACAAATGTGTGCGTCATGAGCGCATGTATATACGCCCGACGCTTTCTCAAATAATGAACTCCTCAATGTCATATATCAGAATTTTTTTATTTTTTTTTAAACTAAAGGGGGGTTATTTAGATACAAAGCAGTCAGCAAAGTGTTATAAAAACTGCTGAAAACATTTTGAGTTATTATTGAAAAATTGAAAACGTCTCCTTTTTTGATAAATAAAACACCATAACTGAATACCAACATAATACGTTGCGTAAACGGGCGCATAAATATCACACATAAACTACAGCTTACTATTTGGAATAAGCATCTACATTTTTCAACAAGAAAAACTTTGAACCACGCAGAAAAACAAAACATAGCCGAGGGTCAATCATTGATACACTTGTTATTGTCAGAATAACTGGTAAATAAGTGTTTTATTACACAGAGTCAAATGTTAGCATCCAGTTAATATATTTTGAAACTATAAATCAGTCAATTACCTTTTTACGGGAAAATGTGTGCAAAATTATTGTCGTGGCTAAATAACTTTTAACTGACACAATTTCAATTGTCCAACCCATTAACAGACTTTATTCCCATAATTTTCACTAAAACGTGGTATTATTCACGTTTTTTTACAATTATGAAATATTTACTAATGTCAATTTATTTTTTAGAACCACAGTGCTATTTTTTGTCCTTTAAATGATATCTAAATTTGTTTGTTTCGCCTTTTATTAAAAAAAAATGCTATGCGTATAAGCATAAATACTACATACTTGCGCGACACCTTTTAGTTTTATTGAAAACTGCGCAGACTAAGAAATGTTTTTACAAGTGCAAAATGTTCTATGATAGATATCATTTTGTCAGACACTTTTCTTTTTTTTTTTTATTTGGTTCTTATAACATGCCAAAAATCTGTATATTTAATAGAGTTTAACATTAAATTAAGCGTTTTACTCTTAACAGACGTATAACCAACCCGATTAACAGACCAATCGCCCATATAGCCGCATACTCAAAATAGATTAACCGACCAATCTCTCGGTTAGCCGAGTGTCAGCCGTGAAATAGTTCATAATACCACGTATTTGCTCTTTAAAAATATCAACCGGTAAATAGTCTTTTTCAATTTCTTAAAATTAATAAATCCCTTCGTCCATAATTTTATTAAAAAAATACAAACTGAGGTATGATAATACAGAATATTTACTCAATTAAATATATTTAAAGTAATTTAGATGTGCTACAGTCACTATTGAATACAACAACAACTGTTACAGTAAAAAAAACCGGCATGAATCAACATCACATAGTTCAGTTTAAATAGCGACAAATTATAATACGGTTCTGCATGTTGTCTTCTATTGTGTTGACATTTTTGTTGGTTATTTTCTTGAAAAGTTATTTCAGGTATACAAAATGTCAGTTTGTCGATTTCTTTAACATCAGTAGAAATCACAATGGATCCAACCAAGTGAAATCTCATCTTAATGGAAATTTTCACTTTTAAATTATTTTTCTTACGAATATACGTATGAAAGAATATCATTCCGCAAATGGAAGAATCGGTGTAGACTAGAACGACATTTCATAATAATACAATGACGGCAACACGTTATTTTGGGGTACCAGCATGTTAGACACAGATGAAATGTATAAACATATTCGCTCCAGGTTTTGATACATGTATATTTGAAATGAATAGCAATCTTATATTTGTAAATAACAAAGTATAGAAAATTTTGAAAAATAATATTTATCACTTCGTTAGAAAAAATGGGATTTCCCTTCTTGTTTTACCTTATAATAGTTCATTTAATATACAAATCAACTCCATAAACAAAGACAATGCCTGATCTGTGTTTTCTGGCTGAGTGTAATTAGGCTTTATAATATTGACAATCTCAAGAAATTTTTCACTACAACCATATAGATTTGGTAGTTCACGAACGTACATTTCATAACATGTATTTATATCGTCATCATTAACAGCTGTTCCAAAGCTTTCTGTATTAACAGCCTCTGGTAAAAAGTACAAAATGTCTGGTATACCTCGTGCACAATCAAAATCTCTTTGCTTTCGTACCTGCAGACGGTGCTGATTCCACTCTGAGGCAATATTGTTGAGCCCCTTTCTTATCAAACGTGTGAAACAGAAGCGTAAACAATCACAATGCAATGGATCCGATTCATCATATTTTCCAGAATCTCGTAAATCTTTGAAAATTGCCATCCACCAATCGTTAAACTGTTTTCTAAGAATACTCCACCAGAACTCTATTCTTTGATTATGACAACTTTTGCCAAAAATAAAGCTTTTTTGGCCATTTAAACAATCGTTATCGCTAAAACGAAAATAAGTTTGAAGGAAGCTGACAACCTGATTCTCTGTCCCAAGATCGGCTCTTATAATTTTTGGTGTTACTTTCAATCTCCGAAGGCAGTTGAGATAGTACGAAGCTATGATATAGGGATTTTTGTTTGACGGCCCTACTTCCAACCATAAGATACGTCGAGAGAACCCATCAATACAACCGTGAATAGCAAAGCCGTATGGCTTTAACTTGTCATTGCCGTCGATATGCCACATAAAGTTAGGACCAGGGTTTACGTAGTGCCGCCTAATTAATCTATGTTTCTTTCTTCTGTCTACACTTTCTGGATCAATAATTTTCATGGCAGTCATGACAACATCCCGCTTCACTTTTAGACCGTGACTTATTTTTAACCTTTTCCACATGGATCTATATCCCAAACAAGACCCAGAATCCTTTTTTTCTTTCAATATCGCAGATACCACATCTTCCAAATTACTGTTCATGGTACGACGTTTAAGATTTAACCGTCGTAAAAGTCTTTTAATCGTTGAAATGCTTAAGTGCCAGTCTGCCTAAGAATCAGGCAGTGGTGAAAACATGACCAAAAAAACCCACCCAATTTGACATTGATTTCAGTTCATAAAATGTAGTTATGCACAAAAATAACAATCATTTCTGTTTTTTGTTCTGGTAATAGAAGATACAATTTGGTTGAAATGCACTAGAAATTAACAAATAAGGGGAGATAACTCTGTAATTTGCTATCATTCTAACCAATTTTCTAACCAAGTTATTTAATATTACCAGACACACACAAACGAAAGACCAATTATTTTTAACTCAGGATGATGATTAGTATTAAATAGCATGATTAGCTCGGTGGGTTTTTTTCTGATCATGTTTTGATTTTTACCTAAATTGCCTGATTCTTAAAAAGACTGGCACTTAAGTAAATTGCATGACCGACTGAAAGTGCATTTACTATTTTCAGATTTGTGTAGCCTCTATCAAAATACGCTTTCACAAGTTCATCTCTCGAGTAAATCGTATCGTCCAAAAGGGTGTGTTTGTCTATAAAGACTGCATTCACGTTTAAGAACAGTGCACAGAAGAAGAAAATCTGAAATATATATATATACAAGTTGAAAACAACGTTCAAACCTAGTACATGTATGATTGCGTTGGATAAAAACCGCAATTTTTATACGTTTTCATGTAAAACAAATTTGTGGAGGGGTCTGAATACAGCACAAACAAAATTTTCCAAAAGACCATTTATACATTTATGAATTTTAAATTTTGTCATGTATAATGATTTCAAACAGCATATACATGATTTTGAATACGAAAAACCTTATTCTAAACGTTTTTAAATATTAAGGAATTTTTATTTCAGGAACTACATAATATAATAGAAGTTGACCGACCCTTCTAGCTAGCTACTTTTGCACGCTTTTCAATAAATTAATTACCAAAGTATAATATGTTAAAGTTTATATGGGACAAACAAAAGGGTATATGTCATTTAACCTGCATTGCTCGAGTGATGCTACTTGACCCGAACGACGTATGAGTTAAACATGTACCGTATACCGATTTAGTTGGCCAATCAGTTGAACAAGCGCATGTTCTAATTAATACACGACGCCACTAATTTACATGAACGTATTGGAAATATTTAGACGACATTCAATACACGGCTCCTAGAAAATGTTTTTAGTCTAAAAATTTCAGGGCCGATAGACCTTAATCAAACGAACAATTATTTATAATGCTTTGGTTTCTGAGATTTTAGCCAAAAACTTCATTTTACTCTATGTACTATTTTTAGCCATGTCAGCCATCTTGGTTCGCACGCCGGGTCATCGGACATATTTTTTAAACTATATACCCCAATGATGATTGTGGACAAGTATGGTTAAATTTGGTCCAGTAGTTTTAGAGCAGAAGATTTTTGTAAAAAAATACAAAAAATTACGAAAAATGACAAAAATTGACTATAAAGGGCAAGGAGTCAACTGACCATTTTGGTCATGTTGACTTTTTTGTAGATCTTACTTTGCTGAACATTATTGCTGTATACAGTTTATCTCTATCTATAATAATATTCAAGATAATAACTCAAAAAAACAAAATTTCCTTAAAATTACCAATATAGGGGCAGACCTGATAAATATTTTACCCCATGTAAGATTTGCTCTAAATGCTTTGGTTTCAGAGATATAAGCAAAAATCTACATTTTACCCCTATGTTCTATTTTTAGCCATGGCGGCCATCTTGGTTGGTTGGCCGGGTCTACGGACAATTTCTTTTTCACTAGATACCCCAATGATGATTGTGACAAAGTATGGTTAAATTTGGCCCAGTAGTTTCAGATGAGAAGATTTTTGTAATAGACGGACGACGAACGCCAAGTGATGAGAATTCTCGGAGGCAAAACAGTCATGCCACCAAAATCTACTAAAACACTTAGGCGTGGTGATAGGGGTAGATGTAGAGGCAGAGGCAGCTCTGATAGTATTGACTTATGATTCAGCAGAGATGTCGGACCGACTAATCCAATATAAATTACAACCTATTGCTGGTCCCTCAAGTTCAAATGACGATATATTAGTGAACGATAGCACAGATGACACAGATGTGTCAAGCATGTTTGAGCCGTTAGAGACAATGGACAAGAGATTCTTATTACATACAGACAAACAACACCTAGAGAGATTTAATATTTTATGTGAAAATGACAAATGAGAATGATGGTCGTAGTAGGAACGTAGTCAGGTCGTAAAACGAGCGTGATGAGGACGGTATGGGCGTGCTAGAACCGTACTATGGTCGTAAACAGCGTGATGTAAACGTGGTAAAGTCGTAGTGGAAGCGTAGTTGGGTCGCGGTGAGAACTTGATGGTTGTAGTGAGGTCGTAATGACGTCGCTGTGAGATCGTAGCGCAGTCTCTCCGATTAGAATCACGCTTTCTCTACGCTCTCGTTACGATGATACAGCGACCTTTGCGATCTTACCACGACCTCAGTGCGCGCTCTCACTACGCTTCTACTACGACCTGTCTTGCCACGACCGCTCCACGATGGTTTTGAACATGTTTAAAGTTGACCACGCTCATCAAGATCTTGAAGACCTCACTACGACCGTGATACGACCTTACTACGAGCTACGAGATCGCACCACGATCGTCAAAATTTGCATTTTTTTCACAGATCTTAGTGCGATCGTGGCCCAGTGGGACTGCGGTATTATGGAATGACGGAATGGCAGAATGACGGGATGAAGGACAAGTGTGAAACTATATATATGGCCCCGACCTAAGTCAACGAGACTATAGAAATATTTGCCTACATGTACATGTATTAGATATAGTCTTTTCATATTTGAGTGACGTCATTCACGAAGCCGACAAAATCTGATTTACATAGCGGAAATAAAAAGTAATATTTTTATATTTTTCTTTTATTCTTTGAAAAGCAATTTGTTTTGATAAAATAGGAGTAGTGTCATAATCTCTTATGCACCCAGTCAACCTTGTGTAAAGAATACCCAGACACAGTAAATTATGTCGCCTGTTTATCTAATTCTTAATGATAATATATCATAGTTTTAATTTTTCTATAATGTTAACTTAAGCAAAATTACATTTAAAATCTAAGCCGAATTATTATTTTATTATTTTGTTCCATTATTTTCCACTAATTTTATAAATAGTATATCTGACCTCTTTTGTAAGATGGATAAGTTTGTAAACATTTTAAAAATATATAATGTCATGTGTAAATTATTTGATAATTGCCAGATTCCGTAACACTTTCAGCAGATTATATTTATTCACAGTGATCTATAGTTATGGATTTAGAATTTTATTTTCTCTCTCATCGAATTGGTACACCTTATCACTACTTTTGCATTGTAATATGAACTGTTATTATATCTTGTCTTTTTTTTTAATTAATCGCCAAAACAGGAACTTTAGCTGATGAATGTAAATTTTCAAATCTTTACTTAAAAATTATAATTGTTTTATAAAATACTTACAGGTTGCTTCCTTGGCGCCATTTTGCATATTCTGTGGTATCATACCGGAAACACGTGTTATGTTTTCGCAATATTTTTTTTTAAGTTTTGAATTTTGAATTTTGAATTATGAATTATGAATTATGAATTTTGAATTTTGAATTCTGAATTTTGAATTTTGAATGATCCTTCTCGGCTTTCGTAGTTTACAATATCATTTCACGCATCCAATTTAGGTTAGATACTTTTGGCTCGCTTTAGTAACTGTGAGAATTCTGTGAAACTGTATTGTGTATTGTAGTACTATGATATATATGGTATGATATTCTGCACTACCGATCACTACCGCTCTTCTGGTTGGTCTCGTGTGGGGGTGTTCGCCTCGAGAGCGGGAGGTTATTTGTTCGAAGCCCGAACGGGTCAAACAAAGACGTTAATTAAAATTTGAATTTTATTTCAACGCTAAACACGTGGCATCATAGAGTAAGAGGACAGACTGTTCGACTCAGAGTCGGAAATTTGTCCGGGTCAGTTGACTTCTCTTCCAGCGAAGAAATATCTTGTGAACTTACACAATGAAAAAAACCTACTCGGCGTGTCAGTCTAGTAAAAAACGGGGTTAACACTCATATTATATTTACATGTTATCGTCCTCAATATTAATTTTATTTGCAGCTGGTCGTCATCCATTATCATCATTTATTTTACCGTTATATTATACAATAAAGTGTTTTTGTTTTACTGGTTTATATAACAACTTCTTAATTTTTCACCGATCAAAATTAAAATAGTGCAGGTGAAAATTTTCAACCAAACACTTGTGATTGTTGGGTTATCTTTGACGGTATATAATATTTAATCAAATATGCCTTTTCGAATATATAATATTTGACGGTAAATATTATTGAATTAACTCCGTATAACTATTATTTAGTCATGGGTCTGTTTTGAGCTTATTATTCTGTATACGCATCTTTCTATAAAAAAAAATGACTGAAATTAATGTTGACTCTAAATATTTTGATTTATCTGTGTCTTTGGGTTGCTGTCGCATTAATTTATACCTTTAACTCCTCTTATTCAAAACCAAATGATTCACTTAGATATAGAGATATTGACATGTCTGGACCTCTCCCGTCCCACAGTATACCCTTGCTAAATGGGTGCGTTCGTTTGGCTTATCGGATATATAAACACGCAGCTTAGTCCGATCGAAATATACTAGATATAGGAAGATGTGGTGTGAGTGCCAATGAGACAACTCTCCATCCAAATAACAATTTTAAAAAAGTAAACCATTATAGGTCAATATACGGCCTTCAACACGGAGCCTTGGCTCACATCGAACAAATAGGAATGTATATCCATTGCCTGGTGTAGTGAGAATTCCACGCTATCTATACCTTAAAAACATTAGAGGAAAATACGATCTACGCACGAGTTGAATGATTGAAATGCGTCAACAACAAGAAAGGTCAGTTAAATCTTTTCAAATAAGTCGCATGGCTGATTTTAACAACATGTTTTGAGACTGTTGCTAGGACAGTAGTAGATGAAAATAATATAACAAAACCGATTAGCAAGACAATATAAAAAAAGACGAAACGCCCAAAATAAGGTGACTCCTTTTATAAATTGTTGTCAAGATTTTTTTTATCAGTTTTTTTTTGCTTTATGACAACTATTATACCAGTCTGAGATATAAATAAACTTTAAACAGCAAATGTTGTCACCTAGACGAGACAGTCGTCATTGTACGCTTCAATATATGAGTTATTGCCCTTCAATGAAGATTGTTTTTCTGTTCTAATCCCCTCCCCTATTAATTCTGCTGGAAAGGATACAATGTAACCCCTGATGTGTACTACGACAACGTTTTTTTAATGTTAAAAAAAAGATTAAATGCAAACAGAAAAATGATGGAAGAAATGCTCAGATTTACGCTGAAAAATTCAAATGTAAAAAAAAATGAAATATATTAAAACTGGAAAACTGTTTGAGACAATAATCAACTGAGGACAAATGATTATACATCACTAAATGAAGCTGGTTAAGTTATTGCTCCTTTGTGTCCAGTGGCAAATATGTCATGCATATTCACGACTAGATGCAAAGTGGATCAATCTGACGCAAATGCTTACAAATTTAGACTGGCACTTTTTACAATAAGGCATCTAGCGTTCGCTAGAGGTAAAACGTATGCCGTAATAAAAATAGATTTGAATCATGATGATCGAACTCGTAAGTTAAGCTATAAGCCCTCCTTCCCTCTTTTTTCTCCATGGTAGACGAATGACAAAACGTCATGAATATACAATCAATAACGGCCACTATAAATAAATGAGATATGGACTTTTTTTTAATAAATAAATTCTTATTGCAGCCAACATCTCCCGGTTCGGGACAGGTTATTATTTCCATAAAATACCGTTGGATTATTGATCGGAGATATTTTAAGCAACCAAGAGCAATTTGAATCAAAACATTTCTTAAATTGTAAACTATAGTATTTTGTTGGGTGTTTTTTCCCGATCCTATTTCGGACCCCCTGATTTTAAGAGGGCGTATCTAATTAGTCATGCCCGATTAACTTTAAGTAAATTGAACCTCAACTTAAAGACCTACTTCGGGTAAATAAGTTCGAGTTACAATAAGTAAACAATAGAAATCCTTTGTGAAATGAGATCGTCCCAGGTATCTTAGATAATTATTTTGCGTTGAATAACAATGACAAATGCACGAGCAGGTTTGTAAGCACGATAAAACATCTCTATACATACTATATATTACCTTAAAAATTTTCCCAGAAATATTCGCCTTTAGTTATTTTATCCATAAAGATGTATGTGCACAAAAGTGCAAAAAATTTTGTTTCCAAGTGCTTGATAAATTGATATTAATGAATTTAATACAAATATGTTATCCAATGTACTATAACCTTTTCTGAAACCTGTTTAAGCCTCGGAAATCAGATTGATCTCAATTGATAGTTCCCCAAGTCAATGTTGAATAACTTGTGATAGATGCGCAACATTTCCTTAACCGTATGTTTAATATGTTCATTCACAATACCATCATATCCGGAAGCCTTATTGTTTTTATGTTTTTCTACGACATTCAAAATTTCTTCTTCTGTGATTGGAGAATTTAAAAATGCTGTTAATGTTCTCTGGTGGAACCTTTGTTTAATCTATGTCTGAGTTGTCTTCAATTACTTAATCTTGGCTTAGACGTTTAGAATGTTCATATAAATCTTCAATTTTAACAGCATCAGTTTTGTTTGATTTGTTTGTATCTATACTATTTAGTTTTGTCAAAGCCGTTTTTGGTCAGATTTAGCCAGTTTCTTAAGATTTTTGGGGTATTTATTTGGAAACCAGAAAAACTCCGATTTAGTTCTTTTTTTTATAAGATTTTTTTGCTTCTTTCAAAGCGTTTTATTTTCTTCACTTTTTAAGTTCCCGTATCTTTGTCTAGCCTGATGAAATAAATTTCCTTTGCCTTTGCATCCTCTTTTGCCACGAGGTTTTTATTTGTGCTTTGCATATTTCTAGTGTTTACATTTTGTTCCAAACACTGAGATTGAAGAGCTGTTACTTGACTTTCTTTTAAATTTTGATCGATGTTTACTAACACAAATGTATCCGTTAGGGATTGATATGATGTCTAATTTATCTGTTTTTGTTTCTACAAATATAGAAATATCGTTGTTGATAACGAGTTCTGAAAATACTAGTGCTAAAGAATTTGATTTTAAGTTCACATATGTTTAAAAATGAAAATTTCAATTCACCTCTTGCTGACCTGTCCTTTGAATGAGTATTTCCTATCTTGTCAGAATTTGTTCTTGAACATTTGTAGGGCCTTTGTCGAACTGGAGGGCCACTAAACACTGTAATCTGAGAGTTTGTTGGTCTATTAATAAGGTTATCTCTAAGTTCCCTTCCTTGAGAAATATTTGTAATATTTGGTTTGTGAAGGTGATATAAAATCGGTCTCGTACTAGAACCGCTTTTTTATTGTCATTTTTAGCCTGTTTTAATATAGGGTAAAATTCTTTACGTTTTATTTCTATTTCTTTTGGAAATTGTTCCTTTATCCCGTAATCGGTACCTTTCAATCTGTACGCGCATTTCAAGACATAAACAAGGTCTCGTCTGGATGTGAAGCGAGCCACTTTAGGCCCAAAACCGTTTCGATCTTTTTTCCCGAATCAATGAACATTCCCAAAGGATATATATTTGTTAATGCCAAGCTCTTTGTTGAAGAAACCGCTTATTTTTATTTCTGTATCCTCGTCTGGTTGATACCTTAGCCCAGTGAAAGTTAAATTATTTTTCATAGATCTCCACTTCATTTCTCAGAGACATGGACTTCATCGAGTACCCGATTATTTGCGATATTCTGAAGGTCTTTTATAACTTTATTTAAAGTTTCGATTTGATCCGAGTTGTCCGTATTTTTAGCTAATGCCGAGTAAACAATATGACTCATCTCCTCGACGCTGTCCTCTATTTTGGTGTTTCGGTCTTCGACTTTCTGAACACGCTTTTCCATATCATTTATTTGGGTAGACATTGAAATTAATTGTATCTTTATATCTTCTCTCTTGCTCACTTCGTTTTCAATATTTTCAATACGAGATTCAAGTTTTGAAACAATGTTTTGAACGTTTTTTTAAAAGAGCTAGTGCTTCATCCGCACTTTGACTAACGTTTCTTTTGTTTCGATCATGTTTTATTTCTTATCGGCACCAACAAATAAAAAGTATATACAAATATCTTTGCTTGTATCTATAGATTTTGATATATACGAATTGTCACTAAGACGCCATTTTAGAGAACAATGAAAAACTATTAGACAATATGTATGACGTTGAGGTTCCTTGGCAACGTTTGCCGAATACATACAAGATTAAAATTCAAACAAATAAAAAATAATTGATATCAAACGTGTCCTTGATTTCAACGTAGTAAAAGTTCGAAAGATGAAGTAAATAATCAAAACAGCTATTGTGTAATGTTTTTCGTAATATATACCTTCAGTTTACATTGAATTCCACGCTTTTCGTTGGAGCTAAAATTTTCGTGGCTTTCTACTTCGGCTACAAACATAGATATTAGGGTATGGGCTGTTATTCTTTAAAAGTAGAAATGAAATGAAACGTATAACAATTTCTCCTGACTATATGTAGATTTTTCAAAGGAGTAGGTTTAGTAAGACCCCCTTTTGACCCCAAAGCATAGCAGTTTTATAAAATGGTTAAAATGTAAACTTTTAGCCATTTATTTGAAAGTAGAATACTTCTGTTACATAAATATGGGCTGTTTTTGACAATACAATACACCGGTATCGGTTATTAGCATCATTAAGTCATGCTAAATTACTGAAATCTTTACAATTTGAACATTTGAGTTAATTCTTAGACGGTTTCCCTCTTAAATGGAAATGGCCGCATGTTTGTTAATTCTTAATAATTAAATATAAGTTGTAGTTTACGATAATACATAACATATATTAAGGTTGATGATGAACACGGATGCGGCCACTTTCATTTTCGACAAATACCATCTAAAAAGTGACATATTATTGCATATTTGATAGATTTTTAATATTTATGCTTGAATTTGGGCGTCTTTAATGACTAAATCAGTTCAAATCTTTCACATAAACTAATTGAATCTACTAAAGTAGGCACTTAAGTGTGTAAAAAGAGTCCAAAATCTTTCATCAGATGAACCTGAAGTTTTAGACCAAAATCGGCGCTTACCGGACCTACTCCTTTGTCAAAAAGGTTTCATATTAAAACAAACAAAGCAAAAACCTTACTAAACAAGGTATCCAAAAAACTTATTTTGATATATCTAAGAAACCTATTTTTTTGTTTTTTTTTTAGCGAGATTACACATATGTGTATATAACAGTACAAATCCCCTCTGATTTAAGATCAACAATGCAAAATAAATGCATATACAGTGATATCAAACATGTAGAAAATTAATTATTATAACATATTAATTTGATTTTTTGTAGTTATTTTCAGTGTTAAATTATGTTTACAGCTGTCATTACTTAAATCGATCAACCAGCATGCATTCAGGTATACATTTACTTCCTCATAATACTATAGTATTTCATCGCTCGAACATTTTGAGTGTCTCTGAAAACAGGTAATGAAATTATTTATACTTATGATCATTTTTTGTTTATAAAATTAGATATAAAGTATACTATCTTCGAATGAAAAAATAAAAATCATTCTGTGTTTGCAAGATGAAATGCCTTTTTGAATGATTTTTGTGCATGTCAAATAGTTTTGTTTTTAAAGTTGTCCCGAGATCACACCATTCGAAAGTAGAATGAATAATATGATTATAAAATGATAAATTTATAATAAAAAGTAATTGTAAATTTCCATTAAATGTATTACATGTATTATTCATCTTTTTAATTAGACAAATTTGAGGATCAACTTCTCTTTTTTTTTTTTAAATTTCATTAAGTTATTTTCTCTATACTTTACTTGTTGTCCATTATTCTTGATTCATTATATTCTAGCGGCGGATTTTTTTCTATCCTTATGATTTAGTATTTTTTTATTTTGTCTGGTTTTTTTTATGCAATGTTCTTTTCTTTTTTAATCCATTACAGGCACTCTCTATTGACTTGATACAGATGGGTGCAGTCCTAACCTGCACTCTCTATTGACTTGATACAGTCCTAACCTGCACTCTCTATTGACTTGATACAGTCCTAACCTGCACTCGCTATTGACTTGATACAGTCTTAACCTGCACTCTCTATTGACTTGATACAGTCCTAACCTGCACTCTCTATTGACTTGATACAGTCCTAACCTGCACTGTCTATTGACTTGATACAGTCCTTACCTGCACTCTCTATTGACTTGATACAGTCCTAACCTGCACTCTCTATTGACTTGACACTCGCTATTGACTTGATACAGTCTTAACCTGCACTCTCTATTGACTTGATACAGTCCTAACCTGCACTCTCTATTGACTTGATACAGTCATAACCTGCACTCTCTATTGACTTGATACAGTCCTAACCTGCACTCGCTATTGACTTGATACAGTCCTAACCTGCACTCTCTATTGACTTGATACAGTCCTAACCTGCACTCTCTATTGACTTGATACAGTCCTAACCTGCACTCGCTATTGACTTGATACAGTCTTAACCTGCACTCTCTATTGACTTGATACAGTCCTAACCTGCACTCTCTATTGACTTGATACAGTCCTAACCTGCACTCTCTATTGACTTGATACAGTCCTAACCTGCACTCTCTATTGACTTGATACAGTCCTAACCTGCACTCTCTATTGACTTAATACAGATGGGTGCAGTCCTAACCTGCACTCTCTATTGACTTGATACAGTCCTAACCTGCACTCTCTATTGACTTGATACAGATGGGTGCAGTCCTAACCTGCACTCTCTATTGACTTGATACAGTCCTAACCTGCACTCTCTATTGACTTGATACAGTCCTAACCTGCACTCTCTATTGACTTGATACAGTCCTAACCTGCACTCTCTATTGACTTGATACTTCTTTATTTGATAACGTTTGCAATTTTTAATACATATTCTTTTTCTGTAGATTTTACAGCATCTGTATATCATAGCTTGTGTGAATGTCTAAACTTTCCATTAATGTAAATGTGAAGATAAAAATGTGAAACGTATTCATTACTCTTTTGCTTGAACTAATTTTAAAAAGAAGCCAACGTTTAAGTATCAGGCAACATTTGTCACATATCTGTATGTTCTAGTTAAACCATTCAAACCTTATATAAATATGTAACACTCCCAAACATGTCCTTCATTTTAAACGTGTCCGATTAAACCAAAGGTGTCTATTTTCCATAAACGTGTCCGATTAAACCAAAGGTGTCTATTTTCCATAAACGTGTCCGTAATATTAAAAGGTTCCCAAACGTGTCCTATTTCATAACCCCCACCCATGTCCGATAATTTTCATTTGCAAAAACATATCCACTGTTAAACGCCACAACGTCTAACGTCTTTTAGCGCTTATACATGATTGTTCTAAATGACAGCAATAACGTTTACGGCAATTATATGATGGAGGTCACGGTTGATAAAGTGGTAATTTATTATCAATTAATTTGTCAATGTCGGTTTTTGTTGATTATCATGATTGCAAAGGAGTAAATCCGGTAAGGGCTGATTTTGGCCTCAAATTTCAGGTTCATCTGACGAAAGATTTAGAACACTTTTAAACACTTAAGTGTCTATGTCAGTTGATTGAATTAGTTTATACGAAAGATTTTAACTGATTTAGTCATTAAAAACGCTCCGATTCCAGCTTAAATATGGGAAATCTATCAAAGATGCCAAAAAGTGTCACTTTTCAGATGGTTTTTGTCAAAAATAAAAGTGGCCGTATCCAAGTTCATCCTCAACCTTTATGTATGTTATGTATTATTATCAAATACAACTTACATTTCAAATGCAGCCACTTTCATTTAAGACGGAAACCGACTAAAACTTAACTAAAATGCTAACATTTTTAAGATTTCAGTAATTTAGCATGACTTAATGATGCTAGTACCCGATATATGTGTATTGCATTGTCAAAAACAGTCCATATTTATGTAGCAGAAACATTCTTCTTTCGAATAAAAAACTCAAAATTTATATTTTAACAATTTTGTAAAACTGCTATATGTTGGGGCCAAAAATGAATCTTACTGAACGTACTCCTTTAATCCGTAACATATAAATTACCCAATGTCCAGTTACAAGTAGCTATATATATTTATATATAGTTAATGCTCATTTAGAACAAGACACACGAACAAGAGACATAACGTTCAGTGCCAAATATTTCATGCATTATTTGAACGACATCATGTTAACAATAAATACTATAGATAGGTTTTAATATCATACCAGGAATTTAGGATTGGGTCTTAATTTTTACGGTTATTCGGATTTACCCCTAGTTGCGATTTTAATCTAAAAAATTAAAGACCGCATTTTTTAGGATTTCAGTCAGAAACTACTTCAATCGCCGTTGTGTAATAGAGGCCATTTTAAATAAAAGTTGCGGAATTTGAAATAAAATGTTGCCTTCAAAAGTACAACTGATAGCATAATGAAAGAGTGAATTGTCACTAATGTTTTTATGCGAAGAAAAATTGACATTCTCCCTACACGAGATATATAATTTCATACCTACATTTTCATTGAGCGTGGCTGCTTACATTTATATCCAAAATAGCCGAACGGGCGCCCCTAATTTTACCCAGGTTATACTGCCACGTTTATAAAGACCAGAAGTAATTTATTTCTATTTTTTAATGAAGTATTAAAATGAGTATAGGTTCATGTAAAAGCAATAACAAAAATAACCTACATATGGACACGAATGATTGTTCCAGTAAAATAAAAAAAAAAAATAGGCTTGATATAGGCACGTTTTGGGGATTGGAAACGTATGGTGTTTATCATGTTTATTAAAAATAGACATGTTTCTGCGTTTATACAAATGACAATCTTTTGCGCCCTTTACATTTGGACATGTTTTGCAGTTCAGTGACGTCACGAGAATACGTTTTCGGGAATCGGACACGTTTCGGTGGAAGTATACGTGTTTGAGTGTTACATATATTTACTGTTATGAAAGAAGTGTGGAATTTTCCATAACAATGCAATTGTACACATTTTTATACGAGCTGAAATAATTTGGATAGATCTAACAAATATTTTACCCATTGAGTTTTTCATATAGCTTCATGATATGAAAGATACAATCCTGAAACTAACTTTGCTATCATTTTATAAAGCCAATTTTGTCCGTCTTGAAACATACCATGCAGTTATTACGTATTTTGGTGTAAGGTTTATTTAAAGGTTATACAGTTTAAGTTTGAGTTTTAGTATTTTAACGTCACTTTTAAGCACTGCATTTAGGCTATTTCATGGCGGTCAGTTTTCATTGGTGGAGGAAGCCGGAATGCCTGAAGAAAACCACCAACCTTCGATGGGAAAACTGACAATCCTAGTCAATTAAGATTGGAGTCGAGTGGGGTTCGAACTCACAACCTCAGTGTTGACTGGCTAGTGATTACAGTAGTAACTACTTCAACCACTCGGCCACCGAGGCCCCCCTATGGTTATAAAAGGACCTTGACAGTTAATCTAATATACTTATAATGACAGCTGCAAATTCTTACTAGAAATTAATACAATTATCAAAACAATTGTTAATTTATTCATATAAATTTAATTAACTAATCTTTCATCTTTAAGTTCTATTCTTATTTATACTATTCTATTCTATTCTATTCTATTCTATTCTATTCTATTCTATTCTATTCTATTCTATTCTATTTTATTCTATTCTATTCTTTTCGATTCGATTCGATCCTATTCTATTCTATTCGATTCTATTCTATTCTTTATTTTATATCTGAATACTATAATAATTACCTGTCACATTACTCTTTTCATGTATGTTTTATCCTATCTTAATGGAGGACAAAGAACATAGTTTTATATGATTTAATTTTTCAAAACTGCTTTATTCTCAATATTTATGAATGTTTAGTATTTGATAACTTGTGATCAACGTGATATGGGATATTTACATTTTCACTTGTATTATTGTCCATCTGATGAGTTAAGCTTTTTTCAACTGCTTTTTATAGTTCCTTCTCATGTTGTAATGTTATACCACTGTCCCAGATTAGAGGAGGGTTAGGATCCCGCGAACATGTTTAACCCCGCCACATTCAGCATGGATGTGCCTGTCCCAAGTCAGGAGCCTGCAATTCAGTGGTTGTCGTTTGTTTGTGTGCTACATATTTGTTTATCGTTCATCTTTTGTACATAAATAAGGCCGTTAGTTTTCTCGTTTGAATTGTTTAAAATTGTGACTTCGGGGCCTTTAAAGCTGACTATGCGGTATGGGCGTTGCTCATTGTTGAAGGCCGTACGGTGACCTATAGTTGTTTTAAAATTTCTGTGTCATATTGGTCTCTTGTGGAGAGTTGTGTCATTGGCAGTCATATCACATCTTCTTTTTTTATATTATACACTAGTCATCAATTACATATACATGTACCTGAGACCAATAGAATACACTGTAGATTCACCATATACGAGGTGTATGGATTGTGTCGATAGAAATCCGCAAAACTTTTCAAACCTTAAACATGTTTGTTTTATAGGACAGCTATTGGAGTAAAGGGACAAAAAAACACGCCTTCATTACAAAAAAAGTCCAATCAAAAGCCATCAGAAACATAAATTTCGAGAATTATACATGGAAACAGATTTGGTTGCGTATTTTATTAAGCGATAGAGAACCTGAATTAGGTGACGTCATAGGTATGCTTCCGTCGTCAAACGTAAACACCGGGCGTTTTTTTTTGGCGGTCTTGGCCACTTTG
The DNA here is from genome assembly GCF_963676685.1 of Mytilus edulis. Taxonomy (NCBI): domain Eukaryota; kingdom Metazoa; phylum Mollusca; class Bivalvia; order Mytilida; family Mytilidae; genus Mytilus; species Mytilus edulis. The sequence goes on along the minus strand of NC_092354.1, from coordinate 77,701,360 downwards.
GAATGTAATTAACTTTGATAAAAAGAATATTTTAGATGCAACATGTGAGTTTTTTGGCTTATTAATGTAGAAATTACATGTCAATTCATTCTGCAATTCAAAATGTCGGCTTCCTTAGTTACAGACAGGGAGATAGAGAATTTTATACTTACTGTCATTCAATCAGAATCATTGATACAAAATAATTGCATTAGAATACTTGATCGATTGATAAATCGGATTTAACGTCATTTTCAACATTTGGATGCTATTTCTTTTATTTAATATCTGAACATGTTTATTCTGTTATAAAACCTTATAAGTCAAACTATGGGAAGGTTAATGTTTACACTTCATGACTCTTCATAATTTATGACATATTTGACTAATTCGCAAAGGACAAAGGACAAAAGATGTTCATAGTGATAGTAAAAAGCGTTATATACAATTTTTCTTGTCAATAAAACTGACCGGTGTGAAATGAGGGAATTAATCCTGCTGGGACACTATATGGTACAGATGTCAGACCACCAATTCACCCATTTCAATTTAAAACGTATGTCAGATCATGTAAAAGTAGCCCTACTCTGACAAAAACAGTGCTGTTGATGTCATTATTTACTATTACGAGTAATTAAATTTGCAATCAGGGAACTCTTGATGAAAGAGAAATATATTTAGACAATTGTGAACAAATACTCACTATCAGTTTGCATTTAAATTTGAGGATACATTTGCTCCATAGTATACTAATTTAAGATTGAAAAGGGGTTATTTGTGTGGTGCCTGTCTTCCAACATGTAGGTCTTCGTTATACAACTTTAAACATGGATTGAATATTTCCATGTAAAAACATAAACGGTTTCAATGAAGTTAAATGTATCGTAAATTGTTATGAAATCTGTGGAAATTGCTTTTGGCTGAATTGAAATGGATTTTGAATTGGTGGTATACACCTATATTAGATGAACACTTCCTTAAATTTAAATGAAATTAAAGAAATCGAACAACCGCTATGATAACGCACAATATGTATATGTATCGACATGTTGAAAATCACATGTACATGTATCGGATTGTTAAAAATTACATGTTCTTGTAAATTGATTTTGAAAATATCGACAGACATATTCATTTTTTTAGTGTTACAAATGGTGTAATTATTTTCAATTTTCAATATTTTGTTAACAGCCGTCATTACATAATATGTTAATCAGCTTGCATTCATGTATCCATGTACTTCTTCATACATGTACTAAAATGGTATGTGAATACTCTAACAACTTGAGGTTGTTTGGGAACAGGTAATCAAATCGTATATTCTTTTAACATAATTTTGTATTTAAAATATAAATGTAAACATGGTCAAGTGGACATATCATTCGAACGCATTGATCATTTTGAATCGGTAAGCACAAAAGGGAAGCTGTTTTTATTAAATGGTGTGTCTAAGAGTTTAAAGTTTTTGTGCCGAAAATAGCCTTTTCCAAAAATAGGACAAAAACATCAGATTGATAGCAAATACAAAGTATATGATTGACGAACTTCTACCATCAACTCAAGAATGTACTAATTACAAAATAAGGTGTCAGTCTCAATAAATATCGATCGTTATTTTGTGCATGACATTGGTGTTGATTGTCATAGGATAATTTACATTAAAATTTATCGGCCCGATGATTTTACTTTTTTCTTCTTCTTCTGTGTAAAATAACCTGCCTCTTCTCTCTTGACGCTAAAATTATGACTAGCTAACAATGTTTCAAAAATATCATATATGAAGTAAACGGTTGATCTGCACCCGGTACAATTTTTACTATAAAACAATTAAACTTGTGGTAAAATGTATAGATTTTACAATCTTGCTGCTTTTCCTTGGATTTAGCAAAAAAATAGAACATATATAAGTTGTTTACTCGTAAACAAAGGTAAGAGGAATTTTAGATTTATAGGAAGCGCTCCAAAAACAATTTTATAAACAAATAACTAAAAATCTCATAAAAATGTGTCCAATGTTTTTGTTTTTTTTTAAAGATTGAAGAATGTACAAAAAAAGTAAATATTAAAACATCGTCACTTTCGTTTTCATGTTGACCAAGTGACTGGAAAAATTTGATTCTATATTGCACGAAATAGTTTGCAAATTAAATTCCTAAAATTAACAATCAGAAGCACTGCTATCATTAGGACATTTGAATTAAATACCTACGTAACAAACATTATTTCTAATTTATCCTGCACAATGAAGATCACTGAGACGCTCGATGAAGTTGATAGTGCAGGGATACATGCGATCATCTCTATATGGTAAATGACGCCATAAAGGCGCGCATAGTTGACGATTTTATCCACGGAAAGACATAACTCGAAAGTGGTCTATTGCGTCGGGTTGTTGCTAAATACTTCGGCTTAAACTAAACGTATTCAATAAAACTAACATTCTACAACAGCGTTTACTATTAAAGTAATTAAAATAATTATATATTATTTTTGTGTTCATATTATTGAATGTTTTTATCTACATTAATATTTAAAATTAAAAAAGAGTTCCATCGGATATTACATCGATAGGATATATGGAATCGAATTGTATGATAGTTTTGATTTTGTTTCATTATGTGCTGACCTATATCAGGAGCACAAGCAAGCTTCAAAAATCAATATCGACGAAACTAAACTTTTAAGAACAAAGCAGTATCTTACTGTTTATGAAGGCAGTTTAAATAATTAAGCAATTTTTAAAGGGTAGAGTTTAGAAATGCTTTCTTGTATTTTAAATAGCTTTTATAAAAATAGATACCAGTATGTTAGCCTTCAAAATAATTTTTCTTTCAATTTCCGGTTGGCGAAGGATAACTCGAAAAAAACATTGAACATGGAGATCAAAACTAGTTCGGATATATAATTAGCGTATGTTACAAATGTTTTACATTTTTTGTAGCTTAACAATACTAGAGATGGATCTTCGAATCCCCCTGCTTTTGTTAACTATCGCTGGAATTGTTTATTCAGCAGGTAAGTGAACATTATTTGTTAAAACCTATTTATTTCTTATCAAAGTTCATCGTCAAAATGTCGAACAGTGCAAATAGAAAGAGGTTTTATTTAGGTTTGATTTAGTACGTCTTATTAGGTCTTTCCACTTTTCTGTGGAAAGACCTATTGTTTTTCTTCTGATTATTTTTTTTTTTTTTTTTTCTTCCGCCTAATTTTGTTCTTGCGATAAACATTTGTTTCGCAATATGTCGCTTTGATATTTGGTATATGATATCGAACAGTTTATGTGCTTTTGAAATTTACCCTGCGTAACCGAATACTTTTCTTTGTAGAAGTTATCTCCCCAAACACTGTTTTCCTTGTGCTCACAACTCCTTCGCAACCGTAAAAGATAACGACAAATTTATTTTACAAAATTGCTCGTTATATCCTTTGCATGATTTGTCCTATTTTGACCGAAGCAATATGACCGCTCCATATGAGAGTTATTTCCCCTTATGCATCTGATATAAGTGATATGCATTTCTATCTTATAAACCATAAGTGATAGAGACCTAGGATCTTTTGATTTGAGGTCCTTGGTCCAAAAAAATGAAAATTAGGTCAAGGTCAAAGGTCAAGGTCATATTCTAATATTTGAATTTGGCTTATTTCCACTCATTTCCAGAAACCGTATAAGATATCGACAAATTATGTTGACTAAATTGTTAGTTGCGACATGTCGTAACTTAATAATTTTAGTTGAAAGGGTGCGTAGACAATGAATGGGAGTTTTTGCCCCTATCATATCTAAAATTATGTGTAAAGTGATATAACTTATTAACCATACGTATTAGAGACCTAGGGTCTTTTGATTTGATATCCTCAGTTTGTGACCTTCAAATTGAGGTCAAGGTCATAGGTTAATTTGACGTTCTAGATTTTGACCTTTGCTTTAAATTCATATCTATACATCATAAAGCCATATGAACTGACATTTTAGACTGATTTTAATATTTTAATATCAAATTAGATATTAACTGGTGGAAAGACCTTCAATTGTTCTCTGAACAATTGGTTTTTAATTTTGTACTATTATTTGTCTGTGTTTTTTTTCTTTTTTAGTCATGGCGTTGTCAATTTATTTTCGATCTATGAATTTGATGGTTTATGTCGCCCCTCTTTTTTCGTTCAGATAAATAAGTATAAATATAAGAGTATGAAAGGTAAATATTAAAATGAAAGATTAACGTCAGACATGGTTGAACATACTTATTTTCTGGCGACAACCTGTTTTCAAATAACTGTTGTCCGATGTCAACATGGTCGGACACATTTACTGTCCGTTGTCAACATGGTTGTACACATCTATTGTTCGTTGTCAACATGGTTGTACACATCTACTGTCCGTTGTCAACATGGTTGTACACATCTACTGTCCGTTGATAACATGGTTGGACACATCTACTATCCGTTGACAATATGGTTGGACACACCTACTGTCTTTGGTCAACATGGTTGGACGCGTCTACTGTCCATTTTCAACATGTTTGGACACATCTACTGTCCGTTGTCAACATGGTTGTATACATCTTCTGTCCGTTCACAACATGGTTTTACACATCTACTATCCGTTGACAACATGGTTGGACACGTCTACTGTCCGTTGTCAAAATGGTTGGACACATCAACTTTCCGCTGTCAACATTGTTTGACACATCTACTGTCCATAGTCAACATGGTTGGCCACATTTACTATCCGTTGACAACATGGTTGTACACATCTACTGTCCGTTGACAACATGGTTGTACACACCTACTGTTCGTTGTCAAAATGGTTGGACACATCTACTTTCCTTTGTTGTCAACATGGTTGGACACATCTACTGTCGATAACAACATGGTTGGACAAGTCTACTGTCCGTTGTCAACATGGTTGGCTACATCTACTGTCCATAGTCAACATGATTGGACACATTTACTGTCCGTTGACAACATGGTTGTGCACATCTACTGTCCGTTGACAACTTGGTTGTAGAAACCTACTGTTCGTTGTTAAAATGGTTGGACACATCAACTTTCCTTTGTTGTCAACATGGTTGAACACATCTACTGTCCGTTGACAACATGGTTGGACACGTCTACTGTCCGTTGTCAACATTGTTGGACACATCTACTGTCCATAGTCAACATGGTTGGACACGTCTACTGTCCGTTGTCAACATCGTTGGACACATCTACTGTCCATAGTCAATATGGTTGGACACATTTACTGTCCGTTGACAACATGGTTGTACACATCTACTGTATGTGGACAACTAGTCCAGGTAATCTATGAAAAACGTTAAACCAATTGCAACAGAATATATTATTGCTTTAATGTTGTCAGATGACTGCCATATAAAACATATAAAAAGTCTTTGAGAATCAAAAATGTAAAAAAAGGGTCAATTCGGGGGGTCCAATTTGTGGATTTTGGCTAGCAGATATTGACACCAAAAGATCGCCATACAAAGACCCATCGAAACAACATCTGATAAACAAATTTAATAATACTTTTAGATATTTGGATGATATTTTGGCTCTCAATAATGACGACTTCAGTATGTATATTAATGCAATTTATCCTGTTGAACTTACTTTAAATAAAGCTAATACTAACAATGACCACTGCCCTTTTCTCGATCTTGATATCTATATCACTAATGGAAAGCTGAATACTAAAATTTATGATAAAAGGGATGATTTTTCATTTCCTATCGTTAATTATCCGTTCTTAGATGGTGACGTTCCCTTGTCACCATCTTACGGTGTTTATATATCTCAACTTGTACGATTAGCTCGTGTATGTAACAATGTTTTAGATTTTAACGAGAGAAATTTATGTATTACTGAAAAATTATTACACCAGGGTTTTCGATATCACAAACTAGTCAAAACATTTACTAAATTTTATCATCGGTATAAAGACATCATTCGTAAATATAGCTCAACATGCAGACTTCTAATACGTTCAGGTATTTCACATCCAATTTGTTATGGTAATATTCTTTATAAAGGACAAAGGTGTCAGTATTCACCTCAGAAACTTACAAAACCTTTGAATAGACTTATTAAGAAGGGATATAATTACGATACTGTTGTCAAGTCATTAAAGATTGCATATTTTGGCGTTAATATTGAGTCACTGATAAGGTCTTTGCATCGGAACTAAACACATTTATTCCAAAAACAGTTGTTGGCATGACACGGGTTATGTTCTTCTCATATATGTTATGATGGTATGATACTAAACCCCTAACGGGAAGGATTGTGCCTGATGTTCATATGATGAAATCATAATCTTTCAGTCAGTTTAATTGAAGTCTGGAGCTGGCATGTCAGTTAACTGCTAGTAGTCTGTTGTTATTTATGTATTATTGTCATTTTGTTTATTTTCTTTGGTTACATCTTCTGACATCAGACTCGGATTTCTCTTGAACTGAATTTTAATGTGCGTATTGTTATGCGTTTACTTTACTACATTGGTTAGAGGTATAGGGGGAGGGTTGAGATCTCACAAACATGTTTAACCCCGCCGCATTTTTGCGCCGGTCCCAAGTCAGGAGCCTCTGGCCTTTGTTTGTCTTGTATTATTTTAATTTTAGTTTCTTGTGTACAATTTGGAAATTAGTATGGCGTTCATTATCACTAGACTAGTATATATTTGTTTAGGGGCCAGCTGAAGGACGCCTCCGGGTGCGGGAATTTCTCGCTACATTGAAGACCTGTTGGTGACCCTCTGCTGTTGTTTTTTATTTGGTCGGGTTGTTGTCTCTTTGACACATTCCCCATTTCCATTCTCAATTTTACACAAAGGGAGACAACTACAACAACAAGACTTTTAGTGTCAGTACAAACGATATCATTGATTTATTCTGCAAAACTAATTATGCAATGTGGACAAAGACTTCAATTGATGGTAAGTATTTCTATATAAATTATTATACGAGTTACAACCTGTACAACAACGGTAGAAGCAAGAATCAGCAAAAGTAAACATTCCCGAGTGACGTCACTACGCGGGTTTTTCACATTCTATTTTCTGCATTTTTCAAGGAACTAATCAGAACTTGTTGATATGAAATACACATATTTACAGAAATAAATGTCTGTTTTATTATATTGAACCCATTTATACGATTTATTTCTAAAATAGTAACAATTGTACATACGTCCTTGTCAAAATTTAAAAACTATGGAACGCTATTCGGGACAAAAAACTAACAGTTATAAAATATATAGGGATTAGAAAAATTGCATAAATGTTACCAAATTTGAGTTACTGCAACAAACAATAAGAATTTTTAGAAAAATATAAATGCATTTGTGTAATCCTGATGTATAAAAAACAAAAAAACAAATTATTTAAATTATTTAAAATAAATAAGCAAATTGGAAATTCCAAAATTATTTTTCTTTTGCAGATTATATGGATGAATTGAATGACATAAGCAAAATTAATGCAGTATCATGTATGCCACGATGAGATATAATCCAACAGTGATTTAATAGTTTTAAGGTAATTTATAACGAATCGTAGTTACATATACACTGCACGTCGGTCGTTTTTAATAACTGCCAGGTAAAACCAAAGACTCACAGAGTATACAATTTGTGTTTCTGGTTTCATAAATCACAAATCGTAAAGAATAATTCTAATACACAGTGATCTAGTGATGCACGTTTACATACTAAACATTATTATTAAGAAACATAATTAGTATTTTCTACTGTTTGAGGGTATATGTTTTTATACTTGCAGGTATCAGTGGCTGTTATGGAAAAGTGCATTATATGCCTTAAAGATGACGATACATCAGCATTAGTCAAGTTACGTGAAAAAGGAAGCCAAGGAATAAATAAAGCGAGTAGAGAAAGAAAGGGTCAGATACTAGCTTCTGCAGGACAGTTTGTCCACCAGGAATGTAGAAAATCATATACCAACCCAACAGAAATCTCTAACTAATATACCGACCCTACGATCAAAATCAAATTTCAGTTATAAAGATCATTGCTTATTCTGTGGGAAAGAGGCATAGATAAAAAGCAAATTAAAAGGAAACGATGTTTTCCTGTCCGAACGGATGATTTGCAGAAGAGGATTGAACAAGTATGCAATGACAGAGACGATGAGTGGGCAGTGGAAGTACGGGGAAGATTAGAATGTGTTGGCGATCTTCATGCTGCAGATGCATTATACCATCAAACCTGCAGTGTTAACTTTAGAACCAGTAAGAATATTCACAAAGCCTTTTCACCAGACAGCAAAGGAAAGGAAAATAACTACCAGGAAGGACCAGCAGCTTATGGTGAACAATTCCTAAAAAATGTAGATTATCTCAAACAGCACGAGGATGAACAGAAAACTATTGCAGAGCTGGTTAATAAAATGAACGAGTTGTGTGGAGAACAGGCCAGGCATACAGTTCAGTTTATATGAAGAAAAAAAACCTGAGAAATCATTTTTGAGAAAATATTATCATAACAGACATTTGTGGAAAAATTAGCGTTGTTACGTTGAGAGATACAGCATCCTGTGTTTTGCAGCAGTTTTACCACAGACCAACATATCAAAATCCAGACGATGAAAAAAAAGCCATAATAGATGCTGCTGCAAAACTAATCAAAAGTGACATCAGATCTTTGAAAGGGGACAAGGAAAATTATCCACTAGCATCAGATGTATCACCACTTAAATCAAATTTGCAATATGAACCTGAGAGCTTAAGCTATCTACTAGAAACAATGTTTGCTGAAAAGGACTCCAAAATGAAAATAGCTTCTATTGGACAGGCACTAATTCAGGCATCAATACCCCGTGTGCTTATTGCTTCTTTGCAAATTGGTCTTGGCATTCAACTTTATCACAACTTTGCATCCCGTTTTCTGGTTTCTACTTTAAATAGCTTAGGATTTTGCTCATCTTATCAAGAAATTCAAAAATTTGAATCGAGTGCTGCTTTAACACAAGGAGTTGACATCCCTGGTGAAATATGTAATAGTTTTATTCATTTTGTAGCTGACAACGTAGACCATAATGTGAGAACACTCGATGGCAATAACACCTTTCATGGAATGGGAATCATAGCCGGCATAACACCAGGCACTAAGCGAACAGCCCCTATTCCTAGAATATCTGTTTCATCTGATGATATCAATTCAATAGCAAAGGTTAATATTCAGTATTACAAACCTCAAAACGACTTTATGACAAGGCTAAATTTGTCAGAGCTTCGGGAATTAAGGGGAATGGACAGGACTGCATGTCCGGATTTACTGTCACTGGTGGTATGGCCCTTAAACAATCCAACACCAGGTTGGTCAGGTATTATGCAGATGATACATAAGGGAGAATACCCAGGCAAGTCAACAGTTGTATTTCTACCTATGATAAATATGAATTCAAGCAATATGTCATGCATATACTCAACTCTACTCTTTATTTCAAATCAAGCACATCATTGCAACAGAACACCAGTATTGACATTCGATCAGCCCTTGTATTGGAAAGCCTTGACAATAATTCAAAATGAACATCCAAATAGTCAGTTGAAGTCTGTAGTATTGCGTTTAGGAACGTATCACACAGAAATGAGTTTCTTAGGTTGCCTTGGTCACATTATGAGGAGTTCCGGACTTCATGAAATTCTGGAACTAATTTATACACCAAATGCAGTTACACACATGATAAGTGGTAAAGCTGTAGCTCGTGCCATTAGAGGACATATGCTTGTTGACACTGCCATACACAGCCTTCTTGTATCTAAAATTGTCAACTTTGATTTCCCAGCAGACGAAAATGAAGAAGGAAACATAAATGATAGTGTTGACGACATCTTATCTAAGGCAGCCGACGTATATACAGAATTTTTGGAAGGAACACTGTCCATATATTCTGCATGTGATAGTGCTGTACTTCAGAGCATCAACGAAACAATTCACAGACCACCTGAAGAAATGAAGAAAAATCGAACCTCTAGATTATGGCTTCAGTATACAGATATGATTCAGATCCTTAGACAGTTTATCAAAGCAGAACGGACTGTCGATTGGGAATTGCATTTAATAAGTGTTAACGATATGCTGCCTTACTTGGCTGCCTCTGGTCACAACTTGTATACTAAATCTCCGTATGTGTATCTAATGATGACGCAACAACTTGAAATAGATCATCCGGAAGTTTTTGCTGCTTTCAAAGATGGCCATCATATAATGAGACGTAGTGACAGATATTGGGCAGGATTTTCATCAGATCTTATGATTGAGCAAGTGCTAATGAGGAGTGTAAAAACAGCAGGAGGACTGACACGTGGCCGTGGAATGGGTGAAAGTCAGACATCACAGTGGCTTTTGTCCATGCCCGCTTGTGCAGACATGAATCAAGCTATTCAAGAGCTCACAGGAGTAGGTTACTACACAAGTGATCAGCACAAGGAAGAATCAACTGCACGTCAAAAGCGAAACAGAGAAGACATTATGTCAATTCTAACATTTATGAAAGAACTCAGTCCATTCGCCGGAGACAGTTCACTGCGAAATATTGAAACTGGAGTAACAGCTGATAGCTCTGTTAATGTAGACAACTCAAAAGATGTGGGGACAGCGATAATAGAATCTCTCGTTGGACAAAATGTCATTGACTATACTTTCAAGAAAAAAAATAAAGTTATAACTTTAAATAGCAAAACTAGTATCAAAGTAGACGAGTAATTAATACAAGTCGACCCACAGCTACTGTTTCAAAGATGCACCACCATAGCTATATCAGAAATATTCAAATATGAACTCTGTAGTGTTCCATCTTCGTTATTTGACAATAATGGCTTACCAAGACAGGCAAATAAATCAATTCTAGCAGACTCAATTTGGGACTTTGATGGATGCGGAAGTTTGGAAACAGGCACCAATGTTCAATATGTAATAGATGGTGGGTCTCTAATACATCGCATACCTTGGACAAAGGGAAACACATTCAATAGTATTTGTCAAGCGTATATTGATTACGTTAAAAGCCACTACTCTGAAGCAACTATTGATTTGATGGTTATCCAGATGTACCTACTGTGATATTACTCAATTACGACGATCAAAAGGATGTATTTCTCCCAAAATAAATTTTTCGGCTGAAATGCCCTGCAAAACTAAAAAGGATGTATTCTTGTCAAATGAAGAGAACACACAGCGATTTATCAACCTGCTAAGTGCAAAATTTGAGGCAAGTAATTATGCAGTAGTCCATGCTTTTGACGATTCCGACTTGAATATCGTTCAGACAGCAGTCTCAATTTCGGAAGAACAACATGTTGTAGTTATAAGTAAAGACACAGATTTGCTTGTTTCACTGTGCTATCATGCCATGATGCACAACAAAAACGTTTATTTGAAGTCAGAACCGAAGCAAAGTATTCAAAAGATCCGAATATAGGATATCAAAAAGACAAAGAAACATTTGGGTGAAGCTATCTGTCGGCTGTTGCCGTTTATACATGCATTTAGTGGGTGCGACACGACATCACGAGTGTTTGGGTTAGGAAAAGGAACACTATTGAAAAAAGTTAAATCATCTGCATACTTACAAGATCAATCACAGCTTTTCCTTCAGAAATCAAGTAAAGATCAGGTTGTCAAAGCTGGAGAAGAGGTTTTAGGTGATTTGTACGGCGGTGTTCAGTCAGTAGAAGGCTTAGATTTACTTCGAAACAGGAAATTTGCGTCAAAGGTCGTTGTAGGGAACATTATTGTTCAAGTACACACTCTGTCGCCAAAATCGGATGGAACTAAACTACATAGCATGAGAACCTTCTATCAAACACAAATTTGGATTGGAGAAGGACATGATTTAGATCCTAACCAATGAGGTTGGTATACATCAGAGAATAAACTTATGCCTGTTAGATTTTTATTACCACCAGCACCCCAAAAACTGCTAAAAGTAATACGATGTAACTGCAAACAGAACTGTGATTCAAGAAGATGTTCGTGTCGAAAACATGGAATTGACTGTTCTGCTAGTTGCAGCGAGTGTCGTGGCATTAACTGTTCAAATTCCAGCATAGTAACACAAAGTGATTTGGACGAAGTTTAGAATTTCTTTTGTTGTGTATCGGGGGGAATGGCTATGCCTATGATTTTAAACAACAAAAAAAGTTTTATATAAACAGGTTTAAGAACTAGACATGTCACTTTTAATATGAACTATAGTATGGACATTGTCTCATGAATGTGTAGCTGATATTGTTTTTTCCTCTCCAACTTCTGTTCAATATATCTTTAAAGTTAGAATAACTGGCCGTTAACAAAATATATAATTGCATATGTTTATTTTTTTTTTGCAACTAGAATTAAAAATACTAATTTAACATTTTTTCATGATTTTTATTAATGAACATCTTATTTTTGACACATGTTATATTTTTTGTCATGGATTTACTTTTTAAAATTTTGATATAGGCTGGCAATTCAATTAACAGGTAACAAGTTATAGTATTATTTTTTTTCACTAGTACTTAATTTAAGCATTCCAGTGATTTATAGTTTTCAATGAAGAAAAAAGTATTTTTTTTATGAAAAATTTGTAATGTCCAATGAAATTTGCATTTTGAACTCAAGTTACGGACCACAAATTTATAGTTTATAATATAATGCCTTTTATATTTATAACACAATTAAAAAGGAACAATACAAATCAAAAACACAAACAGTTTCATTGATGTACTGCCAAAATAATTATTTAAAGCATATTTCCAGTTTCCTGGATTTTTCCATAAAAACTCCCATTTTTACCCCAAAATAACGTTTTTGACATATATATGTCCTTTCTTGCTAAAGCTAATTTCTTTTTATATCATTGTCAATTGCATCACACACTGTTTGAATGATTTTACTACAAAATAAACTTGTTCTGGTCTATTTCCAGTTTTCAGCTATTTTTTTATAAAAACCTGTAGTTTATCCCAAAAATATCGTTTTTCAGCACTTCAGATTTTCCAAGACTTTTGATATGTGATAGAGGCCATATTAACCTTTAAAATGAGACCAAATTTCTTTCTGATGCAATTTGTTTAAGGTTGAGCTATTTTTGGGGAAGAATGACTGGACTAAACATGGTTGTACACACCTACTGTCCGTTGTCAAAATGGTTGGACACATCAACTTTCCCTTGTTGTCAACATGGTTGGACACATCTTCTGTCCGTTGACAACATGGTTGGACACGTCTACTGTCCGTTGTCAACATGGTTGGACACATCTACTGTCCATAGTCAACATGGTTGGACACATTTACTGTCCGTTGACAACATGGTTGTACACACCTACTGTATGTTGACAACATGGTTGTACACACATACTGTCTATTGTCAATATGGTTGGACACATCTACTCTCTGCTGACAACATGGTTGAACACATCTACTGTCAGTTGCCAACATGATTTGACACACCTACTGTCCGTTGTCAACATGGTTGGACACATCTACTGTCCGTTTTATACATGGTTGGACACATATACTGTCCGTTGTCAAGATGGTTTGACACATTTACTGTCCGTTGTCTACATGGTTGGACACATCTACTGTTCGTTGACAAGATGGTCTGACACATCTACTGTCCGTTGTCAACATAGTTGGACACATTCACTGTCCGTTGACATCATGTTTGGAATAACTACTGTTCGTTGGAATTTGGATGCATCATAATACGTTTGATTTGAACTTGTATATTTGTATATTTGTACTGGAATCAGTGTTGTTCATACCGAAATATAATTTTTAAACATAATATTTAAGATGACTTTATTTTAAATGTTACAACATTACCAAATGAGACGGATCAGCTGAGTTGCTGGTACATTTTGTTTCCAATTACATGTATCATTAATATACTTGGCTATACATATTTAACAATGCACAGGTAGTATTCAACAAGCTGAAAGGTTAAGTTAGTATTTTAATCATTTATTGGAAAACAATTGAATTCATGTTAGAAGCAGCTTTAAAATATCAATTAAACATAACATTGTACTTATAAAAAAATACTTAATTTTCGTTGAAACTTCATAAAAGAATATATAGTAGCATTAACTATATATAAGCTACTTTAACAGTTTTTCTACCGGAAAAGAACATATTATCCAGATATTAGATAAAACCTATAAACCGAGCGTTACAGATTTAGTTATGCAGAATTTGAGTTCACGATATCATTGAAATACAATGAACTTTTCAACATAAGCTACTTATGCCAAATGTTCATTCATTTTATATTTTAAAGTTATATATGGTTAACATTTGAATACAAGGTAAGACGTGAAATGACAATGTAAAATAATTCAAACATGAAAACTGACTGCCTAAATCATGTAAATTATGTACAAAAAAATGAATGGAAAACAAAGATGTAACACATAAACAAACGACAACAACTTAAATTACACGCTCCTGACTTGGGACAGACACATACATACGGAACGAGGCGGGGTTAAATATGTTAGCGGGATCCCAACCCTCCCCTAACCTGGGACAGTGGTGTAACAGTACAACATAAGAAAGAACTACAAGAATCAGTTGAAAAAGGCTTAACTCATCAGATGGATATTAAATAAATACTACAAATATAAGTGGACGTGGCCGGGAACTTGTACATCCTAACAACAAAAAGACACTAAGTACAGATCTGAGAATACTCACAGTTACTAACAGCTAGTTCAAAGCCACTAACAATTAATATAAATATCTTGCATCTAAGACATTGGAGTTTAGTATGACGTCCATTTTTACTGAACTAGTACACATCTTTTTAGGGGACAGCTGAAGCATGCTTCCGGGTACAAGATATTCAAGATATGTTGTAGACCAATTTATTGTCTGCTTTTTAGTTGGTTTGTTGTCTCCTTTGACATATTTCCAATTTCCATTCTCAATTTTACAATTTTTACCAAGCTGCTTGAGAGATATCGACCCAGTGCTATTTATAACATGAACAATACCCAATTGTCTGCACCAAATGCACATTTCAACAATCAATGTCTCTTCAGTGTTGCTCGAGTCCAAAATATCGAAGGCTATATGAACACTCAAAGCTTAACTATCTGCATTTATCGAACTATTTGATATGTCATAAATACCAATACAATGTGTTTTATATCAGTTAAGGAGCACGTTGTATAGTGATACCAATAGGAACTTTTTTCAGTATGAAAACATACAACCAGCGGTATCTTCGTAACTTACGTCTAACCAAGCTAGGTTAAAGGAATTTTGTTACTTTTATGATTCGAGCGTCCTTGTTGAGTCTTCCGTATACAATTTTAAGCTTGGAATCTATAATTCTTGTCTGTTGCGTCTAAATACTTCAGGTAACCGTATATATTTTAACATTTGTCTTGTATGATAACTTCTATCAACGGAGACGCGTATAATGCAAAGGGAATTGTCTGTGTATTGAAGTATTCATAAATATTGCCAGGGCGAAAATTCTGGACTTACAACTTATTTTCAACCATACCGATCTATTCATTATACATGTAAAAAAAGGTTGTTGTTAACGACCTTAACCCATGAGGATCTGTTACTATGATATGTACGCAACTCTTACATAATTACATGTACTTGTGAGAGTTTCCATCTTTTCAAAAGTTTCCTGAAAGATATGAACTTTCAGAATTAAATATGCCCTGTGTTGTTTTGCAGGAATACCTTCATGTGTGTATCCGTGTGCTTGGAGAGGTGATGCTATCCCTATATTGATAGAAAGAGATGGTATATGGATCAACAATAGACCAAACGGTGGTACTTTTACAAATACATCGTTACCAAATGGCCAACAAACAGCACCATCTGCATGCATCATCCGTCATGGGCCCTTCTTCCTTGGAAAGTAGGTCTTTAGTAATTTTGTAAAGTGAATAGGCACTCAATTTAATTTCCTCACATTTTAATTTGTCAATTTTATACTAGATTTCTGTAATTCATTGTTGAATGAAATCTAAACAGCTGTTATACGGATATCAAAAACATGCTGCCTTAATCATGTATCAATAAAGGAGCTGCTGTTTTATTTTATGTTAATAGAGATCAGACATGTACTGTAAATTCAGAAATTATTTTGTGAGTTACTTGATTGATTGAGTGTTTGTTGATTAACGTCCAGTCGAAAATATTTCATGCATGTTTAGGACGATAACAAGTTAACATTATCTGTTCATAAAACTCTGTTCATTACAGGTTAATAAGTTAAATAAAATTTTGGAGGATTGCAACACAATTTCATATAACAGTCCTTAGTATGAAATTGTTCAAATTATTATGGCATATTGTTATTCTAAACTATTTCCCAAAATTGATCGCCCTGAAGATCATAATTTTTTTTTTATTAAAATAAAGTATGTCAATAAAGGTTTTGATTTTGTAAATATTGCCGGTATATTTAACGACCATTCTATTAAAGAACAAATTCCTGGATATTTTGACAATACTAAGCTACCTCTTATTTGTTATATTTACAAGAAATCTACCCGGAAATTTGTGCTTAATTATAGTAAACTGTGTAAAGATGTTAATATCAGAGAAAATACACCTACTTCATGTAATTGTAGTACCTCCGAATATATTTATGGACCCATTTCCCATGTTATAACAGGAGATATTAACATCGTTCAAGACCGAGAGAGTTAAAATCGTTCCTCAGTAAAGGTCCTAAATATCGTCCCCCGATAATTATTAATTGGAATGAGTGTCGTAATATCATCCACGACTCACACCATACTTACTGTATAAAATGGATAAAACGGGAAAAGGCTGACAAAAAAATCTTTGGACTCTTTTTTAATTCAGTAATGAAGATAGTTGATATACGTATTCAACATTTTAAAGAACATTTTACTATTAACAATAACCACAAAAACCTATTTCTCGTATCAAACATAAACTAAAAGAACTAGCCAAGAAATTTGTTTTTGTCCCGGTCGACATCGTTTCCAATAGGCCAACAAACAGTACCATCTAAATGCATCATGCGTCATGGGCCCTTCTTCATTGTGTTAGTTATAAAAATATATACAGAAAGAAATTAATTATACTGAATTTAGTAACTTGTCTTAAATTCAAAAAATTCCTCCACTGTCACTGTGGACTAAAAATTTGAACACTTTGTCTGCTTCCGACCGGCAAATTTGTTAAAGGTTTTGTATCTTAGAGACACTGATAATAGTTGACAATTCATGTTAACGTAATTTTTTACTTGAAGCTACATATGTAAATTGATAACAGTTGTACTGACAACTAATATTACGGTCAAGCAACATAAGTTACAAAATGGAGGGTAACTTATTCGATTTTGTATACGTCAGTTCTGAAAATATATTCAGATTAACGTTAATTATACTGAATTTAATAACTTATCTTCAATTGACACAATTTCCTCAAAGGTGACTTGGGAATAAGAATATGAACAATTTTTCAGAGAATTTGGAGTATTTACCTGCTTTAAAGTCATACAAATATCTGAAACAGAATGGTACTACTATGCTGGGGAAGGTATTGCTATGTTATTTTATAATATAGTGTTATTAACTGGCTGTGTCTGTATTGGCTGTAGGGTTGAAGGGTAATACAGCTGACCGATAATCTATACCAGTGCCAATAAAGAAACAGCCAGTTCATAACACTTTTATTAAATGATTATAAGAAAACTAAAAACCGGAAGTCCCGTATTAGCCCATTGGCCAATACGGCTTTTTTCCCGCTTTTTTATGTATTGGCCTTGTTTTTTCCGTTTCAAATCTTTAAGACGTTACAAAACATTGCACATCATTTTACCTGTTTCTTTTATGATTTTAATTCAAAAAATATTATACAAATGTTTTTATGCATAACGATACTTCCAAAGTTAGGTAATGGCGTAAGAAAATTGAGGGAGACGGATTTATATTAGTTTTTTTTGTTTCCGAATCTTTGTATTTATATTGTATAATTATATTTCGTTCATTTTTTGAAAACACATATTCATACATATATGTTCTATATTTCAAATATTTGGGTTGACGTTCATCTCAAAGGTTGACTAAAGACTTTTTTAATTTATAAAGACTTTTTAACATTTTTTTTTACTTTTTAAATCGTTGTAGAATGGCTTTGGGAAAAAAATATTGTACATTTCTTCATTTCTGTGAAAATAATTTAAGTGCTTGGATAATCAAGAAATGTCAAAGTTTTTATTTCACTGCTATTTACAAAAATGTCCAATTTCACATACGACATTTTAGAAGCCTACTAGTAGTAAAGGTCTATATTTCTCTGGCAATAAGTCTTATTTTTCTACTTGTGGAAAACCGTATACGCAATGTCAGAAATGACTAAAAATTATGACCTACAGGTCTTTCAACAAAAGGCAAAATCTATAGCTCAAACCCATCAAAAGAATTGAAACAACTGTCAAATTCTTCATATTTGACGGAAAAGTGAAAATTAAACGATATTGTACGTAGTTTTAGCAAAACTGTAATAGACATTCTAGGGTAAAATGTCAAAAATTAAAGTTCACTCTGTATAACAATAATAACAACAATGATTACTCAAATTTTTCATCCGTTCTTGTAATAATATTCCAATATTACAGTCAGCGTAGAACTTAAGGACTTCTGTACTATGTGTGATGGCACCAGAATGGTTGGTCCGATATATATGACAGGTAACATACACAATTATGTATCTGGTATCTTAATATTAGGCTGTGTTCACATTGACATAAACTCGGTGTTTTATTAGTGTAACTCACACATAAACTAAACATAATTACGTTCCCATTGATAAAACTCAATGTTTACATGTAGTTTAAATCATGTTTTGTCTACATACCGTAGGTCGATGTAGGCATTGTGTTAGGCCGTGTTCACACCAAACTCCATGTACAGTAAACTTGTTTACAATTAGTTTAATGTACTGGACATTGGTTTCACATTAAATTTGTTCACATCTATACACCTTTTTTAATTACCTGTACATAAGATTCGTTCACACTTGTAAACTCTATGTCATTTAAATGTTCATTACGTAGAATTAACTTTTCTAGCAGTAAGGGAACGACCATATGACTCTGAATAGAGGGGATGGAAATATTGCAAACCCCAATTGGATAAAGAAAACAATTCTGGTTTTATAGATGAGAAAAAATATTCTGAATCAAGAGTTTCCCCATACATTATAGTGTTAAATGTTGAAGAAAAAAAATTTGATTACCAATATAAAAAAAAACCAAAAAAAAACAACCGTAAAACGTTTGCGCGGAAATAATTCTGACTCAGATAAATAAAAAAAAAATACCCCCCCTTTTTTTGAAGTTAAGTGGTTGCTTCTTAATGAAAGCCATTTTGATGATTTGCAGTAGTTTAAATATACTAAAGATGTCTCGATTAAGCATTGGAAAACGTAGGCTGCAACAGCGTGCTTACAGAAGAAGAAGGATTGATATATTAGGGATCACTAGATTTCTATCTTTTCTGTTTGTTCAAAAGGTACTCTTCTCCAAGAAGTATTTGGCAAAAAAGGGGGGGGGGTAATGTTTTTTTTTTTTTTTTTTTTTTTTTTACTTTTTAAGTGTAATTTTACGGATCCGAGATATTGCACAAACAATACATTTACCTCACACTTTTTAAGTAATGCATTTATGAGTGAATCGTTGTTTGAATAAAGACCAGTGGCAAATATTTCTGTGTAAGTCAAGTTTATTCGGAAATACCTTAATTTTCAAATGAATTATGTGTTCGGCAATGATGCTGCTTTGAGTCTTGATAAGGGCTTAATAAAGCTACGTTAAGTTTTATTTCTAAACAAAACAAATAAATATATCAAGTTTAGACAAATATTTCTGTAAAGAACTTTTATTATAATAATTGCTATAAATATCAATTTTATTCAAAAATCGTTTCTTCTTTAAATATGCACGGTGAAACTAATGTTTTAAATGCCTAGTTTTATGTACACTGAATCTACACAAGGCCTACATCGAGTATCGACTGCATGTAGACAAAACATGATTTACACTACATGTAAACATTGAGTTTTATCAATGGGAACGTAATTTTGTTTAGTTTATGTGTAAGTTACACCTACACAACACCGAGTTTAGGTCAATGGGAACACGGCCTAAGTTAAGTGTACACAAAACTAGGCATTCAGAACTTTAATTTTCCCATGCATATTTACTAAGAAACAATTTGTATATAAAATTGATACTTAAAACATTTATCAATAAAGTTCTTTACAGAAATATTTGTCTAAACTTGATATATTTATTTGTTACAAAAACACTTTACGTAGCCTTATTAACCCATTATCAATACTCATCCATCATCATCATGATCATTGCCGAATGCATAATTCATTTGAAAAGGTCTTCCCGAATCGATTGGACGTACACACTGACAGAAATATTTGCCACTGGTATTTATACTTAAACAACGATTTACTCATAAATGCATTAATGAAAAAAGGGTGAGGTTAAACGTTTGTTTATGTAGTAGCTCAGATCCGTTAAAATACAATTAGAAATATAAAAAAAACCTTTACCCCCTCCCTTTGCCAAATACTCCTTGGGAAAAAAATACCATTTGGAACAAATAAACAGAAAAGATAGAAATGTAGTGATCCTTCACGTCGGAATTCTTTTTCTTCGTCTGTAAGCACGCTGATGGCGATCTTACGTTTTTAATGCGTAATCGAGACATCTTTAAACTATTGCAAATCATCCAAAATGACTTTCTTAAAGGAGCAACCCCTGTACTTGAAAAAAGGGGGGTGGTGGTTCTGAGTCAGAATTTTTTTTTCGTGCGAAAGTTTATATTAATTAGTTTTTGTTCGATGGTAACAATTCAATATTTAACACTATAATGTATGAGGAAACTTTGGATTCAGGATATTTGTTCATTTTAATCATCTGAATGACCCGATTTTTCTTTTAATCAAATTATGGAAAAATCCATCCCCCTTTTTTTCAAGTCAAACGGTCGTTCCCTAACTGCTAGAAAAGTTGTTGGAAAATTTGAATTCCGTGCTACATAATGAACATTTAAGTGACATTTAGTTTACAAGTGTGAACAAATCTTATGTACAGGTAGCTAAACAAGGTGTATAGATGTGAACAAATTTAATGTGAAACTAGTGTACATTACATTAAACCAAATGTAAACATGTTTACTGTACACGGCGTCTGTTGTGAACACGGCCTTACACCTCTCATCTTATGTGCATAATTTTTTTAAGATGATCTCCTTTTTATTATACAAAGATCCGTTGTAAACAATAGACGTATAAAATTCTGATACAAATTAAAAGATCATTGTTATTGTCTTAACTAGATTATATAAAACTTTACAAAAAAAGCTAAATGCGTTGATTTTTTGTGTTTAAGTTACGTGTTATATTTTTGTATCATTTGATTAACTTGATAATCATTTTATTTTTATTTTATTTTTTCAGCTGGTAGTAAGTATGCTAAAATATTCAAACTAAAAAGTAAAAGAAAGGGAAAGTCAGCGTTTCTTGTATTCAAAAAGTTAACTTACTATCTATCCTTGGCGCCATTGGTGTGTACGCCAGTAAATAAAAGAGGGACGAAAGATACCAAAGGGACAGTCAAACTCATAAATAAGTAAATAACTGAGGACTTTTAAAAAACTGACTAGAAATAACACCATTCGATTATACTGTCTTATTAAACTATGATATAAGTTTACGAGACTGCATCCCTCAACAGAGTACGATGACGTAATTTGTTCAGGTATTAAACGATCTTATGTTTAAATGCACGTTGTTTAACCAAACATAAAGTTTTTATGTGCTAAAATGCTCCATCTAGTTTGAACATATGTGTAAATAACTGAGCATAGCAAGTTATTTATACTTAAACATTAGCCGTTAATTTCTAAAATCAATAAAACAAACACAAGTTTGGATACTGAATGGCGCAGTGACCACCTCAATTTTTTTATTTCTTATACAAAATGTATCTGATCTTCATGTTTAGTCCATCAAACTAAAATATTCCCATAAAAAAAACAAGATGTCAGAATCTTGGACAATATGTTCTGCAACAAAATAATCTACAAAATAAATGCAACACATTGACATACTGTTCTATACAAAACTTGAATACAAATATTTTGTATAAAAAAAAAAAACTGAAAATAAACTTCTACCTATATATATATGACATGCGCGTATGTGGTCACTACCCAGTCCTCGATAACGAAAAACCCGTGCAATTTACTTTTATACTGCCCGCCAAACAGGTTAACGGCAATAGTATACAACTTATACAAAATCTACTTTATAAAATTAATTCGCAATCTTTCAAATACCTTTTTGAATTGTTTTAAACTGTCATTAAGGGGCTCTATGTAGCTTTCTGTTTGATGTGAACCAAGCCACGGAGTTGGAGGCCGTATTTCAACCTATAATTGTTAAATTGTTTTTGCATTGTGACTTTAAAGATGTTTCTTTGGATTAATCGGCCCTACAAACAGAGATAAAGGTAGTTCGTGTAGAACCATTGTCAGTCCCACGGATTCAGGTTAAGGTATATTTGTGTTGACGCATTCTCAGTCTTACGTAGCCAGGTTAAGGTGTATTTGTGTTGAAGCATTCTCAGTCCTACGGATCCAGGTAAAGGTATATTTGTGTTGACGCATTCTCAGTCCCACAGATCCAGGTTAAAGTACATTTGTGTTGACGCATTCTCAGTCCCACGGATCCAGGTTAAGGTATATTTGTGTTGAAGCATTCTCAGTCGCACGGATTAAGGTTAAGATATATTTGTGTTGAAGCATTCTCAGTCCCACGGATCCAGGTTAAGGTATATTTTGTGTTGACGCATTCTCAGTCCCACGGATTCAGGTTAAAATACATTTGTGTTGACGCATTGTCAGTCCCACGGATCCAGGTTAAGGTATATTTGTGTTGAAGCATTTTCAGTGCCACAGATCCAGGTTAAGGTATATTTGTGTTGAAGCATTCTAAGTCGCACGGATCAAGGTTAAGATATATTTGTGTTGAAGCATTCTCAGTCCCACGGATCCAGGTTAAGGTATATTTTGTGTTGACGCATTCTCAGTCCCACGGATTCAGGTTAAAATACATTTGTGTTGACGCATTTTCAGTCCCACGGATCCAGGTTAAGGTATATTTGTGTTGAAGCATTCTCAGTGTCACAGATCCAGGTTAAGGTATATTTGTATTGACGCATTCTCAGTCCAACGGATCCAGGTTAAGGCATATTTGTGTTGACGCCTTCTCAGTCCCACGGATCCAGGTTCAGGTATATTTGTGTTGACGTATTCTCAGTCTCACGGATATAGGTAAAGGTATATTTGTGTTGACGCCTTCTCAGTCCTACGGATCCAGGTTAAGGTATATTTGTGTTGACGCATTCTCAGTTCCACAGATCCAGGTTAAAGTACATTTGTGTTGACGCATTCTCAGTCCCACGGATCAAGGTTAAGGTATATTTGTCTTGAAGCATTCTCAGTCGCACGGATCCAGGTTCAGGTATATTTGTATTGACGCATTCTCAGTCCCACGGATTCAAGTTAAAATACATTTGTGTTGACGCTTTCTCAGTCCCACGGATCCAGGTTAAGGTATATTTGTGTTGACGCATTCTCAGTCCAACAGATCCAGGTTAAGGTATATTTGTGTTGACGCATTCTCAGTCCCACGGATTCAGGTTAAAGTATATTTGTGTTGACGCATTTTCAGTCCCGCGGATCTAGTTAAAGGTACATGTATATTTGTGTTGACGCCTTCTCAGTCCCATGGATCAAGGTTAAGGTATATTTGTGTTGACGCATTCTTAGTCCCACGGATCCAGGTTAAGGTATATTTGTGTTGACGCATTCTCAGTCCCACGGATCCAGGTTGAGGTATATTTGTGTTGACGCATTCTCAGTCCCACGGATCCAGGTTAAGGTATATTTGTGTTGACGCATTCTCAGTCCCATGGATTCAGGTTAAAGTATGTTTGTGTTGACGCATTCTCATTCCCACGGATCCAGGTTCAGGTATATTTGTGTTGATGCCGTCTCAGTCCCACGGATCCAGGTTAAAGTATATTTGTGCTGACGCATTCTCAGTCCTACGGATCTAGGTTAAGGTATATTTGTGTTGACGTATTGTCAGTCCCACGGATCCAGGTTAAGGTATATTTGTGTTGACGCATTCTCAGTCCCACGGATCCAGGCTAAGGTATATTTGTGTTGACGCATTCTCAGTCCCATGGACGCAGGTTAAAGTATATTTCTTTTGACGCATTCTCAGTCCCACGGATCCAGGTTAAGGTATATTTGTGTTGACGCATTCTCAATCCCACGAATCCAGGTTAAGGTATATTTGTGTTGACGCATTCTCAGTCCTACGATCCAGGTTAAGGTATATTTGTGTTGACGCATTCTTAGTCCCAAGGATCCAGGTTAAAGTATATTTGTGTTGACGCATTCTTGGTCCCACGGATCCAGGTTAAAGTACATTTGTGTTGACGCATTCTCAGTCCCATGGATCAAGGTTAAGGTATATTTGTGTTGACGCATTCTCAGTCCCACGGATCCAGGTTAAGGTATATTAGTGTTGACGCCTTCTCAGTCCCAAGGATCCAGGTTCAGGTATATTTGTGTTGAAGCATTCTCAGTCCCATGGATCCAGGTTAAAGTATATTTGTGTTGACGCATTCTCAGTCCCACGGATCTAGGTTCCGGTATATTTGTGTTGAAGCATTCTTAGTCCCACGGATCCAGGTGCAGGTATATTTGTGTTGAAGCATTTTCAGTCCCAAGGATCCAGGTTAAGGTATATTTGTGTTGACGCATTCTCAGTCCAACGGATCCAGGTTAAGGTATATTTGTGTTGACGCCGTCTCAGTCCCACGGGTCTAGGTTCAGGTATATTTGTGTTGAAGCATTCTCAGTCCCACGGATCAGTTATATTTGTTCACCACATTTTATAATTATTTAGTTTATGTACAGCTTATTCGCAAACAACACTTACTTTAAATAAAGCTAATACTAACAATGACCACTGCCCTTTTCTCGATCTTGATATCTATATCACTAATGGAAAGCTGAATACTAAAATTTATGATAAAAGGGATGATTTTTCATTTCCTATCGTTAATTATCCGTTTTTAGATGGTGACGTTCCCTTGTCACCATCTTACGGTGTTTATATATCTCAACTTGTACGATTCGCTCGTGTATGTAACAATGTTTTAGATTTTAACGAGAGAAATTTATGTATTACTGAAAAATTATTACACCAGGGTTTTCGATATCACAAACTAGTCAAAACATTTACTAAATTTTATCATCGGTATAAAGACATCATTCGTAAATATAGCTCAACATGCAGACTTCTAATACGTTCAGGTATTTCACATCCAATTTTTTATGGAAATATTCTTTATAAAGCACAAAGGTGTCAGTATACACCTCAGAAACTTACAAAACCTTTGAATAGACTTATTAAGAAGGGATATAATTACGATACTGTTGTCAAGTCATTAAAGATTGCATATTTTGGCGTTAATATTGAGTCACTGATAAGGTCTTTGCATCGGAACTAAACACATTTATTCTAAAAACAGTTGTTGGCATGACACGGGTTATGTTCTTCTCATATACAGTACACTCCGTGACATGGTCTGAAAAATGTCGCAGGTTTTAAAAAGGCTCAGCATCAGCGACTTAAATGTCGATGATTGATTACCTGTTGTCAATCAAATCATCAGCTGATAATAGGTGCAATAAAATCAGCCAAGCGTGCATGGTCGGCCGCACATGCTACTTAATATTATGTAATTAGTTATGATAATGTAACAGGTAAAATCGATAATTACATAATAGACATTTAAAAGGCATGAACGGTTTTCAGATTGTTTCAGTTCTAATTATTTAATTTACCAATAAAAGAAATATGGGTTTTTTTTCAGGTCTGTCTGAGGAAGAAACATTCTACACATTATTGTTCTCTTATTTATCTTCTCAGGTTTTTTTTTACGATTCGAATATAAATTAAAATATATTTTCCTTTCCGTTCTTTTCTCATTACTTCTACATTTTGTCGCGAGTTATATGTTCTAGTAATTTCGTAGATTAGTTTTCTTTTAAAAAGACATGAGTTTCCTATCTTTATTCATATTTGACAACGTCATGTGAGGGAGGGTAACAAATGCCGGGCTTAAAAAAACAAAACCCGAAATCCTGGACTTAAAATCACGAAATCCCAAGTTCCCCTAATTCGAAAAAGAATTTCCGGAACCCGAAAGTGTTACTCTTGAAATCCCAAGCTTAAAAACACCCGATCCTGGAGTCCCGATAAAGGTCCTATCCCCCCTCTTATATATTCCCAAAACGTGAAATATTACTGTAACAAGAAATACCCGAATGAAACAGCTGCTGAAACGTCTATTATTGCAAACTAGTTTTTCGTTTGTAAGATACGATGGTTATTTTTATTGTAATAAAATGTTTGGATTGGAAGAGAATTTGATCGAACATTTAAATGCATTGCTGGTGAAGGCGGGGTCAAGGTTGACACGATAATATCACGTGTGTACATGTGTTTAAAACTTTAGGGGTTTCCTGTTCAATTTCATGGATAAAATCATCAATCAGAACTACTCGGCCGGCTTTCTGTTTGCACGAAGAAATAATTCTTCAATAATTATTGTACTGTATAGCGAGAGTAGTTACGATTGATAAAATTATAAAAGATATTATTAGCCTAGCATGTAACTATGTCCAGTGTGTATTCTTTGTAAAAAAAAAACACAACGTCATATTCAACTGGCTTAAAATTCTATGATAAAAAAATAAAAATAAATCGAGATTTTTTTCTCAATAAAATAGTTTGCAGCAAAAAAAACTATTTACGAGATTTTTTCTAGGTAAAATAGAAGGCAGCAAATTTTCTCAATTATGATATAAAACTTACTGAATAGCGTAAATATGTGTTTACAAAAAAAATCGATATTTTCTTTTGTTCTTGAAGAACAAGAATATGTAGGATAAAAAAATCTATACGTTTTAGAAATCAGTCACAAACAGTAGAGGGTCACTACTTGATAAGGCAATGGGTATAATTAGTAAAACTCTTTGAAGCCCCCCTTTGAGTGTACAACAAATTAAAGATATCTTTTTGAATGATTTGTGTAGCCTTGAAAAAGTTTCTGCTGCATCTCTCGTAGTTCTTGACTTGGTTTTCTTAGTGTGGTAGGAGGTGTTCGATCTTCTTGGTGAAACTGGGGTCATCTAACTTGGTTTTGAAGTAACTTATCGATTTACCATAAGACCTTTCAGGAAATATTTTGCGAGGTACATCGGCTGTTGCACGTCCTTCTAATGCTATTACTACTGGGACAACTTTATATAAATGGTCAATAAAGCGGTTGCAGTACTCAATAGTAAGATCTCTGGTCCAAAACTCTTGTAGAGCTGTCTGAAGGTCATCTTTAGTTTTAAGGGTTTTTTTTTAGCAAGTCTGCGTTTCAGCATATTCCATACCATTTCAATTGGGTTGATATCGGGAGATTCGGAGGGCCAGCAGTCCCACCACTGAATGCCATTGTCGATCATGAAACTTTTGGCAAGCTTGGAGCGATGTTTTGGGTCGTTGTCTTGTTGAAAACGGTGACCATCTGGATAAACAGATTTGATAAAAGGCAGAAGAGTCTTTTCTAAAATGTTTTCAACAAAAAAATCGGACTTAAGAATCCCGTCGAAAATCAGAAGACGTGTGGTTCCCCTACGACTAATACCTCCCCATACATGCACTTTTAATGGATGCTTCGGTTGTGGAATTGGTGTAGCAGATTCATTTCTTAAACGATAAACAACAACTTTGTTATCATGAAGTTGCACTGTGCATTCGTCGGTGAATACAATGTCATTAAAATTGTCATTATCTAACACAAGCTGTTTACAGAAATCTACGCGTTTGACTTTGTTGACTTCGCGGATCATTTGACAATAACGAGGTGCACTTGCAGTGTAGCCAGCTTCCTTGATTACTCTATGTACTGTGGTCTTTGATAAGGAAGTCCCGGTTTCTTGGAGTTGGCGCTGAATGTCTGTTGCAGTCATGGTACAATTTTCAGAAAGAGCGGTTTTGACTGTTAAATTATCGGAATCAGAAACTTTTCTAAATTTGATAAAGCTGTCGGTTGACATTGATTCAGCAAAAAGATCTCCTGATTTGTACTTTAGTATAACCTTTTTAACAGTACACCAGTCAACGTTTATACCATGTTGATCTCCTAAATACCGGACTATTGCGCTGACTTTCCAATTCTGACGGAATAGAGATACTATTTCTAGTCTATGGCAGTGACTAAGTTTAGATTTCGGCATTATCGTAAACGATGTTTTCTCTCAATGTGCATTTACAATACTGAATAAATAATCTTTATTTACAAATCTTTATATATACATGTAGGATATATTTTAATCATATAACTTTAATATTTACAACCATATGGAGGTAGGCATGTATTTCCTTTCAATAAACATGCCGGTGTCACTTTTAATAAACATACTTGACAATTATCATGCATGTCTCCGCAATGTCTATCACAAATGCATGTATGAAAGTAATGGGAAATAATATTTTTTAATATTAAAGTATGTTTCTTTAAAGAAAAATGTATATTAAACTCATTTCCAAAACAACTTTCCAGTGAATTTATTTCTGCTCTGAAAAATTAATTGATAAAAGATGAGTTTTGTTCTTTTTCTCAAATCAGTTAAAAATCAAAGAAATAAAGGCTAATTGTGTTGACAAGCATTTTTAAATAATCTTGTTTTTTGTTTTATTTATTCAATTAATTAACTTGATTAAGAACAAAAAAATGCAGATCTAGGAGGATCAAGGGATTTATTGGCAATTGATTAATAATAATAAAAATTATATTTAATCAATAAAAACATCAAAGTATACTTATCAGAATCAATCAATGAGATCAAAAGTTTAAATTAGGACATTGTTAAATGTTTTCATACTAAACAAAACATGACAAGCTGATCTTTAATTAAAGATGTATATAAAGGCTCACATTTTCACTTGAATGATATCACTAAGTAACTTGTCATGACTGCTAGAACAATAACCAAAGAGTATGGCCATTTCCTTGTAAAATGGGGTGGCCAAGGTAAAAAGATAGAATATCATGTTGTACCCAGATCTAAAGTATTAGCAAAGGGCCGTATACGAGTTGGAGATGTACACAACACCATATGGGGAGACACATCTACAGAAGCAGACTACGCCGAGATATTGAATACTGGAGAATGGCTGGAGATGAGAAAAGATCTGAAAAACTACACTGAAAAACCTTCAGACACACCTCCTGTATTGACTTCACCTGAGAGCCCTACATCAAGCTATCATTCTCCAGATGTTCCCCCACCACCTTCCAGAAAACGTAAAAGAAAAACGACAACCAAACCCAAGAAACCAACTAAACCAGACGCAAATGTCATTTGCTGGGTTGAAGGCATCACCCAATCTCCTCCTCCAGCAGCAGATCCATATGAATTCAAGTCAGCAACTCCATCTCCAGAGTTACCATTTGACCTGCAGCCTCCAACTCCACCTAGTACCCATTTATCGCCCCCATCAACAACAGAGCCAACTCAAACAACTGAGAAAAACCAGCTTCCTGGTAACCAGATGCTTGCCATGATAACCGAGCTTAAGACACAAGTACAAGTTCTGAATAACAGGTCGTTATCTCAAGAACTTGCAATGAGCCAGCTAATAAAACAGAATGAGCGTCTCATCACATTAGTTCAAGACTTGACAAATAGGCCAACAACATTCGCACCTCATAGACCATGGGCACCTACAGTATCAGATACACCAACTAGATTTCAACCCGCCACTGCAAGACAACTTCATTTCAACACACCTTCTGCTGCTGTACCAACAACGCCACTACCAAACATTGCTACTTCTACAAGGGTTCCAACTCCAAGAATTATACCATCATCATCTATGTTTGAAGTCATTGATGCGAAGTTCCAATCAATTCCAGCTCCACATAAGATTGCAGCAACTGATTTACTTAGAGAGTTTAATTCATCTTCTGGCCCTGGTAATTTTGCAAAACATATTGTTGAACTCTTATACCCTGAACTTTTTACATGTGAATGTTTGAGGAGATTTTATTCATATAATGGTGACGCAAAAAACAACAAAAACCCTCTTGATACAGTAAGACTACAATACTTACACCAGTATGTCAGCCATTTATTTCCTGAGGTTACTCAACAGCAAGCGTGGAAGCTGATGGTGGTGACAAAGATAAATGAAGCTTTAAGGAGACCCATTCCCGGAAAACAGAAGAAGAAAACTCTTTAGTGACAAACATTGGACTTGTTCAATTTAAATGTACACTGCATTATTTTATTATCTGTTTTATGCTATATTTGTCATATATTACATGTGTTCCTAATAAAATGTTATAAACTATCTTTATTTGTAAATTATTGAATAGACAATATAATAGAATTTTATTTACTGGTGAAACATCAAAAACAAGACTAAATAAAACCATGAATGCTACAAAAAACTAACAAAAAAAAGGAAGAGCTTTAACCTATAAAATCTGACAAGTCGGCCTTACAAGATTAAAAAAATAATATAACTTACAAATATTTGGTTTACTGGTGAAACATCAAAAACAAGACTAAATAATACCATGAATGCTACAAAAAACTGAAGAAAAACGAACAGCTTTTACCTATAAAATCTGACAAGCCGGCCTTACTAGATTAAAAGAAAATAAATATTTAACAAATATTTCATTTACTGGTGAAACATCAAAAAGAAGACTAAAAAATACCAAGAATGCTACAAATAACTAATCAAATTAATAGGAAGATGGTTATGAATATATATTACATTTAGAATTTAATTTTATTAATATTTGAACAAATATTAGATTTAAAATTAATTCTTTAAGATACAGCAGGTGAAGAATATAAAAAAAATATATTCTTTAATGTTTTATTCTGACAGACAAAATAACAGAAAAGCATAATACATGTAATAAAAGTTGTATTTTTTCTTAATAATGCAAAGACAAACACAGGTAAAATTTACCTGTACATCTAAATATTATGTAATCAAGACATGAAACCTTCTACCTGTTAAAAGATTTAAAACACCTGGTTGATCACCTTTAATTATCACAGCAGGTAGTCTGACCATCAGCCAGTGATTTATGACCCCTAATGAAAGCCCAGCATTTAATGCCAGGCATACAAGATGCTGATGATTTTTCAGACCATGTCACAGTGTGTACTGTATGTTATGATGGTATGATATAAACCCCTAACGGGAAAGGGTTGTGCCTGATGTTCATATGATGAAATCATAATCTTTCAGTCAGTTTAATTGAAGTCTGGAGCTGGCATGTCAGTTAACTGCTAGTAGTCTGTTGTTATTTATGTATTATTGTCATTTTGTTTATTTTCTTTGGTTACATCTTTTGACATCAGACTCGGACTTCTCTTGAACGGAATTTTAATGTGCGTATTGTTATGCGTTTACTTTTCTACATTGGTTAGAGGTATAGGGGGAGGGTTGAGATCTCACAAACATGTTTAACCCCGCCGCATTTTTGCGCCTGTCCCAAGTCAGGAGCCTCTGGCCTTTGTTAGTCTTGTATTATTTTAATTTTAGTTTCTTGTGTACAATTTGGAAATTAGTATGGCGTTCATTATCACTGGACTAGTATATATTTGTTAAGGGGCCAGCTGAAGGACGCCTCCGGGTGCGGGAATTTCGCGCTACATTGAAGACCTGTTGGTGACCCTCTGCTGTTGTTTTTTTATTTGGTCGGGTTGTTGTCTCTTTGACACATTCCCCATTTCCATTCTCAATTTTAACAATAAAAAATATAGGTCACCGATGAGTTAAAAAAGATATCTCAATTTTAATGCCAAAAAATGGCATTTTTGCACTAAAGGGAGATAATTTGGAGCTTTTTAAGTGATATCTACATTTTAAAAGTCCACTGGGACCAACACGAATAGATTTTTTGGAATGATTTTTGTACCACATGATAAAGTAACAACTACTTAAGGAAATAAATAAAATTTGTAATGAAAATTTAATGTTTAATTTTTTTCTGAAAATCTTATACCCGCGAGCCTCCTTAATTGCAAAACTAGCAATCTTTGTGTTATGTTGCATATTTGCATTTAATATGTCACCGTTCACCACATTTTTCACAGACGAAGAAGACATGTATTTACCCGTTGCACACCGTAATTTAGTCGTGTCTATTCCGGTATATATTTGTAAAAATGACTCCTGATAAATACAGAATAGCTAAAGTAATCATATCATATCATTTCAATGTGTTATGGATTATTTTATTATTATTATTATTATTATTATTATTAATATTATAATTTATTATTATTATTATTATCATTATATATTACTCGTATTTAACTAACCATTCCAGACATACCCTCGTCATCCGATAGAACCAGACCAATCGGCTGTACAAAGCCTTATAAATGTCCCAGAACAAGCATACAACAGGAATGCTGTTCTGACGATGAACCATTCGACAGTGGAATGAACTGCAAGAGGCAACATCATTACAGACGATACAGTAGGTCAGTTGGATCGTCAGTTGGGATATGATAAGATGAAAAGCGGTTATAATAAACACGAGTGAGGCTTTGACAGATCCATGAAATAAAAGCCAATTAAATCATAATTTTTGATGTTTTCTTTCCTTAACTATATTAAGAATGGATATATAGCATTTTACCACCAACAAGTTTTGGTGGGGTTCGTGCTGCTTAGTCTTTTATTTTTTATGATGTGTTATGTGTGCTTTTTTTGTCTGCTTGTGTGTAGGATGTTTTTACAGGAATTTAGCGACCTAAATGATCAGTTACCTGTTATTATTATTTTGATTAATCTCTCTTTTAACTATATATAATTTTTAGATTGTATTGCATTTGTTATTGTTTACACTGATGTTGTGTGTTTGCTATATGCTTTCCTTGGGCCCTTATTTTGGGTATATCTTATTCTTTTTATTCTATTTTATATTAAATTTGTCAAGTCTAGTTTTTTGTTTTAGTATTAATCATAATAGGGGTGTGATATTCTTCGATGAGATTGCACTTCAAAGAGACAGAAAACTAAACAAATATGAAGGTTGATATATTTCCAACAAAAGCATGATGTATAATATACAATCAGTCAAGCTGTACACTGTTTCGGATAAATTCAGACAATTCAGAGGAAACAAGAATGTGTCCATAGTGCACGAATGTCCAACTCGCATTATCATTTTTATGTTCTGGTACCATGAAATTTGAATTAGACTATTTTAGTATTAACAGTAAAAAGATCATTTCATAGGGAGCATGTGTACTAAGTATGAAGCTGATTAAACTTGACCTGCACCAAAAACTACCTTGACCAAAAACCTAACTTCAAACGGGCATTATCATTTTTCTATTCAGAGGACCGTTCAATTTGGGTAAAAACAGACGGACGAATGAACGAACCAAGACAAAGATTGACAAACAGAATAATTCGCCTCATTTTTCTCTTTAATGTATGTTTTATCACCTCATTATTCTCTAATCAATATTTGTTTGTCCATTTTTCTCTTTTAAATGTATTTATTGAAATTTTTTTTTATTTTTTGTAAACCCCAATCCATACCCTCATACAAATTTTACTTTGTCATCCAATGAAACAACCATGTTATCACATCGTTTTAGGCCGTGTTCACACCAAACGACATGTACAGGAAACTTGTTTACAAATAGTTTAATGTACTGGACATTGGTTTCACATTAAATTTGTTCACATTTATACACCTTGTTTAATTACCTGTACATTAGATTTGTTCACACTTGTAAACTCTATGTCATTTAAATGTTCATTACGTAGAACCGATTGCAAAGTTTTAGGACAACTTTTCTAGTAGTAAGGGAACGACCATTTGACTTCAAATCACGAGGGGATTGATGTTAATATTCCATACCCTAATTGGATATAAAAAAAAGGTCCTACAGATGATACAAAAATATTCTAAATCAAGAGTTTCCCCATATATTATAGTGTTAAATATTGTAAAAAAATTGATTACCATCATAAAAAAAAACACCAACCCGGCATAACACGTTTGCGCGGAAAAATTTCTGGCTCAGATAAATTAACAAAATACCCCCCCCCCCCCCCTTACCCCCCCCTTTTTCCCCCTTTGTTTTTAAGTTAAGTAGTTGCTTCTTTATGAAAGCCATTTTGATGATTTGCAGTAGTTTAGAAATAATAAAGATGTCTGGATTAAGCATTAGAAAACGAAGGCTGCAGCAGCGTGCCTACAGGCGAAGAATATATATGTTTATTCTCATAAAGCCAATGCATTACATCGGTACAGAGATTGAAGGAGAAGAAGGAATGATATATTAGGGATCACTATATCCTATCCTTTCTGTTTGTTTCAAATGGTATTTCTTCTCCAAGGAGTACTTGGCAAAGGGAGGGGATAATGTTTTTTTTTAGTTTTAAGGGTAATTTAACGGATCCGAGATACAAGTACTATACAAACAATACATTTACCTCACACTTTTTAAGTAATAAAATTGAGAATGGAAATGGGGAATGTGCCAAGGAGACAACAACCCGACCATAGAAAAAAACAACAGCAGAAGGTCACCAACAGGTCTTCAATGTAGCGAAAAATTTCCGCACCCGGAGGCGTCCTTCAGCTGGCCCCTGAACAAATATATACTAGTTCAGTGATAATGATCGCCATACTAATTTCCAAATTGTACACAAGAAACTAAAATTAAAATAATACAAGACTAACAAAGGCCAGAGGCTCCTGACTTGGGACAGGCGCAAAAATGCGGCGGGGTTAAACATGTTTGTGAGATCTCAACCCACCCCCTATACCTCTAGCCAATGTAGAAAGGTAAACGTATAACAATACGCATTTATGAGTGAATCGTTGTTTGAGTAAAGACTAGTGGCAACATGTCTGTGCAAGTCAAGTCGATTTGGAAAGACCTTAATTTTCAAATGAATTATGTGCTCGACAATGATGCTGCTTTGAGTCTTGATAAGGGCTTAATAAAGCAACGTTAAGTTTAAAAATAATATATATATATCAAGTTTAGACAATTATTTCTGTTAAGAACTTTATTAATAATTGTTATAAGTATGTGTACACTTAATCTACACAAGGCCTACGTCGAGTATCGACTGCATGTAGACAAAATCAAGTGTCATTTGTATTAGTTATTGCGTCCTTGTTCTAGTAATGTTTTAGTGACAGATTATCTACCTTATGCAAAGCTGTCTTTTTATCCACCGTATTGCTATTGGTTGGTGGCATGGTAAATGTACTAATGTCAACATCAACGGTTTGTTAAATAATGTATCAGATCCCGCAGCCAACATTCATTGGAAAACATGGCGCATGGACGGAATAACCAAGACAAGAATGATGATTAAACCAAAACCTTAACAGAATACTGAAATTTGTAATAGATGCACCTTTTATAATGCATTCACTTATGATGGTCTGTTATCTTTTTATTTTATCAATGTATATATGTTAACATCCGGCTTGAAAATAGTTTACCTAATATGTAATCACATCCCATGATAGAAATAATGAAAGTGACCGTAATTTTCTAAGATTCACAAAACCATATCTTGAATGCGTCTAGAATGGTACGGATATAACGTTTACACATCAGTATAATGGATAAACAACTACGTCGAATTTTTACATCACTGGGTCGATACCTCTGCTGGTGGACTATCAGTCCCCGAGGGTATCATCAGCTCAGTAGTCAGTGCTTCGGTACTGACATGATTAAACAAACTTTACTAAAATTGTCCGTTTATAAATTTTGAAATTATTATGAAACTAAGGTTTCAACTCCCTCAGGCAAAGTTGGCTTTAGATGAATTTGGCTATTTATTTTAGGTATTTTTAACATATAGCTCTTCAACGATTTTTGGTACTTATACATCTTCGAATTTCAAATGTTTGGCTTTGAGCGTTCCTGATGAAGGTAAATCCAGAAAAGCGCTTCGGACGCAATAAATTATTAAACGTGTTGTTTTATATTTTTTATTCATACAAGTTAGTTGGCATATGCATCTGTATTCGAGTTTAAGAAATGTTTTTGCATTGTGTCCGATCGTTGTTTTCTCCGTTGACATATACATTTGCATTGTCTCGAATTATGCACTTCCATACGATAAGTAATAGATAATTTATATTAGCTACAAAGGCAACTTATAGTAGTTTATCGCTATTCAAACGTCATAAATCGATCAATCGAAAACAAATCCGATTTACAAACCAAAACCAGAGACAACCACCAATTAAAGTGGAAATAAACTGACAACCAGAATCACTGAACTCAACAAAAACAAATGGCAACATACATATGCGAACTAATGTCATATTTCTGACTTGGTACAGAACTTTTTAGAAAAACTTGATGGGTTGAAAATTTTATGGCTACCCAAACCTTCCGCTTATATGGCAGTGTTTAAAACAAATTAAATAAAACTTAATTCATAAGTTGATAAACAAATAAATAAATACAGCTATGTATTAGATTAATGAGTTAATCAGATAATCAAAAAATAATAAAACAAAATTACTATAAGAACAAAAAGAATTGTTCACAATCACCATCAAACACTTATTTTGGGACAAATTACATAAGGTCACTGTTTTCCTAAATTGTTTTTTACAAATAACACACATTTTATTGGACGTCTATCTGTTTATGTTGCTTAATATCGTTTGTTGATCTCTAAATATGATTTTGTATGAATGTCTAGGGATTCTTCGTGTTGTTGTTTTTGGTTGAGCTTACACGTATTACTTTTTGATAATATTGTCAGTAAACCATACATAAAACTCTACGTCTTATTTCATATTTTGAGAGTTATAAATATTTCGAAAATAATCAATTGAATGCTGTATTACTTTAGCCACAAACACTGATCACATTCCTCAAACAGAGAGGCTTAAGAGATTAAGAGAAACCTACACTCAGAGTCCAAACAAAATAACAAAGCCATAGGAGAACATAAACAGATAATTACATTAGATGTATGTTTCCTTATATATATTTTTCTGATTGGCTAACTGCACATCTCGCGTTATTCCTTAATCAATTGCATTACTCAATAAAAGTTATCCTTCATGATGACACGAGGTCCCACAATAAAGTGCACAGGTGAATTAAATCAAAACTTGTTAAAAATCGTGTTTTGATGATCCTAGCTAGAAAATGTAATTATAAGTATTGAATGCTTCTTTTTGTAACTTCAAAGGGTTTAGTTTCAATGTATGGATCTCTATAAAATTTATTAATCATTGAGGTTCAATACTACTAAAAGAAGATTTGGATTGATTTGGGGGGTTATGGTCCCAAAGGTTTAGGAATTAGGGGACAAAAGAAGGAGCCCACATAAGTATGTTTGCTTAAATGATCTCAGTAGCTCGGGAAGGGAACGAATATCCTGTTTCGAATGTTGCAATCATCTAGATGCTCATGTAAAAAGTAAAATCACAAAAATACTGAACTTAGAGGAAAATCAATTCGAAAAGTCCATAATCACATGGCAAAATCAAATAACAAAACACATCAAAAACGAATGTACAAGAACTGTCATATTCCTGACTTAGTACAGGCATTTTCAACACACATGTCAGATTAAATTACATTTCGTACACATATTATCTACTTCACCAAATTATCAGGGGTAAATAAATATTTTTGTACATTAGCAGGGAGATGGAATGATTTCAAGTTATCTCCCTTTTACCATGAAATTCTAACTCAAATGTATAATTCAAATGCTAAATCAATGACAATTCGCCTTTTCAGAATCTAAAGGACTATGGGTAATCTCATTGTTCGTACACCAAAATAAAAATAACGTCACGTCATTGGATGGATTTCCATTGTTTAGTACGTTTTAAACCAATCACAACGTTTTGGTGTACGCTTTTGAAAATATTACCCAGAATTCATTAGATTCTGAAACGGCTAATTGCCCTGATACTTATACACGTTATATCACGTGTTAAAGACGTCGTGCTTTGTTCATTTTGTTTATACATTATTTAGACTATTAATTTTACCGTATGATTTGTTTTACATTTGTGATTTCAGGACATTTCATATCTGACTATGCGGTATGGGCGTTGCTCATTGTCGAAGGCCGTATGGTGACATATAGTTTTTTTTATTGATTTGTCATTTGATCTCTTGTGGAGAGCTGTCTCATTACCAATCATATCACATCTTCTTTTTATATCATCTTGTTATGTCTAACTTCTAAATAATGATTGAAACCGTTGTTTATATAAACAAAAGAATAATAATCACTTTAAATATACATGTATACATTAACAATGAAGAACTTGAAATTGTTGAAAAAAAGGTTTACC
The DNA here is from genome assembly GCF_963676685.1 of Mytilus edulis. Lineage (NCBI taxonomy): Eukaryota > Metazoa > Mollusca > Bivalvia > Mytilida > Mytilidae > Mytilus > Mytilus edulis. The sequence goes on along the minus strand of NC_092354.1, from coordinate 77,662,851 downwards.
AAAATTTTAACAGTTTTATTTGCATATCAATTCTTATCTATGTGAAAATCACTTATAAACAGTTTAATTTATTTAAAAGTCTAAAAATGTTAGCAAATGCGAAACAAATAAAATTGAGAATGGAAATGGGGAATGTGCCAAAGAGACAACAACCCGACCATAGAAAAAAAAACAACAGCAGAAGGTCACCGACAGGTCTTCAATGTAGCGAAAAATTCCCGCACCCGGAGGCGTCCTTCAGCTGGCCACAAAACAAATATATACTAGTTCAGTGATAATGAACGCCATACTAATTTCCAAATTGTACACAAGAAACTAAAATTCAAATAATACAAGACTAACAAAGGACAGAGGCTCCTGACTTGGGACAGGCGCAAAAATGCGGCGGGGTTAAACATGTTTAACTTTCCAGGTCCGAAGTTCTAAGTCAATACTATATTCTACTAATGTGGAAATATCAAGGTGATTTAATGGTCAAAATGTAACATTGTCCATCTAAAAGTCATTTTTGAATTGATAGCTCCAATATTCACATGTGTTAGGAGATTAGATTATATATATTTTTAAAAGAATTATGCATGATAATACACGTTTAAAGTCATGAGTAAAACTATATGTATATGTAGTGTGTTTATAGTTCTAAGGCTTTGGCTTTAGGAAAAGGCTTGAAGGTCGATTAGTTGTAGCATTTTAATTGTTTTTAGCTAAATAATAAGTTTCAATTTTAAAGCTAACAAAACAATAAAAAATACATAGAACGTTTTACTACTTTAATGAAGGGATGACGTCCTTTTGATATTATTATAAACAGGACATCTTCTACAAAATACCATGTTACGAGCTTGGCATTTTGAAAAAAAAACAATTACAACTATTTTTTTAAATTTTTTTTTTTTAATTGTCTTCAGGATATATTTCCGATGCCAAAAAAAAAGGAAATAACTTCCCTTATCAGATATATTAAGACATGACTTTATATTAATAGGTCATTTGTTATTTGTATTTTTATATGATGTATGAAATACATACTGTGTAGGATAACTACCTGTGTCGTGATGTGCATCCAAACAATATACGGACGTCATAGTCAAGGGTGTGCTCCTTACAAAACAACTTATAATTCTATGTGTATTAGAAAAAGTTAACGCCTTTTTGTGATTTGTTTCTATGTAGTTGTATGAGTTGCTTCTGATATTTAAAGCGACAGTTGTATCGATATTTAAATCTCGTTAATCGATTTGGAAGATAAACATCATGTGACTAGTAAGTTGAGACAAAACCCATTGTATTGGTCAACCAATTATTGGTGGTAAAACAAATGTAGTGCTAATTTTAGTCGTTCTTACTGATTAGTTCTGAACAACTGAAAAACATTAATTTGATACTTCAGGGTATAAGCACTCCGGCTTCCTCATCCAATAAAAACTTGTCGCCAAGAAAAAGCACAAAAGCAGTGCATGATCTGGCGTTTGAAAACAAAATCATGTAACATTTTCTCACATAGGCTCCAAAACAATTTAAATGAATCATCAAATACAACAACCAATATTTATTTTTTGATAGTTTTAAACGATGATACCAATTATTGTTGTCGTGTAATTCTTGTTTTCCAGTAAAATATTCCTCTCCTTGAGTAAATACATTGTAATAAAATAATGTAATCCATTATACAACTAGAGCCATAGTTTTAGCGAATTAAAGACAAATCGTAATGACCAGTCTATTAAAATCCACTCATTATGTCTTTAAAGTTTAGTAGACATTAGATAAAAGATGGCATACGTCAGAAGTGTTAGATTCATTGTGCTCTCATCCTGACAATAAAACAGATAAGGAATACAAATAAAACAGCATGGTGTTCTGTTGTTGTGAAACTGTCTTTAAAAGTACTATCTCTTTGATCACCGAAGAATCATTTAAGCGATTTATTCGAAAAGAAGCTAAGAAGTATAAAAAGAAAGATTGATAAATTGTTTTAATCTAAATGACAAATTTATTGCAACTCCTACAAGAAAGCTACAAAGAAGTAAGGACTAATTCACAATAAATAAAGAAAACATCGATATATATATAGAAGGACTGAAAGTTAGCTTCAAACCTAGAGATACAATATACAAATGTTTTTATAAAGTTCGACAATAGGTCATAGATGTTTGGGTTTTTGGTAGTAGTAAGACAATAACAATCAAAACCAAGAAGTAAACAACGACTCGCAAAACCAAAGGACATTTACATCAACAGTTATAAATAATAAATAAGAACCAATACGAACTCCACTAAAATCCGGGAGTGAAATCGGGTGCTCCGGAAGGGTAAGCATTTTATGTACCGTATACGGCACCCGCCGTGTTATTTTTTATTCAGTTAGGTAATGATGGATGGTAGTTGTAAATTTGTAATATAGCTTGTTGTTCAGTGTGAGCCAAGGCTCCGTGGTGAAAGCCGTACATTGACCTATAACGGTTTACTTTATAAATTGTTATTTGGATGGATAGTTGTCTCATTAGCACTCACACTACATCTTTCTATATCTATTTGGAGTTAACTGTGACGTCCATTTTCATTCAACTAATACACATTTTGTTAAATGGTCAGCTGGAGCTGCGTCTTTTTGTGTGCAGCGTTGCAGACCAATTGTTGGCCTTCTGCTGTTTTCTGCCCTTCGGTCGGGTTGTTGTCTTTTTGACAAATTCCCCATTCTCACTTGTAAATAGAACCAAAGTTCACTACAATAGGGTAACAATGGGAAGTATTACACTATTACGTATTTCAAACCACTCTAACCAATATTGAACGTTAAGATGCATGGATAAAAAGAATTATACAATGACGCTCGATGAATTTTCATATCAGTGCCGAAGAATTATACTATAAACGATTGCTTAAAAGTTAAGCCTTTTCTTTGATAACTTTCTTGTGGGCTGCAGTCCTATGTCAATGAAGTTAATATTGTAAAAAAAAGCCCTTTAATATCTAGTCAACTTGAAACATACATCCTATGTGCAGTTGCAGTCACATTAAAGAAAAAAAATGTTGAATATAAACACAAGCCCTTAAATATATAATGAACTTGAAACATACATTCCATGTGCAGTTTCAGGCACATTAATCAAAAAGACATGGCGAATATAAACACAAGCCCTTAAATATCTAATGAACTTGAAACATACATTCCATGTGCAGTTGCATTCACATTAATCACAAAAGCATGGCGAATGTAAACAATACATGTAGGAGTAATTTAAGTGTGTACAATAATAGGAGTAACAGGACGATTAATGTCTTCCAAGATAAATGAGTTGTCTGTGTATTCAACCATCCCCTTTTGATTTCATCATTTTATGCTCTTCAATGCATTTCAATGCTTTTCAACTTTGTACTTGTTTGACTTAATAAATATTTAAGCGTCACTGATGAGTCGTATGTAAACGAAACGCGCGTCTGGCGTACTAAATTATAATCCTTGTTCCTTTGATAACTATTTATGTAATGATTGTCTTTTATTTTGTTCTGAATTAACAGTATTGGATTGAACAGATTTGTAAAAAAATATTGTGTACCGATTCAATTTAAGCAACAATACTTTGTCCATTATAATGATAACAAGGAAATCAATGTTATTTCTGTACCAGAATAAACAGTAAATACAAAACATATTGTCTTGATTTAAATGAAAAAAGAGAAAAAGTATGACTTTCAATTTGATAATCATAAAGAGACATATTGACGTATGGATGTAAGCAATCTTATAAGTGGATATGTACGAAACGGGAATATTTTTTATAAACAATTGTGAAATAAAAATGTCCTAATGGTAAAAACTAAATCACCTTGTGAACAACAAAAAAGTGAACCAGTGATTTACCTAAAAACATTTGTGAAATAGAGATTCTATGACTGTGAACAATATCGTAATGTCAATAGTAAGAAAAAAGTAGAAGTGATATACCATAATGGAGAAATCAGGATTAAGATGCTGTGTCTCGGACAAATAAACATTTCCTAATTTGTGAATGGTACCTGTTTAATCCATTGATTACATGGAAATCCCTTAAAAACAAGAAAGCAGTTTTTTTTTTGTAATAAACAGTTTAACTTTTTTCATATTTATTTCAGCGTTTATCAATTTTTTTTAACTGATGACGATTGAGGTCAATGAGGTATCCTGTAATTTCATTTCTCACTCAAAAAACTTTGCCAGCCGTACACGCTGAAATATTTACTTTCACCCCTTTCCAAAAATATCCGCTACTTATTTAAAACGGTGCCTTCCATGATCATGGGACTCGGAAGTTATAACACATGTTGTCCTTTGTGTGGATAAAAGATCACACCTTTTATTAAACCATTACCAAATAGCTCTAGAGGGAAAACTAAAAGTATTTCATGTGTATTTTAAAAGCAGGACGTCAGGAAGGTTTAGAGAGCTAACAATTTTACTTTCAAGGCACAAATCTTTGCGTTCCGCCATCGTTAACGTCGACGACGACTTATATATATATATATATATATGGCGTTATTTTATTGTTACGTTATATGTTTCTCTTTTTCACGTAACGGAATTTCAAAATCAGGTTTGTATGAACGACAATTATTATAGATTTGATTTGTTTGATGTTTGTAAAGTCATATTTGTCATTGTTCAGGAATCTGCCATAGATCTGGTCCCCGTCATAGATTTGAGTCGTACATATATACGGTAAATGTGTGAATTATTTAGCAAACACCCAACCACCCATTGAGGCATTTTGTAGATACTAATAGATGCAGTTTACATTTTTAAAACGTTTCAATACTTTGACAATGTATTTGTCATTGCCAATGAATCTCTAAACATTGTTAAACGAATAAAACTTTTTTTTAAATAATGATGAATAAAGATCATTCTTATAGCAGTTCTGAAGAGAGACACGGACCCCATCTTGATTGACCTATATTATATAATTTGCTCAAAGACTTTTCATTGTAGATTCCTTCTTAAATTTTCTTTTTTCTTTTTAGTTTGCGTTTATAACACACTTGCATAAACTCGACTTCACTGTAAACAATGTTTTAGTTGTACATTGTAATAAAAGGATCACTAATTAGTTTGGTTAAATATCACAAAACAAGGCATATAAAGCAATACAAAGCAACACATACATTGTCCATAGGTTGTACGAGATTAGTTATAAAGCATTCATGTTTCAGCAAAGCCTTGCCACTTATGAGTTATTTATATTTGTAAATAATAAAAGAGTAAGATAAAAAGCTGACCTATAAACTCAAGACAGTTATCTTCGTACAAATGTACGGGTATTTACAATCGATACATTAACGTAAAAATTATAACGATGAATGGAAATATTTATGATCAGGATATTACCCGGATATCTAAGGTATAATAATATAGCTAATTCTTTATAGTCATAAAAACCGAATCAATGAATAACCTCCACAGAAATATGATATTCTGGGAATACTAGTGAAGATCATTCACAATTTGTCTAGGTTGTCGGAAATGTGGGTGAACCTCGATTGAAAATGGAGATTCCATTCGTATTGAAAAACTAGTAACTTGAAAAATTCTTAATGTTATTTCAGAGAATACAAAAATTACGATACGTATTAATAAAACTGGTGTTAACCAGCTATATGCATATCAAAACACAAATGAATTACGATTAGTTGAAGTATAAACAGTTTAATAAACTTCGAATTAGGCTCATGTGCAATTCACTTTCAGTGATCGACTTCTTTTATATCTTAACACTCTTTCTTTTAAAATGAAAATAATCGTGTATCAATCGTGAGTTTATCTATAAACTTCACATGATGCCCATTTCGACAATACATGTGCCTTGATTGATACTCGATGCCAACATATATTTGAAAATCCAAAACCTTACACAAATTTTAAAAAGTTTATAAAATGGACAATTCATAAATTGTTAATAGCGAAAATGTTCAGAATATTGTCATATGTGCTTCGATAGACAAGGGAATAACATTTGACATTATATCGTCGCTTTTTTTTTTATATATTAGATAGTATATGGGTTTGAAAGAGATTTCTGGTTAAACTTGAAAAAGTATCATCTGCATGTATGTAAAAAAAAAACAGGAATTCTGAAATGCCAAAATATTTGAAAGCCGTAACAAGTACAAATATTGAGGAGCTAATAAAAGGACTTAGAGTTAATCCCAAAAAATAACAGGTTTCACATTAAGGATATTGGCTCCTCTTGTTTTTGAATTTTTATTATATAATATAAAATATTTGGAATATATCTCGAAAACGAAACTCAGACATTTTTTTAGTGCTTTTTAGTCCATTTATTTCTATCAATTTATCACAATCTTTTGCTTATTATTTTGAAACAGAATATCGCCTATCTTTAAAATCAATGAACGATTTACAAAGGGTTTTTAAGAAATTTCACAACTTACAAGTCACTAGTTAGTGTCTATTGGTTAGATAAATGATGCTCGATGTGAGGCAATTATACACACACATAGACACATACAAACCCTTAAAAGTAGAAATCCTATTTCAAATAAAACAAAAATGTCTTAAGTATGTTTGCTTGTCATGATTTGGAATTTAGTCAGATTTTCGAAATCCTCTGGTTTTACCCATTTGAATGCCTTAAATAATTTGTCCATGGACCCCCATTTTTCTTTTTAAATATTATTTACATGTATAATTATAAATCATTTGTAAAAGTCTTATAAAATCTTATTTTTTTTAATCGTTTTTGAGAACTTTAACTGGTCGATTATAAAGCTATGAAAATCAAGAGATAGCATTTTCCCGCCATAATTATAGTGGCTAATATCTCGAATACAAGCACATTGACGCTTATATTTTTTTTCTTTTTTTTTGCATTTTAGATTCATAAATTAATCCCCTATCAATATATACTAGAGTTATGGAAAATTATATATTTTGAAACTGAGCAGCGAACTTCCTTTATTATAATCATTTTATTAAAAAAATAATAGATATCCGAATTTTGTACGCTGGATGTGCATTTCGTCCAAAGAAAACTCATCAGTGACGCTCGAATAAAAAAAGTTTAAATGCCTAAGGCCATAGTTATTATATTTTTAGTTTTACGAAATTTTTTGACAAAACCAATGGGTAGGAGGACGAAAAAAAAAAGAAAAAAAATGATGCTGCTGATTTTTTTTTAATACCAACTGTCAATATATATCAAAATTATTTTTTTTATTTCACCAGGAGATTTTCTACTAGTGTAACAACTATTTTTTTTTTCTTGACAAGGTTTGAATTGAAAATCAATGTGCAACAACTTACTAAATCACCAAGAGCATAAATTTAGATTCTTTCATGCAGTTATTAACTAAAAATTTATTTTTTTTGCATGAAAAACACTGGGTCGGAGGAGAAAAAAAAAAAGTAAAAATCAACATTTTTGATTTAATTTTTTTTCCTATTTGGCAAAAATTAGGGTAGGAGGGTTCGTAAAACTAAAAATAAAAAAACTACGGCCTAATAAACAACGAGCAACACCAATGATATTATCCCTGTAGAATTGAGTAGGTCCAAACATAGTAGGTTAGTTATTTTTGTAAGAGTATAAAAAAGATTTTAAAGATGTTCTTGGATCATTGTATTAATGTTTCAATCAACATGGTCAACAATCTAATTATGAAAAAGAAAAATATTTCAACTGCATGTTGAGAAAATTAACGTTTTGTCATATTTATATGTTTAAGTTGGATCAATTATATATTAATAAGGCTGTAACGGCAACAAAATAGTTCTATAAGAAAGATGAAAATTAAAAGGAAACAACACAATAGTCGTAAGCTTACAACCCATAGCGCTCAAAGGCACAAGGCAAGGAATTCATGTAACAGAGGTGTGTTGGTTTATTTGTATGATTATTCATCATTTGGTCATCATTTTCTTTTCATTTCCTTTATTTGTGTTTAATGCTATGTTGATTTCAAATTTTGCGTCTGGTTATACTAAGATTTAATGTATGGGCGTAGGAAGTTTAAAACATACTCGAATTAAAAAATATATTTCGTTTCAAAATTGCTACTAACGTCTATTTTAAACTTGTTACAATAATAATATAATATTAATTGATAACAATGAACTTTTCAGTCAGTAGTAGTTTCATGTAGTACAAGGTCCTCATAAAAAACAATTTAAATATATATAAAACGTAAATACAGGGTTTAAAATAATGATTTTCATATCAAACCTTCAGTACTGAAACTTCAATGAACACGAACTGCAGTAAACGGTTATAAAATAAAAACAGAGTTACAATTGTCATGGGGATTTTTCAAATGAGTTTCTTTTTAAGGTTAAGCTATTATGAACTAGAAGAAGTATGTTATATGCACATTCATATTTATGGATCTACAATCTGTCGATACCTGTAACTTGGGATTGCACAAGGTCATGATTTTCTCTGGCTGTTTGTGACGTCTTTACACTAAATCCATTGGATGTTGGACGTGTACGGATTGATAGTTTAGTCTTAGATGCATGATTTTTTTATAGTTGTTAGTGGCTTTGAACTAGCTGTCAGATAACTGCGAGGACTTTCAGATCTGTTCATTGTGTCTTTTTGTGTCGGGATGTATAAGTACCGGACCACGTTCACTTGTATTTTTGTCCATCTGATGAGTTAAGCCTTTTTCAACTGATTTTAATGGTTCGTTCTTATGTTGTACTGTTATACCACTGTCACAGGTTAAGGGAGGTTTGGAATCCCGCTAACATGTTTAACCCCGCCATATTATTTATGTATGTGCCTGTCCCAAGTCAGGAGCCTGTAATTCAGTGGTTGTCGTTTGTTTATATGTTACATATTTGTTTTTCGTTCATTTTTTTTTTACATAAATAAGGCCGTTAGTTTTCTCGTTTGAATTGTTTAACATTGTCTTATCGGTGCCTTTTAGAGCTGACTATGCGGTATGGGCTTTGCTCATTGTTGAAGGCCGTACGGTGACCTATAGTTGTTGATGTCTGTGTCATTTTAGTCTTTTGTGGATAGTTGTCTCATTAGCAATCATACCACATCTTCTTTTTTATATATAGAAGAAGGTCTATTTTAATGGTCTTGGCTTGCTGTCATATTTGATTTTTATTCATATAAATCAAGATTAAAAACAGGCGTTTGTCGTTAAACCTACGAATCGAAATTAACTGTATTTATACATGTTATAGGGTGCACACTCACATTTTTTCCAGCTGTTAAGTTTCTTATATATACCACATAAACACTTAAATGAGAAATACGTATACGTTTATTTCCTTTATACAATCTTATGTATAAGGGATACGAGTTTAGAACTAAACCAAAATAATTTGATGACGATTGATATCGGCACTTGCATATATAAAATAGATATTAAAAAAAATGAATGTGGTTTTTAAACTTAATATATGGTGTTTTGTGCTTCTTTGTTACATATTTGTTTGTTTTCATAGTGATAAATATTTGAACACAATGTTTACTGCTGTACCCTTATATGACAGTTTAACCTATTGTGTTTTCTGTCTTGTTCACGCATTCTTTTCAATATAATGGAATTTGATGCGACTGTCTTACAAGCACGAGGTTTAGCTAGCCTTAAAATTAGGGTTAATCCAACTTCTTCTTTATAATAAAAAAGGCCTGTACCAAGGTAGGAATATGACAGTTGTTTTCCATTATTTTGATGTGTTTGAGCTTTTGATTCTGCAATTTGATAAAGGACTTTGAATTTGCACTGAACTAGTTTACGTATATTTGTTTAGGGGCCAGCTAAAGGACTCCTCCGGGTGCTGAAGTTTCTCGCTGCATTGAAGACCTGTTGATGACCTTCTGCTGTTGTCTTCTCTATGGTCGGGTTGTTGTCTCTTTAACATATTCCCTACTTCTATTCTCAATTTTACATGTGATTCGTTTGCCCCAGACAATGGGTTTACATATGACATTATATCGTCGCCTTTTGTTATACTATAAATATTGTATGGTTTTGATAGCGATTTATAGTTAAACTCGAAAAAGTATCATTTATGTAACAATGTGTAAAAACAAATATTTTAAGGAATTCTGAATTGCCCAAATATTTGCAAGTCGTAACCAGTACAAAAATTGAAAAGATAATATAAGGAATTGAGGTTAATCCCCCCAAAAAGTAACTGGTTTCATCTTAAGGATATTCGCTCCTCTTGTTTTTGAATTTTTATTATGAAATATAAAATAATTGGCTTACATCTCGAAAACGACACACAAACTTTTTATTTTATTTCTGCTCTTTCAGTCCCTTTATTTCTAAACGTTAATTTATTACAATCTTTTAAATAGCTTGTTTTTTGAAACAGAATATCGCCAATCCTGAAAATCAATGAACGACTTACAAAGGGTTTTTAAGAAATTTCATAATTTACAAGTCAGTAGTTAATGTATATTTGGTTAGAAAAATGATGCACGATGTGAAACAATTAGACACACATACAAACACATACTAACCTGTAAAAGTAAAAATCCATTCAAACAAAAACAAATCTTGATTATAATCTTTTTTTGCTCTTAAAAAGACTCTTAATAGATATCCAAATTGTGTACGCCAGATGCGCATTTCGTCTACAGAAAACTCATCAGTGACGCTTGAATCAAACGATTTAAAAATGACTGATAAAAAACGAGCAATGACCAAAAATGTTATCTCTGTGGATGTGTTTTTGTCATATATATTTCAGGTTAGTCTTAAAGTAGGAGTATCAAAAAGGTTTTAAAGATTTCCTTGAATGATTGTATAAATGTTTCAGTCAACATGGTCAACAATATAACTATGAAAAAGAAAAATATTTCAACTGCGTGTTGAGAAAATTAACGTTTTGTCATATTTATATGTTTAAGTTGGATCAATTATGTATCAATAAGGCTGTAACGGCAACAAATTAGTTCTATAAGAAAGATGAAAATTAAAGGGAATCAATACAATATTCGTAAGCTTACAACTCATAGCGCTCAAAGGCACAAGGCAAGGAATTCATGTAACAGAGATGTGTTGGTTTATTTGTATGATTATTTAACATGTTGTCATCCTTTCCTTTATGCATGTGTAATGCTGTGTTGATTTCAAATTTTGCGTCTGATTTTCCTAAGCTTTCGTGTATGGACGTAAGAAGGTTTAAAACATACTCGACTTATAAATGTATATCGTTTCAAAAATGCTACATGACGTCTATTTTAAACTTGTTACAATAATAATATAACTTGATTACATTGAACTACTCAGTCAGATGTAGCACAAGGTCCTAATAAAAAACAATTCAAATATATATAAAACGCAAATACAGGGTTTAAAATTTTTATATCCAACCTTCAGTATTAAAACTTCCATGAACACGAACTGCAGTAAGCGATTATAAATTAAAAGTTAAAATTGTGATTGGGATTTTTCAAATGAGTTTCTTTTTAAAGTTTAGCTAAAATGAACTAGAAGCAGGTCTATTTTAATGTCGATACTAGTAAATAAAAAAAGGCAACAGTAGTATACCGCTGTTCAAAATTCATAAATAGATTGAGAGAAAACATATAACGTAAACGATGTTTACACAAAACGTATAAGTTTTTTACACATAACGTTATAAGTGTTTGCACATATGGTATTAGGTGTTTACACATAATGTAAAAGGCATTTGCACATGACTTAATCAATGTTAACAGAGAGTATCAATTGTTCGGCAAAACGCATATGAACTATAGCATAATGTATTATGTTTGTCACTGGATGACATATGTTTGAACACAACATAAAGCCGTCAGACCAAACAATAAATGCATTTGACATAACACAGAAATGCAGTGTCAGGAAATAAAGGCTCCTGCACATAACATACAGAAGAAATGATAGGACGTAAAGGCAAAGCGACAAAATACAATAAATATATACACCATAAGACCGTTTCGGCGTTCCATATGTAGACTATTTTAAAACTTTTTGACACTTTAACAACGTTTAATATATCTTTCATTGCCAATGAATCCTTAAAGTCATAAGAAACCTCAAATTAAAAAAGATAATGCATATGTTTTTTTATAACTCAATGGATAGTTTTCATTATAAAACTTATGTACTTGTACTTTTTTCAGTAGAAAATTCTTTAATTTTTTCATATTTAGAAGAAGTTTACTTTATTTAAATTGATTCCTTCCAGGAACAATCCATCGACATATTTTCCGTATGCAAAGTGACCTCAGTGTGACCCATCTCGTAAAAATCCGGTGATCACAATACCCATGGATGTCCTTAAAATAAACTATAAAATTCAGCATCAAAACACCAACTTTAAATACCTGCCATATTTTCACAACACTGACCGATTGAAAAAAAATTGACGATTATACGAAATGTATGCGAAAAAAATGATAAAATCGTGCACAGAAGACTAATTTTATGATGTTTGTATGCATATGTTTAAGAATTGGAATTGGAATTTTTTTTAGTGACATCATTATAGCAGTTCTGAAGAGAGAAAATGACCCCATCTCGATTGACCTATATCATATAATTGCATTATGCATTTTCCCTTGTAGCTATTTTTTATTATTATTAATTTACGTTTTATAACAAAAATGCATACACTCGACTTCCCAGCAAATCTTTTAGTTCTACAATTTGATAAAAGTTTCACTGAATAGTTTGGTTAAATATCACAAAACAAGGCATATAAAGAAAAACAAAGCATGTAAAGCAAAACAAAGCATATAAAGCAAAATAAAGCATATAAAGCAAAACAAGGCATATAAAGCAAAATAAAGCATATAAAGCAAAACAAGGCATATAAAGCAAAACAAGGCATATAAAGCAAAACAAAGCATATAAAGCAAAACAAGGCATATAAACCAAAACAAAGCATATAGAGCAAAACAAGGCATATAAAGCAAAACAAAGGATATAAAGCAAAACAAGGCATATAAAGCAATACAAACCAACTCACCATAGTGTTAATAGGTTATACGAGATCATTTATTAAGCAATCATGTTGCAGCAAAGACTGACATCTTATGAGTTATTTATATTTGTAAATCATAAAAAAGTAAGAAAAAAGATGACCCCTAAACTCATAACAGGTATCTTCGAACAAATGTACGGGTATTTAAGATCGATAAATTAACGTAAAAATATAACGATGAATGAAAATATTTAACATCAGGATATGATATTACCCGGAAATAGAAGATACAAGTATATGGCTATTTCTTTATAGTCATAAAAACAGAATCAATGAATAAGTTCCACAGAAATATGATATTCTAGGAATACTAGTGAAGATCATTCACAATTTGTCTAGCGTTGTCGGAAATGTGGGTGAACCTCGATTGAGAATGGAAATTTCATTCATATTGAAATACTAGTAACTTGAAGAATTCTAAATGTTATTTCAAAGAAGATAAAAAAAACCACGATACATGTTAATATAATGCGTGGTTACCTACTATATTCATATTAAACCAAAAATGATTTACAAATGGTTGAAGTATAACAATTTAATCAAAATCAGTGATTGACTTCTTCTATATCTAACACGCTGTCTTTTGACATGATAATAATGGTGTATCAATTGTGAATTTATCTATTAACTTTACATGATGCCAATTTCTACAATACATGTTCCTTTATTTGATGCCAACATATATTTGAAAATCCAAAACCTTACACAAATGTTTCATGTAGATCATAGGTATAATGTTACCTAAGATAGAATTTTCTTATACTTTGCCCTTTTCAAAAATATAATAAAAAGGATGGGTCACTGTGCTATTTTTCAAGCTATGTTTCGTCGTAAATTGCCTAAATTTGCTTAGAATGGTCAAGAAAAAACACGTGTTGTGCATAAAAAGAAATCTATGTTTAATGTTGCGTTGATTTCAAATTTTCTGGTCTGGTTATACTAAGCTTTCGTGTATGGGCGTAGGCAATTAAAAACATACTCGACTTAAAAATGTATTTCGTTTCAAAATTGCTACATGACGTCTATTGTAAACTTTGTTACAATAATATATAATATTACTTGATTGCAATGAATTATTCAGTCAGATGTAGCACAATGTACTAATAAAAAACAATTCAAATATATATAAAACGCAAATACAGGGTTTAAAACAAGGATTTTTATATCCAACCTTCAGTATTAGAACTTCCATGAACACGAACTGCAGTAAACGGTTATAAAATAAAAACAGAGTTACTATTGTCATGGGGATTTTTCAAATGATTTTCTTTTTAAAGTTTAACTATTATGAACTAGAAGAAGGTCTATTGTAATGGCTTTGGTTTGTTGTCATATAAGTTTTTATTCATATACATCAAGATTAAAAACAGGCGTTTGTCGTTAAACGTACGAATCGAGATTCACAATTTTTATTCAGCTGTTAAAAAATAGTGAACTTCAGTGATTTCTCAGTTTTGGTTTGTTACCTGAATATGTTTCTATGAAATCAATTTATGACTATTTAACAGTGGTATTCTACTAGTGTCTTAAATTTAATCATTTCAATTTCATTTTCTTTTTCTTTTTAAGTAGGATTCGATACGAGTAAACTCAAAGAATGTTGTTACAATATTAACATTAACAAGTTATCAAGCACGGTAAACCTATATCTGTGGTAACGTTATAAAAGTCAATGGAAAAAATTTGTAACTTAGGGACCATAACGTCAAAGATTACCTAACCATAAATTACGTAAAACTGGTAATTCTTTCTTGCATATAAATACAAACTGCAGACGAACCTGTAGAATTCTTATAAAAAAACGGGAAATTACACTATTTTAACGGTGATGATAAAATGTCGGAAATTTGGAAATAGGGAATGTGTCAAAGAGACAACTCGGCCAAAGGGCAAACAACACCCGAAAGTCACCAATGAGTCTACAACTCAGCTAAAAAATCACGCATCGGAATGCGGGTTTTTAAAGCAAATTAATTTAAAATAAAAAAATAGGCTAAAAATACCACATAAACACTAAAACGTGAAATATGTATAAGTTTATTTCCTTTATATAATCTTATGCTTAAGGAATACCACTTTAGAACTGTACCAAAATAATTTGATGAAGATTTATATTGGCACTTGCATATATATTATAGACAATAAAAGAACAGAACAGTGAATGAGGTTTTTAAACTTGATATATGCTTTTTTGTGCTTTTTTGTTACATATTTGTTTGTTTTCATAGTGATAAATATTTTTATTATATACTAAGTAGTAAATACAGATAAATTGTAATTGTAATACAGCCATTGGCAAGCTTGCTGTATCAGCCACCCTTGATGATATCGATATCAGCACGGTACAAAAGCTTTATAAAACCTTTAATTTGTATGACGTCACGTCATCGATTGCGGTCACTGTTGCAAAGGTTTTCAAATCCCTAATCTGTATGGCGTCATGTCAAACCTATAATCTGTATGACGTCATTTCAAACCTCCTTATCTGTATGACGTCATGTCACATAAAAAAACATCTACTTGAAGTATATGTATATAATAAAGTGTATATGATATGGCTTTTTCAATATCACACACCGTATCAACCCTCAACCAATATAATCCCTCGAGCAGAGCTCTTGGAATTATATTGGTGTCTCGGGTTGATACGGATGCGATATTGAAAAAGCCATATGAAATTCTCTATTAACACAATGTGTACTGCTGTACTCCTATTTTGACATGTTTACCTATTGTGTGTTTTTGTTTTGTTTACGCATTCTTTTCAATATAATGGAATTTGATGCAACTATCATACAAGTAAAAGGTTTAGCTAGCCATAAAATGAGGGTTTATCCAACTTTTTCTATTGAAGAAAATGCCTGTACCAAGTCAGGAATATGACAGTTGTTATTCATACGTTTGTTGAGTTTGAGCTATTGGGTTTGCCATTTGATTAGGGACTTTCCTTTTGGAATTTTCCTTCGGATTTCAGTATTGTTGTAATTTTACTTTTTGCATTGGTTTTTGTTTTTATGTACAAAATTTTTAAGCAGAAATGTATTATATCAAGATGATGATAATATATGGTCCTGAATATGGTCGATATTTTATACTTATACGCCGACATAGCACAAAGTCATGATTTTCTCAAACGGTTGATGATGTCTGCTGGGTAGATTTCAGTATTTGCGAGTACTGTTAGTTCGGTATTGTGTGTTTTCTATCTGTATGCTGACTTAAGAAGTAAGATTTGATACTAGTAAACTCTAAGGGTGATGTTACAGTATTAACTAGTTACCTAGTTCGATAAACCCATGTCTGTGGTAACGTTTTAGAAGTCTATGAAAAATTATATGTATAACTTGGCGACCATAATAACAAGGATTTCCTAACCATCAATTTAAAAAAAAACTGGTAATACTTTCTTTCAAATAAATACGATTTTTTAAGTGCAGACGTACCTGTAAAGTTCTTATCCAAAAAACGTAAATCACATTGTTTTTACGGTGATGATAACATTTAGAATGGACATAGGAAATGTGTCAAAGAGACAACTTGACCAAAGAGCAGAAAACAACCGAAAGCAACCAATGGGTCTACAACACAGGGAGAAAATCCCGTATCCGAAGGTTGTGATTTTACTTTTTGTTTTGAATTATTTTATATCTGTTAGTTTTCTGGGGTTTTTTGTTGTTGTAAATTCGGATAAATACATGAGTACCCCTAAATGAGAGAAAAAAATATTTGTTTTATCTGTTTTGCAATTATTATTTTTTTGCCGTGCCCTAAGGAAGTAACGACGACAATCATGATAGTAACAATATACTTCTGTGTTGCCTTTATATATTACCAAATGATCGTTAACATGATCGTAATATCTGATGGTTGCCAGTCTTTTCCCGATGATTCTACCAGGCCGGTAGCCTTATGTTTGATTATTTACAATGTGAACGTTATGGAGCACCTGAATTCACCCCAAGTGTTTGGTGGGGTTCCTGTTGCGTATAAGTCTTTAGTTTTCTATGTTGTGTCTTCTGTACTATTATTTGTCTGTTTGTCTTTTTTATTTTTAGCTATGGCGTAATCTTTTTTTTCTTAATCTATGAGTTTGACTGTCCCACTGGTATCTTTTGTCTCTCTTTTATTGTCTTTAATTCAGTAATTGCTGAATGTCCTAACCAAACATTGTTAACAATACGTTATATGTACAAATATGTAGGCTTGCCAAAAATGTATTCTTTTCAAATTATATTGAATAAAACACTTTTATTTCAGCTAAATGAAAACCACTATTTATTTCTATGTATTCCAATAAATACACTTATCTTAATTCTCCAAGATAATAGCTTATTTTGTCTATCGTTTACTGTTTATATAGCAATCATTTTTCTACGGTTATCAATTTATTTACTGTATGCTAGAAATTGATAGAAAATGATTTCCAGAAAGACGAAAAATAAAATAAAATTACATATAGTTGAAGGGTTTCTAATACGTTTGGATTTAGGAGACAACAAAAACATAATACCATATTGTAAAGACTTCTTGTGGACTAAATGATATTATCATGTTATATGAGGGTCTACATCGAGTTCATAGAATATAAAAGTATCGAACAAAATGTTAAGAATATATAACAAAAATGATATAAAGAATAGAGAAACAATAGGTAAGACACAATGAAGAAAAGAGTATAATGGGATACTAAAGGTATTACATAAAACTAAAAGGAAATAACTCAGCCGAACGTTTGAATCACGTTCTATCGGTTAGAAAATATTAAGCTTCTCACTGATCAAAATTATTGTTTGTCAAACTGCTAAGTAAACTATCCAATGAAGACTCCCGTTAACGTGTGGTTCAAGTTTTTTTTAAATTATCTATTTTTGTCAAAGGGTAAAAGTACTTTTGTCAAAATTTCATGAAAAGTAATCGAGCCAAATCAATTTTAGTCCAGACAATAATTGGCAAACATATAAAGAATGCAGAAATTAAGGACCCCTTATACTGACCCTCTTATATGTTTAGCTTGTATCGTGCTTCCTTTCTTTATATAAAAATAGTTGCTTGTGTGCACTTTACTGATTTATCAATACATGCAATAGAAAAGATTAATTATAAGGGTGAGATAGTTGATATGTTCAA
Source organism: Mytilus edulis (assembly GCF_963676685.1). Classification (NCBI taxonomy): domain Eukaryota; kingdom Metazoa; phylum Mollusca; class Bivalvia; order Mytilida; family Mytilidae; genus Mytilus; species Mytilus edulis. The sequence goes on along the minus strand of NC_092354.1, from coordinate 77,644,748 downwards.
TTCATTCTTTAGTCTTGCTTAAAATTAAATCAATGGTTCATTCAAGTTATGCATAATTATACATTAAATTGTACAAACTATTTCAATTTATTCATTGGGTAATATTAACTACATTCCAGCAGAGAGGCATTCAAGTAACGCAACATTTTGATTTAAAATTAAAATAACTTTGATTATAATTTAATTCAATTTCGAACAGGGGGGAAGCTAAATTACAAGCTGAAAGAAAATATTATTGATATTAATATGAATTTTATCTTTAGAATTCAATTTATGTCTTACGTATTTAAGTCATGAGTGCTTTTGTTAAAAGCAAATAAATATGCATAAAATTATCGAAAGGTCAACGATTTCAATGATATAACATTACTTTTTAAGTTTATAAATTTGTTGATAAACTGCGAAATAAATTTGACTGATTTTGAGTGGGTGAGTATATTATACTGTAATAATATCGACTATCATAAATCATATAGAAATATTTACACGAACAAACAGTATAGACCATAAATACCGATAACATTACCCTCCACAGTAAACAACCAATCAGATTTGATCTTATTTAGACACAGTGTTGAACTGCAAGAATATTACGGATAAATTAAAGAATTTATAACTTCCGGAGAGGGCGAAGTTCGCGACATTAATTTTTTAATTGTATTGATATAAACCGGTGCAATGTTATAAAATGTTCATTACTATTCCGTAAACGTTGAGACAAATCACCGCGGAGTACATTTCAGATCATGTGTGCATGGATTTTCTTCTTTAAAGCGAATCACTAGCATAAGTATAAACTTTTATATCTACATCGGGACTAAGTTTTTAAAACGTGCACCTCCGTCAAACTTGTAGGCGATATGATATTAACTACTGAAACGTAATCTTTATAAGGACAAACACAAGAACGTCAACTTCCAAGGAGACAGGGAGATTTATTAAGCATTAGAAGTGAAGTAAAGTTCCAAGGCGACTGGAACATACAGTTGTATTAAGTATAATCAAAACAGGCACCTATTTTTAATTTGAATTAGTCAGGTGATATAAACTGTCAACCCTCTACAAAGTAACAGCGTTCAATATCAATGAAATAAAAGAAAATTGCTGAAACGACAAATTAACAAAAGATTGGCAGACGAAAGAGCGATTGTGAGAAAGAAGAAATAAACTAATTAATATAATATGATGGGAAGCGCGAGAGCTTTATACATATCCAAGACATTGTTTCTAGTTTTAGTTTTATTGACGAACTATAGCAGTGGTTATTATATTAGACAACAGTCTTTTGTTACAGGTAAGCTAGTTTTATGTATTTCCATTATTTTATTATAGTTTATATTATATGTGTTTGTCTATAGATATAACTTGAATTCCAGACGACTCCATTGAATAGTAATAGCATTAACGGTACGTATTTTACTGCACCAAAAATGCTTTCGACAACCAGTAGAAGCTGAAGATAACCAAACTCGGAAATGGGCAAGATAAAAAAAAATCAAGAAATTTACATGAGAAAGGTCGGGCTTCGGAATAGCTTCTTTGATTTTGCACCAGAAACACATAGAAATGAGAAAGTTACATTATCAAACGAGACATAAATAAAATATTCAAATTCAATTAATATCATAATTGCTATATATTGATGATTATTTAAATGCAATTGTATAACCAGTGGTTTACCAACGAAGATTAATTTCTGTAGCAAAGGTGTACTGTTCTCTTAATCTAATGCTGTTATTTCTACAAACTAATAGTTGCTGGTGAATGATGCTAATGATGTCATCATTGGAAATGTCAAACGAGATTAGGGAGACAGATTATTGTATTAATGTAATATACCCATTATATATGTCTAACATGTATGACTTCAGATCTCTTGTTAAAGATTAACGTCTGGCCAACTCCTTTCGACGTTAATTTTTAATCATATAGAAAAAATGACTCTTGGATATGTGAAACGTTCTGCTATTTGAGACTTTGAAAATTGTATGGTGAAAAGTCTGTGTTTACTTGGATAATTATTGCCTTCAATTAAGATTAACAGCTGCTTCACTAGTTTTCCTTCTCCTTAAATCGTTAAACTCGCCAAATTTAGAATCAAAAGAAACACAACAATAACAAAAAAATAAAAAAAAAATGTTGAAAGAGTTTTTGCAAGGTACGTTAACGTAGAGAAGACGTTGTAGTTGCTCTACACGACGAAATTGAATTTAACGCTCCCATTCAAACTGAACGTGGCTGTGTATTTATACATCCCGACAAGCCAAAACAGACGGCTTACTTAAGCAAAGCAAGGGTTTTACTGACTGACGAGTGCCGAGAGAGGTTCAGGGATGAACATATTATTTTATCCCATTGTACCCTAAGGCTTATGGTTACCGTTAGTAAGACTACAAAGAGGGTTTGGTACTTGAACATGTTGTCAATTTGCGATAGGATTTATCATAAATAAGTTGGAAACCTTCTAACTGTACCAAAAACCAATGATCTTATCTTTTTACCTCAGCGGGGTTTTTTTTAAACGATAATTCATAGATAGTCTTGTGTATCATATCCCCTTTTCGTATATTTAGTCTTAACATCTTCTGCCGCTTCGTCTTTCGATAGTGTGTTTTATGATGTACACGTAGCTATTGCATAATTGTACTACATCCTCGAACTTAATGTGTATATTCATGTGGAGCAGGATCTGCTTACCCTTCCGGAGCACCTGAGATCACCCCTAGTTTTTTGGTGGGGTTCGTGTTGTTTATTCTCTAGTTTTCTATGTTGTGTCGTGTGTGCTGTTGTTTTTTGTCTGTTTCATTTTTAGACATGGTGTTGTCAGTTTGTTTTAGATTTATGAGTTTGACTGTCCCTTTGGTATCTTTCGTCCCTCTTTCATTGTTGTTGGGTTTTTTTTTTTTGCCTGTCTTCATTTCCTTTTGCATATAACGGTTTTTGTTCTATTGTTTTCTTTCAACGAATTTCAGCCTATTAGTTCCAGAAATATGCGGTAAAAAAATATACGTCTTATTTTTCATGAAGTTTGTGTTAAGTGTAAACTTAAAAAAAAAAAAAACGTGTCAAAACCAAAATCAATTTTATCTATATTCAATAATATGAATAACATATGCTTATCTATCAATTATCATTAATTGTTGGTAAATATAATTTCGGAACTGTGTATTTGAATTGCTCCAAATTCTTTTCTAAAATCTAATAATAAATATTGTACAAGTACCAATCCACGTAGATACATTTCTATGTGTATGTATCTCATGAGTTCGGCCTGATTTTTATACTTCACTTACATCACTGTCCCATGATAGGGAAGGGTTGGTGGCTTCAAACTAGTTTAACCCTTCCAAATTCGGTATATGCCTGTTCAAAGGGGCGCAGGACATTTTAGCGAAATATTTTATACTACTAGGGGACATTTGAGCGCCGACATTAGAGCCAATTTTATCGCCGGATTAATCCGTTCATCTGTACTTTCGATAGCCTATTTTAGCGAAAACTTACCTGGTTGAATAATACTCACCAAGCTTTGGGCAGAAGTTGAGTGTAATTCAAAGCGAGTAATGGTCCAGAGTCGTTCCATGCCCATTATAACGAGCAGTTTTATAGTTATCATCAAGCTATTTACGTTTTTCTTTTATACTATTATCAAATTGCAAACAACAACATATGTAAAAATACGAAGTAAAGACGATTGTGCAAAAAATCTAGACCAAATAAAGAGAAAGAATATGCAGTTCCTATAAATGCAATTCAATAGAACCCATAAAAGAGGGACGAAAGATACCAAACTCATAAATCGAAAAAAAAAAAAACTGACAACACCATGGATAAAAACAAAAAACACAAACAGACAAACAATATTACACATAAAACGACATGGCAAACTAAGGAATAAGCAACACGAACCCCACCAAAAACTCAGGTGCTCTGAAAGGGTAGGCAGATCCTGCTCCACATGTGGCACCTGTAGTGTTGCTTATGTGAAAACAAATCCGGTAAATAGTTTAATTCGGTAGGTCACATTTATGAAAGGGAAGGGGATTGTAGTTACGACGTAAGGAACATATTCGATATCATTTGTGAAACGGTTATTCCATAACGGTAAACCAACTCGTGATGGCTTCCGTAAAATTTACGAAGGGATGATTTCAACTTCATCATTTCGAACTCGTGGTTTTATAGCTTCCTTGTTAGCAGCAACCCTCTATCAAGAAAACTCATGACAGGAAATGCAAGTACGGGAATATCGTATCAATTGGGAGACGTGCGTTCTCTAGGATATAAATTCCAGATCAGAACGAACTTTTAACATTTGATTAAATCTTTTAGACATTTAGTGGTGTATTTTAATGGACATCATATGTTTTATATTGTGCTGTCTTAAGTCTATTAAAGTTTTATTTATGTATTATATATTATAAAGGGTTAGACATATTTTGCTAAAATTGGCATTGACATTTATCATTTTCGCTAAAAAGTGTATAAAATCAGGCGCTAAAATGGGTTCTACATTGGGGCTAAAATGTCTGATTTTTTTTTTTCTCGCTCAAATGTCCTATCAATGCGCTATAATGTTCTCCTCCGGTTCAAAGTCAGGAGCCTGTAATTCAGTAGTTGTCGTATGTTTCTCTGAAACATAACTAATTTCGTGTATTATTTTGTACAGAAATTAGACCGTTTATTTCTCGTATAGATTGTTTTACGCGTTAGTAAATATGAAGATTAATTGTATACCACCAAAATATATGTTTGAATCTTGAAAAAAACATTGAAGAGTATAATATTGCAAGGGTAAAATCATAATATTGTACGTTTTTGATGAATGCATGTTCATTTGTAACACTCCCAACATTTCAAAGCATGTCATACTTGACAATTATTTTGTTGTTTTTTTTTTTCATATTTCTGTATTATCAATTTTCATAATACATTTGTGAAATCTTTTTTAAACTTCAAATGTTTGAAATGTGATGTCATCGTTCACAACTGGACAACTAGCAAAAGTACTGGTTATGTAACCAACCACACTATTTAAATAACGACTTCGAATCGTTAAACATTAAGTTTCTGTTTATAGTTTATTTATCAAATACGAGATATCGTCAATTCTTTTACAAAATGTGTCACTGCATTAAACGATAATAAAAGAGAAAGATAACATTTTCAGCATGATTAAAAAGTACATTCGTGAAACACTTTATGTATTTCTGTGTGATCCTTGCGTTGCGGAGGTCACCCGGTTTTCCCTTTATAATTGTGCCCTCGAAATACGGAGTTCACTCGGGTTTTTCTTTATTTTTGTGTCACTTCCTTGTGAATATTTACGTCAAATTTCCTGAAACGTTGCAGTTGACAATAGAGAAGAATTTCACGATTTGAATGATTCAAACAGTCACGTGATGGGTTGGCAGTAGGTTAATGTGTCATTGATTGAGTAGCGGTACTTACGCCAGTTATCTAAATTTAACAGGCATTTTAATTTTTCTAGCTCAGACTTCCTTGAATGCAGACAGTGCACTTTAAAAGTATACATTTGACAACACAAAATAGGTTACTATCCCCTACCCTTTTCCTACAATCTCTGTCAGAACCAATCGTATAGATAGATTGCTTGATTGCTGGTTGCACAACGTCCAGTGGCAAGTATTACACGTACATTACGAATTGTGTGTAGACAATATTGTGTATTTAATTTGGCAATTTTTATTATCAGTTAACAATTTAGATCTCCTTGCTTTGATGGAAACCAATTAAGGTAATTTAATTTGATGTCCATTTATGAAAAAGAGGCCCTGGGGAATAAGCAAATGAGACAGCAGAGAGACACACAGACAAGAAAATTAAATCTTCAACAATAGACAATTTTCGATACAACATGTTCAGCTCAAACTTTAATTCTTAACTTTTGGTGCATGAAATCAAAGAATGGCAAAGATTGACGATTTACAGCAAATTATCCAAATAATTTTTTTTTTTTAAAGCGTAAGACAGCAATGGAAATAGCTCTTTATTTGGAACAGGTACATGGCAATGTTACATGAGGATTTAAATATTTTTTGAGATCTAAATTAGTGGAATAATTTATTTTTTAATTGCATTCAATGCTCTCAACTTCGTATTTTATTTGGCTTTTTAACTATTTTTTATTTGAACGTCACTGAAAAGTCTTTTATAGATGGAAATATAGATAATCGGACTTTCTTTTGATTTTACAGGTTGTATTTGTAGAAATCGTAATTGTGTGTGTTTGTGTGTTTGTGTTATCATACAATACAGTATTTGCAATCTTAAATATTAGATGACCACATATAAATATGGCTCATATTGTTTAAACAAGGTCACAGTCACTTGTCTCAGATCCCCCCTAAATATACCTTAGTACAAAAGTCATGTTATATAAGATATATAGGACACATTGGTGAACACCACTGATTCCCATTTGAAGTTAGAACTGTGAGAGTTTCTATTTTTATTTAATTTTTGTATTCTTATGTTGCGTGTTGGGATCCTGTCCAATTAAAGTTACCCCGCATCATCTACACTTGATGATGACTAAAACAACATTTCGGATTATATTTACATGCAACAATAAAATAATATTCGCCAATAATGAAATATTATTAAAATATTTGGCGTGCTCCCATGCCATCACCGTAGTCATAAATCTACAAATTATCTCGAATCTATTTTAGTTTTATGATATCTCTGTCTAACTGGCAATTTATAAGATGGACTCCCAAGTAAGATCAAGTAAATACAAGAATAAACTTTGCTATATATAGCAATTTGATACTACATGGGCACGACACGTTATTGTCTTCAGTTGTACCATAAGTCAGTCTTCAGATTCACGTGTACCATAGGTCCGCAGTCTTCACGTGTACCATAGGTCAGTCTTCAGATTCACGTGTACCATAGGTCCGCAGTCTTCACGTGTACCATAGGTCAGTCTTCAGATTAAGGAGGTTTGCTACTCAGTTTCAACAAGCCTTTCATAACAAAAGTATATATATATAATATTTTGATAGGGGATTGAAAAAGGAACCAAAAGAGTCAAAACAAAATGTATAGGCCAATGTGCTTGCTTGTTTTCGAGATATTAGCCATTGAAATATTGGCGGGAACATTTTCTCTCTTGACTTTTCATAGCTTTATCATTGACACATTTAAGTTCTCAAAAACTTAAAGAATAACAACTATTTTATGAGACTTTTACAGAAGGCTTATAATTATACATTTAAAAGATTTATAAAAAGAATAATGGGGGTCAATGGGCAAACTTTTTTGAGGCACTCAAATCGATAAAACCAGAGGATTCCGAAAATCTGACAAAAATTTCAAAATATGACAAGGGAACATCATTAAGAATCACTAATACACAAGACTTTTAACGGTATATTTGTATTTTTTCTTTTTCCTTATTTCACTTATACATACTCCAGATCTTTTTTTTTTTATTCGCGACAGGACTATCACAGGATTACTATAGGATGTTACAAGTTAAACTTGCAAAACGTGGAAATTGGAGACAATACACATTTGTCTAAACTTTAAATCTTTAGCCCTTCCGGTTTACATCATATTAGAAAATTATAATTGAGTTTAAGACTAAATATTAAAATAAATGAGCTTTCTTACATAAGTTCTAACAAAGCGTGACGCGTATAAAATCAAAATAGTCGTCTCCTTTCTTATAAAGGATCCATGCTCACATTATTTTAGTGTCATTTTTAGTTTCAGGTTAAAATGCTCGTTTTGAAAGTGTATAAGTTGTTGATATTTGATTCGTCTCCGGCAAGTACATGGGATTTAACAGTCTGAATACGTCAATTACGTCTTAGCACGTAAGCGTCGAAGTCATGTGTTCGTCAGTACAGCGCACAGTCTTAATTATGACTAAAAACGACTTACACCATGCATGTGAGATAGCACGTAAACGTCCGAGTCATGGGCGGCCATTACAGCGCATTAAATCTTGCTTATGAGTTAGCATACAAGCGTCTTAGTCGTGTGTCTTATGACTGTAATTGACCAAAACCTTTATTTTCAGTTGGCATGTAAAGACCGTAAACGCCCAAGTCGTGTGTAAGCCAGTTTAGCACAGAGTAGTGTGACTAATATAGGATATGTTTCTGAATATGCATGTACTTGTCACGCTAGAAATTGGCACCAATCAGTAAAATCTGTGATATATAACAGTACTTCCTAGTTAAGTCCTATCGTATTATTCATTTCTGTTCAATATTGTAATAAGTTTAATGATTACTCCACCTTACACCTACAAACCTATGAACAGTACAAGGAAAGTCAGAACCAACTCTAATGGTAATACAGAGAACATGATGACATTAGATGTTTCCATTCCCAATTTTATAATGTGTATTATACTTTATATTTTAGTTAAGAAAATAAAATGTCAGAAACTACAAATATAGAACTTTTATGAATGAACATCATTTTCGTAATCTGATAACATTATAACTACTTTCCAGTTCATTTGAACAGTAAAGAAAGTCCCCACATCAATTATGTAAATGTATGATATTTCTTGTTCACAATTTTCATATAGTTCATTGTTGGTCATTGACTTGGGCAATCAAGTAAGATTAATTAAATGGTCAGTTATTGACCATATTCATTATCGATAATAGTTCATGGGGGAGGCTGATGTCATATTTGCACTAGATAATAATTGTGCGTTTTTTCTACATTAGCTAAATATATAGAGGGAGCGTTGAGATCTTAAACAATATGTTTAACCCCGACGCATTGGCGCCTGTCCCAGGGTAGGAGTCTCTGGCCTTTGTTAGTATTGTATGATTGTTGATTTTAGTTTCTTGTGTATAATTCGGATACAGTATGATTAGTATGACGTCCGCTATCACTGAACCAGTATACATATTTGTTTAGAAACCAGCTGAAGGACGCCTCGTTGTGCTGGAGTTTCTCGTTGCATTGAAAACCCATTGGTGACCCTCGGCTGTTGTCTGTTCTATGGTTGAGTTGTTGTGTCTTTGGCACATTCACCATTTCCATTCTCCATTTTATTCCTAGTAACATTTCAGTTTATAATCACAGACAGTTTTGTTGTATTATTTCTACTTATAATTATTGGTTAAAAAAATGTATACAGGTGGATATAACAAACAAATCGACAATACACTGACAATGACATGGCAATACAGACAAACGACCTAATTCTCCGTTTCAGAATCTAATGCATTCTGGGTAATATATGGAAAAGCGTACACCAAAACGTTGTGATTGGTTAAAAACGTTCTAAACAATTGAAATGCAACCAATGACGTAACGTTATTTTCATTTTGGTGTACGAACAATGAGATTACCCATAGTCCTCTAGTTTCTGAAATGGCGAATTTAAAGACAAACCAACATGCGCAGGCAACATAGAAAACTTAAGAATGAGCAACATGAAACTCTCGAAAACCGGCGGTCATTGCATGTGCTTCTGAAGTGTAAGCATTTCTTGTTCTATATGCGGCTCCCGTCTTGATTCTCAAGAAACCAAACACTCCGACTGTCGTTACGTAGTCTAAGTGGGTAAGTCGTGTTCTCAGATCCCAGAAAAGAGGACGATAATATGTACAATCTTTGTATATTTATTTTTTACCGGAAAATATCCGTATGCATTTTTAATTCTTGGACAAAGAAAAAAAATGATTATCTAGCAATACATCCAAATTTGGTAATATTCAACCTTTGACGTATTTTGTTCGTAGTTGATAAGAAACAAATGAAGGTGGGGATCTATGGAATATGCATTTGTTAAAATAGTTCATGAAAAATTGAAATACAATGTGTATGTAATATAAATATAAATCAAATCAAATGCAAATTAGTAAGACGTTTTTCATAATTATAGAAAATTCACTAACAAAAACAAAAAATAAAATAGATTGGCAGATCCTTTGTAATCCAGGATGACGGTAAAAAATGTAAACTCCCTCACTATGTCTTAAACAGTCACAAAAGTTCTATGACGTTGTCAAATTATTGTGGTTGTTTTTTTAATGAATGTTTAACGAATTCCAACGCGTTGCGAGAAGATACTATAAAATCTGTTCATAGCATCGGAAATTAATGTCTGTCCTATATTTTATATATTTGTAATAAGTGTGATCATACAATAAAAAAATGCTATTTTTAAATATTAGAATGATTTGATATCCTGAGTTCAATACCAAAGTAAAACGGTTGATCATGTCTCCCATTTCAATAGGCTAATAAAAAGAAATTGAAGATACGCGTTTAAGTCATGTGGTATTGTACAAGGACAGTGGAACTACAAAATGCAGAAAATTGTACCATAAAATATAGGCCTAGGTCATTGTACATCCAAATATAGCTCATTGTACCATCAAATACGGTACATTGTACTACCAAATACAGTACTGTGTACTACCAAATGGAGGTCATTGAAACACCAAATGTAGGTCATTGTACCATCAAATTCAGGTCATTGTACCATCAAATTCAGGTCATTGTACCAACAAATATAGGTCATAGTAACACCATGTCATTGTGTCAGATTATCTTAAAAAAAATCTGTTTTAAAATCAAATTTTGCGCAATTGCATTTCAGTAAATCTGTGATTGATTACTTTTCATATAATTATATTTCGAAATATTTTTTAATTGATTTCTCGTTTTTTATATAGATTAGACCGTTGTTTGTTTGTTTTTTGTTTTGTTTTTTTTTCGTTTGAATGGTTTTTCACTAGTAATTTGTCGGGTCCGTGATAGCTTGCTGTTCGGTGTGAGCCAAGGCTCAGTGTTGAAGGCCGTACCTTGACATATAATGGTTTACGTTTATAAATTGTTACTTGGATAGAGAGTTGTCTCATTGGCACTCATACCACATCTTCCTATATCTATTCACGGTAGTCATATGTAACTTTGAGAGTAGAAATTATGAATATGTCAAAGAGACAACAACCCGACCAAAGAGCAAGTACCAGCAGGCAATAAGGTAGCAAGTGAGTTTGAGTGGGTTTATGTTAATTGGATCTAGTTTCCGGGTCTATTTTGCATGACTTATTAATTTACAAGATACATGCAGATATCGACTCGGGTACTTTATATAGAAATATTTCTGTCATTAATCGTGACTATCAATTACATTTGTAATCACATGGCAAGATGACTTCCTGTTAATACGTGACACGCTCATAAGAAGGTTGACAATTAATGAAAAAAATTAACTCTGATAACCACTTTAAAAACAATATAATATATAGATATGTGACGATAGCTTGCCTCATTTAATCGACAATTATAAAGTTTATGCACCTTAAAGCAGCGGTAGGCGCAACACTATCCATTGGTAACATAATTGATACTCATCAAATGATGTGGCATGATTTTTGTTTATGGACAATTATTTCATTTATGACCAAAGAACAAAGATGACTGTCCACAAATACAGGTCACCATATTGATACACTAAAAAATGAAAGAAAGAAAAAGTAATCCTGTACTATCGTTTGTTAGTAATATGCTTACAAGCTACATGTAGTTTATAACTAATACTCAGGTTTTCTCTTTCTTATAAATAGACGATTTTTGTATGAAGTAAAACCAAATTTAAACTGGGCATCGATTGGGGATTAGTATGCTTCCCTATTAAGTAAACACAATGTGGTTGTATGAGTTATGTTTTACTGAAGAAACCGAAATTAGATTTTAAAGAACGTGAATTTCGTTTAACTTTTTGAAGGAGCAATAAAATTTGGATCACATGCTTGTATGTACTATTACAGTGTACATGTACCTATAGTCTAGATCTGCGACATTAAAACTTATATAACGAATATTTAAATTCTAGAAATATTTCCTGAACACGCATTGTTCTACAGTTTCCGGACTTTCCAACTAGGCAAACAAAAGAATAAGTAAAGACATGTCACATATTGTTACATAACAATGTATTCGTAAGCGATTTAGTGATTGAGTACATGTATGTAAATGAGAAAACGTAGTGCTTAAAGATCAATAGTTTAAAAGATAGAACACAACGTAGTCAGAAGCGATCTAAGATAGCGATTGGGTATATAAAGGGGAAATGCCGATTGTGTTAAAATAGTACACAGTTTCCGTTTGAAAAATTAAGGGTCTGGATGGTTTTATAGATTCTTAGAATAAAGAGTCGAAACTATTGAACAGTCTGCAAACAAAATAAATAAATAAATAAACATCGACAAAACACCTTATAGGGTGCTTATATATAAAGAAAACGGAATAAAGGGCAAAATTTGTAATGAGTAATAGCCCCAAAAAAATAAAGAATACAGAAATACATAAGGCCTTTTCAGACCATCTTAGATTACTCCGTGTACTGAATAATGTTTAAGGACTGAAAGTATTATTTTTTTTTTTATTACAGAATATATTCTTCTTTAAATTAGTTTAATTTTCGTTTTGGTATGTAATTTTCTTTTTTATTTATTCATTGAAAGTAATGACCATGGTGTGCAAATAAGTGAAATTTTGATTTTAACTACCTTTTATATACTATAAAATATATTTCTGTATAATGAATATAAACGTAAACATTGTTATAGGTGACCTATAGTTGTTAATTTCCGTGTCATTTTGGTCTCTTGTGGAGAGTTGTCTCAGTGGCGGATGGGGAAAAGGGTGGGGGTTCCGGGGGTGGACCCCCCTTTTTTGGACGATCAATGCATTTGAATGGGAGCATATCGTTGGAACACCCCCCCCCCCCCCCCCCCCCTTTAACTCTGGGTTGGGATGCCCCCTTTTTTTAAATGGCTGGATACACCCCTGTGTCTCATTGGCAATCAAACTACATCTTCTTTTTTACACTAATGCACATTAAGACCACATTATTTTACTACTGATACAAGAAGGACTGCTTCATAACTTGATCTTTTCCTTAATAGTTATCCCACGATGACGCGGTGTGTCAGTGTAAGATCACCCCGATGGCCGGAGGCCAGAGGGTGATCTAACACTGACACACCAAGTCCTAGTGGGATAACTATTTTACATCCCAGCTGTTTTAGATTAGACGAAAAACCATTTACAATTCATAAAATCTAGTTAAGAACGCCACACAACCATTATAATATACTTTATACATCACTATATGATTTATACCCTGTTTTACCCCCGAACACGATGAGTAGATATCAAACAATGTCAACTCGCCCCACTGGCCAATCGGCCCAATCTATATCGCCACTTTATGAAAACTATCGCCCCACTCTTGTTTACCGACTCGCCCCACTTTTGAAAAAGTGTAAAATCAAACTGAACAATCACTGACAACTCACTTATTAACGAAAAGGGTTTAAACCCCACTGAATACAGGTCTGACAACTCGCCCCACTTATAAAAATATCTTGCTTCCTTTAAGTATGTTAAATTACTGACAGTTTGTATCCAGTCGTCCTGGAGTAGTGGTTGTGTCGTGGCTTGATATGGTAAAGGTCTTGAGTTCGAATCCCAGCATATACATTGGATTTTTTCAACGTGAATTTTGGTAGATAGTCTTTTCCGTATAATTGTATATTTAATTATAAGTTTTATAGTAGATTTGACATTCCCGCCAAAATGTTACAGAACAAAGGAAAGCATGCATAACAAAGAAACTCAAACTGGGGTGATCTGGTAGGGGTGATCCGGCTCAGATCACCCCTGTTAGAACAAAGGAGCTGGGATGTAATCAAAATTGACATAGACAAACGACTTCACACTAAACATTTATGACAAACGGTATGATTTCAACTTCCCAATTATCAACTTCCCATTTCTCAGCAGTAACATACCATCTGCCCCGTCGTATGGTGTTTACATGTCTTAATTAATACGTTATGCACGTGCTTGTTCACACTTTACTGACTTCATATACAGAGTGTGCTCTTTACACAGAAACTATTCCAATAGAATTTTTAGGAGAAAAGATTAAAAATAACACTCCATATATTTTATAAACACTATCAAGGTTGATCTATACATTTATATAAGTTTGGATAACCAATTTACCAGGTTCAGTCAACCCTTTGTTCTTAAAATGTCCTGTACCAAGTCAGGATTATGACAGTTGTTATCAAATATTTTGTTTTTTTAATGGGCGTTTGCGTTTGTTTTTGGTGCAATTCAGTGTTCATGTTGTACCTTCGTGTTCCATTGATAGTTAATTGTCCGTGCACTTTTCTTTTAGTTTTATTCTGAAATTTTGAAACAACCATACTATATAACCATTTAGATTAATATAAAGAATTGTTTTACACTATCATATTTATTTTGTTTAAATTGAATTAGTCCCCACACAGAATTCAATATGGAAACTGATGATATTTCAAATACCATAAGCTGCAAACATAAACATTAATATCCACTTTAAGAAGATCACATTCACTAAAAGTGTTTTCAAAATAGATATTTAATTATGTTTTTCATTTATAATCTATATTTGTCTATAAGGAAATCCAAGTATGTTAGTTATTGTTTTATAAAACAGATCTATACGACTTGAAGTTGTCTCTATTTTTATATTGTTTAACTAACCCTGAATAATTTGCCCTTAACGGTTAATTGAAAAATATTATATGAAAAATTAGGGTTGATTTAATGTTATTTTATAGCAATAAAAAAAAAAACACAAAAACAACAACAGCAACAAAACTAAACAAAAACTACAAAGCAATAACAAAATAAAGCAACAACAAAAGCAACATTTAGCTTCAAATACACAACGCATATTTCAGTTACGTATTACGAAATTAGTCTGGATTTAAACAACTAAATATAAGAAGATGTTTTATGAGGGCCAACAGTCAATTTGTGAAGTATACCATAATGGTATTACCATTATAGGTAAACATACGATCATCTATACACGCAGCATTGGCTCACACCGAACAGCAGTCCATAATATATAAAGGGCCCTCAAAATAACTAGTGTAAAACACCAAGGTTCTAATCTATATGGGGAAAAACGAGAAACGAAAACATTTATGAACCTTATCAACAAACGACAACCACTGAACATCAGGTTCCTGTTTTATGACAGGTGCAAACAAATGCAGCGGCTTAAACGTTTAAATATGTACCAACCTTCACCCTTTCCAGAAACAACTAGCATTCTACAATAATAATGATAAATTCAGCATTGCTTCGACTATCAGAATTTGTTGAACAGTAGAACAGGGCAATAACTCCTTCATTCATAAACTTTTGAATTTCTTTCTTAAAAATTGCGTTGCTGTCTTACAGACTTACACCTCTGATAGCTGTGTAAATTTGCTGTTGCGTTGCTGTTTTAAAGACCTATATATCTGTTGGGTTTTTTTTTTTTTACTTCTTGTTGGTTTTTTTATTGTCAGGAAAAACTGCGTAGATATATTTCTATATACCGAGCGTTTTATTTGTCCATCAGTTTTGCTACAGCAACAAACGTTTTTGATTCCTTTTAAGATAACAAAAAAAATATGTACTGGAAATTTGCTAGACCTCTTGTTTTGACCTGGTTGACCGAAAAAAGGGCGTGTTTGTTAACGCAATGTGTTTTTGTTTACCTACACTGTATACATATGCCGCTGCAATTAAATCATTATGGGGTTTTAGTGCAAACTAGTCATAATAGTACCCGCCACATTCCTTAAATTGATGTTCTACATCTAGAGCATGTCATTCAGTAATAGTTGATGTCTACCATATATGCTCTTGTCCATTTTATTTGACATGACACAAGCTTTTTAGTGGTGTGTTGATATAACAATATCAGATCTGTTTTAGATTACTTTACGGTATAAGGAATTTCTCGTCGTTTAAGGCTGTTCGGTGACCTGTAGTTATTTACATTATCGCTCCGTGGTCTCTGACATATAGTTGTCTTACTGGAAATCCTATCATATCTTCCTACTTTTATTTTTGTGGGAATAGTTGGATTGTTAATATTTTAGTTGCTGTCAATAAAAAGTACCATGGAACTTAACGATTTCACTAAAATCTCATTGTTCTGTGAACGTTTATTTCTTAACATTGTTATGTTCCGTTGACATTAAGTTTTAATATAAAGTGGTATTAAATTTACTACATAACTAATGAAAAATAAAAACTGGCTTTTAGTATATGACAAAGAATACAGCCACAGACATATCTGTTTATCTTTTTTCTTATCCACAGAATTAGAATCATCATAGAATATAAATAATTGTTGGTTTGTTGATGTGTTAATTAAAAATCTCAAAGCGATAAAAACAAATAAACAAATAAACAAGGTACAGTTAAATCATTTCGAAAAGATTGTATTTTCAGCGTTCAGCAGAAAATAAACAAAAACTTCGTAAAAAACGTCGGATTTGTATTGAACACAAGAAATATAAACAAAAAATGTTAAAACTGAAGTTGTAAATGTAATGTCTTCCAGAAGGCAATATTTGTTTCAGAAGATCAAAGACAATGAAGCAATTAAACCTCATCAATTAATGTTATTTATTAATGTTTTATCGACAATTTGCCTCAGTATGACTGTATAGAAAATCTCGCGTTTCCCGGTTAATATCTCGTAAACAATGTAGTTACAAATTAAATCCTTGTTAACAATAGGAGAACAGAAGTGTTCCGAGTTGTCGTCTGTGTCAACGAGGATACATTAAGGACAATAAAAATGCGAAAACAATGTACGAAACTAATCATGCAAAATAATGGCTATCTGATATCTTTTCATTATGCACAGTTAGCCTGTTTTAGAATCTTAATCACTGAAGAGCTTATATTTTATGATACATTATTGGGTTATTCAAGAGCGTTGAATCAGATAATCCATCGTTTGTACATAAAGGCGATGTTTAAAAATCAGAATTATCTACTTAAGAACACAAATAAAGTTGTCCTATTGTACATGTTTTAGAACCATACACACATACATGTATATAGTATTTAGAATTTTAGAAATTTCAAATCAAAAGCTTAAGGATAGTATGTATTATGTAGGTAACAAAGTACAAAGCTGATAATAACTTAGTTGATATTGTCTGAAGACGAAAAAAAAACACAAATATACAAATAAGAAAATTTGTTTTTTTTTAATTGCTACGTGTTGTACAAAAAATGAAGCCAGAGCAGATATAGTGTTCCCAGGTTGAAGGCATCATTGTGGCTTAATTGTGGCATCATTGTGGCTTAATTGTGACTTTGAGATGAAGAACAGCAAGAAAGGCGATGTTCCTTTGCTTTTTGTTTTGTTTTGTTTTGTTTTGTTTTATTTTTTTTGGCTGTGCATGTACTTATTTTGTGTTATTGATTGGTACCCCATATAATTTGATTTTCTATTAAATATATAGAATTTCCAATTAAACAAATGAATCACACAACATTGAACCATAGATGGGTATTACATCTATGATTGAACAATGGTGAAGGATTAACTATCGACCGCCGGATTGACCACGTATTGACCACCGTATCGACCACCGAATTGACAATAAGAAAAACTCATGCTCTATAGTAAACTATAAAAGAGTTTTAAAATGTGAAGGAATATATTGCGGAAACAGATAGACGGATAATATTTAAAATATATTATAAAAATTTATAAGCTTTTTAATAGATTGTATGAAATGTAGCTACTGCTTAGGTTCTAATATGATTAAAACTATATTTGTTTATTATAAAATTCAAGACATAAAGGTATTTAGGTGAACTGGATCCAAAAGTTTTCGCTAGAAATTGATTTTGTACGGTTTTGAGGATTTTTATGAAGAACGAACCTGACAAAGAAACAAAAGACGTTAAAATGTGTATCCTAAGTTAAAACTTCTTAAAAAGGATTTGGTTTGTTTTGGTGGGGTTCGTGTCGGTCAAATGTATCATTAGTTCTTTAATGTCGTACTATTGTTGTAAAAAGATGTGTGTTAGTCTGGTACACTTTTTATTTTTTTTAATTTTGGTTCAATTATATGTTTAGGAGTTCAGTGTGACGTCCATTTTTACAGAACTATCATACATTAATTTATGTTTAGGGGCCAGCTGAAGCCCGCCTTCGGGTGCGGGATTTCCTCACTGCACTCTTTTGACGACCCCCCTTGTTGTCTCTTTGAAACGTTCCCCGTTTCAATTTTCAATTTTATGTTCTTAGTAATTTGTCATATACAGTATAAACTATGAGACTCAATTTAATTTATTTCTATTATCCGTAATTGATCGACGATAATTATTATGTCGTGTGGTAACTGTATATGTCTACTATCAACAGGACAAGTCAACTGTGTGTCTGGTCACCGTACATAGACCACGCCTACTACAGAAAGCAAAAATTAACAAATGAGCCAGTGAGCCCCCGCCTTAGGTCACAATGTCACGATTTAATAATTGCCTTTTTGATAAGAGTTAGGGTCTCATTATTGAACCCCCTTTCCCCAATATCAAATTTGGTCAAACAAAAATATGTTATAAGTCATAATTAATTTATTACAAACAATGAATTTATGAATCACCAAATACGGACATCATTGTATAATTTCCAATGATTGTGATATTCTCGTCAAAAATGGCAAAATGATTTGTACTGAAAATAATTCATAGCAATAATTATGTATGCATTTATGTGTACATTTTCATACCCTTAAATATGCTTTGACTTTAAGGTTTTACTCAATTTGTTAACATAGATATAGAAAGATGTGGTATGAGTGCCAATGAGACAACTCTCCATCCAAGTAACAATTTATGAAAGTAAACAATTATTGGTCAAGGCACGGCTTTCACCGAACAGCAAGTTATAAAAGGCCCAAAAAATGACTAGTGTAAAACCATTCAAACGGAAAACCAACGGTATAATCTATATATTAACAAGAACCGAGAAACACTTAGGAACCACATAAACAGACAACCACTGAACACCAGATTCCTTACTTAGGACACTCAGGTGCAAACATTTGCAGCATGATTAAACGTTTTAATGGTACCAAACCTCCTCCCTTTTCCGAAACTATAGTGTAACATCACAAAATAGAAAGACACACTATAAATAGCAATAGGAAGGCTTAACTCAATCAAAAAACGTAGTAACACAAATTAATACACAATAAACATACAAAAAATTATCTGTGATACAATGAAAATACATAGTTAATAAAAATAAGGGATGAATAGTTAAGGTAAAAAGTAAATAAATAGGTTTAAACTAAGGTAAAAGTATAAAACCGCTGTAAAATGTTAAACAGATTTTAGAAAAACATCAACTTTGAAAAACAAATACGTCATATTATACACAGGTAAATGAAAATAATTTTGTTGTTAATCTTCTGTTTAGGAATACCAAGAAATTTCTTGTATTAAAATATCCATGTACCAAGTATTTGAAATGGTGCAGATAAATTAATTTATTTGCACAAATAAAATCTGCTGTTGCCCCCCGTCTATGTTGTGCAAGCGGTTATGTGGATCTTTCTTTTCGCGACCCAGTTCATTATGAGAATCTCTTCGAGGTCCGCGTTGAAATGATGTCGATTTCTCTGAAAAATCAGAGACAATGATTTGGATTTAAACGGAGTCAAGCGCCGGGTGGTAAAATGCAGGATTAAGACAATGTACGTGCTTTGTCAGAAACATAAAATGTATTTTACAATGTTCTCAGAACGAAACAGGAGAAACAAGAACGTGTCCATCGTACACGGATTCCCCACTCGCACTATCATTTTCTATTTTCAGTGGACCGTGAAATTGGGGTCAAAACTCTTAATTGGCTTTCAAATTAAAAATATCATATCATTATAAGGAACATGTGTTCTAAGTTTCAAATTGATTGGACTTCAACTTCATCAACAACTACCTTGACCAAACACTTTAACCTAAAGCGGGACAGACGGACGAACGAACGGACGCACATACTAAAAAACATAATGCGCAGAAATGGGGCATACAACTATTGTGTTTTAATTAATAATGTACATATTATTGTATAAGCTTTGTACCTACCTGTTGGAAAAAAGTAAAGTATCTCTATTTTATTATAATTTATTTTCAAATATCCATACCTTTGTTATGAATAGAGATATTAAGTCTGATTTTTGAAGAATAAAGTTTCTTTTCTGTGAGTATCTACTCGATATCGGACGTTTTGAAACATTTGCTAAAGTGTATCAGCCATAAACGGCTACTTCATTTGATCACTCAGACATATTACATACGTGCAGACCACGGCAGGTTTCTGTTAGAATACTATTGAATTACCAAACGGGCTGATCTGATATTTTATTTTGAAATACATTTGATAAACTACTTTCTTCCCCTTGTTTGTTTCTACTTTTCCCTTATTTTTCAGATAAAAAAAACCTTTAATATTTTCATACGTTTTTTTTTCATGTTCACTACTTTAAATTTCTTCCCCGTTTATTTCTTTTTTTCCCTAATTTTTCAAATAAAATAAAAGTTTAATATTTTCACACATTTTTTTTCCATTTTAAACGATACCGTTTCTAGAAGAGTCTTTGTGATGTGGGACTTATTTGATATTTTTTTTCTTCTGAATGTATTTTCTCGAAGTGAACTATACGTATTGACCCTATAATTCGATTTTCATATAAAATATATTTCATGTTATTGTTAAAACAGGATTATAAATTCGTTTTGGTTAAAAGCTCGATGTTTCCATTTTAATGTTCATTCGGTATTACCAATGTTTCGACTAATGGTACAAATTATTACTTTTCCCTTGTTAAATAATAAATCTGCCATGTTATTTTAAGCGTCGATAGAGCAAGATACAAAACGGAAATATAGTATTTTTCTTCACAATAAGAAGCCGATATTTGAAAATAAAGTTTAATTAAAAGTCACCAATTTAATGCATGTACTGTAATCCTATATCACTCCACAATATAATGTATAATTTACTCATTTTAGTTTAGTAATTTCAAGAAAATACAAGAAATCAAAATATTTTACGGAAAAATAATAGTTTCTTTAATACGAAATGCAAGAGAAATTGATATTACAACTCCCACGATCTTACATCCATTATTGGAATTGAAGTTTTCAAATTGAAACAATGAAGCGTTGTATAGAATCCGTATGTCTTTGTCAGCTTGTGTGTAAACAAACTCATCATATATACCAGGATTGAAATTTATATTTTCGTCTACAAAAGGTAAAAAGGCCAAATAAAGTACGAAGTTTAAGAGCATTGAGAACCAAAATTCCTAAAAAATTTCTAAATACAGCTACGGTAATCTGAAGTAGAAAAGCCTGAGTATTTCAAAAATTCAAAAGTTTTGTAAACAGTTAATTTATAAATATGACCGTATCAATGATAATTCATGTCAGTACAGATTGGCTGGTGATACCCTCGGGGAATTAAAACTCTACCAGCAGTGGCATCGACGTGACAGAAGAACAATACAATTTAACTCATATTACCTCATATTTCGGTTCTTTCCCGCTTGTATCAAGTGAGGAATATGACAATGTTTTCCATTCGTTTGAAGGTGCTTGAGCTTTAGGTTTTGCCATTTGAATCCTAAAATGATATTTCAAATTAATTATATGCTAAATTAGTACATAACTTAAGGAGGTTCGCTACTCATTTTCAAAATAACAAGCTTTTCATAACATTAATATATATTGAAAGGTGTAAAATAAAGGAACCAATAAAGCAAAAAATATATATGGGTTAATGTGCTTGTTTTTGAGATATTAGCCATTGGAAGTTTGGCAGGAAAATGTTCTCTCTTGATTTTTCATAGCTTTATCATTGACAAGTTTAAGTTCTCAAAAACTATTAAAAAATAACAACGATTTTATAAAACTTTTACAGATGGCTTATTATTATACAAGTAACAGATTTATAAAAAGAAAAAAGGGGGTCAATGGTCAATATTTTTTAAGGCATTCAAATGGATAAAACCAGATTCCGAAAATCTGTCAAAAATCCAAAATCTTACAAGCGATCATCCTTAAAGGTCAGTCGTATTTGTCTAACAATGGCGTCAAGATTAGCAACCACTACTAACCAGTCAGTTATATAATTATTTATAATCTTATTAAATTATCATTTTTTTTTTCAACGGTCATTTACCATATGTTAAATGGGTATAATTTCATATTATTGAACAGTCTATTCATTTTATTCATTTGGGGTATTGAAGAAGGAGGGGATGGTAACGAACGTTATTGTGATTTTGCAGACGTTTCTATGAAAGAGAAGTGTACTATTGTACGCAATTTAATTGCAAATATTACAATAGCTAAGAGATAAATTATCATATTGCATTTTTGAAGTTCTTGGACTTTCTATATTGGAATAATTGTACAAAGGATCCATCATATGTGAGCATGAACCCCGTGTCCTTGGAAATATTTTGAAGTCTTGACGTTCTTTGTCTATATAAATGAGTTGACCACGCTTTTTTAAATTTGTTTGTTCATCTGTTCTCGTCTTTCTGAAATGTCTTTCTTTCTTAGTTTCTCTAAATAAGCCCATGATTGGTATACATTTACGATTTCAAAACATGGTGTCAACGACAACCATTACTATGTAATTATCGCATGAAACCAGAATGTTTATAGGGTCTTGATATTCTATGTATATTTTTTGTGTGATTGTTGTTGACTTTTCGTTTATTTGTTCTTTAATCCATGATACATGTGACTAACAACCTGAAGGTAGTCTTGTAGATGCATTTTGACATCGATTGCGAGAGGTTGACGGATAAACCTTTGGCTTATATAAAAAAAGAAGGTGCGGTATGATTGCCAATGAGACAACTGTCAACAATTATACTGCAATCAGCCAAACACTTTTTTTAATCAATATTTTTTTTAATTTTTTTAATTTTTTTTTTATCGATTTCAGTATAAAAACAATATACGTATAATGTCTTGAAACATGAAATTTATTTGTATTCGACACGAAACGGGAAAATGCTCGGTACAACCTCTCATTCATATTTCAAGACACTATACGTATATTGTCTAATTACCATGTTTAAGTCTGATGACTGTAAATTCCTGTGGACTTTTTAGAGCTACATTGTAAACTTACACATTGAGATTCGACTTAGTTCTTAGATCAAGTACAAAGCAGGGTTATATAAGTCAACCATCAATTTCGCTTTTACAACATACGGGTACCATTCAACACCAACCCGTCATTATTAACATCATTATCATCAACGTCAACCCATGATAATTGTTCTTTTGCTGTCTTTTAATACTTCTGTCTATCTACGTAAAAGTTATCTATTTTAGAAACAAAATCATATTCAAATATTGAAGTTATTTTTACATGAAGAAAGCATTACGGTCAAATCATCAAGTCAAATTATAAATCTTGTCTTTACTATTTACAAAACATTTTATGGCGTTCACAATCCGATGTTTATTTAAACAATTTATAGTGATTTTGTATCCGGACAAATGACTTTATAAGTATTTACACTTGTTGACAGTCTGAGTGGAAAGGTAATTTACTGGCTAATAATCCCAACAAATAAATCATAATGGAGGCCTCTCCAAATAGTCAAAACAGTGATCGATACTTTATCAGACGAATAGAATTTATTGAAGAAAGATATTTAATTGAAAGATAAGTTGAAATTAAGTCTTTTTATTCAGAAAAAAACGGTGACTTTATACTATCAGTATCGTATAATATTTAACAAATTGATATGAAAAAAGGGTTATTAAGTATAAATACGTGTGTGTTATATTTTAACGTTGTGTTTCCGTTGTGTCGTTTGTTTTCTCTAAGTTATATTTGAGTGTGAATTCACATTACTATAAAACGTGTCACGGTACTTTTCTATCCCAAGTTCATGTATATGGAGTTGATGTTATATTTGTTATTCTCATCGGATTTTGTCTAATGCTAAGTCCGTTTCTGTGTGTGTTACATTTTAATGTTGTGTCGTTGTTCTCCTCTCATATTAATGTGTTTCCCTCAGTTTTAGTTTGTTACCCCGATTTTGTTTTTTTCCATCGATTTACGAGTTTTGAAAAGTGGTATACCACAGTTGCCTTTATTTAAGTTGTAATCAGCAGGTTAGTTATTTAAACAATTTGGCGCTAAATATAACTTTAAAACTGTTTTCGTGTACAATGACCACTGTTGTATAGCCCCTCAGAGGGACAGTAAGTGTCCACAGGTAGTATACATGTAGCTCTGTGGGGATTGTAGCTGCTTTATCATTGGTACTGTTCAATATATGATGGCATTATACAATTGAAAATCCTTTCGATTTTACATATCTATACATTTTAAAACGGAATTTTACAGCATAAACAATGAAGTTGCAGTCATTTTTGCATGTATCTTCCTTAAATTTGCCGTTGATTAATAAATTAGTTTATGTATTTCCTGAGTATTCTACTTGTGTGTTTATGTGTACGGTATTTGTATCGTAGGTTTAACATTACCATATAAGCTAGATGTTTTGCTAGCCATAGAACCAGGTTCAACCAACCTTGTCTTTCTTTAAATGTCCTAGCTGAACCAAGTCAGCACTATGGCAGTTGTTGTCAAAAAGTCTGTTCTTATACATTTTGGAGTGTTCTGCTGCAGTACAACGTTTCTGTTATTCCGTAGTTGTCCCCTTATAAGAGATGTGTTTCTCCCTGTTTAAGTTTGTAACCCGGTTTTTGTTTCGTTTAATCTAGTTATGACTATTGAACAGCGGTATACTACTGTTGCCTTTATTTATACTAAACCTGTAAGATATTCATACGACAATAAGTTTGATGTGTTTGTTACTTTATTTCAGATATAGAACCGTCAGAACGACAAAATACAGAGCTTCAACGCAAAACTCTAATAGAAATTTTACAGAATTTACAAGAATTTAGTTTTCAAGAAGAAAAGCGAAAAATAAATACGAAATCGTCCTTTCAAGTAAAAAAAGGTATGTGTATTTATAACAAAATAAGAAAATGTGGTATGATTGTTAATAATAACCCTCTACAAGAGACCAAAATGACATAGAAGTTTACAATTATAGGGCACCGTATGGAATGCAATAAAGAGCAAAACCTTCTTCTTGATCTCCTGTAACAGATTTAACATATTTACTACAAATGCCATTGCTGTTCTCTAATGAACTATTATTGCTATATGATTGGTGATTACACATTTTATTGCATTCAATCTTCTGTCATAAACTAAACTTACAAATCCATATCTCTAATACTTTTGTACATGTTACAAACATCGCAAGGAGGTCACTGGTATAGATACTATTTCGTTTTGTTTAGGGGCCTCGGAGGCCGAGTAGTCTAAGTAGTTACTACTGTAATCACTAGCAAGTGAAAACTAATGTTGTGAGTTTAAACCCCGCTCGTTCGGGTGCACTTGACTCCAATCTTAAATGACTGGGATTTTCAGTTTTCCCATCGAAGGTCGGTGGTTTTCTCCAGACACTCCGGCTTCCTCAAACGACATAGCCTAAATGCAGTGCTTAAAAGTGACGTAAATATTTATTTGTTTCGAGATTGTGTCCCAGTGATGAATGCTGTACCCATATTCTGACAATTTTGTCTATTATTTTTGTTTTGTTCACGAATCGTTGTGAATATAACGGAATTTGATGCGACTGTCATACAAGTGAGAGGGTTAGCGCTATAAAATCAGATTTAATCCACCATTTTTCTACATTCTACATTTTATGTGTTCGAGTCAGGAATGTGACAGTTGTTGTCCATTCGTTTGATGTGTTTCATTATTTGATTTTGCCATTTGATTAGGGGCGTTCTGTTTTGAATTTTCCTCGAAGTTCAGTATTTTTGTGAATTTACTTTTTATGATTATTGGAGAATTCGTGTTTGCTTACCACTAAAATGCAAATATTACTTGACTTATAATGGTTATTACTCCTATGGAAAACTGCAAATCATAAAACAATATTTTGTTTTTGTATTGGGAAAACTATTATGTCATTTTACCGAAATATCGTAAAATGTAGTAAATTTATTGGATAGATTAACGTTCTAAGGAGTGATGTTCATTTTCCTGTACAATTAATCCTCACTATAAAGTTGTATAATTATACCCATTAATACGATAACACACGCGCTCATGAATTGTATCAAAATTGATCAACTACAAATGTACTCATAACATTATAGGTCAAAGTACGGTCTTCAACATGCAGCCTTGGCTCACACCGAACAGCAGGCTATAAATGGCCCACACAATGACTACTGTAAAACCATTCAAATGAGTAAACCAACGGTCATGTCAAAGGTCTATCTGGTTATAATTCTTACTATTGTGTTTTTTGTTTTATAAATGGCGTCAAAATAAGTTCCAAAAACAAGTGCAATGTAAATGGACATTGATCTCAAACGTTTCTTTTACAACCACCGGTTCTTTCTAAAAATTGAAAATACCGTCCTTCAGTAAGCAAGCACCTGCGCAAGGGTACTTTTCTGAGTTAAATATGTAGTTTACAGATTATGTTGATTTTTTGTAAGCTAAGGTTTGAGCTTTTCAGTAATTTTTAATCTGCAAATGTGCTGTAGATTATTCTAAATTTGACTCTTTTTATGTGTATTAGTAGTACGGGTGGGCGAGGGAGTGGTACGTTTTTTTCTTATAACAATACGGGATTACCACAGATATAAACACAGAAAATTCCCAAAAGAGATTTTACGTTTATTTTATTATCCTAACTGTTTTCAATGTGTGCTTATTTCGTTCAGTTTATAATACATTAGTGTTCAAATTAATATGTTGATGTTCTTTATATTTTAATAACCCTTTCAAAGATTATAACTACATTTTCATAAACCTATTCATTGTCGTCTAAGTCAATGATGACGTCATTGTTCTCCATCAAATAAATCAACTTTGTTGTATTAAGAAACAGATTAAACATTTTATGGCCTCCGATCAATTTAAAGCAAAGAAAACCCTTTTAATACTTTATAGTTAAATCTGCATTTTTATGTCATTCAACGATCTTAGTAGTACGTCATCGAAATTTTTATATATTAAAGAGCATCTTTTGAGATAGTAAATGGCTATTTAGCGAAGTCATTGTTGATATTACTGTTTTGGCGACAAAAACATTCAGAGACGTCAACAATTATTCAGCTAACTCATACTTAAATAGAAAAAAGATACGGACCTTTCTTTCTTCATATAACTCATAATCTTTGTTGGGCTTGAAATTTATTTATATATGAAGGTCTAACTACGTAAGTGACAGATCACCATTAATCCAGATAGGGAGTGTACATGGATTCTACTAGTGTAATGTACCCTCACAGCACTCAAGGGGTGCTCCGTAAAAGGAGATATCTACATACATACATGTGAGATGGGTTTTGCATATTAGAGAGTAAGTGGTAAAAAGTTCATGATGACCTTTTATAAAATTGAGAATGGAAATGGGGAATGTGTCAAAGAGACAACAACCCGACCAAATAAAAAACAACAGCAGAGGGTCACCAACAGGTCTTCAATGTAGCGAGAAATTCCCGCACCCGAAGGCGTCCCTCAGCTGGCCCCTAAATAAATATATACTAGTCCAGTGATAATGAACGCCATACTAATTTCCAAATTGTACACAAGAAACTAAAATTAAAATAATACCATTTATACCATATTTCCCTATTTTGTTTTATCCATTTTATTCTATATCTTATATTCTAACTAATTTCCATTTACACTCAGATAGAAGGCAGATGGATTCAGTTGGCGGCTCAGTGAACAAAAGAGATTATGGAATAATGCCACCATGGAATGAGATGTGCCGCATGATGAGAGTTGCATTTTGCGTCAGACACAGAAAATAACATTATTTCTCCGATGATCTATACTGTCATTAAAATCAACATATTTTCAACGTTTGTTCATTTGATCTTTCATTTTAGTCAACTTTTGTTTTTATTATATAAAAAAAAGAAGAAGATGTGGTATGATTGCCAACAAGACAACTCTCCACAAGAGACCAAAATGACACAGAATTTTACAACTATAGGTCACCGTACGGCCTTCGACAATAGGAAAAACCAATACCGCATAGTCAGCTTTAAAAGGCCCCAAAATGACAATGTAAAACAATTCAAACGAGAAAACTAACGGCCTTATTTATTTTTTTAAAAATGAACGAAAAACAAATGTGTAACACATAAACAAACGACAACCACTTAATTACAGGCTCTTGAGTTTGAACAGGCACATACATACATAATGTGGCGGGGTTAAACATGTTAGCGGGATCCCAAATCCTCCCCTTACGTGGGACAGTGGTATAACAGTACAACATAAGAACGAACTTTAAAAATCAGTTGAAAAAGGATTAACTCATCAGATGGACAAAAATACAAGTGGACGTGGCCGGGTACGTGTACATATCAACAACAAAAAGACACTAGCAACAGATCTGGGAGTGCTCGCAGTTAACTGTCAGCTTTTTTAAAGCCACTAACAACTACAGCCTTGTTTTCATTCATTTTTAGTCGACGTCATGGTTCTTTTGCAAACATTATTTATGTGACTTTTCCGTGGATTTTCCATAAGCTATTGCTTATAATAAAAGGATAACTAAAGAAAACATATTGCAGTGAATTGTGTATAATGTAATTATACTGTATCATTTGTGTGCATCTGTTAAAGTCAGGAACCGGTTGTTTTCTTAAGTGGTTGGTGTCGGTGTTGTTCAACGATGTTTATCGTTTTTCGTTTTTTATATAGATTATAACATTTGTTTTGCTGTTTAAATTGATTGATACTAGTCAGGTTTTGACTTTTTATAGCTTGCTGTTCGGTGTGTAGTAGGCCGTATTTCGGCCTATAATTGTTTTTGATACATTTCGACTTGGATGGAGAATTTTCTCATTGATTGGCACTCATACCACTTCTTCTTATTCATTGCTTTTTACAATGAAAGTATATTAACGTAATATACACAAATGAACAGTTGCTTGTTTATAAAAATAACCTATATACTGCTATTATTAAAACACACCGTCTCAGTATTAGTTTTTTCTTTCTAATAGTAAAATAAAATATACTAGTAGCATTAACCAATTCAACATCACCAAATGGACATTTCGAAATTAATGTGTCCTCAGTGATACAGTAGGACACTAAAACACAAAATAAACCTGCAAATATTGAATAAGAGTAACTAAAATACGGAGATGCGGTATGATTGCCAATGAGTAAACTGAACATGAAAGTCCAAATGAAGTAGATATTAGAAAATCATAGGCAACCGTACCATTTTCAACAATTTTGACTGTACTGTCAGCTATAAAATGCATTGACATAAGAAAAGAAAACAATTCAAATGAGAAATCTAATGGCCTAATATATATTACGAGAAACAAATATGACAGACATAAACCAACGATAACTACTGACCACCATGCTACTTGAGAAAATGCCTGGATCAAGTCAGGAATATGATGATTGTTGTCAATTCTGTTGATGTGTGTTTGAGGTTTTAATTTACAATTTGAATCGGGACTTTCCGTTTTGAATTTTCCTCGTTTTCTTTTTTTATTTTACTTTTTTCTAATTTTCATGCATGTACTTAAGCTATGGCTACTTGGACGCTTAAGCATTCTGGTACAAACAGATCACTAGCAGAGGTGTTGTCACTGACGAGTTAATATTTGCTATGTTTTTGGTATCAACAAATCGTAAAAAATATAACAACTATCATCCGATTTATCATTACTTGACGAAAAGTAATTACCCATTCTTAAAACAATAAGAAGGTTAGTTTGACTAAGTCACAAGTCAAAGGTACTGTTCAGGGTTAGGAACTGTTTATTGTCCCGTCTAAATTGTATATTTCCACACAAAAATTAAAATGCATTGTATTACAGTAAATCTGGTGTCTTTCCTGAGCATCCCTTCTGAGCATGTTGAAAAAATCATTTTGGTTAAAACATGTCTTTACCAATTATCACATGTATCGTCTATCAATAAACAACAGAACCATATAGTTTCAAGATTAAACTACAAAACAAATAGGTATAGTTAGATGTCCTAGTAATAAAAAAAGGGGCGAACCATATAAGAGGGACATTTAAACTCGTAGATCGAAAATAAACTGACAACGCCATGGCTACAGAAGAAAGAAATAACAGACAAACAATAGTTCATAAGACACACCATACAAAACTGAAACCTTATAAACACGAACCCCACCAAAACTAGGGTGATCTCCAGTGCTCCAGAGGGGTAAGTAGATCCTGCTCTACATGTTGCACCTGTCATGTTATTTCAAAACCAGGTAAATAGTCGAAATCAGTAGATCACATTCGTGAAAAGAGAACGGGATTGTAATTACGACATCAGGAAAATATCCGATATCATCTGTGAATCGGACGTTCGATAACGGTCGAAAAGCAACTTCATCACTTTGAACTTTTGGTTTAACAGCTTCCTTGTGAGCAGTAACCCTCTACCAAGGAAATCATACTAGGAAATACAAGACCGTGAATATCGTATCAATTGGGAGATATATTATCCGTTTGGAATGTTGCTACACATAGATTGAAAATTCATAATGTGGAAGCTGACATCATCTCTTTTGTCGTAAAGTTTTATTTTCTACCAACCCCTATTGTCAATTTCAAGATGTAAGTCAAGAGATGAGGCAGTCTTAATTGTGTTGTAACTTTTATCTCTAGTTTGATGGAATAGGCACCATTTTTTTTTGGAAAAATTTAGTGAGAGTATACCATTTAGCAATGAAACATTCTTTTGAAATCAAGGACTGGTAACTTAAGTGAATGTGACCATATATGTTTTGTTGGATTGCACAGGTAAATAATTCCTGTAGTGACCACCTTTTTTTTTAGTATTTAATAATTATAAAAAGAAATTCTCTAACTTTGAAACCTATTTGTTTAATATTTTCTCTATAAGGAAAAATAAAGTTTCCCTTATATAACCCTTATACTAGAATGACCATGTTTTTGCTAATTGCAATCCATTTAAACAAGACAATAAAAATATGTGACCCCAGTTATTATATCAAAATTTGAGAGCACATGACTCAAACTTCTTTTACAGAATTTAAAGGAAAATCTAAAATCGAAATTATAGACTCCCAAACGACCTTCAATGTCATTTGATTGTTTTACAATGCGTTATTTGTATATTTAAGAGATGGTTGTTGTGTTTCAATATTTGCTGGCACTAACTGTTGCCTTTATTAACATAGGATGTGTAAAGTTTTATCAATAATCATGCCATCAACTTGCTTGATTTTTGCTTGCAAATTCGAAACGCGTCTAGTGGCATGTATTTCAGGCATATTCAGGACAAATGATATGAAATGAACGAGACACATAAACATTTAGATAATAATAGAAACATTGCAGTGGATTAAAAGAACATCTAAAAAAGAAATATGACACCAATGACAACATATTTATTTACCAGTAATGATGGACAAATGTCAACTCTAAATTGTCCACATTGCAACAAATTTGTAGATCTCAAACTGACATTGAAAATTCACATCAGTATTTTCAATTAGATCACAATGAAGAAAAAGGAGAAACAAAAAACAATATTAACTGAATTTTAATATTAAATCGAACATAATAAACCTATTTATAATGCATTAGTTTTATTATCGTCAATTGAAAATGTATCTCATTTTGCAATGGATATTTTTCTGATAAAAGGGAGATAATCCAGTTTGAATTATTTAATTATCCCTTACAGATGCTAAATATGTATTATCAACAGGTTTGACACGTTAGCAGGTATCACTAACATGTATATAGAGTCAGTCGTCTCTAGTAATAGTTACATTGTTGGTTATTCCTGCCAGCTAACACTTCGATTATCTAATATTGACAAAGTGCAGATATGAGAGTACTTGTAGTTACTGACTTCTAGTTCAAAGAAAATATCAACTTATCAAAAAATCATGCATCTAAGACTAAAACAACAATCCAATCCAGATTATTTATCACAATACAAGCATAGCCCATTCCAACATTTCAAGTTGTTCATAATCAGAGGGAAAGGCGAAATCAAACAACATGACAATAGCAGTAATATTGTTTAGCTTGACATAGCCTGCATGTGGGACTTTTTTTTAAGATTTAAACATAAGTAATGACTTTTAAAATTGAGAAACAATAGCATTCAACTGATAATAAAAAATAGCGAATCATCCTATGACCCTTCACAACGAGCTAATATCATACTTTGTAGAAAGACTATAAGATGACACAATGCGAACAATATCAAGATGTTATCCTGTTATGCAATGAAGGCAGCAGTAGTATACCACTGTTCGAAAGTCATAAATTGATTGAGAGAAAAAGTCGAGTTCCAAACTAAAACTGGGGAAAAAAATTAAATACAGGACAGAAACAACGAAACAACAGAAACTATCGACAATGCAAACAACAAATGGTGGTTTGAACCTGGTTTTGTGGCTAGTTAAATTTAACGTTTAATAGTTATGTTGAATATAACACTAAAATGACAACGTTACCTGACAGGACTACAATACAAATAAATGGGAGAACATCCAGGACAGGGAAATACACAAAGTACCGATACAAGAGAACATTACGCCATGCTTATATTTATTACAGGTATCAGGCTTATGATTCAATACGCCAGACGCGTGTTTTGTCTACATAAGACACATCTATGACGCTCAGGTCAAAATAGTAAACAGAGCAAATAAAAAAATGAAGAGCATTGATGACCCAAAATTCCAAAATACAGCTAAAGGTATCTGTCTTGGATAAGAAAATCCTTCGTATTTAGAATAGTTTATATTTTCGCAAACTGTAAATTAATAAAAATTACCATATAATTGATATGAATGTCAACACTGAAGAGGTAACTAACCACCGAATAAAAACGAACTAGTAACATTACCTAGGTCAGCACATAAAACAGCACAGCCGAACCACGCATTATATGTCACCCGGCTAGGTCGACGTACACACGTAACGTCACAGGTAAATTTCTAAAAAAATCCAAACTATGGATATAGCAAAACCTTAAAATTTAAAAAACAACTTTGATTTTTTTCCTTTAAGATGTGTTGTATTATATGAATGATTACAATAATCATATACCTTACATTACTGAAACAAGCTCGATGTAAGACTATTTTGTTAAGCATATTAAGCAAAATTGCTATACTAAAACAAAGCTTTGCCATATACTTTTAATTTAAAATAAATATTAGTCATATCTTAAGTAACAAATATTTCATGTTGGACAACTATGCGCAAGGACGAGGATGTAAAAAAGTGCAGGTCATTCAACTTATTCAGTGAAAAGGAAACAATGCATTACTGTATCATACATGTTTTGAGACCCTTGATAACTTGCTTTTCAATGTGAACCAAGGCTCTGTATTAAAGGTCATACTTTGACCTATAATGGTTTGATTTTAAAAATAGTGACTTCGATGCAGAGTTGTCTCATTGGCACTCATACCCCATCTTTCTATATTTATGTGTAACGACATAGGCTTTATAAAATAAGATGTATAGAGTACACACACTAAAATGTCTCGCCTTCTTTACTAACCATTAATATTATGTTGATAGTCCTAAATATAAACCTTTACTATAACTTTCACATAAACTTAACAGGATCCAAGAATATGAGGTCAAGGTGATATAAACCAAACAATAAGTAATGAACAACTTTCAATCATTCATTACACTAAATATAGTTGACCTACTGCTTATATTTTCTAAGAAACAAACTAAACCAAGAGAACTTAACATTGATCATTGAACCATGAAAATAAGGTCAAGTTTAGATGAACCATGCCAGGCAAACAAGTACAGCATACAATCCTGCCATACAACAAATAAAGTTGACTAATTGCTTATAATTTATGAAAATAGACCAACACACAAAAACTTAACACTGGGCAATGCATCTTGAAAACTAGATCAAGGTCAAATAAAACCTGTGAAACTAGCATGTACATCATAAAATATTTCCATACACCAAATATCGCTGACTTATTGCACAAAGTACTAGCATTACAAAAAAGACAAAAACTCCAAAACTTAACTAAGACCCCCTAATCCATGACAATGAAATCAAGGTTATATGACATCTGCCAGTTGAATATATTCACCTTACAATGATTCGCTGACTATGCGCAATGGGCTTTGTTCATTGTTAAAGGCCGTACGGCGACCTACAGTTGTTAATGTCTGTGTCATTTTGGTCTCTTGTGTACAGTTGTCTCATTGGCAATCATACCACATCTACTTTTTTATAACCAAAAATAGAAGACCTAATGCATTCAGTAAAAGAAAAAAATAGACCAAAACATAAAACTTAAATATAACCAATGAACCATGAAAATGGGGTCAATGTCAGATGACACATGTCTGTTGGACATTTACAATCAACAATCCTTCAATACACCAAATATACTAGTAAAATTGAGAATGGAAATGGGGAATGTTCCAAAGAGACAACAACCCGACCATAGAACAAAAACAACAGCAGAAGGTCACCAACAGGTCTTCAATGTAGCGAAAAATTTCCGCACCCGGAGGCGTCCTTCAGCTGGCCCCTAAACAAATATATACTAGTTCAGTGATAATGAACGCCATACTAATTTATAAAAGACCTATTTCTTACTATATCTGAGATATGGACTTGACGTGTTTCCGTATCCGTGAAATGAGGTCGAGGTCACGTAAAAACTGTTTGAAGGGCATAAGGACCGTGCAAGGTACGCACATACCAAATATATTTATCCTAATACTCATAACAAGACAGAAATTACCGTTAATTTTTTTTCAAGTAGTCACAAAACAATGAAAACGGGGTCAATGACAAAAGACCTGTGACAGACGGCAACTTCGTCAGGCATCTATTTACTGAGTATGAAGCATCCTATATTCCACCTTCTAAAATATCAATCTTTTAAGAAGCTAGTTAAAACACAGACGCCGGCACCGCCGGATTACTATCCATATGTCGAGCTTTCTGTGATAAAAGTCGCTCTCTCAATGACACGTTGCCCTGATAATTTATGCATATTATATAAACCATATTGCTTTTTTATACAAATATTTCAACATTTATTATTCATGTTATTTTTTCTTCTAATGAAAGATAAAAGCATGTTAACAGCACAACTTGTATCTACAGTCCTGTTGCCGATAATGGCTATGTACATGTATTATCTATTTTTTATTCAATATTTTTATTCGCGTTTTCTTTACTTCGATTCCTCTGCTGGTCTAAGGGAAGCAATTCTCGTGTAATTTTAATACACTGAAAAGTACTGGACAACAGCTCTATTGATGAACTGGCTTGTACTAAAATGTACTTCATACTGATATTATTAACCCTTGGAGTTTTTTCCCTTTATTACATGAACCAGTACTGACTGGTTTTGAATCGACCGCGACAGTTGGTGTACTTAACATGCACTAAACAACTGAAAATCGTGACGTTTCTCCTTGCGGCTATTTCAGGCAGTTAAGAGTTGTTCAGTTTAAAATGACCGTTTCAGTAGTAAAACCTGTTACAAGTGAAACCTTTCCATACCATAAGAAAGGGACGAAAGATACCAGAGGGACATGCAGCCAATCTCATCAATCAAAAATAAACAGACAACGTCATGGCTAAGAAGGAAAAACACACACAGACAAACAATAGTACACATGACACAATATAGAAAACTAAAACATAAGCAAGACGAACCCCACCAAAAACTAGGGGTGATCTCAGGTGCTCCGGAAGGGTAAGCAGATCCTGCTCCACATGTTGCACCCGTCGTGTTACTGATGTTATAACAAATCCGGTAAATAGTCTAATTCGGAAGGTCACATTCAGGAAAGGGAATGGGAATTGTAGTTACGAAGTATGGAACATATCAAATATCATTTGTGAAACGGTTATTTCATAACGGTCATCCAACTCGTGATGGCGTCCGTAAAATTTACGAAGGGTTGATTTCAACTTCACCAATTGGAACTCTTGGTTTAATAGCTTCCTTGTGAGAAGCAACTCTCTATCAAAGATATCATAATAGGAAATGCAAGCACGGGAATATCGAAACAATTGGTAGATATATAATACGTATGCAGGTGATGCTGGAATGTTGATACTTAGAAATGGACAGTTCACAATTGGAAAGTTGAAATCATCTCTTTTCCGTAAAGTTTTGTTTTCGATCGACCCTCATTGTCAATTTTTAGATCTAAGTTAAGATGTATAAAGTATAACTGTTTACATTCAACAATTTCTGGATGTTCAATGGTCCTATATAACACATCATTAACTAAACATTATCGGTCAAATATCTGCAAAATATTGCATACTTCTTTTGGTTGTCGCAGCAATATCTTCAAAATAAAGGCGATTTATCTCGATCGAACACAAAAGACAAAATATCATCACTGTTCTGTACTTGTTTTAATTCATTAAAAGATATTTGTTTTTAATCATTTGATTGACTGATGCAAACTTCACTTGACAGTTTAGTAGCCAAACATGATTATTCTAATACAGGTGACTTAATGTAATCTAATTCAACTTCATTTGTACTTCTGTGTTAACTGGTTTACAACTTAATGCATCAACCTCAATATTGACCTATATTTGATCTCAACTGAACAAGTTGTGGAACTCAAAGCATTGAGGTAGCTCCAATTTTTGCTACATTTATATATCTTAAAGGATTATTGTATGTAAATAATATAATATTGTCATCGAAGAATAATCGCTAAATGTTTTTAGCCCCTACATTTTAATAGCTAGTGATTCTAACTTCACACAACTATGTGTTTCATTCGATTGTTCAAATAATTACTAGAATTAACATTTTAGTTTGAATTCCTGTCCACTGCACATTTTAATTGATAGTTAGTTTTGTTTTTGGAATTTACTTGTCCATTTGGGTTAGAATTCCTTTACACTATATATTTTAATTGATTGTTTAAATGATTATGGAATTTACTTGTCCATTTTTGGTATTTCCTTTGCACTGCACATTTTAATTCCTGTAGTTATACCGTTGTTTAGATCATTTGCTTTGCTTTGCTTTACGACGTCTCTAAACCATTTTGTACATCGAACATTCATGTATTTTTTTTTGTGTCTGTTATTGTTTGGTTGAATGTGTAATGTCTTATCGTCTGCAGTCTGCAATCCAAATAATTTAAAAAAAAGAAACAATTTTAAAAAATGTCTTCTGTATTTAAATGAAATTGATAAATTGATTGTCATGAAAATTGGTTGGACGATAATTGTGAAAATAGTTCGATATAACATGTTAGTTACGTTAGTGCTTCAATGTTAGTTATATCCCGCAGTGTCTGTCGTCAATGTTAGTTATACCCCGCAGTGTCTGTCGTCAATGTTAGTTATATCCCGCAGTGTCTGTCGTCAATGGAATATGTTTGTTGTTGTTCTGCGGTTTGTACGATGTGTCGACTAATATATTATTTGTTTGTGCGTTTCTCCATGATGAATGTTCCGGTGTGTGTTTGTTTTGTATTTCTGTTAGATAGTGTTGTCATTTCAGCTATATTATTTTACACATAATTACACATTATTAGACATTTTACATAAAGCGGGAGCTTGAGCTAGTCATTAAACCAGGCTCTCACCTATCATTTCTTTTAATTTCCTGTACCAAGTCAGTTATTTGACAGTAGTCAGTTCTATGTATGCTGGCATTTGTTGTTGTTGCATTTCAGTTATCCTGTTCTACCTTTGTTTCCCTTTTATAATTGATGTGTTTACATCCATATAAGATTATAACCTGCATTAGTTTTCTCTCAATCGATTCCTGACTTTTGAACACGTTTCTTTGTCTAACAATACAATCAAAATTATAATTTTTGTCTTTCTCATCTTTTTTTAATTTATTTTTCAACCTTATCAACATACCACTACCCACTGTGAAATTTAGCAATCGTTTAAAAGAATTAATCCACACGTCTTTTTTATATAGAATAGTAGCACACTCTATAAATTATTGTTTGAAGAAACATAGTTATCAAAGGTACGAGACTTATAATTTGATACGCCAGACATGCGGTTCGTGTACAAAAGACTTAGATCAGATCAGGTAAAGCTAATACCAAACAGCATATTTTATAACAATGTAATATAAAGGAAGGACGAAAGATACCAGAGGGACAGTCAAACTCATAAATCGAAAATAAACTTACAAAGCCATGGCTAAAAATGAAAAGGACAAACAGACAAACAGTAGTATACACGACAAACTAAAGAATAAACAACACGAACCCAACATGCTACGTAGAAGAACAAATTCTGATGTTTATCATTTACAACATATTTATTAAACATGTTGACTATGGAGGTAAACTTATTCTTAAACATTGTCGGCATTCCGAAAGGAACGTACTGCCTGGCCGACCTCTTCCTATTTTCATATGAATCGGAGTTCGCTCTGTTTGTCAAGATCAAAGAAGCCAGCTGTTTAAATAGCACATTGAGAAATATTGGTGATGTTCCTTCTTTGAACAATTCAAACTTTTCTTAAATGATCCCATTGCTATATCCGCCAGAATTACATGATATAAATTAGAGGGAAATAGTCCACGACTTCTTTTGCTCCGTTTTTAGAGTTATGCCTTGTTTCAGCTTTAGATATTTTATTTGATGAAAGTATTTTTGTTTTTAATTTCCATTTAATAAACCTTTCTAGCTTCGATTGCAATTATACTGGGCAGAAAGACCATTTATACAGTGCAGTTGTATCAAATATATAAGCCAAATCCCATCTTTCAATCAAATCCGCTAATCGTTATCACTTAATCTTGTTTCAACACCGCTAAGCCGTTTTCAATTCTGACATACGAATATTGCTCCGTGTTATCTATACCTGTATTTGCAGGTTAGACATTTCGATTGGAGGATACGTTAGAAATATCTACGTATCTAATATACAATTTATTAATTTTGGACATTAATATGGAAGTTACAAAATGGATGGTACATGTATGTGTATTTTTGGTAATAGGTAAGTCGAATATATTAACTTATTATAAGCTAACGTACAATGTTTAGTATGGATTGTAATGTGTACTATTTAAAAAAAAAAAGCTTTTCACTTTAATGATGTGCACTTTTCAGATTTTCGGAATCCTCTGGTTTGAATAAATTACAAAAAAATGCCAATTGACCTCCATGTTTCTTTTAATAAATCTTTTACATGTACAATTATAAGCCATCTGTAAAAGTCTTAAAAAACTTTTCTTAGTTTTTAATAGTTTTTGTGAACTTAAACTTGTTAACGATCAAGCCTGTTCCCGCCGAAATTTCAATGGATGATATCTCGATAACAAACACATTAACCTATACTTGTTTTTAGTCTTTTGGTTTCTTTATCTATCCCCTATCAATATACACTATCGTTATGAAAAACTTGCTATTTTGAAAATGAGTAACGAGCTTCCTTAGACAATCATATAATTATAATTATACAATTCATATAAAAACATGTTTTACATCTATTCTTAACTTTTAAAGTGACTTACAAGCGAACATGTCTACTCTGTTTGATTGTTTAAGACTGATATTTTTTATAGATAAAGTATACTGAAATAACTATAATTGAAATTTTAGATTTTGATTCCTTTAGTAAAATTATCCATCCTACATGTATACAACATGACAATTGTTTTAATCAAACTTTGTGTGATCCCACCATACTGTGTGTTCCCACCATACTGTGTGTTGCGTTTTGAGATTCATCGCTCAATTACTGTCTGTTGACACGAACACTTGCAGTGTTATCATAAAATCTTATCATACAATCAGAGTTCATCTTGTTTATTATAAAACTAATTTAAAGCTTCTACCTTTTGCAAATATCTAAATCGAAATCGTTGTTTCCTCTCTTCATATTAACCACCCTATTTTCGTTAATAAAAATGTAATCCCTTGACCACTTTAAAAACTATGCATACCTTGTTGTCAGTCCGTTCTAGTTCTAGAGACGATGGTGTATTTTTTAGTTACCGCAAAAAGATTTCCACAAATGTCAAATGATTACAAACTTTTACTACTCGAAGATTAATCTAGTAACGTGTTTTGTATGATTCTTAATATTCAAACAAAATAAACTTTTAGGTAGTTTTTCTTATGACAGATTTCTCGTCAGAAAATAGTTTGAAGATGTATGCATTTATAATTTTTAGCACCAGTTCGAGATATAATCCATGTAAGACACTTCGTTCATCCTTCAAATGTTGAAATCAAATGGCTGATCAATGAATGTTCAACTTTCATACAATAAATTACGAGTACATTTTTAGCTCACCTGGCCCGAAGGGCCAAGTGAGCTTTTCTCATCACTTGGCGTCCGTCGTCCGTCGTCGTCCGTCGTCCGTCGTCCGTCGTCCGTCGTCGTCGTCGTCGTCCGTCGTCGTTAACTTTTACAAAAATCTTCTCCTCTGAAACTACTGGGCCAAATCAAACCAAACTTGGCCACAATCATCATTGGGGTATCTAGTTTAAAAAATGTGTGGCGTGACCCGGTCAACCAACCAAGATGGCCGCCACGGCTAAAAATAGAACATAGGGGTAAAATGCAGTTTTTGGCTTATAACTCAAAAACCAAAGCATTTAGAGCAAATCTGACAGGGGTAAAAATGTTTATCAGGTCAAGATCTATCTGCCCTGAAATTTTCAGATGAATCGGTCAATCGGTTGTTGGGTTGCTGCCCCTGAATTGGTAATTTTGAAGAAATTTTGGTGTTTTTGGTTATTATCTTGAATATTATTATAGTTAGAGATAAACTGTAACCAGCAATAATGTTCAGCAAAGTAAGATCTACAAATAAGTCAACATGACCAAAATGGTCAGTTGACCCATTTAGGAGTTATTGCCCTTTATAGTCAATTTTTAACCATTTTTCGTTAATTAAAGTAATCTTTTACAAAAATCTTCTCCTCTGAAACTACTTGGCCAAATTAATCCAAACTTGGCCACAATCATCTTTGGGGTATCTAGTTTAAAAAATGTGTGGCGTGACCTGGTCAACCAACCAAGATGGCCGCCACGGCTAAAAATAGAACAAAGGGGTAAAATGCAGTTTTTGGCTTATAACTCAAAAACCAAAGCATTTTGAGGAAATCTGACATGGATAAAAATGTTTATCAGGTCAAGATCTATCTGCCCTAAAATTTTCAGATGAATCGGTCAATCGGTTGTTGGGTTGCTGCCCCTGAATTGGTAATTTTGAGGAAATTTTGCTGTTTTTGGTTATTATCTTGAATATTATTATAGATAGAGATAAACTGTAAACAGCAATAATGTTCAGCAAAGTAAGATCTACAAATAAGTCAAAATGACCAAAATGGTCAGTTGAGCCGTTTAGGAGTTATTGCCCTTTATAGTCAATTTTTAACCATTTTTCAAAAATTAAAGTAATCTTTTACAAAAATCTTCTCCTCTGAAACTACTTGGCCAAATTAATCCAAACTTGGCCACAATCATCTTTGGGGTATCTAGTTTAAAAAATGTGTGGCGTGACCTGGTCAACCAACCAAGATGGCCGCCACCGCTAAAAATAGAACATAGGGGTAAAATGCAGTTTTTGGCTTATAACTCAAAAACCAAAGCATTTTGAGGAAATCTGACATGGGATAAAAATGTTTATCAGGTCAAGAACTATCTGCCCTGAAATTTTCAGATGAATCGGTCAATCGGTTGTTGGGTTGCTGCCCCTGAATTGGTAATTTTGAGGAAATTTTGCTGTTTCTGGTTATTATCTTGAATATTATTATAGATAGAGATAAATTGTAAACAGCAATAATGTTCAGCAAAGTAAGATCTACAAATAAGTCAACATGACCAAAATGGTCAGTTGACCCCTTTAGGAGTTATTGCCCTTTATAGTCAATCTTTAACCATTTTTCATAAATCTAAGTAATCTTTTACAAAATCTCCACTGAAACTACTAGGCCACAATCATCTTTGGGGTATCTAGTTTGAAAAATGTGTCCGATGACCTGGCCATTCAACCAAGATGGCCGCCACGGCTAAAAATAGAACATAGGGGTAAAATGCAGTTTTTTGCTTATAACTATGAAACCAAAGCATCTAGAGCAAATCTGACAAGAAGTTAAATTGTTAATCAAGTCAATATCTATCTGCCCTGAATTTTTCAGATGAATTGGACAACTGGTTGTTGGGTTGCTGCCCTCCAATTGGTAATTTTTAAAGAAATT
Organism: Mytilus edulis; assembly: GCF_963676685.1. Lineage (NCBI taxonomy): Eukaryota > Metazoa > Mollusca > Bivalvia > Mytilida > Mytilidae > Mytilus > Mytilus edulis. The sequence continues at coordinate 77,602,564 of NC_092354.1, read as the reverse complement.
TTGCCGTTTTTGGTTATCTTGAATACTATTATAGATAGCGATAAACTGTAAACAGCAATAATGTTCAGCAAAGTAAGATCTACAAATAAGTCAACATGACCTAAATGGTCAATTGACCCCTTAAGGAGTTATTGCCCTTTATAGTCAATTTTTAACAATTTTCATTAATTTGGTAAATTTATGTAAATTTTTACCAAATATAGTTCTCTGTTACTAATGGGCAAAGTTCATGATAGATTTAATTGTAAGAAGCAAAATCGTTCAGTAAAGTAAGAACTTCAAACACATCACCATCACCAAAATACAATTTTGTCATGAATCCATTTGTGTCCTTTGTTTAATATGCACATAGACCAAGGTGAGCGACACAGGCTCTTCAGAGCCTCTAGTTAAGATTTATCATTTGACTGTAAATGTTTATCAAACATTCCTAGTTCTTTAGTTTACTCCTGTTTATTTCTTATTTGTACTTTATATACGATAACCTTGATATCAGTTCATTATCTACTTTCATTTATTAAAAGATTTAGACTTGTACTCTGAGTGTACGCGTACTCAAGGAATCTATTGAACATTGTTTTCAGATAAGTGCTCACATCTACGCCAGTTTTCGTTTGGTTTGTGGATAAATATCGCATTTGCAATCCAACCACATCGTCGTATTTTCACGTTCACATATGTTAATATAAAGAAAACAATTTTTTCTTTAGATTCCGAAATTCATAATCAATAATACATAATGTAATTTCTAACTTACAAAACATTTTTTGGTATATCTGAACACAATTTCTGCCCTTAACTTTAATTTGCAGTATTTCAGAGGAGTACAAAACAGAAATGTTCATTTTTTCCACTAGCATTTAATATCAAAATTGTTAAGAACATGCGTTTTCAATCTAGGGAATAAATATGTACCCCCTTTAAAGTCGGGTCTAAATCTTTTTTTAAGTTTTTTGTTTCATGTGCAATGGACTAAAAAATGAAGTTTATGTTAAAATAGTAAATATTCATTCCAATATCATAAACATCTTTCTTACTTACTTTATACCTTAGTGTATAATGATACAGTTGGGTGCAGACCAAGCATTACATAAAGTAAACGCAAGTTAACGCTGCGTGCACATATTTCGTTAGTTAACTTCAAATTTCCCGTTTACTAGTAAACGTCCGTTTACTATAATTACGTTAACGCGGTCGAAATGGAAATTTCTAATGTCTACCCGAGTAAACGGGCGTTTACTTTGTGTCCGTTTAGTCAGTAGTAAACGGGCGTTTACTTCAGAATTCGTTAAATTTATTTTCACGTGACTTAAAAGTAAACGGGCGTTTACTACAGATTTTAAAAGTGTATTTGTACGTGCACTTGAAAGTAAACGCGCGTTTACTTTTCGCGTTAACTGATTGGCTAAATTTAGAAATAAACTTCAAGTTCATTTGTTTATTTATCTTATAAAAACGACCTTTAGTCTTTGTATTTCACGTATATGTGTTTTAAACCAGAACAATTAAAAAACTCTTTTAATTCGAATATTAATTTTATTCAATCACACACAATCAGTTCCATAAAGTCCATTATTTTTACTTATTAGCAGATTTTCTATATTTTCTTTTCAAAAGTTACATGTACAAATATCGATACGGAAAGAAAGGTTATCCGAGACATCGGAAACATATTTTTATATGATGGGATATAAACATCATGGTTTACGTTGTTTCTTTCCCCATTTTTAATTGTCTCTTCGAATTCCTAACTATAACTCGGTGCATTTAATACATATTTTTTAATCGAAATTCCCCTCGTTTGTCTTGGATTAACATGATTTAAGCTTCAGTTTTGACAAATTATCAACCGTAAATTGTACAGGGGTAATAATAAAGTGTAACATAAGTATGTACGTCATTTCTACCAATCCCTCAGTTAATTTAAATGTTCAGATATTGCGATCCTTTGCATGGATTTATAACTGATTTACTGTTCAGCTATAGAGAGTGCTAATATGGTCTGTGTTGGTTGTTCCCGACAAATAATTTTATAATACGAGTCAGTCGTATGAAAACTACTGAAATTTGTTTCAATTCAATCGACGTTTGAATCAAAAAAGGACATGGTGGAACTCTAAATTGACATGGTTGATGCCAACATTTTTTTTTAGTCATAGCTAATCAAAAATTGCTACCTTTCAGTTTTATATAATACAATCAATCATTAAATTAAAATATAACTCATTTACTATGCAGCTATATAGATTTACATAAAAAAAAGTGCTAATATGGTCAGTTATGGTTAAGGACATGCTGGCACTCTTAGTTGATGCGAACCAATTTTTTTATTCATACTGTTCCAATATTTCTACCGTTTAATTTATACAATCAATCTTTACATGAAAATACAACTCTTTTACTATGCCACTATATAGATTTACATTATACAGTGCTTATATGGTCAGTTTTGGTTGATGCGGACAACAAATTTTATAATACGAGTCAGTCTGAGGTATGAAAACTACTTAAATTGGTTTACGATTCAATAATTTGTATAAAAAAGTACATGCTGGCACTCTTAATTGATGGGAACCAATTTTTTGTAGTCATAATATTCAAATATTGCTACTTTTTATATAATACAATCAATCCTAACATGAAAATATAACTCATTTACCATATGGCTATATAGACTTATATAATAAAATGCTTATATGGTAAATTTTGGTTGTTGCGGACAAATAATTTTATTATATGAGTCTGTCTGAGGTATGAAAACTACTGAATTTTATTTAAAATTCCATATTTTAAATAAAAAAGGACATGCTGGAACTCTAAATTGATGAGAACAAAACTTGTTAGTCATAATATTCAAATATTGCTACCTTTTATATAATACAATCAATCCTTACATGAAAATATAACTCATTTACCATATGGCTATAAAGATTTACATGATAGAATGTTTATATGGTCAGTTTTGGTTGTTGCTGACAAATAATTTTATATATATGAGTCAGTCTGAGGTATGAAAACTACTGAATTTTGTTTACGATTCAATATTTTGAATAAAAAAGGGACATGCTGGCACTCTAAATTGATGCGAACAAAATTTTTTAGTCATAATATTCAAATATTGCTACCTATTTTATTATACAATCAATCCTTATATGAAAATATAACTCATTTCATATGGGGCTATATAGATTTACATAATACAATGCTTATATGGTCAGTTTTTGTTGTTGCGGACAAATAATTTTATTATATGAGTCAGTCTGAGATATGAAAACTATCGAATTTTGTTAACGATTCAATAATTTGTATAAAAAAGTACATGCTGGCAGTCTAAATTGATGCGAACCAATTTTTTTAAGTCATAGTATTAAAATATTGCTACCTTTTATATAGTACAATCAATCCTTACATAAAAATATAACTCATTTACTATGTGACTATATACATTTACATAATAAAATGCTAATATGGTCAGTTTTGGTTGTTGCGAAACAAATAGATTTATAATATGAGTCAGTCTGAGGTATGAAAACTACTTAAATTGGTTTACGATTCAATAATTTGTATAAAAAAGTACATGCTGGCACTCTTAATTGATGGGAACCAATTTTTTGTAGTCATAATATTCAAATTTTTCTACCTTTCATATAATACAATCAATCCTTACATGAAAATATAACTCATTTACCATATGGCTATAAAGATTTACATGATAGAATGTTTATATGGTCAGTTTTGGGTGTTGCTGACAAATAATGTTATATATATGAGTCAGTCTGAGGTATGAAAACTACTGAATTTTGTTTACCATTCAATATTTTGAATAAAAAAGGGACATGCTGGCACTCTAAATTGATGCGAACAAAACTTGTTAGTCATAATATTCAAATATTGCTACCTATTTTATTATACAATCAATCCTTACATGAAAATATAACTCATTTCCTATGGGGCTATATAGATTTACATAATACAATGCTTATATGGTCAGTTTTTGTTGTTGCGGACAAATAATTTTATTATATGAGTCAGTCTGAGATATGAAAACTATTGAATTTTGTTAACGATTCAATAATTTGTATAAAAAAGTACATGCTGGCAGTCTAAATTGATGCGAACCAATTTTTTTAAGTCATAGTATTAAAATATTGCTACCTTTTATATAGTACAATCAATCCTTACATAAAAATATAACTCATTTACTATGTGACTATATACATTTACATAATAAAATGCTAATATGGTCAGTTTTGGTTGTTGCGAAACAAATAGATTTATAATATGAGTCAGTCTGAGGTATGAAAACTACTTAAATTGGTTTACGATTCAATAATTTGTATAAAAAAGTACATGCTGGCACTCTTAATTGATGGGAACCAATTTTTTGTAGTCATAATATTCAAATTTTGCTACCTTTTATATAATACAATCAATCCTTACATGAAAATATAACTCATTTACCATATGGCTATAAAGATTTACATGATAGAATGTTTATATGGTCAGTTTTGGTTGTTGCTGACAAATAATTTTATATATATGAGTCAGTCTGAGGTAAGAAAACTACTGAATTTTGTTTACGATTCAATATTTTGAATAAAAAAGGGACATGCTGGCACTCTAAATTGATGCGAACAAAATTTTTTAGTCATAATATTCAAATATTGCTACCTATTTTATTTTACAATCAATCCTTACATGAAAATATAACTCATTTCCTATGGGGCTATATAGATTTACACAATACAATGCTTATATGGTCAGCTTTTGTTGTTGCGGACAAATAATTTTATTATATGAGTCAGTCTGAGATATGAAAACTATTGAATTTTGTTAACGATTCAATAATTTGTATAAAAAAGGGACATGCTGGCACTCTAAATTGATGCGAACAAAACTTGTTAGTCATAATATTCAAATATTGCTACCTTTTATATAATACAATCAATCCTTACATGAAAATATAACTCATTTACCATATGCTTATAAAGATTTACATGATAGAATGTTTATATGGTCAGTTTTGGTTGTTGCTGACAAATAATTTTATATATATGAGTCAGTCTGAGGTATGAAAACTTCTGAATTTTGTTTACGATTCAATATTTTGAATAAAAAAGGGACATGCTGGCACTCTAAATTGATGCGAACACAATTTTTTAGTCATAATATTCAAATATTGCTACCTATTTTATTTTACAATCAATCCTTACATGAAAATATAACTCATTTCCTATGGGGCTATATAGATTTACACAATACAATGCTTATATGGTCAGTTTTTGTTGTTGCGGACAAATAATTTTATTATATGAGTCAGTCTGAGATATGAAAACTATTGAATTTTGTTAACGATTCAATAATTTGTATAAAAAAGTACATGCTGGCAGTCCAAATTGATGCGAACCAATTTTTTTAAGTCATAGTATTAAAATATTGCTACCTTTTATATAGACCAATCAATCCTTACATAAAAATATAACTCATTTACTATGTGACTATATACATTTACATAATAAAATGCTAATATGGTCAGTTTTGGTTGTTGCGAAACAAATAGATTTATAATATGAGTCAGTCTGAGGTATGAAAACTACTTAAATTGGTTTACGATTCAATAATTTGTATAAAAAAGTACATGCTGGCACTCTTAATTGATGGGAACCAATTTTTTGTAGTCATAATATTCAAATTTTTCTACCTTTCATATAATACAATCAATCCTTACATGAAAATATAACTCATTTACTATGCGGCTATATAGATTTACATAATAAAATGCTTATATGGTCCATTTTGGTTGTTATGACAAATAATTTTATTATATGAGTCAGTCTGAGGCGTGAAAACTACTGAATTTTGTTCACGATTTAATATTTTTGAATAAAAAAAGGACATGCTGGCACTCTAAATTGATGCGAACAAAATTTTTTAGCCATAATATTCAAATATTGCTACCTATTTTATTATACAATCAATCCTTACATGAAAATATAACTCATTTCCTATGGGGTTATATAGATTTACATAATACAATGCTTATATGGTCAGTTTTTGTTGTTGCGGACAAATAATTTTATTATATGAGTCAGTCTGAGATATGAAAACTATTGAATTTTGTTAGCGATTCAATATTTTGAATAAAAAAAGGACATGCTGGCACTCTTAGTTGATGCGAACAAATTTTTTTTCTCATAACATTTAAATATTGCTACCTATTTTATTATACGATCAATTGTTATATCAAAATATAACTCATTTACTATGCCGGCTATATAGATTTACATAATAAATTACTTATATGGTCAGTTTTTACTATTCAATATTTTAAATAAAAAGAGGTTATGGCCTTCAGACTGGTACAAAAACTGCTGGCAATTGTATTATATGGTCAATTATGGCGAAAAATATAACTGAATTACTTCTATATAGAATAAGATAACTTGTTAAAGGGTAAATATTATTAGTTTTTGTTAATGATATCAAATAATTTTGTTTTTCGAGTCATCCTGTCTAAGATGAGAAAACTGTTTGATTTTGGTGAGGATTAAATTACATGTATTTGAAGAAACATACTTAAACTATTATTTGCGAAGAACAAGAAATTTACTATAATTATTGTTCAATTAAATACAAATGTGTGACATTTTTAAATAACCGTAATCGTCAGTATGTCAAGCGGAAATGACTAGTTGGTCAATTAATTTTGATGTTCCTTATCATTTCATATTTAAGGTCAGTGTATCCAGGTTACGATGACAATCTGCGTTAACGGGCGTTTACTACAAACAGTAAACGCGCGTTTACTTATTTACTTATAACAGAGGACGCGCAGTTTTCCACGTTAACGCGGAGGTAAACGGGAAAGTAAACGCCCGTTTACTCTTTAAAAAATTAGAAGACGCGCCGTTTTTGCGTTAACGCGGAGGTAAACGCGAAAGTAAACGCCCGTTTACTTTTAATGTCTACTGCAATTTCGGAGTTAACGCACAGTTAACGCGGCGTTTACATGAAGTGCACGCGAGTAAACGCCGCGTTAACTTTTTCGGCCCGTCTACATGTAATGCTTGGTCTGCACCCAACTGTATGTCTCCATTTATTGTGAAATTAAATACTTTTTTTTTTATTAAACTAGACATCATTTTTGTCTTTTTTATATAGCATGTATAGTCTGTCTGTGTAATTAAGTATAATATATTTCTCAAACGCCTATGCATTGACCTTTTGTTACTTTTATATATTAATCTTTGATATATAATGTAAATATTAAGAAAAAGAAAAGAAGTGCATCGAATAGAATCGGAGAATTTGTGTGTCCCCACTATTGGGGCGTGGTACTACATGTATCCAACCTTGCATCTGAAGAACATAACAAAATTATAATAGATACCAGGATTGACATTTTATATTTACGCCAGACACGCGTTTCGTCTACAAAAGACTCAACAGTGACGCTCGAATCAAAAAAAATTAAAATGCCAATTAGATATTCCTCTCTAAATAGTAATTATTCTCATAAAATCAACAACAAAAAAAGTAACAAATGTATTTCACGACATCAGTTAATATAAAGTGACATTTTCACGCAGACTTATTGATACCTACCTGAACCGAAGTTGTGTCAGTTGTTGTTCACGTTATATATTTCTGGTGACCAAAATGTCATGGTAAATAAACTCATCATAGATACCAGGATGAAATTTTGTACTTACGCCAGACGTGTGTTTCGTCTACAAAAGACTCATCAGTTACGCTCGAATCGGAAAAAGTTAAGAAGGTCAAAGAAAGTAAGAAGTTGAAGAGCATTGAGTACCAAAATTACTAAAAGTTTTCCAAATACAGCTAAGGTAATCTATTCCTGAGGAAGAAAATACTTGGTGTTTCAAAAGGATCAAACGGTCTTCTTTTTACATTTCTTTTTATTTATATGAAGTCATGCGTTAAATTATATCCATATAGCCATCTTTTGATTTGTTGATTAAAATGTATCTCCCTTTTTCATGAGTTTGTAATATAGTTTCCCATCTGTCCCTGGCTTAACTTTGTAACATATAATGTGTAATGTCTAGGTGTCATCCGTTCATAAATTTATCAGAGCAAAGGATGAAAGAAAAACAGTAAACTTCTGTTGGATTTTACCGCTTGTGTATTTCAATTTGCTTCATTTTGGCCATTATGTGCTATTTAATCTCAAAGACTAACACATGTACATTTATTCATGCAACAAGTAATAGTGGACAATAATTGCCAGGGAGATTGAGAAAAAATAATCTAGTCAATTTGAAACAAATGTTTTGAATTTTAGTCAGTACCTTTTCCGCAACCACATTCTGGGGTTCAAGATTATCATATAGAATTGCACATGGAAATAAATAATGTGTCAAAGAGACAACAACCCGACCAAAGAGTAAAAAAAGGCTGACCAGGGCCACCAATGGGCCTTCAAAACGACTATTTCTAAAAGATATAACTTACAAATCGACAAACAGCCTAAACCGTCTATATATTTGTGTCTCGCAAAGTTAAATGTCATAAATGAAACTCATCATCCTTGAAGGATACAAAATAATGAATCGTCCAGTGGACTGTATCACCGAGTATAATCGTTATTCAGACACTTCCGGTTGTCTTAATATGAAAGGGACTACTAACTTAGTAATGAAAAGTACCCACGCGGACGTCATGTTTCCTATTGTGTAACGCTTGCGATATTGAAAACTACAATTGATTGATTCTGGTGTGTATTTCTCTGGATTTAAAACCATATTGTATTTTAATACCTGTATCATCATCAGGGGTTATACCAAAGTTGTTATCAATTGGTTTGATGTGTTTGAGCTTTTGATTTTGCCATTTTATAAGGGACTTTCCTTTTTGAATTTTCAGATAAGTTCAGTATTTTTGTGATTGTACCTTTGAAGCTACACGTATCTTTAATTTCCAAATTCAAACGAAAGTTATTAAAAAAATATGCTTATTCTTTCCACCATTGTACACCTCATGACAGAATTGCCCTGAATACCTAATGCTGATTTAGACTGAAGAACTATTCGTTATTTTCTATGATATTCGTAGAACTCGTCAAAACATAACAGAATACTTTAATTGTACCGTATCTACTACGAATCTGCGATTTAATGCGGTATATTTGATCTTGAATCGGAAATATCAAATGTTGTTTTGACTGAAAACCTTGGTTTCAGCCCAAAGCACAATAGCGTTTTTTTTATCTATTATGTTGTTTTATGACTGCAAGTCAAAGTAAGGTCTCCACAATACAATAATATTGTACGGTAATCCCAAAAATATTTTAACTGCAATAAATTACCCGACAATTGCAATATAACAGAAACAATGAAAATATTCATACAATCAAACGGCATATGAAACGAAATGACGTGTGAATAAGGCAAGCAATTATGGTAGAATGTATTACAATTTCAATAAACAAACTGACCGACAGCACGTGAAACAGTAGAGCTTAAATGCGTTATATTCTCTAAAATTGGCTAAGAAGTATCGGTTTTAACAATATGCCTGAATATGCACTATATTATTGTTGTCGTGTACAAACTGTGTTCCAAATGAAAAAAAAGGCAACAGAAGTTTACCGCTGATCGAAAGTCATGAGTGTTTCAAGACAGATTAACGTTCTTTTTGTTAATGAGGATTTAGTGAAAATGTTAGAACTTTTATCGCGTTTATCCAAGTAATGCACAACGTAGGCAGCTTCTTACTTTAAATTATAATCCCAGATGTCATTTTCCAAAAAAGTAATTTTAAAAGAACTGTTATCTTATTACAGGTGTTGTTCACTCACAGATAGTAACACAAACCGATCTTAATAACATCGCTGATAATCTTATAGTAAAAGTAGACGTTATCAGAAATTATGACAACGGTAATCTTCATCTCATCAAAGTAACATTCAACAACAAGGCGTCAAAATCTTTGTCGGGATATAACTGGAAAATTTATTTTTACAGTTTTTTCATAGTTGAACCTAGTCACATCCTATCAAAAGATGGTTTGTATACTAAGCCAGATGGATATACTCTTCCGAATGTCAATCTCAAATTAATGCATGAAAATGGATGTCTCTTTTCAATGTCACCTACATCCGAGTTTATCGGGCTTCCACATAATGAAAAGAGGGAAATTACATTTTCTGCAGCCTTGTGGGCTATTTCTAAAACAGATTTTCCTCCAAACTGGTATATGACAGCAAATGGGTTAAACGCACGTGTCATTAGCAGTACTAAAGGTGACTTCGTTGGCGAGTTTACAAGTGACAAACAGTGGAAGCGAAAGAAGGCAGATAAATACGATCCATATTCTCCAAGTGTTCGTTATCATCGTTATAAAACAACAAATTCAAATGTCCAGCAAATCGTTGTTATACCTACTCCTAAAGAAATAACAAACAAGGACCACACCAAGTTACTTGATGTGAGCGGTAATGTGACAATCGTACACAATGGATTGGATGAAGAAGCTAAATTAATAACAGGTATGTGCAAACATGCATTATGTGTGACATTAGTAAGTTATTTGAGCCGAAATCGTTTCAAAAGCATGGTAAAACAGTTCAGAACTTCTGTGTTGACATGATATGGTCATTTTTATAAATTTCCTGTTACAAAACGTTGAAATTTTTAGGTAACCTGAGGATTTTCTTATCCCAGGAATAAATTACCTTACCCGTATTTGGCACAAACTTTTTGGAATTTTGAGTCCTCAATGCTCTTCAATTTTTTACTTGTTTGGCTTTATAACTATTTTGATTTGACCGTCACTGATGGGTCTTATGTAGACTAAACGCACGTCTGGCGTATTTAATTACAATCCTGATACATACTTAAATATCAAATTCAAATTGGCAAGTATCGATTTGAATATCAATACATGTTATTTTAAAAATAATAGATTATTAACTAAACATAAGACCACCATCTTCTAAAAATAATTAATTATTTAGAATAAAATGGAGATTTCATATGCTTTCATGTGAAACAGCTATCCACAAGAGTTCAAATGACTTAAGCAATTATAGTTTATTAAACCTGCAACTAATAAAACTTCCGAAGTCAGGTTATCAGCTCTTTGAACTTTTACGAACTTGTAAGAAATCCGAGTTTTTGGGATTCAGTTCTTGCTTGAAAGCTTCATAAGGCACGAATTGTTTTACTTTTTTGTCATTTGATGTATAAATACCATCTTATTGTATACATATCTTTATGTAACTGTTTCGGCAATAATTTACTCACTTAACATAAATAAATATTTTCAGTCAATTTTTTATCTTAGCTTTACACTTCACATAAAACAGTAACGGTTGATATAGCATTCCGAAACTTGAGTTCCTTATAATATATTTTGCAGATAAATATAACTTTGATATTGGAAAGACAGCTTCTACTAGTGGAGTCAACATATATTTGTTCATTAATAACTCTATATCATCTAGTGAGGGATATACACTGTCTGTGAATCCGTCAGCAAGGTGTGTCACCATAAGCGGGAAGACAAATACAGGTGTGTTTTATGGCGTGCAATCTTTACTGAGTCTTCTGTCACAAGGAAATAATTTACAACAAATGGAGATCCGAGACGAGCCTCGTTATGAATTCAGAGGGATGTATGTTGATGTTTCAAGGAATTTTGTTTCAAAGACAGTTCTGGAAAAATTGATGGACGCAATGGCAATGTATAAACTGAACAAATTACATCTCCACCTGGCGGACGACGAAGGTTGGAGAATTGAAATCCAAGGTTTATCAGAATTAACTCAGGTAAAATAAAGTATAGATTTTTAATTTGGAATGTTAAACCACGATTCATTATTCAAATTTTGTTTTAAGAGTCTCTGCTATGTTGCATGTCATGTTGACTACTATCAGGTATACTAAATCCACTGATGACAGTTTAAAAACATAAAAAACAGTGAAGCCGCAAACGTGTTATTTTCAAATGAGTTTCAATTATTTTTAATTGTTGCTCTTTGGTTGTTTTTTACCCTCATATTTGCCTGATTGATCCCCTTATTACTTAATCTAGCTAATATTCGATACCATGTGATTTTCAATCAAATGGTATTAATAATAATTTTCGGTTGAACGTCTAGAAACGTTCCATATATCGAATAGTAGTGCTGTATAGCTGTTATAATATGTCAGCGAAGGTGGGGGTCCAAATTTGTATCAAAAACTATAAAATGGTTCAAACTCAATGACGCGTTTTGCAAAAACCATTTGTAAGGGTATCCCTACAGGCAATATAGTTTTTTGGCATCAAGTAAAAGCCGACATAAACAAACATATTGCAAAATCTATAAGAAATATTTGGTTCTCAAAACTCTTCAACTTCGTACTTTATTTAGCCTTTTTGACATTTTTTTAGCGTAACTGGTGTGTCTTTTGTAGACGTAACGCACGGCTGACAAAAAAATAAAATTGCAAACCTGGTATCTATCATGAGTTTATTATACCAAAACTTGGATGAAATTTGTGTTAAATACTACATACAGTTTTTATGTGTTGTATAAAGCGCTTCTTTGTAAAGAAGATTTAGATAACGTATAAATCAACATCCATTCCATCAAATTATATGATTCAATTGGATATCAGAGAATACTTATATTTGATCTACCTATCTTGTAAACTAATATTTCTTCCAGCTTTTGTGTTATTTGTTACATATTAACGTTACGTCAGACACTCCTATATTAATTTATCTTTTTTCTATTCTTTTCAGATTGGGTCTAAACGATGTCATAGCGAAAGAGATGGCATCTGTTTGATACCACAGTTAGGCTCTGGTCCTGATACCTCTACTTCCGGTTCAGGTTTTTATTCCATTCAAGAATATAAAGATATTTTGAGCTATGCCAAAAAATGCCATATTGAAGTTATTCCAGAAATAGACACACCAGGCCATGCACGCGCAGCTATCATTGCTATGGAGGCACGCTACAGGAAATACAAAAATACAAATGTTACCAAAGCTGTCAAGTACAGATTAATTGATCCAAATGATACATCTAAATACTTAACAAACCAGCTTTTCAATGATAATGCAGTTAATCCTTGCATTGAATCAACTTACGTTTTTATTGAAAAAGTAGTTTCTGAGTTGAAAGCCATGCATACTGATGCTGGCCATCCGTTAAATATATATCATTTCGGAGGCGACGAGGTTGCAAAAACTGCTTGGGTAAATTCAACAAAATGCGACCAACTTAATTTTAATTTTTCCGGAGACACTGCATCAATCAGGAACGAATTAAAAAACTATTTCACACAGAGAGTTGCTAATATTACTTTTACTCATGGACTGAACATGGCTGGTTGGGAGGATGGGTTCAATGCGGGAGATGGCATGCCGTTTGATATAAGCATGTATCAGAACCAACACATCTACAGTAATGCCTGGGATAATGTTTGGGAATGGGGAGAAGCCAGACGTGCTTATAACTATGCGAATGCTGGTTACAAAGTATAGTATATGAACAATTACTAAACATGTTGTCTTTTTTTGTTTCGTGAATTAATACGAATAAATACTTTTTGATGTACCTTCAAACAAGAAGACGTCGTATGAGTGCCAATGACACAACCCTTTATCCAAATCACAATTTATAAAAGTAAACTATTATAGGTCAAAGTACGATCTTCAACACTGGGCCTTGGCTCACACCGAATAGCAAGCTATAACGGTCCCCAAAATTGCTAGTCTAAAACCATTCAAACGAGAAAACAAACGTTGAATATAATTAAACAAGACGTCTGCCAATGATACGTGTATAAATAAAAAAAAAGGAATTGAAAGATATCAGAATGTTTCATACAAAATATAAATATCATACAATGTGAACTGTTTCTTTCTTGCATTTTTTATAACACATATTGCATGTACATTACAGTTCTTTGAGAATGAGCTATGATTGTTTACATTTTACACACTGTGACTTGGGTGGAGAGTTGTCTCATTTGCAATCAAACCTCTTATTTCTAAAGACTATGATAGACAAGATCTATAAGCATTATAGACTAGCATATAGTTATCATTGAAACTTTTTAATTTTCTGGATAATAACAACACGTATATTTACATGTAAGATTTTTCATGGTTTCAACGTAATATATGTTATTTTACAAGTGAAATGAAAATTATTTCAATGAAATCCTTTTGTTTAAAAACGTATCTTTTCAGAAATGAATAATCCAATGTCAAAGATATCCTAATGTGTGAATCGTGTCTAAGGGAAGGCCTCGATGATCAGCTGGTTTAATAAGACAAAAAATAGTTCTTCTTCTGTAATTACCTGAACTCTTAACCCTGAGGTTGTGAGTTCGAAACCTGTCCTTGCGGGTGCACTCGACTACATTTTAATAAACGATGATTGTCAGTTTTCCTATCGAAGTTTAGTGGTTTTCTCCGGGAACTCCGGCTTCCTCAATCAATAAAAAAAATGGCCGTTATGGATAGCCTACAAGTGGCGCTTAAAAGTGGCGTTAAAACACAAATCAATCAACAAACAATCGTGTTTAAGGGCTAAAGCTATACCTCTGTATATTTTGTCTCACCAGGTTATCATGTCACATGCAACTCACCTGTATTTTGACCATCCATACGAACCTGATCCAGAGGAGAGGGGACTATATTGGGCTACACGATGTACAGACTCTTATAAAACATTTGGATTTCAGCCGGATAACTTATATCAGAATATAGATGTAACCGTTATGGGAGCCTCGATTAGTAGAGCTGGTATATGCAAGTCAAATACAACTTGTCCTTTGCTACATAAACCTAAAAACATAGCAGGTTGGCTCTTATTTATATATTCTAGAGTATTCATTGTCTGAAAAAAAGATAGTAAAGTAAAAGAAAAACGCGTAAAACTAGAGATAGGATGCACGTGCAAAGTGGGCAGTTGTAAATCAATGTGTTTTTTTTTATTATTATTCAACAACATATTACATTTCTGTTGGTGACATACTATTCAGTAGTACAGATTTCAGGTGATTGTTATTGGAGTTTCGATTAGCAGAGCTGATATATGCCAAGCAAATAACACTTGTTCTTTGCTAAACTGTTATACAATGTATATCATTGAGTATTCATTTATTGACAAAAAGTAACCTCTGGCATTGCTAGTCTTGTATTATTTTAACTTTTAGTTTCTTGTGTACAATTTGGAGTTTAGTATGGTGTATGGTGTTCATTAATTGTCACTGAACTAGTATATATTTGTTTAGGGGCCAGCTGAAGGACGCCTCCGGATGCGAGAATTTCTCGTTGCATTGAAGACCTTTTGGTGACCTTCTGCTGTTGTCTGCTTTATGGTCGGGTTGTTGTCTCTTTGGCACATTCCCCATTTACATTGTAAATTGTAAGTATAATATTTAAACATAATTAAGAAAAGTTTTAATTTTCAGGAATGCAAGGTCATCTTTGGTCGGAGACCATATTAAGTGAAGATAATTTCTATTATATGGTGTTTCCAAGGTTACTGGCCTTAGCTGAACGTGCTTGGCACAAAGCATCATGGGAGAATGTTATTGACGAAACGTTACAAAACAGTATGAGGACGAGGGACTGGGATAATTTTGCAGAAACAGTTGGAAAGAAGGAGTTGAAGCGATTGGACGACATTGGAATAAAATACAGAGTCCCTCCACCTGGAGCAAGGTATATTACTCATTTAATGTTACTCAAGTACCAATTGTCAATTATTAAGACAAAATTTAAGAACATTGTACATATCCCCTTGAGAGCAAGAGTCCCTGCCCATGAAAAAAGTATATAACTCATTAATCGTAAAAGAGGGACGAAAGATACCAGAGGGACAGTCAAACTCATAAATCGAAAATAAACTGAGAACGCCTGGTGCTCCGGGAGGGTAAGCACACATGTGGCACCCGTAGTGTTGCTTATGTTATAACAAATCAGGTAACGTGTATGAATTAGAAATTGATGTTAATCATTAAAATAAAACATCCAGTTTTAAATCTCCGCTTCGTAAAAATAAAATTCAGGAGCATAGTACATATCCCTCAGGGAGCAAGGTATCTTCGTAAACAAAAGTACTGATTTTCAAAGCTATCCAAACTTATTAAACATACATTAGACAAAAAAGAAAACAGCCCCTATCAACTCACCTTATCGCAAACATTTACACAGGAACGCCTCTAACAATATTAGAATATAAAGAGAACATTTTACAAGTGAGAGGTTTAGCTAGCTATAAAACCAGGTTCAATCCACCATTTTCTACATTTGAAAATGCCTGTACCAAGTCAGGAATATGACAGTTCTTGTCCATTCGTTTTTGATGCGTTTTGTTATTTGATTTTGCCATGTGATTATGGACTTTCCGAATTGATTTTCCTCTAAGTTCAGTATTTTTGTGATTTTACTTTTTATAGTTGTATTGCATTTTAACTATCAATGTACTGCACAATTTGGCAGCAATATCCAAGTCCTACCAGGGGCGGATCCAGCCATTTTAAAAAAAGGGGGGTTCCCAACCCAGGGTAAAGGGGGGTTCCAACTATATGCTCCCATTCAAATGCATTGACCGGCCAAAAAAGGGGGGGTTCCAACCCCTGGAACCCCCTCCCCCTAGATCCGCCACTGCCTACATTGTAAATGTAAATCATCAAGAAACAATATATTGATTCCAAATAAATTCATAATTTGTAAAATAATCCTTGTGAGCAAATAGTATTATAATTGCCAATAAAATAATCTTTGGTATATTTGTTCAGTATGAATATGTTTTCATAAGTAAAAATATGATTTCTTACGATTGCTTAGTAGTTTTTGTGTGCTAGCTTATAGAAATATTTGTTTAGATTTGATTATGCCATCTGTTATTATCTTCTACGAAATAATATGCGACTGTTATACAAGTGGGATATTAGCTAGCTATATAATAGCATCAGGTTTAATCCACCATTTCCTACATAAGGACATGCCTGTACGAAGAAAGGAGTACGACAGTTATTCTCAATTCGATTGATGTGTTTAAGCTTCTAGGATTACCATTTTGTGAAGGACTTTTGAATTTTCCTTGAAGTTCGACATTTTTCTGTAACTTAATTGTTACATTTAGAAATGATAATCTCAGTAAATCACTGATCATAGAAAATGGTTAAGAATTAATTTGTTTATAAATGAAGATAAATCCGAACAAATATTTTCCTTTCATGTATGGCAAACCGTCACGAAAATATAATAAAAGTAATAGGTACATTTGTAAGATTCAATTTTGTTTTAAAATAATAAACTTATTGTGTTATTTAACCAAAAAGGGTCTAAATGCATTGCAATCTGTGAATAGACTTTATCTTTAAACTTGCGTATTTACTAATATGTACTTGCAGTAACGAAGGAGGCGAGATCAAATTAAATACGGTTTTCCCAGGACTGAATATAGAGTTTAGTAAAGACAATCAGATTTGGAAGACAGGAACGATACGAGACACAGCATCAACGGTTTTCCTACGAACTAAGTAAGATTACTTTAAGAAATATGAACCCTCTGTTTTTGCACAATAAATTATGTTATGTATATAACACAACAACAAAAAATAAACTAAGTGAACACATATCGCAAGATGTGTTTGTACGAATAGTGATTTTTTTTATTTTTTTGCCAAGCATGTCAATAAACAAAATTTATAAGTCGTACAGACTCTGAAAAAGCCATGCATAGCAAAAACAAAGTTTGCAAGTAGTACAAACACTGACAACGTCATGCGTGGCAATAACAAAAATCACAAGTCGTATAAATACTTCCAACGCCATGCAATGATGTATGGCAAACAACAAAACTAATAAGTCGTACAAACACTGACAAGGCCAAATATGGATTAAAACGAAAGCAACAAAACAAAACCTCCGGCATTATAATGTGAGTCTAAAATCAGTATGATTCCAATTAGAGGCAATGATATTTTACTGCTATTCAAATTTACATATCGATTAGGAAGGTACGAATCAAAGTACAACAATAACTGTATGATCTAAATACGTGAGACAGAGGGATTTAATAGAGTGAACAAAACAATAACTGTATGATCTAAATACGTGAGACAGAGGGACTTAATAGAGTGAACAAAACAATAACTGTATGATCTAAATACGTGAGACAGAGTGAACAAAACAATAACTGTATGATCTAAATACGTGAGACAGAGTGAACAAAACAATAACTGTATGATCTAAATACGTGAGACAGAGGGATTTAATAGAGTGAACAAACAATAACTCTATGATCTAAATACGTGAGACAGAGGGACTTAATAGAGTGAACAAAACAATAACTGCATGATCTAAATACGTGAGACAGAGTGAACAAAACAATAACTGTATGATCTAAATACGTGAGACAGAATGAACAAAACAATAACTGTATGATCTAAATACGTGAAACAGAGGGATTTAATAGAGTGAACAAACAATAACTGTATGATCCAAATACGTGAGACAGAGGGACTTAATAGAGTGAACAAAACAATAACTGCATGATCTAAATACGTGAGACAGAGTGAACAAAACAATATAACTGTATGATCTAAATACGTGAGACAGAGTGAACAAAACAATAACTGTATGATCTTAATACGTGAGACAGAGGGGCTTAATAGAGTGAACAAAACAATAACTGTATGATCTAAATACGTGAGACAGAGGGACTTAATAGAGTGAACAAAACAATAACTGTATGATCTAAATACGTGAGACAGAGGGACTTAATAGAGTGAACAAAACAATAACTGTATGATCTAAATACGTGAGACAGAGGGACTTAATAGAGTGAACAAAACAATAACTGTATGATCTAAATACGTGAGACAGAGGGACTTAATAAGAGTGAAGAAACAATAACTGTATGATCTAAATACGTGAGACAGAGGGACTTAATAGGGTGAAAAAAACAATAACTGTATGATCTAAATACGTGAGACAGAGGGACTTAATAGAGTGAACAAAACAATAACTGTATGATCTAAATACGTGAGACAGAGGGACTTAATAGAGTGAACAAAACAATAACTGCATGATCTAAATACGTGAGACAGAGTGAACAAAACAATAACTGTATGATCTAAATACGTGAGACAGAGTGAACAAAACAATAACTGTATGATCTTAATACGTGAGACAGAGAGACTTAATAGAGTGAACAAAACAATAACTGTATGATCTAAATACGTGAGACAGAGGGACTTAATAGGGTGAACAAAACAATAACTGTATGATCTTAATACGTGAGACAGAGGGACTTAATAGAGTGAACAAAACAATAACTGTATGATCTAAATACGTGAGACAGAGGGACTTAATAGAGTGAACAAAACAATAACTGTATGATCTAAATACGTGAGACAGAGGGACTTAATAGAGTGAACAAAACAATAACTGTATGATCTAAATACGTGAGACAGAGGGACTTAATAGAGTGAACAAAACAATAACTGTATGATCTAAATACGTGAGACAGAGGGACTTAATAGAGTGAACAAACAATAACTGTATGATCTAAATACGTGAGACAGAGGGACTTAATAGGGTGAACAAAACAATAACTGTATGATCTAAATACGTGAGACAGAGGGACTTAATAGAGTGAACAAACAATAACTGTATGATCTAAATACGTGAGACAGAGGGACTTAATAGAGTGAACAAAACAATAACTGCATGATCTAAATACGTGAGACAGAGTGAACAAAACAATAACTGTATGATCTAAATACGTGAGACAGAGTGAACAAAACAATAACTGTATGATCTAAATACGTGAGACAGAGGGATTTAATAGAGTGAACAAACAATAACTGTATGATCTAAATACGTGAGACAGAGGGACTTAATAGAGTGAACAAAACAATAACTGCATGATCTAAATACGTGAGACAGAGTGAACAAAACAATAACTGTATGATCTAAATACGTGAGACAGAGTGAACAAAACAATAACTGTATGATCTAAATACGTGAGACAGCGTGAACAAAACAATAACTGTATGATCTTAATACGTGAGACAGAGGGGCTTAATAGAGTGAACAAAACAATAACTGTATGATCTAAATACGTGAGACAGAGGGACTTAATAGAGTGAACAAAACAATAACTGCATGATCTAAATACGTGAGACAGAGGGACTTAATAGAGTGAACAAAACAATAACTGTATGATCTAAATACGTGAGACAGAGGGACTTAATAGAGTGAACAAAACAATAACTGTATGATCTAAAGACGTGTGACAGAGGGACTTAATAGAGTGAACAAAACAATAACTGTATGATCTAAATACGTGAGACAGAGGGACTTAATAGAGTGAAGAAACAATAACTGTATGATCTAAATACGTGAGACAGAGGAACTTAATAGGGTGAAAAAAACAATAACTGTATGATCTAAATACGTGAGACAGAGGGACTTAATAGAGTGAACAAAACAATAACTGTATGATCTAAATACGTGAGACAGAGGGACTTAATAGAGTGAACAAAACAATAACTGCATGATCTAAATACGTGAGACAGAGTGAACAAAACAATAAATGTATGATCTAAATACGTGAGACAGAGTGAACAAAACAATAACTGTATGATCTTAATACGTGAGACAGAGAGACTTAATAGAGTGAACAAAACAATAACTGTATGATCTAAATACGTGAGACAGAGGGACTTAATAGGGTGAACAAAAGAATAACTGTATGATCTTAATACGTGAGACAGAGGGACTTAATAGAGTGAACAAAACAATAACTGTATGATCTAAATACGTGAGACAGAGGGACTTAATAGAGTGAACAAAACAATAACTGTATGATCTAAATACGTGAGACAGAGGGACTTAATAGAGTAAACAAAACAATAACTGTATGATCTAAATACGTGAGACAGAGGGACTTAATAGAGTGAACAAAACAATAACTGTATGATCTAAATACGTGAGACAGAGGGACTTAATAGAGTGAACAAAACAATAACTGTATGATCTAAATACGTGAGACAGAGGGACTTAATAGAGTGAACAAACAATAACTGTATGATCTAAATACGTGAGACAGAGGGACTTAATAGGGTGAACAAAACAATAACTGTATGATCTAAATACGTGAGACAGAGGGACTTAATAGAGTGAACAAAACAATAACTGTATGATCTAAATACGTGAGACAGAGGGACTTAATAGGGTGAACAAAACAATAACTGTATGATCTAAATACGTGAGACAGAGGGACTTAATAGAGTGAACAAAACAATAACTGTATGATCTAAATACGTGAGACAGAGGGACTTAATAGAGTGAACAAAACAATAACTGTATGATCTAAATACGTGAGACAGATGGACTTAATAGAGTGAACAAAACAATAACTGTATGATCTAAATACGTGAGACAGAGGGACTTAATAGAGTGAACAAAACAATAGCTGTATGATCTAAATACGTGAGACAGAGGGACTTAATAGAGTGAACAAAACAATAACTGTATGATCTAAATACGTGAGACAGAGGGACTTTATAGAGTGAACAAAACAATAACTGTATGATCTAAATACGTGAGACAGAGGGACTTAATAGAGTGAACAAACCAATACCTGTATGATCTAAATACGTGAGACAGAGGGACTTAATAGAGAGAACAAAACAATAACTGTATGATCTAAATACGTGAGACAGAGGGACTTAATAGAGAGAACAAAACAATAACTGTATGATCTAAATACGTGAGACAAAGGGACTTAATAGAGAGAACAAAACAATAACTGTATGATCTAAATACGTGAGACAGAGGGACTTAATAGAGTGAACAAACAATAACTGTATTTTTTTTTTTTTTTTTTTTTTTTTTTTTTTTAAATGTAAATATAAATATTTTAAGGAAATTTTTAATCTAGCTGTACAGTGATAATTATAATTATTAATTTTCAATATGTATACATATATATATTTTAATCCCGTCTCTCATAATTCTTTTTAGAATGGCATTAATATTTTATATTATTGTATGTATTCGTGTATTATGTTATGCATTGTAATATTAATGGTGAGACGTAAATAAACTATTTGTATTGTATTGTATTGTATGATCTAAATACGTGAGACAGAGGGACTTAATAGAGTGAACAAAACTAAGCAGAACCAACCATAGAAAGCTGTATTTTATTATGTTTGAATCAATGTTAATTGTCTCTGTATGCTAATGTTTCTTTATTTCATGTTAATTTACAGATCTGCAGATGGCAGAAGAACCAGTAGAGTTGTTCAGTTTAACCCAGCAACATCAACAGCATGGACTATACAGTTGTCATTCACAACAATTACGTTATGCTCCTCTATTCTGTATATATGTTTACTCAGGCATTAATGAAATATTTTTGTTCGTATGTTTTTGTTAAAATGTTACCAACAAAGAAGAAAAATGTGATATTTGTGGCGTTATGAAGTCTCAAGTTTTGTTGTTTTAGGTGCGATACAGTTTTTTGTAATGATTTTTTTTTTTTTTTTATCAATCTGAAATTCTAATATGACGTTCTTCTTTAACTTTGGATACAGTAAAGTTAAGTGTATACATAAGGTGATTCTCAATCATCTGGTTACGCAAATTATCCATAAGAAATTGAACGAAATTTCGAATCTGAAATAATCTAAATTAATCTTCGTATTTATACAAACATTCTGCATGCCAACTTTACATAAGGAAGGGATTAATACACTTATACGAAAGAAAAAAATACAATCTTTTGATGCATATTAATGTTCATGCTAGGTCATTTACATTTTGATTTCTTGGTGCTCAATTAGTCTCCATTATTTTTTACTCTTCATGACGCTAAAACTGAGTTTGAAATACTAAGTAATTTTATAATTTCACAATTTCCGGTTGGAAACATTTGAAACAATTCCGGACAGTATAAATTAGTGTACCTACAGTTGTTCATTTCTGTGTCATTTGGACTCTTGTGAAAAGTTGTCTCATTGGCAATCAAACTACATCTTCTTTTTTTATTTAGACCGTTAAAATTCTGAATTATTGAATTGTTTAATATTTTTTCTGTTGTTGCCTTTTTATAGCCGATTACATGGTATAGGTTTAGTCTTATTGTTTAACGCCGTACAGTTGTCTTTAATTGTTGACATCCACTTCATTATTATTGTGGTGGACAGTTGTCTCATTGGCAATCATACCACATCTCCTTATTTTGGTATTTATAGATGTTGCATACTCCATTATAATCTGTGATTTGGTTTTATAACAAATAGTTCAATCCTAGGGTTAAATTGTTCCGATTAAAGGATTGTTTTTTCATTCTATAAGTACATGTACATGTGTTTTAACTTAAATCAACGAAGAAGAGTATTCGTCACAAAAATCCATATGTATTGGAGTCTGGTCAAAGGCTGTGTGCCGAAACATTACTTTTCACGAATTCAAGCATACAACAACCGACAACAACATGTGCACAATGGGATATTTTTTTTATAGTTTTAAAAATTATGTGAAAAAATCCGTAATTAAATCAGCTAAGGCATTGTATATGCATTCTTACCTTTCTTGGATCTATCTTTTTTGATTGAGTTAAGCCATTTCAATTGATATTTTATAGTGCGTCTGTCTTTGTTTTTAACAACGCTGTTCAGGTTGAAACCCGCTGCATTTGTTTGCACCTGGTCTACGTCAGGAACCTGATGTTCAGTCGTTTGTGCGTGTGGTTCATACATGTTTCATGTATTTCATTTTTATATAGATTAGTCCGTTGGTTTTCTGTTTAAAGTTTTTACACTTGTCATTGTTTATGCCCTTAAGATCTTGCTGTTCGGTGTGAGCCAAGGCTCCGTGTTGAAGGCCGTACCTTGACCTATAATGGTTTACTTTTACAAATTGTACTTTGATGGAGAGTTGGCTCATTGATACTTAATAGTTTTGTGCTAAATATAATTTAAGTCGAAATTGGTGAACATGAATTTAACAGATAATGCCCTGTACTACATTTAAATGAATTAATAAATTTGTCAGTTTGATCAAAAGGAAGATGGTCCGTTACTAGTTATACACCAGTGGTTTTAAACAAACAATGTTTGTAAATTTTGATTTACAATGAAGATTTTTTTCACATACTTGCGTTTCAACCTTGAAGTATTTATCAAAAAGTGCGTAGTTACATTATTATGCAACGAAAAGATTAAAACCCAAAATAGATTTACATCCGGCTTTCTTTAGGTCATACATATAAGGTCAATTAAATGCAAATGTAACCCGAGAGAATAAATTCATTACAAAATTACGTGTCTCCAACGGGACTCGAACACGGGACCTCTGTATTAAGAAATGTACAAGGTAACCGACTGAGCTAAAGAAGTACTTTGTACTTTATTAACACAACCGCTTACGGCTTACGGCTTTAAAACGGCTGACTAGTTATGTACCTCAATCCCGTCCCACCTATATCAACGGGACAGTAATTCTTGATAGATAGATAATGATTTGTTGGTCAGCTATCAACATACATCATTACAAAAGATAGAGTTGTCGAAAGTTAAAAAAAAACGCGAATAATAATTCTGGCTTTGTTAGCTTTTTCATGTACTAATCTACCAACAAGAATTTAATGAAAGTACTAAACGTGTTACCCGTGTTATCTCCCTTTTTTACGAAATAAAACATGTGGTGTAAATGCATTACTTTATGTTGAATGCAATGTGAATTTAATATTCCGTCTTTATTTATGATGAAATAGATTTATTTGGATTATAACAGGTATTAGATATTGCATTAAACATAAAACTTCGAAATAGGTCAATGTTAGAAATATATGGGCGTTTTTCAATAAAAGCGTAACTTTTTGTCCCCTACGAAACTTCTTCTAAACACACAATGTTTTTGCAATTTTAAATGTTTCCTAAAGACATTCCAGTTTGTTTACAGTAAATACTAGAAAAATCTCATTTTTTTTTCTGAATTGGAAAACCATTTTTATCGATAAAGAGTAGACAGTACTTCACATATGAAGGTACAACTCATGTTACGTAGTGGACATTTTGATGCGTGTCGTAGTGGACAAAACCGTTTCGTAGTTGACAAAAAGTTTCGTAGTTGACATCAACCCTATTATATGTTAATAAAAACATAATAAAAATTACATGAAACTAACCCTTGTTATTTGTTTTGCACGAATATAATTGAAAAAAGATTAAAAAAAGACTGCATGGTAGTGGTAGTGTCCACTACGAAACGTCTCATACTTGTTTCGTAGGGGACCGTTCGTAGGGGACATATTCGCGTGATTTATTTTTTTCCCCACAATCCCTATATTGCAAATTGTATTCATCAAAGCATTTTTTCAGCTGTTCACTGATATTTTTTTCATAATTTTAAAACAAGATACTGAAGGAGATTTGACCCGTTTCGTAGTGGACATTAACAAAAATACGGTATCACTCTGGTCCATTTGATGTGCTCAATTTTTCTTAAATTTTTATTTTTAAGACCCTTATGTTTATATCTCTTGCAAACAAAAATTACATTGATTTTATAAAACTGTTTATTGGCAAATTTTAATGACTTCGTTTCGTAGTGGACATTTTGTGAGGGACACCTTCTGAAATTAAAAATCCTATATTGAAAGTTGTTTATTAAAATATGTTGGCTCTAAACATACTTTTGAATTATTAAAGAACGTATGTAAAGTAAAAATAACATTTATTTCTTCATTTTTTTACGATATTTTAGAGTATGAATGTTGAACAGAAGGTCTAGGGACATGCCATTTTGGTTGTTTTGGACCATTCTGGAGTCAATATCTTATCAATCCCTCTAAAAATTAACTGTTTCTTTGCTTAAAAATGTTAAATCTAATTCAATGTACTGACTGCACAAATAATTACTTGCAAAGATCAAACACATTTTTTTTTAAAGTGGCTGGGACAAGAAAATACGTTTTTTTTTATTGAAAAACGCCCATATATAATACATTTATTATGTTTTGAAATAAAATGTCTTTAATGTATTTTTCTCCACAACTTTATACAGAAACCAATATTATTTTTTTCCTTTCTGGAATAAACATGTTTAGATTGATTGTTGGTGTTTTAACGCTACTCTTAAGCGCCACTTTTGGACTATTTCGTGGCGGCTAGTTTTTGTTGGTGGAGGAAACCGGAGTGTTGGGAATAATCCAGCGATCTTCGAGATAGCAAAACTGACAATCCTAGTCAATTAAGTTTAGAGTCGAGTGAACCCGCACGAGCGGGCTTCGAACTCACATCCTCAGTGTTGACTGGCTAGTGATCATGTCAGGGTTATAAGCCTCTCATCTTGTTAAGCACGTGGCATGTTTGAATAACATTAACTCCCACAGAAACTTATTATTTAGATATACGACCTTTGACCTCAATAACTGTACTTGTCCATATTAATTATGTGTGTATGTTTGTATATATTAAGCTTTTTTTTTATTAAAAATAATGTCCATTCGTTGTCTTTGGTTGCACTCTATCAAATTAGTCTTTCATTTGCCCCTGTATGGAATGTATTTCGGTATACCGTTGTCCGTGCGTCCGTCAATAAAAACTGTTTATATATAAAGATTCCTTTGTATTTTTAAGAATTTCTGATTTTCCATTTTTGTACTTTATTCCCCAAATATAAATTTAGCAGTTAACACAACACTTACGTAACTGGTTTACCTATACTATTAAACGAGAAGACCTCATTTTGTGGGTCGCTTGTCTTCCTCCCACACTAAATTAATCATCATGCCTCTGTGTCCTATAGGTACCGTGCATAATCGCATTTGTCACCCATTCTTATGACTATTCAGTTTGGGTTATTTTGGGAGAAAAACGAAAAAAAGGCGTCCGGATAATGATTCCGTATTCAAATCGACTTTTAAGTCAGATATGACTTCCGGTTTTAACATTGAGAACCAATCGTATGATAGATAACAAAAATGAAAAATAAATAAGCCTATCAGTGCGTTGTCCATATAGTGGTTTTTAGATCGTAAGAACCACTACTATAATACCTCGGTTTAAACTTGCGCATGATTTTCATAAGTACTCGGACGGGGCCAGGACAATTAGTTTCGCGTTTATCTGCATGTATTCTATGATTAATTTACTACTATAATATAGGGACTGTCTATATATATAATATAGCAGTGATCCCCATGGTGGAGAAACTTAGAACTAATAGTTAATAAAAAATTAAATACACTTTAATATGTATAATATAGATACGTATGTTTATAGTATACAGAAACGCGAAAATAATGGAATATAACAGAAAACAAAATAAAAAAGGACTTTGAAAAAAGAGAGAGTCAGTGCTTGAAAATATTGAGCTGTCTCCATGTAACTATATGATTTTTGATATCATTCTTAAACTCTCCCTGAGACATAAAATCTTTTACAAAAATTCATCCTAAAATAGTTAACATACTTTCAACCAAGCTTATAATGCCCGTCATTTTGCTTTTAAGTCAAACCGGATTTCCGGATTTTAACTTGCACATGATAAAAGAGTACTCGGGGACAGGACAATACTTATCAGTCGCGTTGATATAGACTCTCTATATAATATAGCAGTGATCGCCTAGGAGAAGAAACTTGAATTTGATAGTTGATAGCAAATACACTTTTAAAAATAATTATAGTATATTTTTGTTCATAGTATACAGAAACGCGAAAATAATGGAATTAAAAAAAAATAATAATAACGGAATTTGGAAGCAAGGGAGAGGGCTTAAATTGTTAAAATGAATTAATGAATTTGTCAGTTTAATCAAAAGGAAGATGGTCCGTTACTAGTTATACAGCAGTGGTTTTTAACAAACAATGTTTGTAAATTTTGATTTACAATGAAGATTTTGTTCACATACTTTCGTTTCAACCTTGAAGTATTTATCAAAAAGTGCGTAGTTACATTATTTTTTAACAAACAATGTTTGTAAATTTTGATTTACAATGAAGATTTTGTTCACATACTTTCGTTTCAACCTTGAAGTAGTTATCAAAAAGTGCGTAGTTACATTATTATGCAACGAAAAGATTAAAACCCAAAATAGATTTACATCCGGCTTTCTTTAGGTACATATAAGGCAAATTAAATGCATATGCAACCGGAGAGAATGAATTCATTACAAAATTACGAGTCTCCACCGGGACTCGAACACGGGACCTCTGTATTAAAAGTGTACAAGGCAGCGCGTTAACCGACTGAGCTAAAGAAGTACTTTATTTACACAACCGCTTACGGCTGACTAATTATGTACCTCAATCCCGTCCCACCTATATCAACGGGACAGTAATTCGTGATAGATGGATAATGTTTTTGATCAGCTATCAACATACATCATTTCAAAAGATTAAGTTGTCGAAAGTTTAAAAAAAAAACGCGAATAATAATTCTGGCTTTGCTAGCTTTTTCGTGTACTAATCTACCAACAAACATTTAGTGAAAGTACTTAAGGTCTCCGTGTTTTCTCCCTTTTTTACGTAATAAAACATGTGGTGAAAATGCATTACTTTATGTTGAATGCAATGTGAATTTAATATTCTGTCTGTATTTATTATGAAATAGATTTATTTGGATGATAACAGGTATTAAATTATATTGCATTAAACATAAAAATTCGTAATAGGTCAATGTTAGACATATATATAATAACGGAAAGCTGAATACTAAAATTTATAACAAAAGAGATGATTTTTCATTTCCTATCGTTAATTGTCCATTTTTAGATGGTGACGTTCCCTTGTCACCATCTTACGGTGTTTATATATCTCAACTTGTACGATTCGCTCGTGTATGTAACAATGTTTTAGATTTTAACGATAGAAATTTATGTATTTCTGAAAAATTATTACACCAGGGTTTTCGATATCACAAACTAGTCAAAACATTTACTAAATTCTATCATCGGTAGAAGGACATCATTAGTAAATATAGCTCAACATGCAGACTTCTTATACGTTTAGGTATTTCACATCCAATTTTTTATGGAAATATTCTTTATAAAGCACAAAGGTGTTCAGTATTCACCTCAAAAACTAACAAAATCTTTGAATAGACTTGAAACCGGGTGGAAAATTTCACTCTACCACAGACTTATTAAGAAGGGGTATAGTTACGATACTGTTGTCAGGTCATTAAAGATTGCATATTTTGGCGTCACTATTGATTCACTTATAGGGTCTTTGCATCAGAACTAAACACATTTATTCAAAAACCAGTTGTTGGCATGACACGGGTTCTGTTCTTATCATATATGTTATGATGGTATGATACTAAACCCCTAATGGGAAGGATTGTGCCTGATGTTCATATGATGAAATCATAATCTTTCAGTCAGTTTAATTGAGGTCTGGAGCTGGCATGTCAGTTAACTGCTAGTAGTCTGTTGTTACTTATGTATTACTGTCATTTTGTTTATTTTCTTTGGTTACATCTTCTGACATCAGACTCGGACTTCTCTTGAACTGAATTTTAATGTGCGTATTGTTATGCGTTTACTTTTCTACATTGGTTAGAGGTATAGGGGGAGGGTTGAGATCTCACAAACATGTTTAATTCCGCCGCATCTTTGCGCCTGTCCCAAGTCAGGAGCCTCTGGCCTTTGTTAGTCTTGTATTATTTTAATTTTAGTTTCTTGTGTACAATTTGGAAATTAGTGTGGCGTTCATTATCACTGAACTAGTATATATTTGTTTAGGGGCCAGCTGAAGGACGTCTCCGGGTGCGGGAATTTCTCGCTACATTGAAGACCTGTTGGTGACCTTCTGCTGTTTTTTTTTTCTATGGTCGGGTTGTTGTCTCTTTGGCACATTCCCCATTTCCATTCTCAATTTTAATATCTATTATGTTTTGAAATTTAATATCTTTAAGGTTTTCTTCTCCACAACTTTATACAGAAAACAATATTATTTTTTTTCCTTTCTGGAATAAACATGTTTAGATTGTTTAGATTGATTGATTGATTGATTGTTAGTGTGTTTTAACGCTACTCTTAAGCGCCACTTTTGGACTATTTCGTGGCGGCTAGTTTTTGTTGGTGGAGGAAGCCGGAGTGCTGGGAATAATCCAGCGATCTTCGAGATAGGAAAACTTATGAGATAGGAATACGGTATGGGCTTTGTTCATTGTTGAAGGCCGTACGGTGATCTATAGTTGTTAATGTCTGTGTCATTTTGGACTTTTGTGGATAGTTGTCTCATTGGCAATCATACCACATCTTCTTTTTTTATATTTACAATCCTAGTCAATTAACATTGGAGTCGAGTGAACCCGCACGAGCGGGCGTCGAACTCACATCCTCAGTGTTGACCGGCTAGTGATTATGTCAGGGTTATAAGCCTCTCATCTTGTTAAGCACGTGGCATGTATATTAACTCCCACAGAAACTTATTTAAATATACGACCTTTGACCTCAATAACGGTACTTGTCCATATTAATTATGTGTGTATGTTTGTAGATATTAAGCTTTTTTCTTGATTAAAAATAAAGTCCTGTAAATTCCATTCGTTGTCTTTTGTTGCACTTTATCAAATTAGTCTTTCATTTGCCCCTGTATGGAATGTATTTCGTTATACCGTTGTCCGTGCGTCCGTCATTAAAAGTTGTTTATATATAAACTAAAAGATTCCTTTGTATCTTTAAGAATTTCTGTTTAAGTTTAGTTTAAACATATTTTATTTGCATAAGTAGCAAAAGGGATTGGACACAAGTTATAACAACATTAGAGACGTCCTCTCCCAATATAAATATAAACACAAAGTACATTAGATAATGGCGAAAAAAAGAAAAAAAACATAGTAGTAATGCATGTAATACATACTTCAAACAAAAATTAGAAAAAAAAAGAAAAAAAAATACAATATAATAAGGAATAATAATGAAACAACTGGACTGGAGTGAAAGGTTGTAAAGTAGAAATTTAGAACGTTAATTGATTGTTTTAAATCTTTGTGTTATTCTGATATAAGATTGTACGGACTCAAAAATGTCTTTGTTTTGCTGAAAAGAAAGGTCACCGTCACCAGCCAACAGAAGCTCAATGGATATAGCATAACGTTCTAATTTAGAAAACAGTATTTCTCTTGCTTTGTTGTGAAAAGCGCACTCTAAAAAATAGTGTATACTATCCTCAACAGGGTGGCCACAGCTGCATGCCGGATTTGCTTTAATATTAACACGATGTAAATCTGAATTTAAAGAACTGCACATATTTCTCAAACGTGTATGAATGATATTAAGTTTTCTATCCCCACAACTAAAATAGGAAGGTGGCTGTATCAATTTGGACTTCATCTTTCGTTTAAAAATATTTATATTTTTGGACGTACGTATGTCGGGGGTAAGTCTATTCCATTCAATAGTAGTGGATGGGAAAAGGGATTTTCTAGTTATGTCTAGTCTATAACCGGGTACTACATAATTTTTACTGTTTCGCAAATCGTAGTTAGATACTTGACCAACAAGCGGGGGCATTAAATCACAGAGATAATCAGGGGCAGTCCCATTATGTAAAGAATAAAACATATTGAGCTTTCTGGATTTTCTTCTGTCTACAAGCAATTGCCAGCCAGTTTCAAAATATATAGCTTCCCGACTAGCAAACACGGGCAACCCAGTTACTAACCTCCCTGCTTCTAACTGAACATGTTCTAAATTGTCGGCTTCTTGTTGAGTACAACCATCCCATAACTCACATGCATATTCCATAACGGGTCTTATAAAAGTTAAATATATACGAGCAAGATAATTTCTATTCAATACATATTTCAATTTTTTAAGAACATTTAATCTTGTGCTTGCACACTTTAAAATATTTTCTATATGGGTATGGAATTTACCATTGGAATCAAAAGTAATCCCTAAGTGTTTATGACAGGAGACAAATTCTACTAATTGGTTTTGAAATTCTATTTCAATATCATCTGGGGAAGTATGGCAGGAGAATATCATAGCCTTTGTCTTATTAGGGTTAAAATTAATAAGCCAATCTTTAGACCATACTGAAATTTGTTCTAAATCGCTGTTTAAGACTTCCTCTATAGTGTAAGGGTTATTGCTGGAATAAGAAAGAGATGTATCATCAGCAAACAATCGAGTTAGACTTGTCAAATTATCAGCTATGTCATTTACATAAATTAGAAATAGTAGGGGACCTAATACGGAGCCTTGCGGAACTCCTGCATTTGTATTATCAAAAGGCGAATAGGCATTTGAAACAAAAACGCTTTGTTTTCTATTTGAAATATAACTTTCAAACCATTTATATAGATTTCCATCAATACCATACGCTTTAAGTTTTATTAAGAGGCCACTATGCCATACCCTATCAAAAGCTTTCGAGATATCACATAATATAAGAGATGTTATACAGCGATCATCAAGTGACATGCATATCCTATAGTAAATTTCTATTAGCTGGTGAACGGTAGAATGACCTGGAATAAAACCTGATTGAAATTTGTATAATAAATTGTTTGCTATTAAGTGATTAAATACATTTTTAAACACAATTCTTTCAAAAACTTTACCCACTGCTGATAATAATGAGATTGGTCTATAATTGGAAATCAGTGATTTGTCTCCGGTTTTGAATAACGGCATGACAATAGCTGTTTTCCATTGACTAGGAAACTCTGCCTTTTCAAATGACAAATTAAATAACAATGATAAGGGTACACTGACAGTATAACTTGTCTTTTTTAACATTTGATGACTAATTGAGTCATTACCTGATGCTTTTCCCAATTTTAAAGTCTGCAAAATATCAATGACTTGATTTGAGTTTATATAGAAAATATCAATTTTAGAATTTGACCTAGTCAGAAATTCTGGAGATCTATCATTATTTTCATTTATAGTAGATATGGAACAAAAATACTTATTCAAAAGACATGCTTTATCGTAATTTTCAGTGACTAATTCGTCATTTTCATTTTTAAGTTGAGTGATATGAGTAGAATTACCTGATGTCTTAACTAATTTTTTCATTAATGACCAATACGATTTAGAATTACCAGATGCAAACTCGTCCAACAAACTATTTGCGTTTAAGTAAAATTGTTCTTTTGTGTATCGTTTTAAATTATTCACATGATTTCTTTGCTTTTTATACTTATTCAGATCTGGAATAATATTGGACCTACGAGCTTGTTTGTGTAGTCTATCACGTTTACGTATTTCTCTTCTTAGGTCAGAATTAAACCATATTTTATCATTTGGTCGTATAGTTACTTCTTTTTGAGGAATACAGTCATTAATATATTCAAGAAATTTATTTGTAAAATTTTTACAATTTTGATCCATACTATTTTCAGCATTAATTATTGATTCCCAATCAAAAGTAGCAATGAGCTCGTTACATTTGTCGAAATCAGCATTTCGATAGTCCCAAATCATTCTTTTATAAGTAGTATTATTTTGTAACCTACCAAGATTATTCAAGAATATAATAGTTCCGTAATGATCACTATACGTACGATCTATTTGTATTACATGGGAATCGTAGACATCACATGAATCTGATACCAAAATAGGATCTAACAAGGACTGGCGTGTAGCACAAAATCTGGTTGGTTCGTTTATAACATTTTTAAGGCCATTTAGTCTCATAATGTCAAATATTTTATGTGAATGGTCAGTAAGAAAATCTACATTTACATCACCCGTTATTACAACATTTGGAGTATAGCTCATTGCGTTTTCGATAGATTCATGAAATTTATCCCAAAAAGTATTGTTATTTGAAGGTTGTCGATATACAACACAAAGGAGTAATTTGTTAGAAGGGAAGGTAATTTCAAGCCATAATGCTTCATTATCAAAATCCAAATCAGGTCTCGGTTTGGCTTGAATAAATTTACTAATATAAATTATAATTCCTCCTCCTGAGCTATTGCGGTCTTTTCTATAAGGATCCCTATTATAACCCTCAATAAGAATATCTTCATTTTTTATATTTTCGTCAAGATGCGTTTCCGTTAAACAAATCACATCAGCTTCATTACTAATGTTTTCAACATAGTCTACTTTATTACGCATACTTCTAATATTAAGGTGAAAAATTGAGAAAAAACCACCTAAAGGACCAGGATTAACTTCTACATCATTACTTAGCATTATCAATAATAATATCACAAATGTTAACATTGGTTTCAATAGAAACAAATCAAGATATATAGAATAGCATACCGACATCAAACATTTACATTTCATAATAAGCAAGAACAGTTCAAATAAATAAGTGTGTCTTTTTCTTAAATACATCATTTTCCTACAGAATACTGAATTAAGTTTACAGTAGAATTGACCTATCGACGATCGATAAGCTTGAATATCATTACCCATTGTCAAAAACAAACATAGTTATACAAGAATTCGACAGGTCTAACAATACAATAACTACATCTAAACAATATTTCGTCACTCCAGTCAAAAACATAACAAAACATATGTACAATAGTTTAGATTGTGGGAATAAATGTACAGGCTGTGGATGAAAAAATATTTGTTGAGTAAACTTTGATAAAAAATAGAGAAAGCAAATAAATGCATGATACATCTGATTATTTTTTTCCAAATGTAATGAAAAAGAAAAGGAAAAAAATCAAAAAAACAACACATTTTCTGATTTTCCATTTTTGTACTTTATTCCCCAAACATTAATTGAGCAGTTAACACAACACTTAGGTAACTGGTTTATATACATTAAAACAAGCTCCCTTTGTTTTTTGGGTTTGTTTTTTTTTTAAATTAAGAATTTGCGAAATGACAATGAGGAGATGTTGAACTTTATTTTTGAAATAAGTATCAATCGTATCATGCGCTTGTGGCGCAGCTATTCATGTCTTATTACATTAATATAAATCAATCAGAATGATTTTTTTCTCTTCCTATCTTTTTCATCCGGAAAATGCATGCAGTATTTGCCACTTGACATTTAGCACTCAAAAATCAATTAATTTTTATTTAGGACGGATCATTGAGTAAATACATAACATTATCTGCTTGACCCTGGAACTATCAGAACTATTACCGTTAGAAATTTTTTTTTTACATATGAAACGTAAATATCCTTTCTTACAGATGATCGGTCAACACTTACCTGTTATTTTATCAAACGGTTGACATGCGTAAAAGTTCATTAAATTTTGTTGACAAGTAATTCTAGACTCTTATATTGTTATCAATGTTTACACGTTGTTTGCGTAAAATAGCCACAACCACTTAAGATTTATTACTTATTTTTGTAATGTGGGAATGAATGCACATGACGTATTAACTCATCTGTGGCTTTTAACATTACGTTGAAACTTAAATTTTAAAAGCATACTAATTCATTGTGTGTACGGACTTAAAAATGGAAGTTATACAAATGATGGTACATGTGTGTGTGTTTATGGTGGCAGGTATGTTATATGTGTATATAAATGTAGGTTTTATATAAAGTGTTATAATTATTGTTCTATATTTAAAACAAAATATGTAAACCGGACACATCCATGTCGTACGAAGCCCTCGGGACACAATTCATTTGCACAAAATCAAAATTATATTGTTACATGTTACTATTGTTATTGTAGTTATTGACATGATTTGACATATTTTTATAGCCTTTTTCTTATGTTGAACTATAAAATAATAGTCCCAATTCAAAGGGAGGGTTAGCGCTCTCAAATGTGTTCAAACTCCACATTCTGTATGTGCCTGTCCCATGTCAGCTAGGAGTCTGTAGTCCAGTGGTTGTCGTTGGTTCATGTCTGTCATATTTTAAATTGTTTTGTTATGAATTAGGCCGTTACTTTCTTATTTGAATTGTTTCATATTTTTATAATGTCTTTTATAGCTGACTGTACGATATGGGTTTTTCACATTGTTGAAGGCCCTACGGTTGACTATGATTGCTTAATGTCCACTGCATATGCACTTAAGGGAAAACGGTACTATTTATTCTGCCATAGGCGACAATGTTAACATTTTCTAAATTTACCACTTTTTAAGATAAAAACCTGGATAAAACAGTTATATGTTGTGTTAGTACTTTATTACTCTGTTTTAAAAATTAAAGCCAAATAGTATCATGACCAACTTCCAACGGAGCTTGTTTATGTTATCCATGCCCACCGTCATTTTGCACCAAATTTATGAAATTTTGCAAGTCTTTTCGAATAATTCTCTAGAAAATATTTCAATAGGTTTTAAAATTTATATTGTAAATATACACACTGCAGTTATTCATAGATAAATAAAAAATAAATTGTACCCTTACATCCAATCACAGCGCTCCTAATTTGACTTCCTTCACCTGCCTTGGGTACAAAAAAAGGCCAACCTAATGCAGGGAAAATTAAATACTACCGTTTTCCCTATACTGTGACATAAAGATATAAAGAATTCTTATGACATTATTAATGCAATACTGGGCTATTGTGAAAACCTTGGCTATAATAAATACTTGTATGTCCCAAGTACTTAAAGAAACATAGATCATTTTATGTCCCCACCCCTACATGCTGGTTTACCTCATTCTCTACTTCTTTCAGAAAAGCCTTAATAAACAACCTGTATCCAATCATATCTTATCTTATTTAAAAAGAATGATAAATAGTTCCATTTAAACAGATAAAATGGACAGTTCCATTCAATTTGTATTCATTTTATCAAACATTTACAAGAAATGCACAAATTCAAGATTTTTCATACTAATCTCCATTCCATGCTTTAGTATATGCCATATTGTGGTTAAAAATTTTAGAGCTTGTTATAAAATCTATTATTCTGTCTTGAGATGATGAAAACAAAGATATTAGACACTTTAAACATTAAATATGCAAACTACTCAGCTGTAAAGTTGCCTTTGTTGCCTGCATTAATCAATGAAAAAGCTGAATTATGTCCCTTGGGAGTATTAATTTCCAACAAAAGTCCTTTCAAACAGTAGGAAATGAAAAATTATTTATGTCTGATATAATAAAAGAAAGAAACTACAAAATGAAGCACTTTTGAAATATTTGATGCATGCATTATCAAGAATGTGAACAATTCTTTACACAGGAGAGTATAAATTCTATGTAAATTTAGCCTCAAGTGGGCCTCTTTTTTTCTTAGATGAACAATTCTAACACTGAAAATGCTTCCAATGTGACCAAATATTGCCTAATTCCATAAACTGTACAAACTAAACCAGACAATTTCCCATTTTAATAGATTATGTTTACAGAAATACCCAAGTTATACATTTAGGGAATAACGCAGCAAAAAAGGCAAACATTTCAGTAAAAAATATTTGTCGCGACTTGAATTCTGGTGTTTCCAATTGAAAAAATCATTGCGAAAGGTGAAATCAAATACAAAAGAACTATAATATGGTGCATTTTACACAATATAGTTAATATTGACATCCTAGAATAAAGTTTTATATCATTACCAATCAATTTGACCTATCATGATGACTCAGCACTTTTCTCAACACAGTATTGTTCTCAGTAAAAAAATTTCTATTCTTTGTGATAAAAATCAAATGTACTAATCAAAAGCTTCAAAATAGTATAAAAGAATTGAAGTATGAGTGACTTTGATTTCCCTTGCTATCTTCAGTATAGGGAAAACGGTACTATTTATTCTGCCATAGGCGACAATGTTAACATTTTCTAAATTTACCACTTTTTAAGATAAAAACCTGGATAAAACAGTTATATGTTGTGTTAGTACTTTATTACTCTGTTTTAAAAATTAAAGCCAAATAGTATCATGACCAACTTCCAACGGAGCTTGTTTATGTTATCCATGCCCACCGTCATTTTGCACCAAATTTATGAAATTTTGCAAGTCTTTTCGAATAATTCTCTAGAAAATATTTCAATAGGTTTTAAAATTTATATTGTAAATATACACACTGCAGTTATTCATAGATAAATAAAAAATAAATTGTACCCTTACATCCAATCACAGCGCTCCTAATTTGACTTCCTTCACCTGCCTTGGGTACAAAAAAAGGCCAACCTAATGCAGGGAAAATTAAATACTACCGTTTTCCCTTAAGTGGACAATTGTCTTTTTAACAATATTCATAAAAGGATTGTAAGTGCTATATTATCGTGTATATTTATCTTTGGGTTTCTATCTGGTTTAACCTGTACATGTAACATTGATCTTAACAACCCATGTTATCGCTTGTGATTGATCGTGTAGATATTCAAGCTACATAATTATGTTCACGTTCAACTGTTTCATTATTTTTTTTCAAATCATATTTTATATAGAAATGAGAAGATGTGGTTAATTGATAATGAGATAACACTCCACAATAGACGAAATATGGAGTCTCTATTAAAAGTCCTTTTTAAAACTATTTTTGATACAATTACCTGCATGCATTTACTTGTAATATTGGCGCAAATGAAAGATTTTATTTTTTGGCGCAAATAAAAATATGGTTTGTTGCGCAAATGAAAGTATTTTTGGAGCAAATGAAATGCCAATTGGCGCAAAAGCAAAGCACCGGACGAAATGACACAGAAATTAACAACTATTATGGTTCGTTGTTCTTGTTCGTCTTCTTGAACCAATGAAACATTTTTTTTAAGATGAATCAATTCCAAATACTGTTTGGAATATCAACTCGCCTTGGATTTATATTTAAGAATTTTATTTTTGTGTTTCACTGTACATATATACCGGAGACATACAATGCACCCTATACATGTATCTGTAAGTGCTACTACTAATATAATGTTCATGTATTTAAACTGCATCCATCAGATCTGAGACAGATCTTATCAGTGTATCAGTATGTGCTAATACGACCGTAACATTTTACTTTAGAACACGCGATAACATTTTTAATATTGCAACCACAGCTAGCTATACATATTGTACACATACATTTGTAACAGGTAAACGTGCATACACTTTTGCAAATAAAGTCTCATGTTACATGTTTCCTACTTCCATGTCGAGCAAGCGATAATGTGGATATATTTTTTTGTAACAGTTTATTTTGAAGTCCTCTTCACGGTCCGCGTTTAAACTGTCGATTGCTATGAAAAATTAAAACTTATTTGGAGTTCTACAATTAATGTTTCATTTATGTTGCGAAAGTATATTTTTTTTGGAACTTATTTCTATCTCTAAATGCCGATTCATTAACTCTTCTGCATGCGTAACCCAACACATACACTTGTTGTTTTAATACTCTATCGTCATTCATTTTATTCAATCCACTGTTTGATTTGGGGTGGAATCCATCACATATCACCATACAAACACACATTAGGCAGTTATTGGGCAAATTGCATTGCTATGTAATGCTTCACATTACAATTACTTAGGAAAAACCAGCATGTTATATTACAATAATTTATGTATTTTGGACTATTACCTTACCAAAGTAATGCGTTATGTTACAAATTATATTACATTTTATACATTTCACTATCCAAAAAATATGTATACGATAGTTTATACTTAAATCTTAGTACCATTAAAAAAGTATTCAAAGATCCTTTTTCTGACTCAGAATTTGAAATGTTGGGTTACTAGATGTAAGAAGATTAGGTATGAGTGCCAATGAGACAACTGTAATAATTCATCCAAGTCACAATTTGTGAAAGAAAAGTTTACCGGGATTATATAGGGACACTCGTGTACAGTTGAACTTATATACAGCGTCAGCAGTCATAAGAAGTCTGATAAAATGGGATAGCAGGAACCAACATAGTGTTTTAACCTAATTCTTATTAATGTGATAATCATTTTACCTTTTTTTTTCTCTTTCTTTTACTTATACAATTTTCTAACTATCTGTTGTCGGCAGACGTGAACTTTATTAATTTGAATTACATTAAATGGTTGTGTCTCCTTATCAAACGACGACACCAGACTGACCAGTATCTACGTCAAACTTTTACACATTAGTGTACATGCTTTAGATATTAAGGTATTACGCATCATTCTCCAATCAAACAATCCTAGTCCTCCCATACTTCCGTCACAAATAGTCCTGTTGATTTAACCGAAATATTTCCTATCTTTTATTTTTATCTGTTTCCTTTTATATACGAAAGACGTTTATCCCTAGATTTTGTGTACTTAAGTCAAGTTTATGAAAAGTATGACTGAACCTAATCTTAAACTAAGATATGTTTTACCAATATACAAGCAATTAATGAAATATTACTACAATTAATAATATGTCAAAGTTACAAATCTTGAATCTTGTTTTAAATTAACAACTATGTCTATAGTGAATAAAAAGTGTCACTGTTATTGATATGAAGACATTTTTTTTGTGAATAATGTTTAAGCGAATGTTATTATTATTAATTTTTTTTTATGGTTAAATATGTATATAATTATTATATACATGCGTACTCATAACCGTCAAAAGTTGTATTTCGCATTCATATATTTAAAAAAATCAAACTATTTACCCTGAACATGTTTGTATTCCTATCATTTCTACTCATAATTCATTACTTGTATTATAGATCAGTCATTTCTACCCATAACTCATTACTTGTATTATAGATCAGTCATTTCTACCCATAATTCATTACTTGTATTATAGTTCAGTCATTTCTACCCATAATGCATTACTTGTATTATAGATCAGTGTCCGTATCTTCTTCTATACTATTAAACGAGAAAACCTCATTTTGTGTGTCGCTTCTCTTCCTTCCACAGTAAATCAATCATCATGCCTCTGTGTCCTATAGGTAACATGCATAGTCGCATTTGTCATCCATTCTTATGATTATTCAGATTGAGTTATTTTGGGAGAAAAACGACAAAAAAGGAGTCCGCATATGATTCCGTCATCGGACATACTTTTAGTCAAAGATAAGACTTCCGGGTTGAAACATGCACCAATATAACCAATGGTATGATAGATAACAAAAATGAAAAATAGATAAGCCAATCAGAGCGTTCTCCATATCATGGTGTTTAGATCGCAAGAACCACAACTATTATACCTCCTTATAGAGAACAATAATTTTTCGCGTCTATCTACATGTAAACTACGATTATACTACTTGAATATATAGAGACTCGCTGTATTCTTTCTACTGTTTTCTTTGAATGTTTACTATTTAAGGGGTCATACCAGCTGCATATATTTAAAAAAAAGTAAAACATGTGACACAAGTACAACCAATCGTATGATGGATAACAAAAATGAAAAATAAATAAGCCATTCAGAGCGTTCTCCATATCATGGTGTTTAGATCGCAAGAGTCACAACTATTATACCTCCTTAAAGAGGACAATTATTTTTCGCGTTTATCTACATGTACACTACGATTATACTACTTTAATATATTGAGACTCTCTGTATTCTCTCTACTGCTTTCTTTGAATGTTTACTATTTAAGGGGTCATACCACTTGCATATATATCAAAATAAGTAAAACATGCTCAACTTCATCTAAAACTACCTCGACCAAAAACTTTAACCGGAAGCGGGACAGACGGACGGACGGACGGACGGACGGACGAACGAACGAACGCACGGATGCACAGATTAGAAAACATAATGCCCATAAATGGGGCAAAAAAATATTGTTGAAAGGGAAAATAGTGATTTGGCAAAAATGAAGGTAAGGTAGAGATTAGAGGCAGGCAGGACCTTTTTCGAGGCGTCGGGAGCGGTGTTTTTAAGCTCGGGATTTGGGGGGTTGATCCTTACGGGATCCGGGAATATATTTTTCGATTTTGGGATTTCGGGATCAGGACTCCTCCGATCACCCCTCAAATAAGTCTTCGTCGGTCTAAGTCAGTTATACATGATTGATATCCTACCATTGGCAAGTAAATAAGGCTCTCAAAAGAAAAAGCACTGATAGAATTGTCCTAGAAGCTTATTTTATTAGACTAATAATGGTCTATATATAAGCAGTTACATTTATTTCATGTTTGAAATTGTGCAAATTTTTAAATTGATTTGACTTTTACCAAAAGAAGCATTGTAGCAAAGGAGAAGAATAATTGTGTTCTGAGGCCAGACACACGAATTGAATTTAACAGAAAAGAAACAAATACTAGTATCGGACTTTGTAAAAAGGGAGAGGGAAAAAGGGAGAGAGCTTTTCATAATACCTTTTATGAAATTTTCCATACATAATATCTTTTACAAAAAATCATCCTACAACCGTTCACAAGCTGT
Organism: Mytilus edulis; assembly: GCF_963676685.1. Lineage (NCBI taxonomy): Eukaryota > Metazoa > Mollusca > Bivalvia > Mytilida > Mytilidae > Mytilus > Mytilus edulis. The sequence continues at coordinate 77,560,355 of NC_092354.1, read as the reverse complement.
ATATGCCCGCGATTTCGCGGGTGTGTTCTAGTATAACTTAAATCGGAAATGTGTATGATGTTTTGAAAAAAAACCTAATAAATCTGTTATAAATAAAAGGGGCTATTTTGTGGTTCTCCGATCTGATTATATTGTCATACTTTAATACTCTAGTCCCACTAGGCCACGATCGCACTACGATCTGTGAAAAAAATGCAAATTTTGATGATCGTAGTGCGATCGTGTAGATCGCAGTAAGGTCGTATCACGGTCGTGGTGAGGTCTTCAAGATCGTGAAGAGCGTGGCCAACTTTGAACATGTTCAAAACAATCGTGGTGCGGTCGTGGAGAAATCAGGTCGTAGTAGAAGCGTAGTGAGAGCGCACTGAGATCGTAGTAAGATCGTTACGGTCGCTGTACAATCGTAGCGAGAGCGTAGCGAAAGCGTGATTCTATTCGGAGAGACTGCGCTACGATCGCACAGCGACGTTATCACGACCTCACTACGACCATCACGTTCTCACTGCGACCCAACTACGCTTCCACTACGACTATACCAAGCTGTTCACGACCATAGTACGATTCTAGCACGCCCTTGCCGTCCTCGTCACGCTCTTCTTACGACCTGACTACGTTCACACTACGACCATCATTCTCATTGTCATTTCACATAAAATATATAAAAAAAGCTTCCTAGATTTTTTTTTTTAATGTAATTATTCATTTGCTCTAACGGCTCAACCATGCTTTTCGTTTTTATATAGATTAGACCGTTGGTTTTCCAGTATAAATGGTTTAACACTAGTAATATTTTGGGTCCTTTATAACGTGCTGATTGATGTGAGCCAAGGCTCCGTGTTGAAGGCCGTACCTTGGTCTATAATGGTTTACTTTTATAAATTATTACTTGGATGGAGAGTTGTCTCATTGGCACTCATACCACATCTTCCTATATATATTGATACATCTATGCCATCTCTGCTATCGTTCACTAAAATATCGTCATTGAGCTTTATGGACCAGCAATATGTTGTAATTTAGGTTGGATTGGTCGGTCCGACATCTCTGCTTGATCAGGATTCGTTACGTTGCTCCCTCTGCCTCTACTTCAACTCCTACCACCATGCCCACGTGAACTGGTAGATTTTGGTGGCATTAATTTTACCGAGCCTGTAAACGAAGCCATGACCACACGCCTTCCGAGCTAGCACGTACATGTACATTTAGGAGAAAGTTGGAAGAATTACTCTAATTAACCGTTGATCGATATGTTCGGTCATATTTCTTTTTTTTGTACATCATCTTTTTTTAATTGGCTTATTGAAAAAGTTTGTTTTCGAGATGACAAGTAACAAGCTATCATTTCAAATTCGTCAGGCAAGATGTAGTAAATATTCAAGGTTTCTTCGTATAGCAAGTTAGGAGATCTCGAAATTCTGATATGTTTACAAAACGACCAAACAAAAAGACATAAGTTTAAAAAACACGTAGAAAATTAAAGACCGAGGAACACGAAGCCCCACTAAAACCCGGAGATGATCTCAAGTGCTCCAAGGTATATCCATTGCTGTTACCGTATAAAGCACTATTTTCGTTTAATAATGTTCATAAGATATCGGTGTGTCAGTAATAATTACTCCCAATTTCATGATCTCTATGTCAGTTATAATCTCGAAATCTCCGTTAGATCAAAAGTTGACAATTACATGTATTCCAAATCTCAATTTATTCCTCAGATTGTTGTGTCATTGATGAATACTTACAATCTGTATTGGTTCATATGATCGAAATGTCATTGACGATTACTTCAATCTATGTTTCTTCATAAAATCGTTGTGTCATAAGCGTTTACTCCAAAATCTACGTTAACTTTGTTCATACATGTAAGCTCGCTGTGTCACTTATGATTACTGTTTATACATATCCAGCTATCTCCGTCATCACGTGACTTTTACACTTCTGTTGTATATCATTAATGGCCGATAGATTATCAATGAAAGTGAACGGGGTACATAGATAAAACGGTCATAACTTTTTTGTTATAAAGTATATTTTTCCTTCCAACCCCGCGTTTTACAGTTTATAAATTTTTACAATTAAATATGTTTTAAGTTTCAGTTCAGAAATATGATTTCGTGCTTCGAAATAAGTTTAAAAATTGAGGTGACATAGCCTTACTTTACTTTAGTCTGTACTGTTCCGCCTATATCAGACGACCCACTTTTCAGTGTGAATATCATACGTATATATATTATCAGTTAATCCAATGCACTAGTATTGATTGTTTATACACATTAACCACCACCTCTATTTACACACGAGAATGAATACATCCCATGAATATATACATGACCGAAACTGGAGCGCAAGTCATTGGACTCTAAAAAGTTCGTTGCTCCATTTCAAATTATCAATTGTCACATTTGCACACTTATTCATTAAGCTGTTTGATATTGATTTATTAGTACTACCTCAATAAATTCGATCGTACCTGATGTAACTTAAAACATAGTCCTCTAGTAATACATTCCACTTTAAAAACATCGCCTCTGGACAGAAAATGAAATACACTGCAGTCGATAATTAACTGTAAAGTGTTGATTTCGGAACTAAATAGTTCATCATAAAGTTTAGTAGTTACAACATCTTTAATAAAAGTTTTTAGACTCTGTATAAAACTGTTTCTCACATTATCTAAACTACTGCATCTCAAGATAAAATGTAACCGATTCTCATCCTCAATTCCACATAGCGGACAGATTGCACTAATTTGTCGTTTACTAAATTTAGACTTATCACATTGTAGAGTATAAGTGTTACATGCTAACTTAGATTTGATACAGGCACGTAAGGTAGAGTAAGGTTCAGATCCACAAGTATTCCAAATAGAATGAATGCTTCCAAATTCAGCATCAGTATAGTTTAAAAGGTTTAAAGATGATTTTTCTGACGCTTCAGATTTTAGTTTAGTTATCCAGTAGTAGTTTACTAAGGAGTTAACCAGTTTTTTCCATTTTGACTTTGAAGGAGGGTTGACAAGTAGATCATGAGGTGACGGCAGATCATATAATTCTGTAATTGTAACTACTTTACGAAACCAGCTGTTTGATGACTCGGTTTTCATTGCAAGTTGACGGAATGCTAAGTCACGTTCGACAGAGTTATCATTATCAATAATGTTTCTAAAAATACCAAGGATTCTTTTGTGGATTTCTGCTTCAATAGGAATTTGTCCAATTAATAGTAGAACTGCAGCATTTGCTGTACGGTCCGGTAAATGTTGAATACGTTTTAAAAGTTTCACAAAATATATTGTAATATTACTAATGTCTGTTTTTGAAAGCAGTATGACCTCAAGTCCATATAAAAGCCTGGGAATCACGTAGCAGCGGATAAGATGAAGTGAAACCTTAGGGTTGACTCCATTTAGTCCATAAAGTCCAGCACCCATCAGTGAGTAGACAGTCTGTCTGGCTAGTTGAATGCGACCAGGGACAACTTCTTTAGTGCCTAAACGGGAAAGTTTATCACGTTTAATACCGAGATGAACTGCGTTTTCCGGAGTATCCAAAATTTCACCGTTAATAGACCAGTCGAAAGAGTCAGCACATCTATAGTTTAATACACATGATTTTTGACTACTAATAAGATAACGAAATTTATTAGCATGAAAAGTTTGTAAATCTAACATAGACTGTATTTCGTATGGACAGTTTGAAACTAAGGTGACATCATCTGCGACTGTCGGAACTCCTACGTAGATTGAGCCAATATGAGAACCTAAACGATAGGTTTCGAGTGTAGTGAGAAGAGAGTTTATGAAAATCTTATAAGCGGTTGGGGACCAGACACCACCCTGTCGGACACCTTGAGATTCCAGGAATGTTCTTGACGTTTGTCCTTGCCATTTAATATTAGAGTTCAGCCCATTATACCAGTCCTTAAAGAGAAGCCAATTGTCACCACAAAGTCCAGCTTTATTCATTTCACGAAGAAGACCATCATGCCAAACTACATCGAAAGCACTTTTAGCATCAGTGAGTGCAATAATTAGTGGATTCCCATTCTCTTTAGCCTCAGTATGTAATTCACACAGCCTCCGTTGACATCTTCGTTAAAACTCGACAAAATTGCAATGGGACCTTTTTGTAAAATCAATTTTCTCAATTAATTTATTGTTACTTATATCCTTCCAACCTCTAAAAAGATCGACAACATATTTATTTAAAGTAAATGGCAAACCATATCAGTTCAGGTATTAAACTTTTTGCTTCGAAATTTGTTTGAAAAGTTCATATTTTGGCAGTCTTCAGCAATATTTTCAAAATGGCGGACACTGTTGAAGGTTCATAACGACACGACATGCCGGTATTCATTTAGTTATAAATCAAAAAGTAATATTTCAAATATTTATCAAAGTGTGTCTTTTTGTACTTAAGAAATTTCTTTTTTCACATGTTCTTCAATATATTTATTAGAAACAGTCTCTCACACTAAAAATAAAGATTTACATGCACCGACCATGCAGTTTAGAACATTGATAGCGTGGGGCAACATGGACATATATATTTTTGAAGATTTGTACGATGAAAATCGTAAAATTGTTAGATGCATGTCTTTTCAATAATTGTCTTACCTTAATGCAGCATATATTTAAACACTATTTCCCTCTGTGAAAGTGGATACATGCTATTTGTTTTGATAAAATTTCGAAGTTACATATAACAAAATGGCGACCAAATAATTTCAAACGTAGAGGATGTTCGACACTTAGTTTACACATGCAAATAATTCAATAAGATTTAACTGTTTGTATTGCAATTAAATATGACACGTTATTGTAACTCGTATGATAATTAAGGATAAAGCAAGATTGTGGAGATATTAATTAAGTCATCAACGTGATCAAACAAAACAAACATGGCAACCTGACCTAATCACGATGTAAATTTTGACACGACTTAATATATATATTAGTATTATACGATTGTTTATGAAATCATTTTATGATAATATTTTATATCAAGGAAAGGAAACCACGGATGGGTTGAAACAAAGATGCAATATCTATATATATATTTTTTGAAATTATTACTTGGGTAACCAGTACATTTTACATAACCATTATTAAACCAGTCACATACAGAGTTATCGAACCTAATTATGACTGGAATAGTTGCATATGATCTGTGTGAACATAAGATAGCTGTCAGTAGTAATAATCTTAATCCCCGTTAGTTCATAAGATAAATGTGGCATTGACGATTACTCCAAATCTCTATGTATTCATATGATTTCTGCGTGAATGACGAGTAATCCAAAATCTTAAAGTATGTTCGTGAGATAGCCGTGTCATTGACGAGCTCTCCAAATCTTTTGTTTGTACATAAGATAGCCATAATTATCATTGACAAGTTCTCCAAATCTGTGTTTGTTCAGAAGGTAACCGCGTCAATGACGAGTCCTCCAAATCTGTGTGTGTTCATAAGATAGCCGTGTCATTGACAAGTTATTCAAATCTGTGTTTGTTCATAAGATATCCGTGTCATTGACGTGTTCTCCAAATCTGTGTTTGTTCATAAGATAGCCGCGTCGTTGACGATTTTTCCAGATCTTCTTTTGTTCATAGAATTGTTGTTTCATTGGTGAATACTCCAATTCTTCGATTTTTCATATCAAGTTATTTTTGTCATTTACATTTACTCCAAATCTGTGTTTGTTAATAAGTTGCCCGCCGTGTGTTCATTAGTCTTAAATTGACATTGACGGTATCTTAAAATATCCGTTTGTTCATTTATATCAGAAAGACTTATATATATCTTTATTCTCAATAAACCATATACATAGGGAAAGAAAAGACAATTGTGTACAATATTTACAACAAGACCGAACAAACAAAAATAGTTGCTAAGACAATATACATGTATGAAGTCCATGTTAGCCAGGAGCATATACACCTGTGTTAATAATATTTATGAATTTACATAGTTTAATCAAGTCTGATTTGTTTTTTGGAGACATAATCTGTTTGTATTTGACAATAATTGCATTTTTTAAATAATAACGTGACAGACATTGTTTCCTGTTTTCTTTAAAGTATTTACATTCTAATATATAATGCAATTCATCACCAATATCATTTTAGTTACATAGAAGACAAATTCTATTTTTTCTAACTATATTGTTCCATCTACCCTGTTCAATAGGGAGCTTGTGATTTGTGGTCCTAAATCTACACAAATCAATAGACAGTTTGTTCCCAAGAATTTCAAAATAACCTTCTTTTTCAAAAAAATCTTTAAAAAGTTTGTAATTTAGTGCATTTGGCGAGTTTTCAAGTAAAGAATGCACGACTTGTACATGGTGACCTTTAAGTCTAAGCTGGATGAATGAAACACACCGCTTGCAATTTATAAAAGATTGCGTTTCCCATTTTGGGATACCACATTCATTCAGAATAGTCTTTATTCTGTTTAACCATGAAAAATTCACATTGTCATTATTAGACATGTGATAGCACAATTTATATAAAATATATGATAGTTTGGTCTCTTTACCCGAGTTAAATTTCCCCAAAATGAAATCAATCTAGTTTTTATGTCCAGGTCTATAGGATATCTCCCAAGCTCCCCATAAATCATATAAGAGGGTGTCGATGTTTTCAGACTTAATAACAATTTACAGAATTTTAGATGTACCCTTTCAATCATGTCGTTATTGCCAATACCCCATACTTCACAACCGTACAGTAGTATTGGCTTTACCATTTTATCAAATAAATCCAGCTGACTACATATAGAAAGATTATGTAGACGACCTAGTCTTAACACTTCGTAAAGAGCCTTGGTAGCTTTTTCTACATTAAACTGTTTTGTTTTATTAAAATTGCCTGTTCTTGTTAGAACTATTCCTAAGTAGTTAAATTCATCAACAATATCCAGTTTTTTGCAATTAAATAAAAATTAAAAATTACATGATGGTCGTCTCCTTGAAAAAAACACGACCTTTGTTTTATCAACATTAACTTTTAGCTTCCATACAGTACATCTGTGTAATCTTGGAAACAATCTAAACGTTTTTGGAGTTCAGTTTCTGATTCGGCCCTCAAAACAGTATCATCAGCGTACAGAATGATAAAAAGTTTTAAAAAAAATGTCAAGTTTTTCCTCAATCTTTTTTGACACTGATTTTAGACCCTCGAGGTTACAGTTTTGCAAAAAAGAATCAAGATCATTCAAAAATTAAAAAAAATAAAAGGCGATAAATGTTCGCCTTGTCTAACCCCGTTACTACATGGGAAGAAATCAGTTAAGGCATTGTTATATGAAATACATGACTTTGTACCTTGATACATTTTTACAATTACATTATACATGCATCCATTCATATTATTTAAAAGCATTTGGTACCACAGTACATCTCGCTATATCTTGTCAAAAGCCTTTTCGAAATCGACGAATGCACAAAACAGTTTTTTTTTTCTTTTTTAATTTCAAACAATGTATGAATCACAAATAATTATCGGTTTTTGAATAACCCTTTCTAAAACCACATTGGTTTTCGTTTAAAAAATGATTTTTTTAGGGAAAAGATTTATTTTTGTCCATCTGATGAGTTAAGCTTTTTTCAACTGAATTTTTATAGTTCGTTCTTATGTTGAACTGTTAAACCACTGTCCCAGGTTAGGGGGCGAGTTGGGATCCCGCTAACATGTTTAACCCTGCCACATAATTTATATATGTGCCTGTCCCAAGTCAGGAGCCTGTAATTCAGTGGTTGTAGTTTGTTTATGTGTTACATATTTGTTTTTCGTTCATTTTTTTTTACATAAATAAGGCCGTTAGATTTCTCATTTGAATTGTTTTACATTGTCTTATCGGGGACTTTTATAGCTGACTATGCGGTATAGGCTTTGCTCATTGTTGAAGGCCGTACGGTGACCTATAGTTGTTAATGTCTGTGTCATTTTGGTCTTTTGTGGATAGTGTTCTCATTAGCAATCATACCACATCTTCTTTTTTATATTAGTCGCTCGCATAAACTTGCGGTAAAAAGTGTCCCCATACAAATTAACTCAAAATGGTAATTGGTCTTCAATTTTTGGGGTCCAACTTGCTACCTTTATTTTTATAAACAGGCTTAATGTAACCAATTAGCCAACTGTCAGGTATAATACCAGTGAGAAATATAACGTTAAATAATTTTCGTATAATTCAATGAACAAACTAGCTGTAGACTTGATATATTCGTTTGTAAGATCAATACGAGACACTTTAATAAAATTATACGATCATCCCCAAATGCTTTATTATTTTTCAGGTTTCTGAAGCCGTTAAGAATTTCGTCTTTAGAAATTCTTCTGTTTAAATTTCCATTAAGCCTATCGACATCATTCGGGTTTAGAGTTGGAAAATCTGTATTTTCTTCAATTTCTGGGGCGGCGTTCAGATTTTTGAAAAAATCGAATAATTTGTTGATAGGGATGTCAGGTTGGTCTCTCTTTTTTCTACTGTTAAGTAATTTCCAATAATCTTTTGAGTTATTGGATTCCAATGTGTTAATTTTTATTTGTCATTTTCTTTCTATGTGCAATAATTGCTTTATCTAAAGTTTTTTTAGACTTCAAACCGTCTGTTCATAATAAGATTATCATGATTGTATTGAATGAGAAATACTCTAAATCTCCGTTGGTTATAATGTAGCTGTGTATTTGACGATTACTTTACATTTGTAATACCCTTTGTACCATATAACTATATATCTGATTATTTGTTAGAAAAGAAAACTGAACTCATGAATGGTTATGTTAAATTGACAGATAGTGACGCAACATGACTTACTTCAAATCGCTCCTGAGTTTTAGTTTGATTTTAAAACGAATTGCACCCTAACATGAAATAAGAAGTTTTTTTTTCTATTGTAGGTTATGTAAATTCACAAATATATACTAGTAGTAACACAACCCGATTATTATCAAATCGCTTCTGAGTTTGAGTCTGATTTTTTTTTTTTTTTTTTTTTTTTTTTTTTTTATCAAATTGCTCCCCAACATGATATTGGAACGTTTTTTCTATTGCAGGTTATGTAAATTCACAGATAGCAACTCAATCCGATTTAGACCAGATCGCTTCCGGTTTGGACATTAAAGTTGACATGGTGGAGAACCTTGATGATGGAAGTCGACATCTCTTTAAAGTGACGTTCAACAATAAGGCACCAAAGTCTCTGACAGGTGTCAACTGGAAAATATATTTTTTTAGTTTTTTCATTGTAGAATCTAAGCATATCCTTTCGAAAGATGGTCTGTATACTAAGCCCGAAGGATATACGCTTCCGAATGTCAATCTCAAAGTAATGCACGAAAACGGCTGTCTCTACTCAATGACACCTACAACCGGATTCAAAGAGTTACCTCAAAATGGAACGAGAGAAATAACATTTTATGCCGCTAATTGGGCTGTGTCTAAAACAGACATTCCACCAAACTGGTACATCTCAGCAGACGGACTAAATGCACGTGTTATCGATAGTACTAAGGAAGGATTTGTTGGGGAGTTTACCAGCGCAAAACAATGGAAGCGAAAGAAAGAAGATAAATATGACCCTTATTCTCCAATGTCACGTTATCAACGTTATAAAACAACAAAAACTGATGTCCAGATAAAAATGGTCATACCGACTCCAAAAGAAATAACTAACCTTGACACATCTAAACTGCTCAATATAACTGGAAAGGTGACAATAGTTCACAGTGGACTTGACAATGAAGCAGCATTTCTTACAGGTAAGGGAGCAACCATTTAACTTCAGCGGGGGAGGGAAAGGGGATGTCATAAAATCAGTTATTTTTTAAAAGTTTTTAGTTTACTAAATTGAATTAAAATGTTTTCCATTAATATGCACTGTAAGGTATGGGGTATTTTGCAATGAAATATTGTTTTATGAAAAGAAAAAAAAACATATTATGCTCTGATACAATATGTTTCAATGCTTCAACATGATAATCGTATGGAAATGTTAAGTATCTACATTCATATATAAGTCTTTGTGTTATGTTTTCCGAATGACAATTTGTCTTGAAAAGTGGTTTCTGTAAATCTTCAGTAATTAAAACGTAACAAAGGCGTACGTATGTTAATATTATTTAGAATAACAATGATATAATTTTCTTTCATAATATCTAAATAATGTTTTACAAAATCACTTTGCAGATAAATATAACTTTGATAGCAGTGCCACAGCTTCGGCTAATGGAGTCAATATATATTTGTCTATAAACAGCACCATACTTTCTGCGGAGGGATATAGTTTAACTGTGAATCCATCAGCAAAAACTGTTACCATATATGGAAAGACAAATGCTGGTGTGTTATATGGTGTCCAATCTCTACTTAGTCTTTTGTCACATGGCCTCAGTATACCACAGGTTGAGATCCGAGATGAGCCTCGATTTGAATTCAGAGGGATGTTTATTGATGTTGCAAGAAATTTTGTTTCAAAGAACGTTCTCGAAAAACTGATGGACTCAATGGCAATGTATAAACTGAACAAATTACATCTCCACCTGGCCGACGACGAAGGCTGGAGAATTGAAATTAATGGTTTACCAGAATTAACTCAGGTTAGTCAAATATAGAACCATTTCCAATGTTAAATGTATACTAGAACACACCCGCGAAATCGCGCGGGCATATACAGCTTGTGAACTGTTTTTTTGTAAAAGATATTATGTATGGAGAATAACATAAAGGTATCTCCCTTTTTCCAAAGTCCGATATTTGTTTCCTTTCTGTTGAATTCAATTATATTCGTGTTTCTGGCCTACAACCACAATTATTCTTCTTCTTTGCTACAATGCTTCTTTTGGTAAAAGTCAAATCAAATTAAAAATTTGCACCGTGTCAAACATGAAATAAATGTAACTGCTTATATATAGACCATTATTAGTCTAAAAAATATGCTTCTATGACAATCTATCAGTGCTTTTTTTTTTATAGCCTTATTAACATGCCAATGGTAGGATTTGAATCATGTATAAATGACTAATACCGACTAAGGCTAATTTGAGGGGTTGTCGATCGGAGGGGTCCTGATCCCGAAATCCCGGGCTTAAAACCATGAAATCCCGAGATGCAGAATTTAAAGAAATTCATATCCCGAAATCGAAAAATATATTCCCGGATCCCGTAAGGATCAATCCCCAAATCCCGAGCTTAAAAACACCCGATCCCGACGCCACAAAAAAGGTCCTGCCTCCCTCTAATCTCTACCTTACTTTCATTTTTGCCAAATCACTATTTTCCCTTTTAACAAATAATTTTTATGCCCCAATTATGGGCATTATGTTTTCTAGTCTGTGCATCCGTGCGTTTGTTTGTTCGATCGTCCGTCCGTCCGTCTCGTCCGTCTGTCCCACTTCAGGTAAAAGTTTTTGGACGAGGTAGTTTTAGATGAAGTTGAGCATGTTTTACTTATTTTAATATATATGCAAGTGGTATGACCCCTTAAATAGTAAACATTTCAAAGAAAACAGTAAACAGCATCAGGGACTTTCTATACTAACATAGAAATTCCCTGACAGAATACAGAGAGTCTCAGTCTGTATATTAAAGTAGTATAATCGTAGTTTACATGTAGATAAACGCGAAAAATATTTGTCTTCTCTAAGGAGGTATAATAGTTGTTATTTTTGCGATCTAAACACCATGATATGGAGAGCGCTCTACGATTGGTTGTACTTGTGTCACATATTTTACTTATTTTGATATAAATGCAACTGGTATGACCCCTTAAATAGTAAACATTTAAAAAAAAAACAGTAGACAGAATATTATACCTCCTTAGAGAGGACAATTATTTTTCGCGTTTATCTACATGTAAACTACGATTTTACTACTTTAATATAAAGAGACTCTCTGTATTCTGTCTACTGTTTTTTTTTAAATGTTTACTATTTAAGGGGTCATACCAGTTGCATTTATATTAGAATAAGTAAAATATGTGACACAAGTACAACCAATCGTAGAGCGCTCTCCATATCATGGTGTTTAGATCGCAAAAATAACAACTATTATACCTATAATAGTTGTGGTTCTTGTGATCTAAACACCACGATATGGAGAACGCTCTGATTGACTTATCTATTTTTCATTTTTGTTATCTATCATACGATTGGTTGTATTTGTGCATGTTTCAAACCGGAAGTCTTATCTATGACTAAAATTCAGTCTTATGACGGAATCATATCCGGACTCCTTTTTGTCGTTTTTTGTCGAGCCTGCAACTTTTGTTGCAGAAAGCTCGACATAGGGATAGTGATCCGGCGGCGGCTACGGCGGCGGTGTTAGCTCACTTCTTAAAAGCTATATATTTTAGAAGGTGGAAGACCTGGATGCTTCATATTTTGTATATAGATGCCTCATGTTACGAAGTTTCCGTCACTCACATGTCCATTGTCATTGACCTCATTTTCATGGTTCAGTGACCACTTGAAAAAAAAGTTCAGATTTTTTATAATGTTAAATTCTCTCTTACTGTAAGTAATAGGATAACTATATTTAGTATGCGCGTACCTTGCAAGGTCCTCATGCCCGTCAGATAGTTTTCACTTGACCTCGACCTCATTTCATGGATCAGTGAACAAGGTTAAGTTTTGGTGGTCAAGTCCATATCTCAGATACTATAAGCAATAGGTCTAGTATATTCGGTGTATGGAAGGACTGTAAGGTGTACATGTCCAACTGGCAGGTGTCATCTGACCTTGACCTCATTTTCATGGTTCAGTGGTTATAGTTAAGTTTTTGTGTTTTGGTCTGTTTTTCTCATACTTTATGCAATAGGTTTGCTATATTTGTTGTATGGAATGATTGTAAGGTGTACATGTCTAGCGGGCAGATGTCATCTGACCTTGACCTCATTTTTATGGTTCAGTGGTCAAAGTTAAGTTTTTGAGTTTTGGTCTTTTTATCTAATACTTGATGTCATAGGTCAACTATATTTGGTGTATTGAAATATTTTAAGATCTATATGTCAGTCGTGCAGGTTTTATTTGACCTTGACCTGGTTTTCACAGTTCATTGCTCAGTGTTAAGTTTTTGTGTCTTGGTCTATTTTCTTAAACTATAAGCAATAGGTCAACTATATTGTATGGAAGCATTGTTAGCTGTACATGTCTGTCTGGCATATGGTTCAACTGACCTTGACCTCATTTTCATGGTTCATGTTAAGTTTATCTGACAGTCGTAATAAAGCTTTATATTTAGGAGTATCAACATAATATCAATGATTAGTAAAGAAGGCGAGACATTTCAGTGTGTGCACTCTTGTCTCCCAAAAGAACTCAATCTGAATAATCATAAGAATGGATGACAAATGCGACTATGCATGTTACCTATAGGACAAAGAGGCATGGTGATTGATTTATTGTGGAAGGAAGAGAAGCGACACACAAAATGAGATCTTCTCGTTTAATAGTATAGATACATAACCAATAATTGAACTATTTTATATGTTTCATTGTATTGATACTTGACTGATGGCAAGATTTCAAGTTTTAAGCGTTTGATGACAGCTAGGTGTCATTTTATTTCAATGGGGCGTTTGACGCTTATTGTGTCCTGTTTGTGTCTTTAATATAGTGACCTTTGGGTAAACATGTATATTTAATTGAATTTGCCTTTGAATTTTGGTGTGGGTTTCTTACACATTTTGACCCTTTGTTTTATTTTGTCATATTAGTTTGGTGCTTATAACGTATGGTAACTGGATGTCGTTTTAGTTAAATTTGAATCTGCGAGATTTAAAATTTTTAAAGTCACATTGAATTGTAAGTTTTAAGCGCATTGTGGCTTATATGTGTTCTCTGGTTTGATTTTAAGTTAATATAAGGTTGGTATTATAATAAAGTTTGGTCACTTATATTTATTTTGACTCCATGCTTTTCAAGGACAGACTTTATTGAGAATGAAACAATTTCTCCTTCTCGCCAAATGACTAAATTATCCCCTTATTAAGCAACATTTCGTCTTCTCAGTATATATTATAGCAAACATTACAGATCAGGTTTTCAGGTGCACTACTGTTTGAATTATGTGAATTTGATAATACTACCTCCATATCATACTTAACCGACTTATTTGTGAAAATGAAATTATTTATTATGTCTGATATAACTACGCAGATTCAATGACACTCTTGTTATAAGTTGGACAAATAAAAGTTATGCAACTAAAATGAAATAAATCAGTGTATTGTTTGACAAGATAAAAAGAAATTGAAAACTAAAATATGTGAGGTTGTACAGAGAAATGAATAAATATAAAATATGCCGTTATTTTTCTCGTTTGAATTGTTTTAAATTGTGATTTCGTGGACTTTTATAGCTGACTTTGCGGTATGGGCTTTGTTCATTGTTGAAGGCCGTACGGTGACCTATAGTTGTTAATTTCTGTATCATATCGGTCTGTTGTGGAGAGTTGTTTCATTGGTAATCATACCACATCTTTTTATATACAACTGTGACATGTGTGACGAAAGTAGAAAATAAAATAAAACTTAAAAACAAATGATGGAATAATGATGTTTTTTTTTTTCAGAATTTGTGAGTCATTTCCCTTATATCAGTCCTCAATAGCTAATATCACTTTTTCTAAAGAACTGAGCATGTCTACGCTTTACTCTCAGTCACTCAACGAGTACCTAAGATCATATCTTTCAATACCCTTACTATCTACTCTGTCTTTTCAGGTTGGCTCTAAACGATGTCATAGTAACACTGAAGATGTTTGCTTGATACCACAATTAGGCTCTGGTCCTGATACTACTACATCCGGTTCAGGTTTTTACTCCATTCAAGAATACAAAGATATTTTAAGCTATGCTAAAAAACGCCATATTGAAGTAATTCCAGAAATAGACACACCAGGGCATGCACGCGCAGCTATCATCGCTATGGAGGCACGCTACCGGAACTTCAGCAATACAAATAACATGGAAGCGGAGAAGTACAGATTGATAGATCCAGATAATGAGTCTAAATTCTTATCTGTACAATATTTTAAAGACAATGCAGTTAATCCTTGCATTGAATCAACATACGTTTTTATTGAAAAAGTAGTTTCTGAGTTAAAAGCCATGCATACTGATGCTGGCCATCCGTTGAACATATATCATTTCGGAGGCGACGAGGTTGCAAAAACTGCATGGGTAAATTCAACAAAATGCGACCAACTTAATTTGAATTTTTCCGGAGACGCTGCATCAATCAGAAACGAATTAAAGAACTATTTCACTAAACGCGTAGCTAATATTACTTTTACTCATGGACTTAACATGGCTGGTTGGGAGGATGGGTTCAACGCGGGAGATGGTATGCCGTTTGATATAAGCATGTATCAGAACCAACACATCTACAGTAATGCCTGGGATAATGTTTGGGAATGGGGAGAAGCCAGACGTGCGTATAACTATGCCAACGCTGGTTACAAGGTAACGTATACTTATCCTTAGTCAGGAATCTGATGTTTGTTTATGTGGTTCATAAGTGTTTACCGTTTGCAGGTTTTCGTCGTTTTTTATTTAGATTAGACCGTTCGTTTTCCCAGTCGGATGGTTTTACACTAGTAATGTTTGAGGCCCTTTATAGCTTGCTGACTGGTGTGAGCCTAGGCTCCGTGTTTAAGACCGTATAGTACCATATAATGGTTTACATTTATAAATTGTGAGTTAGATGGAGAGTTGTCTCATTGGCATCCATTCCACATCTTCCTATATCCATTATAAGTACTATAAATGTCTTCTTCGAAAGCGCTGTCCGATGTTCCGTCAAAAGCCATAATAGCTCATTGAAACATTGCATCAAATGTAAATCAGAAAGATATTATAAAATTTCTAAAACTCTGTAGAACACAAGAAGTTTAAGTGATTCGGTACTGACATGATTTATTACATATAATTGTTCTTAATTCTTCGTGCATATAATTATTAGAAACTTATTGAGAAACTATGATCCAGACTGCCTAAATTTGATATAAGGGTACTGTTGTGCAGGTATATCTTGTTTCCCTCCTTTTTCCATATTGATACAGTTCTTTACCCGAGTGAAAATCTCGAAGAATTGAACCACTTTGGTTTATATTCACACTAAATTGTCTTTCTCTTTGCATATATTTTTGAACCATTTTTCTGTAATCGAGATTTTTTATGATCCTATTAATTTTAATGCCAAATTAGAGATTCCCCCCCCCCCCCCCCCCCATTTTCATGGTCTACTGAACATAGAAAATGATAGTGCGGATGTGGCATCCGTGTAATAGGGACACATTCTTGTTGCTCAAAATTTTCTGTTCTTTAAAAAGTAAAATCACAAAAATACTGAACTCCGAGGAAAATTCAAAACAGAAAAGTCCCTATTAGCATATAGCAAAATCAAAGGATAAAACCACAGGCACTTGTCTCAGAATTTTTTTTCCCTATATACCTTATTATATAATAAGGTATATAGGAAATTTTTTTTCAGAGACAAGTGCCTGTGGATAAAACACATCAAACGATTGGGCAACAACTGTCATATTCCTGGCTAGGTACAGGCATTTTTAAATGTAGAAAATGGTGGATTGAACCTGGTTTTATAGCGTTAAACCTTTCACTTAAATGACACCAACTTATTATTCTCTAATATATTATATATATATTTTTTTTGTCCCTAACGTCTGCGAAAATATTGTTGACGCGTTATTCTGCATATTTTGCCAATTATTCTCTATTCTTTAAACCTTACCCAGTTATTTTATGAATGCGAATATGCATTTAGACCCTCTTAAATTTTTTTTATTTCTAACATGGGTATAACAACGACAACATTTTTGTATTTTGTAGGTGATAATGTCACATGCAACTCACCTGTACTTTGATCATCCCTACGAGCCTGATCCAGAGGAGAGGGGATTGTATTGGGCCCCTAGATTTACGGACTCGTACAAATCATTTAGATTCCTTCCTGATAAATTATATGAAAACATAGATGTAACTCGAATGGGTGTTCCACTCAGTAAATCTGAAGTTTGCGGTGCAAATGACAAGAAATGTCCTGCTTTACAAAAACCAGAAAACATCGCAGGTGTGTATCTCTTTTACATTGTTAAAATGTTATGAAATATTTGTCTTTCGTTAATCAATTTAAAATACAAAACGTACAAATGATCAATATAAAAAAAAATCAGAATCATTACCATCAATTTTTGTTTTAAAATTTGTTTTACTACTTGTAAAGTTCTACTTGATAGTAAAACATCATTACGTTTTTTAATCGCTCAACACACGATAAATCTTGCATATCAGAAACGTGTGTCTTAGCAACAGATGACTTTATGTCCGTACATTTTTAGGATCCATTTTAGCCAAAATAAATGTATTCATTTTTTTTTTAAATATCTGTTAATAGCTTTAATTAAAATTATCTTTTATTATTAGGAATGCAAGGTCATCTTTGGTCGGAGACGGTATTAAGTGAGGACAACTTTTATTATATGATATTTCCCAGATTACTGGCCTTGGCAGAACGTGCCTGGCACAAAGCATCCTGGGAGAATGTTGCTGCCAAAACAAAACGAACCATGGAGATGAACAATGATTGGGATAGTTTTGCATCAACATTAGGCACGAAGGAGTTGAACCGATTGGATAGCATGGGAATAAATTATAGAGTTCCACCTCCAGGGGGAAGGTATGTAGCTTATTCATACACATATGTATAGCCTTCAAAGGAAGAAGGTATATATCCTTCTCAATTATTATAGAAGACCATGGGAATAAATTACAGAATCTCTCCTCCAGGGGAAATGTATTTTGCTTAATCATACACACTTGTTTATTCCTCCTAGGAAGAAAGTATATCTCTCTCAAAATAAGTATAGAAAATAGTAAATAATACCCCGGTGAAAGATATGTAGCCCCATCACACATAATACAACAAAGTCAAAACTCCTATGCATGAGGAAAATATGTATAATAGAATAATGGAAAGTTTCCATTCTCAATGTTCTTTGGGAGCTTTCATATACAATAATTAAATAAAAAATCCATCCCCAAGAGAGAGGTATGTACACATGCAGCTTACTCAAATAATAGAATACACATTATAAGATGATCCCCATTAGTACCTTACTCACTATATTAAAGTAAAGAAAGCCTTTCCTAAAGAAACAGGTAAATGCTTACTCAATAGCATAAAGTAAAGAATCCCAACTTGCTCTAAAGAATAACGTAAAGAACTCCTTTCCAACAGGGAAGGCATTTATTTAGCTTACTAAATAGATGAAAACTTATCACCCCTTTCATAAGAGGAAGGCATATAGCTACTGAATAGAATAAAGTAAAAAAGTAAAGAATACCTTCCCCAGATGAAATATATGTAGCTTACAAAATAGAATAAAGTAACAAATCCTTTCCCATGAATCAGGCATGTAGCTTACTCAAAAGAATAAAGTAACGAATCATTTGTTATCCATTTATATGTTTTTGTTGAAGAAAAAAGTATGGATATACTTCATTATGTGTACATAACATGGTTCTCTAGTAGAACAAAACATTCATAAAAAGGTCAACATGTAAAAGGTCAGTTTACAAAATGTTTGAATAAACAAAATTGACTGACAGACAAGAGTGCATAACCGTTAGTAGTGTAATACAGAAATAAAATATCATGTAATCTAAAAGAGGGACGAAAGATACCAAAGGGACAGTCAAACTCATAAATCTAAAACAAACTGACAACGCCATGGCTAAAAATGAAAAAGACAAACAAACAACAGCACACACGACACAACATAGAAAACTAAAGAATAAACAACACGAACCCCACCAAAAAACTAGGGGTGATCTCAGGTGCTCCGGAAGGGTAAGCAGATCCTGCTCCACATGCGGCACCCGTCGTGTTGCTTATGTGATAACAAATCCGGTAAATAGTCTAATTCGGTCACTAATTTGTTTGTAGTCTTGACGGTGACGAGATCAAACCTAACACAGCTTTCCCAGGACTGAGTGTAGAGTACAGCACCGACTCTCAGACGTGGAAGAGTGGAACGATACCATACACTGGATCACCTGTGTACCTAAGAACAAAGTAGGTATTATTCATATATATATTATATATGTATCAGTTATTGCTATTCTTTATTAGAGAAGAAAAAACGAACAGGCACTACCATGACACAAAACGAAAAACTAGCAGACAGACACAAGTCTAAAAAATATATCATAAGATTTAAAGACAAAGCAACTCCATAAAAACCTAGATGTGCTTCAGATGCTTCAGAAGTGAAAGTAGATCGTTTTCTGAATGTAAGTTTAAAACCAGGGATTAGTCTTTTTAAGTAAGTAACATTCATAGAAAAGAGGACGGGATTTTGGTATGGAAAATTGAAACATTTCCGACGTCATTTGTGCAACATATATTTCATAAAAGTCAACTTACTTGTTTTGGCTTTCATAATTTTTTTTAAAAAGGATTACTTTAAAACAAAACATCAAACGATGGGCACACGGTTTGTAAATGTTGAGAAATTGAAAGTTGACAAATAGAAAGGTGCAATCATCGCTTGTGTCTTAGATTGTTTTTGAAAATAGTCCATATATAAAGGAAATGTGGTTAAATAAGTAACAGTTCATCATTATGAGAAAAAGTACTCCATCTTTAAATTTAGCATGTGTAATCGTAGCTGCGGAACCGTAGCTCTTAGGTCCTTATGTTATTTTTTTACTATCTGCATACCATAGATATATGGTCCGCAAATAGGCAATATATAACATAAGAAACTAACAGTTCCGCATCTAGGGTAATCAATGTGTAAAGCCTTGAAACATCCAACGTTTTGATATTACTGACTTGGAGGGGGGGTGAATGCCTTACTACCATATATTGTAGTGTATTAACCTATTAAGTAAATTAACCTCATTGTTTTTTTAACAGATCTGCAGATGGCAAACGAACCAGTCGAGTTGTCCAGTTTTCTCCAATAACATCGTCCGCTCAGCTGATACAGATGTCTTTTACAACAGTTATATTGTGTTCAGTTTTTCTATATATATTTTTGCTCAAGGATTAATAAAATATGTTTCTCCTTTCCAATTTTACAATCGACTGTATGTTGTTTATTACTTTTATATTAAAGTTCTTAGTTTATGTACATTTTTTACTTTCGTTTTTGTTTGATAATACTGAAATCATCCAAAACCAGAACTATTACAAATAATTTTGAAAATATATTATTTGAATACCAATTGTTTCTTAAAAACAATTTTATTATTTGTTATCCTTTTTCGTCTGATGTACATTTGGAAAAGTAAAACCACACACATAATATACTCCGAGGAAAATTTAAAACGAAAAGTCCCTACTGAAAACCCAAAATCAAAAGCTTAACAAATCAAACGAATGGACAACTGTCATATTCCTGACTTGGTAGAGGCATTTCCAACTGGATATCATTCTGGACACTCTATTAAAGACAACAACAGTTTACAAAACATAATACAAAAAACTAAACACTGAGCAAAACGAACCAGTTCAAAAACCGATGTTGACCACATGCGGTCTGGATATATAAGAAAAACCGCTCTTCATGTGGCACCCGCCGTGTTGTTTATATAAGACAAACCTTATATTCTAGAGAAAGAGAACGATATTGCATTTAATACTTAATCTTGGGTTTTTGCCAAATCGAAAAATGATAATAATAAGACAAAAACAATATATGCATTATCTTCGTGAGACCACTTTTGTTTGTTTTATTCACAACCCGATGTCAAGTTACACATACTATTGGTATACCTTCAAGTAAAACATAAATTTTGAATGTCTATTTGTCTTTGTCTGATGTAAAGCGACCTATAACATATTATCAGTATATACCTACATGCACGCAGACGTTAGATCATTGGCTAGTGTAAAGTTACTGTTATTGACATTTTTAGTTGATTGATTTGTAAAAAACATTTCTCAGAAATCAACAATTCAGTTTATCGTGTCTGTACATTTACTGTACATATTTAAAATAAAATGGTACATATAAAAATGTTTTGATTTCCAATTATACAAATACCCACCAGACAACAAATAGCCTAGAATTCACCGACCATAGGTCATCATATGGCCTTAAACAATGATCAAAAATCGTACCATTGCAAGCTTTAAAAGGCAGAAAAATGTACAAAATATTTAAAATAAAATGTATACTATTACATTTATCATAGTTTCACAAAAACACAGATGTGCTAGTATTCAATGACCAATCAATCTTAATGTCACCTTGGAAGATGTAACAATTGTACAAAATCATGTCATTTATTACAAAAATAAATACATTTATTATAAGTTATACATTCAGCTGACATAATTTTGTGGTACAGGTGTGTTTTGTCATTTGATTTTGCTATTTGATTAGGGACTTTCAGTTTTGAATTTTCCTCGGAGTTTTCAGTATTTTTGTGATTTTACTTTTTCTTATTTTAGGAAATTGTTTGTTGATGAGCAACTCGAACTACTGTACAAAACACTATCTCTCTTAACCTAATCAAACAACGCAATAAACTGATAAGATATTTTATATATGATCTATATGTATATTGCATAATTTGTGTTATAAATTAAATAAACGTTTAAAAGATGGTAAAAATAGTGAGTTAAGATTGTTTATTGATTGATATTACGATGATCATTTTTTGACTACACTACGTTATAGGCCAAAACAAACAAAAACACGTTTATTTAAAGTATCTTCATATTTCCTTATACAGTACGCTATAATTATCAACACTTTATAATATGGTAGCTACTCAGGTAACACATATTTTGGTAATCATCATACACTCAAGGTTACAAAATTTAAATAGAATTAAAAAAATCCCCCATTATATTTTCATAAAAGAATGGCTTAGCACATTTTGTTTTACCCAGGCAAATAATGATACAGTTCGAAATGTTTGACGGGGCCATCCTCAGGGGGTGTCACAGATGTGAAGTTCACAAAAGTTGGTAGAACAATAGAATTAATAACAAACATTTATACACAATATTTGCGTGCAAAATTACATAGATAAAATATAACGTTATACATGTACTCATACCTATAAAACATTCGACAAACGAATCAACTGACATGTTTTAAATTACATAAAAATATTAATCTGAATCAACTTTACCTGATCTAAATCAAAATATCATACCAATTATAAATATCCATTTACGTAAACAACAATTAATACTAAAGATGCCTTACATTTTTTTCTAAACTGGGACAAAATGTGAATATGGCGTAATTCTAATTACAGAACAGTTAAGATTCAATAAAAATACACATTCATGTATTTTAATATATACTGAGTGCCAATGAAAACGCAACACTAAGTTTTTTAGAAATAACATTTTTATAAAAAATAATATTTTGTGTACAGTAATTGTTAAAGACAGTTAAAGGGTTTATCTAAAGATAAAAGTCAACCAAAAATGTTCAATTACCACGATTCGAATGCAATACATGAATTCAACACAACGCTACAATTCTCTAACTCACAGTCTCAATAACGAATGTGTCCACCGCGTGCTGCAACACAAGCTCTACAACGACGTGCATGGCATTGACCTGACCAGACGTCGGATACGATGTTGTGGAATGTTTGTCCATTCTTCTCGCAATGCAATTTCGAGTTGACGCAGCGTAACTTGTGGTGGCTGTCGTCGTCTTACGGCTTGTCCAATTTGATCCCATAAGTGTTCAATTGGACTCAAATCCGGCGAAAAGGCTGGCCATGGTAATGTCTGAACATGGTTGTTGTTGATAAACGCAGCTGTGAGTCGTGCTGAGTGTGCACGAGCGTTATCTTGCTGAAAAAGATTAACATCTTGATGTCCAGCCATAAACGGTATAACGGTCGGTCGTAAAACTTCATCAATGTAGCGTTGAGCGTTTAAATTGCCATTGATAGTGATGAGAGGAGTTTTATGGTTGAATGATATTCCTCCCCATACCATGACACTACCACCACCCCAACGATCTGTCTCTTGGATACACGAATTTGCATAGCGTTCTCCTCTTCGTCTCCACACACGAGTTCGTCCATCACTACGGCGAAGATGAAATCTTGATTCGTCCGTCCATAAGACAGTTGTCCATTGCCAGTGTGACCATCTCTGACGCTGTTGTGTCCATCTTAAGCGATTTTGGCGTCGTACTGCTGTCAGCATGTGACAACGGAAAGGCCTCCGTGCCCTCAATCCACTGCTGCGCAAACGGCGTCTTACCGTGTTTGCTCCAATTTGTCTCCTATGGACGCCGACAGTCTCCCGTTGTGTTTGGACAGCCGTACGGAACCGATCTCGCAGATGCTGAAGACGAATGTATCGGTCCTGTTGGGCAGTAGTTGCTCTCTGTCTGCCGGGACGTGGTCTATCATTCAAAGACCCAGTTTGGTTGAATCTTTGGATAAGTCTGGTAATTGTTGAGGCTGAACAATGCATTCTGCGTGCAATTTCACGACTTGAAATGCCTCCTTGCACCATGCCCCAAACTTCATGTCTCTGGTTGTCTAAAAGTCTTGGCATCTACGGCTTAGTTTATTGCAGTGGCTAACAAAAAAGGATGGGAAAGTTCAATTCTTAAGCGAGGCTTTCCAAAACACACAATGAGAAAATCACTCGTGCGTTAAATAGCGGTGCACTCGACTCATCCCCCTTTTTTGTAACCAAGCACGTAACTTTTTTCTAAAATCATTCAAGCGTAAAGTTGTCGAAAGAAGTCTGACGATTCATTTTCTAACCGATATAGGTAATCATTTAAAAAAAATTAATTATATATTTTAAAATATTTGAAATTTACAAGTGTTGCGTTTTCAATGGCACTCAGTATATATGTGTTAGCTTGTATGAATTGAGTGTACAACTTAAATGGTACATTTAAAACTGCGCAGAAGTGTTTTGATTGCCAATTAGACAGATACACACGGTCACCAGTCACCACATAACGAAGAAGTTATCAACCATAGGTCATCGTACGGCCTTTAATAATGATCAAAATGGAACCACATGTCAAGCCGAGTTTAAAAGGCAGAAAGGTCACAGCAGTAAATTCTATCAAGACAAATAATGGCCTATTTTATTAACAAACCAATAAATAAATATCAAAACAAATATACAGCAAGTGTGTCGTCTTTAAGATTAGGTTCAACTTCATTAAGGTTAAGTTACCTATTACATAGTCAAATTCTTGTTGCCGTTTACTGTTGGATGCCGGTATAAAGTTATAATAATTTAAAATATACATATAAAGGCAAGCATATTGCTCAGGCTAACTGAATAGCAGGGACGCCAAAAATGATAGATAATGGGTCACCTCAAGAGCAGGGACGCCACAAATAATTGACAGAATGGGTTACCTCAGGAGCAGGAACGCCATTAAAAATATACGCATGGGTCACCACAGGAGCAGGGACACCACAAACAATTGACAATGGGTTACCTCAGGAGCAGGAACGCAATCAAAATGATAAAACAGTAACTTAGAGACTGAAATAAGCAAAATCAAATTCTGTTTAAGATTTATTCAAGTTTTTCATATTTCATTTATTTTTGTAACATTTTGTTTAAACACTTTGCATATATTTCTTTTAATTTTCATCAACTGTAAAAATTAACGTTCATTTGTAAGCATGTGGGTAACAAACTTTAAAGAACAACGATTTATAATTAAGACTTAATGATATTTTATCATCATAACATCAATTAAATAAAAACAACAATTTAAAGAATAAAACACCAATTAATTAGTATGATTTAAGGAAGTCTAAACAATGAAAAAAAAAGAGAAAAATATTATAAGTTCAAGTTGTTTTTATCGCTTAAAATCAATTTGAAAAACTAAAGTTATACGTTTATATATCCATTGATTTTTCATCATTTAATTGCTTGTTTTCTATATTGTTTTGAGGTTTAAATATGGATATTGATTATTTACTTACATTAATAATTAAAAGTTATAAATCCATTTTCAAATTAATATTATAGTAAACATAAAATTGTACACAATTTCTATCAAGAACAACGATTTAAAATTAATACCAAAGCATTGAAACATCATAAAAATATAAAACAACACGTTTAATAATTTATTGCGTCCGAAGCGCTTTTCTGGATTTACCTTCATCAGGAACGCTCAAAGCCAAACATTTGAATTCCGAAAATGTATAAGTACCGAAAATCGTTGAAGAGCTATATGTTAAAAATACCTAAAATAAATAGCCAAATTCATCTAAAGCCAACTTTACCTGAGGGAGTTGAAACCTTAGTTTCATAATAATTTCAAAATTTATAAACGGACAATTTTAGTAAAGTTTGTTTAATCATGTCAGTACCGAAGCACTGACTACTGAGCTGATGATACCCTCGGGGACTGATAGTCCACCAGCAGAGGTATCGACCCAGTGATGTAAAATTATAAAACAACACCATAAACATCAATTCATTTAAAAAAAAAGATTTAAACATAAAATATAAAAATAACACAAACATTTAACATGAAGTTTCAAAAAGAAAAAAAAAATAATAATAATTAAACAAAGGAAAAAAATATTGTTTTATTTATTGCGTGTTATTGTCTATTCATATACTTAGATTGGTGGAACAATCTCTTTTTCAAAGGGAGAGCGATTATTGTAATAGAAAAATGCAGTTTCTTTTATTTCATATAGTTTATTAGTTAATGTATGTAAGTTCTACTCTGTAAACCATTTTATATAAAATTATTGAATTAGAGTTACGTCCCCTGGGCTGTATGGACGTGCTGTTTGTCCACCTGAGTATTTTGGGTTGTGTTGACTTACAAGTGATGGAAATATGAGTATCACTTCTGAACTTTTAAGTGTATTGTTATATTGAGTACGGATGGAACAAAAAACTAGACCAACTAAACCTCCAGCAAAAAGGAAACGAGTACAAAGTAAAAGTTCCAAAGGTGCGTTGGATTCGTCCGTCATTTTGAGTATGTCCCAAACAACAAGTTCAAATTCTGGGTCGTGTAATTTTTCAGCAACATTACCTTCGCAAATCCCTAACCCATTCAGTGTGGTATCACAGCAACCTCACCATTATCAATTTCAGCAGTCTACATCACCTGGTATAAACATGTTCCCCCCTCCTCCGTCGTCATATTCATATTCAAGCCCGCCACCGTGGATGACCGACCTTATTAAAAAGGTAGACGACCTAGGCACAAAAATGAACTCGGTAGATGATATAAAATCTTCTGTGAATAGCATTGACTCCAAATTGTCGCAAATGAAATCTGATGTCGACTGTCTCGTTCGGCGTGTGGGTGACATGGAGGGAAGTCAGCAATTTATTTCTCAGAGTTTTGAGAAAAATAAATCCGATGTTGAAAGTATTGCTACTGAAATGGTCGAGCTTAGATCTATAAACAAGGAAATTTCAGACCAACTTGAAACCCTTCGTTGTGAAAATTTAAGGGACAATTTACTGTTTTTTGGTGTTGAGGAGGGGGAAGGTGAAGAATGTGTTGATATTATTAAAAATATTTGTTCAACAAGTTTGTCTATTTCTGAACCAGTTGAAATTTCTGCTGCTTATAGGATGGGAAAAAAGGTATTGGTAAAACAAATTCTGATAACACTCAAACTACCAAGTCACGACCAATCGTTGCTAAATTCATGCTACGTCAACAGAGAGATAACGTACGAAAAAATTCTCCTAAGTTAAAGGATACAAACATTTCAATCTCAGAACATTTTCCCAAGTCTGTGCATGAAAAGCGTAAAACTTTGATTCCAATGTATAAAAAAGCAAAACTTAAAGGAAAATCAGCATTTCTTACAAGGGATAAATTGTATATAGATGGGAATTTAATTGTGAATACAGATGAACAAATAAACCAAACCATACGCATAAACAGTCATATGAAATCGAGTAGGTCTACAAAAAACACTCAAAGTCAGATAATTCGACAACAGGTGCTCAGTCAGCTCCAGGATATTTAGATACCAAGAAGAAGGCAATCAAGAAGAAGGCAACCAAGTCCAGAATTCCTTCCAAGATTAGTAGTCCGAAAGCTAGTTCTAGTTCTCAAAATGGGTCCCGGTTTGAAATATTAGCCGATATGCATACTGAATCTGATTAGGATTTCATCATTGTCATTTCTGTATTGGAACATTAATGGGGGTCTACATGACAAACTGTCTGAGCCTAACTTTTTAAATTATATTTCTTCTTATGATGTAATTATTTTATCTGAGTGTTGGATTGATAATGCATATGAAAATGTTATAGATGGTTTTACATGTAAAGCCGTTCCTTTATTAAAAAGTAAATATAAACAGGGAGGAGGTATTTTTCACATGATTAAAAACTGTTTTTCTAACTTTATGAAAGTTGTTAAAGTTCTCCATGATACAATTATATGGTTACAAGTATCAAAAGATGTGACAATTTGTGGTCAAGATTATTATGTTGGTTGTGTCTATTTACCACCAATTAGCTCAAATTATTATAAAATGTATGAATGTGATATATTTTATGAACTGATTAATTATGTTGAAAAATATTCAACTGAGTCTTCTAAGGTATTTTTATTAGGTGATATGAATGCTAGAACTGCAATAGGTAATGATTTTATTAAACATGATAGTTTGTATGGATCAATTTTTGACGATTTCAATCACATTTTTAACTACATGAGTGACAATAATCTACCTGTTCGAAGGAACCCTGATCAAGGTACTAATGAGTACGGAACAAAACTGTTAAATTTGTGTAGAAGTACTGGACTTCGAATTGTGAATGGTCGACACAAAGACGGAACGGCAAACGATTTTACTTTTTGTGGTTCGCGGGGTATGAGTGTCGTTGATTACCTGATAGTACCGTTTGACTATTTTCACATTGTTGAACAGTTTATAGTTAGTAACTTTACTTCGTTCAGTGATCATGCGCCTCTCCACATTCGTCTACAATGCAAAGCGCTGTCTTATACACATGAACAACAAAACCTTAATGTATCTTCAAGTACATTTGACAGTTTTCGGTGGAACGATGACTTAAAAGAACAGTGTTACGAATCCTTAATTTTGAATAGTGGGTTACTCAGCCAAATAGCTTTTTGTGATGCTAAAAAATCGCAAGATGGTATTGACAATTATATTGAAACTTTTACTACTCGGTTAACGGATATTGTTGCTCCATTTTTTAGAAGTACCAGTAATAAATCTATTGACTGTCAACGTACGAGCCGAAAATTTGTATGTAAAACTACTGATAAGCCATGGTTCAATTGTGAGTGTAGAAGTCTTCGTCATGTTTATTTAAGTGCGTTAAATATATTTAATAAGAACAAAATAGCAGAAAATCATCAGAGACTTATCTCTACGAAGAGACAATACAAAGTGTTCGAAAATAAGTTAAAACGGCAGTATAAACATCAAGAAGGGGACATGCTTGAGCATCTACGTAAAAGCGACCCTAAAAAGTTTTATAGAATGTTCCAAAAGAAGCGCGCTAAGAATACAGAAGTGCCTCTTTCGTCATTTTTTGAACATTTTAAAGAGATATCATCAAGTAACACTCCAATAGTCAATGACACACAGAGTATACAAGACACTACATACGAAGAACTTGACCGTGTTATCACGCAGGACGAAATTTTGAAATGTATTTCCAAATTGAAACGTGGGAAAAGTCATGGAATTGACGGAATTCTGAACGAAATGTTAATTGAATATAAGGATGTGCTGATTCCGTTCTTAGAGGAAATGTTCAACAGGGTATTGTCTTCTGGTTACTTTCCGACAACATGGACAGTTGCGATACTTGTTCCAGTTTTTAAAAAAGGCGATCCGTCTGATCCTGTAAACTATCGCGGCATAAGTTTGGTTAGTAATTTGGCCAAATTGTTCACTTCCATTATGAATATGAGATTATTACTTTGGTCCGATACCTATGACATTATAACTGATGCACAGTTTGGATTTCGTCCGGGCAGCAGTACAGTTGATGCGATGTTTAGTTTATTAACTGTCATTCAAAAAACACTCTCCAGTAAGAATCGTTTGTATTGCTGTTTTGTAGACTACAAACAGGCGTTTGATACAATATGTAGACTGAATTTATGGTTGAAATTGTCAAAAATTGGTATAACAGGGAAACTTTTATCATTACTAAAATCAATGTATTCAAATGTAAAATCATGTGTACGAATTGATGGTTTTTATTCAGAGCAGTTCACGAGTACAGTTGGCTTAATGCAAGGGGAAGTACTCTCTCCAATCCTTTTTTCATTGTACGTGAACGATTTTGAAATGGAATTTTTAAATAACGATAATGTACCGTATGAAGTACAAGAACTGTCTCTATTTTTGCTTATGTATGCCGATGATATGATACTTTTTTCTGATTCTGTAAAAGGTTTACAAGATATGTTGGACACACTTTTATTGTACACTCAAAAATGGGGTTTAACTGTGAACAATGCTAAAACAAAAATTATGGTATTTAGAAATGGTGGTAATGTGAGGGTTGAAGAAAAGTGGTATTTTGATGGTAGTGTTATTGACATTGTTGATGAATTTTGTTATTTAGGTATTCTGTTGAATTATAACGGAAATTTTTGAAAACTCAAAAACAATTAGCTGAGCAAGGCAGGAAAGCTGTATTTGCCTTGAAATCAAAAGTGTCATCCTTATATTTGAATGTTTTCACGTACCTTAATTTGTTTGATACATATATAAGTAGTATTTTATGCTATGGCAGTGAGATATGGGGCTTTCATAAAGCTCCGAATATTGAAAAAGTTCAGTTAGATTTTTGCAAAAATATTTTAGGTGTCAAACAATGTACAACGAATGTAATGGTGTATTATGAACTTGGTAGATATCCTTTGATATATTATAGATTGTATAATATTATAAGATACTGGTTTAAACTTTTATCAACTACTAATTGTATTCTTGAAAATTGTTACAAAGAGCAGGTACGGAATCAATGTAATAACAGAAATAGTTGGATTTATCAACTGAAGTATTTATTGTTTAATTTGGGTCTGAATGACTTCTGGTATAACCAAGATAATTTAGTTGTAAATGACACTCTTAAGTATTTTGTCAAAACTAGAATATTTGATCAAGCTTATCAATATTTGAATCAATTATTGGATGGCTCGCCAAAGTGTTTTTTATATAAATACTGTGTAAATAATGTTTGTTTACAATTTTACCTTACTAAACATGTGAATTTTAGAGTGTATCTAACTAGAATAAGATTGTCTTCACATAACTTATTTGTTGAAACAGGACGATATCACGGGGTTAATAGATCAGAAAGAAAATGCACTCTCTGTACTTTAAATACGATAGAAGACGAGTTTCATTTTATTTTACAGTGTGATTGTTATAATGAAATTAGGAGGCAGTATATTAAGCCATATTATTATAAGCGTCCATCGTCATTTAAACTTATACAGTTGTTGGGCACAGAAAATGTAAAAGACATATGTAACCTTTGTAAATATCTTTTCCATGCATTTAAACGAAGAACAGACATGTTATAAGTTACCAATACTTAATATAGATTATTACTCTTCTCGGATGTATTCATTTATCAGTTATGTATGTTTTGTGTATTTATTTATGATATATTGTATTTGCATATATATATTATATTTGTACTGATGAGCATCATTTGCTCAAAGTAATAAAAGAATTGAAACTGTTCTATACATTATCAAAGCTTAGGATATTTCAAATAAGTACTCTCGTAAACTATTAAACGTATCTCACGGGTGTCATTCGGTTTATCGAGAGAAATGATCGTGAAAGAATATCTAACGGCGGTCAAGTATTGAGAGACGATCGTGAAAGTTCTGGTAACGGATCGTGAAAGATATTTAATCGAGAAGACATATGAAAGGTCAATACATATTCTAATTTAATTAATTACACAGACAAATTTACGACAAAATAAAACTGTCTGTCAAAATGGTTCAACATTATGATCAGTATGTGAGAATATCCAGTTTTAAAAGTACATAGTTATTACAAAACAACAAAAGGCAGATTGCTTCTCGACATTTCACTGGCATAAAAAATGTAAACAAACATGATTTTTTCACAAATTCGACTAGAAAAACTACTTTAATACGAATAAGGGCATTCTATTTGAATAAATCAAATGGTTCTCAAAGTTATTTTGTATAAACATAATCTGAAACTTGGTAAATAAAGAACTATTTACACAAAAAATGATTTTTCGGATCGTGAAAGATCACGTACCGCATTTTTGAAGATCGTGAAAAGGATCGTGAAAGATCTGATGCTACGAAGACGTTCAAATTATTCTTCAATTATATCATACTTAATATTTGTTATTGGTATTGAGAAAAGCTATATAGGTCAACATCCTCAATAGGTTTAAGCTTTTCAAGGTATTAATATTTCAGAAAATGAAATGTAAAATAGTTGGATGATTGTAGGATGAAGCTTTTTATTGTCCTGTGAAGTACTCACTTATCACGAGTTATAGGATACCCACATTTTGTATATTGGATCCTATAAACTACATGTCCGTCAGACAGGTATCACCTGACCCCGAATTTGCCTTATTTCATGGATGAAGATTCATTTGTGTGGTCAAGTTCGTACCGCGGATTCGTTAAGCTTTAGGATAACTGTTGTTATGATTGTGAGGTGTACATTTTCGACTTCTGCAAGGTTTCAAATAACATCGAACTCATTATCATGCATCATTCGGCAATGCTCGTTTTATGTTGTCTAGCCTTTTGGATATATACCTGTATGCTATAGGGGCATGGTATTTCGTGTATGGTGTACATGTCTGTCTGCATGTTTCATATATGAACATGATGACGTCAATTGTATTTGATATATTGAATGATAGTAAGATGTCTATGTCTGGCTGTCGGTCAGGGTTCATATACTTTTGACCTTATGTTTCGAATTAATTGGCCAAGCATAACTTTCACATTTGTCAGTTTCTAAGGCACTGTAAGGATCGGAACACATTTATTTGGTCTACAGTATGTTTGTAGAGATCTGTACGTCATGGTTCATCTGACCTTGCACTCCTTTTATGAACCATTGACAATTATGATTTAAAAAAAAAGAAGATGTGGTATGATTGCCAAAGAGACCAAAATGACACAGACATTAACAACTATAGGTCACCGTACGGCCTTCAACAATGAGCAAAGCCCATACCGCATAGTCAGCTATAAAAGGTCCCGATATGACAATGTAACACAATTCAAACGAGAAAACTAACGGCCTTATTTGTATAAAAGAAATGAACGAAAAACAAATATGTAACACATAAACAAACGACAACCACTGAATTGCAGGCTTCTGACTTTTGACAGGCACATGCATAAATAATGTGGCGGGGTTAGACATGTTAACGGGATCCCAACCCTCTCCCTAACCTGAGACCGTGGTATAACAGTACAACATAAGAACGAACTATAAAAATCAATTGAAAAGGCTTAACTCATCAGATGAACACAAATATATTAAGCACATTAAGCGCATTTTACACTTCTAGTAAAACCCTTCATATTATAGACGTTCCAAAAATTAACTATCATAAGTTATAAAGCAGACGAGACATTACAGCATTTGCGCTCTGGTATTCTATAGTCTGTAGTATATAGTTAAATCAATCCACATCTGCGTTGTATATACAGAACTTAAGAAAGTACTGTTGCACAAAATGTTGTTATCGTTCAATCTCAAATTACTCATGAAAGATACTGTTTTGCTGTATTTTTTTGTTTGATAGATATTATTTTGGTTTAAATGTTGCATATCCATATTATTGGCTAAATAGTGTCGGTCTGCCTGAATTGCACTTGACCAATTCTCAGACCTTAATCTTTCAAACTTATTTAGAGACGTTTTTAGTTGTTTTTTTTTTTTAACTTTCTAGGAAAAGTGTTGAATAAAAAAAAATAGCTTTAATGTTCATCCTTATCAAAATAGTTACAGGCTTCCACCAGTTGCAGGTTTATCAAATGGTAAACTAGTAATAAGTCTGGTCACGCATTATCTTTCACGATCAAAATAATGCGTTGCCTGATCTTTCACGATCAAGTTTGATGGATATTCAACAAATTCAAGGTTTTCATATACACATTTATGCTTTTAAGAGAAGACCATACCTTAATTTTACTGTACTATCAGATACACCAAAGATTAAATTTCAAATATATCACGATAAACTGAAATATGACCATTATAGGTACAAAAAGCGTGTTATTTGTAATTAATTTCATAGACATGCATTGCGCCTTTTTTGTTTTTTCATAAAGTACTGCATATTTTCTCTATCTTATTTCACAGTTATGTTGAGGAAGTTAAACCATTTTGACAGACATATTTTTTTGTTCGGATTTGTTCCGCGTTTTGAAAATTAAGCGATTTTTTTCAAAAATTCTGAACTAGAATGTACATTAAATGTCTTTCACGATCCGTTACCAGAACTTTCACGATCGTCTCTCAATACTTGACCGCCGTTAGATATTCTTTCACGATCATTTCTCTCGATAAACCGAATGACACCCGTGTATCTGTACAATAAAACTTCACCTGTGGCCAAATAGACCTTCGATGAATATGTCTAGCAAAGTTTAATTAAACATATTAAAAGTTCGGACAACGGTCAACCTACGTCAGCAACTTTATTTGTGTATTATACATTTTGTCGATAACTCATAAACCATAAATTCTTTTGTGTGTTACAGTCAGTTAAGGGTTACTAGGACATTCAGAACTTAGTATATAAACTGATCAAGCAGCTATAATATCAATAGCGAGTTTCTTGATATTCTAGGTAAGACTCTTGGTTTTGAAAATAATTTAAATTCAAAATTATTTTTCTTTTAATTTTATTTTGAAAAAAAAGAAGTTTATAAGTAACTAATATTTTAATTCAGAGGTTTATTTTAACAGTAAGTATTATTGTTATTATTTGGTACTGAACTTGAAGTAGTATTTTATTATTGTTTTCAACTTATTTTATCTTTGAAATTGTACTTTGAAATTAATATATTGTAATTACTTTGATGTTTTGTTTATTGAATAAATAGCGAGTTTCTTGATATTCTAGGTGTCAGTCGATCCCGGCCTGCCTCTATATCGGCAGCAATGCCATGTACCATCATAGGCATTGTCACAGCTAGTTTCCCCCACAACATGAAAAGATCCCTACATCAGCTCTCACACATGTAGTTCGTGTGTCGAGAGGCTAAGGGAAAAGAACAGTTAGCAAACCAAGATACAGTACACGATTATCAATCAACTTTTTGTTATAATAGATCACCATAACTTAACTCTCAAATTAATATAAAAAAAGTTCAATTGTAATTGAAATAAAAACTTTATATTCTAACTACATGTATTTAAAAAAAAAAATCACGCTTAATCAACTCTGTTAAATCTCTTGTATTTTGCATGTCGATCAGTTACATTAATTGAATTATGATCACTGAAATTAAAGATATCTGAAGTAAACATAATATAGGAGGACAGTTGTTTTGGAATGTGTAGCAACTTTACAAAAAAATGCAAATGCAAAGAAACATGCATGAACTGCAAACATGTACATTTTTAAAGTAAAAAATATTAAGTTACTTGTTGTAGCAAGTGTCACCTTGGGCTAGTGTACCAAAATAAGTTTCAGATATACAATTAAACAAATGTTTAATTTCAATTGTTCGTTTGTACAGTTTATCCATCTGATTGTAATAATAACAATTTGTAAAACTAAAAATAAAGATCATTGTGATAAATTGTTAAACTATATTACCCATATGATCCAATCACATGACTGTATGGTCAAGCTCGTACTGGACCGTATACGCGTATTCTCATACGGTCCGACGGTACGCGTATGGTCGGACCGTACGAGTATACGTACACGGTCCGGATCGTACGCGTACGGTCCAAATACTCATATGGTCTGGAACAGACACACCAATTCATTATTTGCCTATAAAATGAGGTGTTTTTTTTAGTACAACGAACTTTAAAGTTAAACATGTAATATATATACTTAGATAACGACTAACTTCACGACTGTAGTATTCATACATGTAAGAAGGTAAACGAATCAATTTTGAGTTTTCGGGGCGATTTTGCGTTTTTCGCATTTTTGTACTTATTGCGTTTGTCAATTACTGGTCTGCCCACTTCTGAAGATTTAGTATCTATGATCTGATTTAAAAATTTTATGAATTATGGATTGTGAAATGGCAAAAAGCGAATAATCTAATCTCGGACGACTTGGTTTATGTTCATTTTTATCCATGACTTTTTTCCGCCGGTGACCTGTTCTTACATTCATACAAACCAAGTACATTTTTGTTTAAATATTTTAAAAACAAATATTTTCATTATCCTGCAACGAAGGTATGGAATAATTTACAATTCACAATAAACAAAAAAATGACTGACTGAATGTGGATGATTATTCAAGTTTAAGAAATATTGTTATAATCATGTTCTTGAAAATATATGCAAGTTATTCTTGTTTTCTTTCTTTAATGGTTAGAATATGAAAACTTAATCTTCTTCTTCTTCTTGTCTCCGTATTAATAGTTCTTTTTTCATTTGTATTGTAATAAACTCCAGAACCCCTATATAATAGACAGGATAGATGGTCAGTGAGTGTCTTTATTTGTGTATTATATGAGTGGATGTTTTCAGAACAATGTTAGTGAGTTCAATACACGGATATTCCTTAGTCGCTCCGTCGTTGTTCCGGCATCTTTCATACTTTTACTTTCACTTTCATTTTGACAAGGACAGAACTGTTCACATGTTCTTGTTGAAGAAATGTATCAAATTTGGTTCGATAAAGACAAACAAATGTATTAGGACGATGTCAGGAAGTAAAATAAAGACTGTTCTGATTGATCTTAGTGGAACAATTCACATCGATGATCAGGAAATTCATAATTCAAAAGATTCTCTCAAGAGGTAAAAGTTTAATTCTCTGGTTTACTTCAATTCTGTAGGTTTTATACATTTTATATACTAGAGGTTGCTAGATGCAATCACTCACCATCTATTACAGGTTAAACTTTACATAGATCTATCGGCTAAAAAAAATATTTCTGCCTTCTTTCTTCAACTTAGGCCATAGTTATTATATTTTTAGTTTTACGAAATTTTTTGACAAAACCAATGGGTAGGAGGACGAAAAAAAAAAAAAAAAAGCTGCTGCTGCTGATTTTTTTTTAATACCAACCGTCAATATCAAAATTTTTTTTTTTTTTATTTCACCAGGAGATTTTCTACTAGTGTAACAACTATTTTTTTTTTCTTGACAAGGTTTGAATTGAAAATCAATGTGCAACAACTTACTAAATCACCAAGAGCATAAATTTAGATTCTTTCATGCAGTTATGAACTAAAAATTTTTTTTTTTGCACGAAAAACACTGGGTCGGAGGAGAAAAAAAAATAAAAATCAACATTTTTGATTTTATTTTTTTTCCTATTTGGCAAAAATTAGGGTAGGAGGGTTCGTAAAACTAAAAATAAAAAAACTACGGCCTTACTAATAGTAATAGTCAGAGATTACTCTGACGTTCAACGGCTGTTTTGCCAAACAAGCTGCGTCCGTGGTACGTCAGAGCTCGTCCCATTTCAAAAAGTGGATATTTGCCAGTCCAAAATAGATGCGCTGCTTTGTCGCTTCTGCCGTTCTGGTGCCAACTAACGGCCTTGGAACCACGGCCCCAGCTTGATTGGCAAAACAGCCTTTGGACATCAGAGTAATCTTGGACTATTCAACTAAGTAATGTAAGTTTTTACACCTTTAATGGAGATTTGTGTAGGCACTGATAAATGTCTAGAGGGGAGTAAATTGGCCCCAATTTTAAAGTTAAATGTTACAAAATAAAACTAAAAACATGTTTGAGTTTTAAAGACATGTGAGAAAGTGAAACATGTTAAATAGAACTATTTGTATCAAAGTGATATTCTAAACATGCTAAAGTGTTGATTTTTAAATTACATCTGAAATCAGTGGCGGTTCCAGAAATATTCTGGCCTGCTTCAGTTATTCCCTATATGATCAACCAATTTTTTCCCCACAAAACAGGGGGGGGGAGGGGCTTGAAAAACCCTCTAAATCCACCTTGCGGAAATAGGTCACAATAAAAGTCTGAGATTTTGGAGAAATTTGACAAAATCAGTTGGATTAAATATGGTTTCAACAAAATTTTAAATTAAGAAACAGAATGAAGGCGTCGTCAAATTAAATATTCAAGAAGGTTGAAACAAATCCCGGCCAGCATGGCCAGGGACATGAACAAAAATTTGCATCAGCAAATTTACAGATTAAACATTTTTGCTTTCGGCTGATATTAAGACAAATTATATATATACAGAATGTATTTCAGCCTTGTGTCATAGGTGTTCTTTTAGGTAAAAGTTTTTAAAATGAATTTTATTGAGAAAATATATTATTTTAGAAAATATGAAATTATGAAATAATTGTTTGACAAATTTTTAATTTAATTACTCAGGTAAATTTTGTGAAACATGTCGCTTCTTAATAATTGCTCTGAGCAACACTTTGGTATCTTGTCAATTGTCATTAATTAATCTGAGCAATATTATGTTTTAATTAGGATTATAAATGTAATTAACTTGTATCTCTCTAATTGACATTATTCATATTTCACCTTTGGACATTGTAAACAATATTATTAATACTCAAATTATCTCAATTATCAAAATTAGCAATGGCTGTCATTTTATGAGTAGTTTTCAGGATTCGCCTTAAATATCGGAGTCGAACAGTTATTCGTCAGTGTAGTCTCGTCGGTGTGATCCAGATAGGAGTGCTTCAAAAGCCAACCAGGCTCAGCTACTCAGGAGAAACCCGTACTCAAAAGACAGCTCAACACAACTGTAATCGTTCAACCAGACAACATCAACTTAGAATATTTGGAACATTTTGGACTTTAACTTTAAACTGTGAATTGGATTAGTGAAATTAGTGACTTTATTATTTGGAACATTTGGACTTTATTTGTTTGTAAATTGTTTTGGCATCATTATTATTATTTGGACCTGTTACTATATAAAACTGTTACAACTTGCTGCTTGCTTTATAGTTTTGCCTGCCATTGCTTAAGTCTTGCGAAAGACTGACCCTCTGTACCTTGGGCTGTGCATGTTCGATAGTCCCCCTTAAACTCGAAGTGCATTGGCTCTTGGTGACAGATTTGGTGGCGGGCCCGTTGGCATCATTTCGATCCAATTAGCTTTGGCATGGCATTATTATTAGCAACAGCTTTCAAAATTACTTTTAAATTATCTACTTACAAAATTTGTGAAGAAATTTCATAAATAAAATTCAACTAAAGGAACAGCAGAGAATGAGAAACAACTATTGAAGCTAAGTAACTTATTGGAATATTATTTATTATTTTATCTTTACAGTTATATTAAAATTTTTATAGTTTCAGCAAATATTGTGCAAGATTGAATTTAACTAGATTAAAAATATAATTAGTTTTAAATCTGTAAAAGTCATTGGTAGTATTCAAATGAATTTTGTTTTCATAGTCTATCATTTACAGAAGTCTAATTATAATCTTGTTTAGTTTCAGTTTTCAACTTTAGAAGTTGCTATACCAAAGTTGGCAAGCTACATGTAATTGTAAAGAAGGACAACTGCACTGTGTGAACAAAATAGAATTACTACAGAGACTAAAAGATAAGTAGCTTTTGAAATAACAATATTCATGATAATTCTCGAAATTAAATTGCTAGTTATTAAAGTAAAACGTTTCTTCATAGAAAAGTTGTGAATATATATTTTATTGAGACTACTAATAAATTCAAGAAATTTTGTAGTTTTACA
Source organism: Mytilus edulis (assembly GCF_963676685.1). NCBI lineage: Eukaryota > Metazoa > Mollusca > Bivalvia > Mytilida > Mytilidae > Mytilus > Mytilus edulis. The sequence goes on along the minus strand of NC_092354.1, from coordinate 77,521,436 downwards.
CACATTTTTTGTAGCATATTGCCTTTATTTTGTGAATAGATTTTATCTAATATAGCCAAAATTCTTTTAGTAGAAGTCATGGGAAAGAAAAGAACTAAGAATATATGGTGCTGCAAAAGATCAAAATGTGCAAGTCTTTCAACTGTTACAACAAGAGAAGCAGATATAGAATTTAAATCATCTTTAGAAAGAAACTTTATGTACCTGAACATTGAAAATTCAAATCAAAAGTGCTTAATTGATAGTGGAGCCACTATAAGTTGTATAAGTCAACATCTTTTAAGACAACTAAAGCCACAAGCTGACATACAGAGATCATCAATTTTTAGTGGAGTTGGAGTATGCGGAGAAGTACACCCAGTGCTAGGTAAAACTATTTTGGAAATTAGATTCGGCGAACACAAAATTTTACAAAACTTTCACATTTTTGAAACGCTTCATTCAAAAATACTTCTTGGTTTGGACTTCTTGGTAACTCATAAGGTTAATTTGGATTTTGGAAAAATGACAATATCTGTGCCTAATGTAACAGTAAAAGATAGTGCTACACTGAAAGGAAAGGAGAACATGGTGTCTACAGTTACTGTTCCAACATTCATAGATGACAACGTTCAGATTGCCATGGCAACCACAGTGGATTTAGTCGAAATACAACCGCAATCTGAAATCATAATTCCAGTACATGTTGGAAAGTTTAAACATGGAACAACAGTAATTTTAGAACCTAAAGGAAACTTATCCATTGAACATCAAGTAGCAGGAGGGAAGACAATTTCTACAGTGTTAAGAGGCATAGCTTCATACAGACTTATGAATCCTACAAATTCAACCGTTTACATTCCCAGGAGGACTAAAATTGCGAAAGCCGAAACTATACAGTCGAACCGTGTTACAAAGTTCACAGAAGGATCATCTGCTCCTATAAACTCTCTTAGTGAAACAACTGGTAATCAACTTTGTAGTGAACTTTCAGAACTAGGATTTAATTTAGACAATTTAGAACTTTCAGTGGAACAAAAGCAACAAATTCAAAATTTTCTAATTCAAAATAGGGACATATTTGCAAAGGATTTAAGTGAACTGGGACATACCAACTTGCATTACCACACAATTTATACTGGTGATGCAAAACCAATAAGTGCTGCTCCATATAGACAATCTCCACAAATGCGCAAAGAACTAGACAAACAACTTGATGAAATGGAAAGAAATAATATTATTGAGGAATCTACCTCACCATGGCATAGTCCAGTCGTACTTGTTAAGAAAAGAAATGGAAGTATACGCGTATGTGTAGATTATAGAGCTTTAAACCGTATAACAGAACCCATGTCAGCGGTGATTCCAACTATGACAGATATATTTGACACTTTAGCAGATTCAAAACCAGAACTATTTTCATCTCTCGATTTAACGTCAGGATTTTGGCAGGTCCCGCTAGACCAAACAACAAAGCATAAAAGTGCATTCATTACACATAAAGGTGTATATGAATTTAATAGACTTCCTTTTGGTATGATGAACTCTCCATTAACTTTTCAATGTTTAATGACAAAAGTGCTAAAGGATTTAAATTTCAAAATTGCATTGGTTTACATCGATGACATTCTGATTTTCTCAAAGAACTTTGAAGACCACCTTAATCACCTTCAACAAGTGTTTTCAAACCTACGTGAAGCAAACCTGAAACTTAATCCTGAAAAATGTAAATTCGCGACAAGAACAATCAAGTATCTGGGACATGTTATATCAAAAGATGGCATCCGCGTCAATCCTGAAAATACAGAAAAAGTTAAGGACTTCTCAAGACCAACCACTGCAAAGCAAGTTAAAAGTTTTTTAGGAATGGCAAACTACTATAGGAAATTTGTGAAGGACTATGCCCACATAGCAGCTCCATTAACACAGCTTTTAAAGAAAGATCAAAGATTCAAGTGGACTTCAGAATGTGATATAGCGTTTCAAAATTTAAAAGACCGTTTGACATCAGCTCCAATTTTATCGTTTCCTCATTTAGACAAACCTTTCATTTTAGCAACAGATTCTTCAGATTTTTCAAATGGATATATTTTAAGCCAGATTCAAAATGGATTAGAACATGTGATTGCTTATGGAGGTAGACAATTAAGGGGTTCAGAACTTAAGTGGCATATTACTGACAAAGAAGCTTTAGCATTAGTAGAAGGAGTTCAACATTTTAAACATTATTTGGCAAATCAAGAGTTCACAGTGTATACAGACAATATTTCAGTAAAATACCTTCAGAAAGTCAAAGATTGTCAGGGAAGACTTGGTAGGTGGAGTTTGCTATTACAAGGATATAATTTTAAAATTCAACATCGTGCAGGATCTAAAAACCCAGCAGACTGCTTATCCAGACAAAAACATTTAGAAATTAACAATAGTGCTTCTTATGACTCTAGTGAACTTGCAGACCATTTAGGCTCCATAGATATACCGAAAGATTATACTGAAGTAACATTTATTTATAAGGGTGAAAATGAAGATGCAGTTATTTCCAGTTTACAAACCGCGACAATCGATGATGTTCAATTAACCAATTTAGCCAAAGAACAAGAGACATGTGGAGACTTTGTGCATATCATTAAATACAAACAGACAGGACAAGTACCACAGAATCCAGAACTTGCAAGGGCAGTCGTAGCCGAATCATTCAACTTTGAGTTAGAAGATGGAATTTTAAAACACTTCTACTCAAAACGTTGTAAGAAAGTGCCTAAAGATGAACGACTTGTCAAACAGATTGCAGTTCCAAGGAATCTCCGTGATTCAATACTCAAGGCCTATCATGACTGCATTCTGGGAGGAGGACATCAAGGATTTGAACGAACATATGCTGCAATCAGAAACAAATACTTTTGGTCATCGATGTATAAAGACATTAATCAATATGTAAAAACGTGTGAAGTGTGCCAGCAGTCCAAACGCGCTTTCAATTCAAAACCACCACCTTTACAACCACAACCAACAAATGATATTTTCGGACGATGGCATATGGATATTTTAAGTGGCCTTCCAACAACCAAAGATAAATACAAACATGTTCTACTTGTAGTTGATAGTTATTCAAAATGGTGTGAAGCTTTTCCGTTAAGATCTGAAGAAGCAGGTGAAGTTGCAAATGTTTTATATAGAGAAATAATATCCCGTTATGGTGCTCCGAGAACACTTTTATCTGATCGCGGACGTAATTTTGTTTCAAATTTAGTTAAAGCTCTTTCTGAACTCTTCAATATTAAAAGACATCTTACAAGCTCATACCATCCACAGACAAATGGCGCATGCGAAAGAATGAACTCTGTAATTTTACAAGCGTTAAGAGCCTATACAAGAGATCAACAAGATGATTGGTATGATGTTCTTCCTGGAATTTTAATGGCATACCGTGCTACGCCAGCAACTCAATCAACTGATTATTCACCATTCTTTTTACTTTATGGACGAGAAATGACATTACCCATTGACACCGCACTAATACCAAAAGATCGTTTGGCACAAGATCATAAAATATTTCTAAGCAGAATTCTACAAAATTTGGAAACATCAAGAAAAATTGCTGCTAAGAACATCAAGCAAGCTCAAGAAAGATATAAACAACAATATGACAAAAAATCTAAAGAACCTGAATTTCAACCAGCTCAACGTGTCTGGCTTTATTGTACCAAAGTTCCTGTTGGAAAAGCACCAAAATTACATAGAAAATGGTCAGGACCTTATTATATTACCCGCATTGGACCCAATAATACTTACAAACTTAGGAATTGTGCAACAAACAAAGAGGTTGTGTCAATGGTAAACGCTCAACGAATGAAGCCATATTATGATCCAAAAGACAGACCGACTAATTTACCAGATGAATTTCAAAATGACAACGAAGAACTGAATCCAGAAGAAATACAAGATGACAACATCAATGATAATGATCAACTTTTACCGAACAATCGTCAACAACCTGTACCACCAATTAACAATGCAATCAATAGACAACAACTACCTATTCCTATAATTAACAACAATAGGCCAGCTCAGAACCAACAACAACTTCCTGTCGGTAGAATCAACAGACAACAACAAAATCAACAACCAGCACAAAATAGTGAAACAAATAAGAGAACTGTAGGCCCTTCAGGAGATTCAACCGTAAATGCACCAGTCAAAGACAACAAGCCATGGTGTCAGGATTGTAAGAACAATAAGTGTAAAGCATTCAAAGAAGAGGAGATTCAACAAGTTTTATCATCAGTCAGAGGTAATGGTACATTATATTATAAACTTAAGTTTACTAATAAATCAAGAAACACAGATTGGTATTTTCCATGCAAGGTCCCAGAAAAATTAGTACGAGAATTTCATGCACAACGTACAATGAGTGGAAAGAAAAGAAAACGTCCATTACAGCAGAATAAACATAAATTTTTCACAAAACCGGATCCAGCTGTTAATAGTGTACAATATATTTCAACTAAAGTCAAAGCTGATATAAGCACACAAACTGAAACCATAAATGAACAAAATCAAGAAGATGAAAATCAACAGTTATTGGCTGTGAAAATTGTTAACAATCGACCATACTTTTTAATTAAATCTGGGAATACTACAAAATATGAATCAATGACTTCAGCACCAAATATCGCACGACAAGTTTTAATAGATCATAAGGAACGTTTCAAACAAGCTCTTTTACAACAAGACATTCAATATGCTATGGAGAAAAGATTAGGAAAGGAAAATCAACGCGACTGCAGTTTTCAAATAGCCTCTGATGGAAAAATACACGAAATTCGATACAACATAGATGGTACAACGGAATATTTATCAGGATACAGGAATCCAGTCATTGCACCAGAGTGGGATACATTTGATAGTCTGTCAAATGCGTCAATAAATAACTTTATAAATGTGTTAGAACAACAATACAAGATAGAAATAAGTATGAGAAGAAGATAAATTTGTGAATAGTACATGTACAACTGTTTAATATGATAGTGTTTTATAGAATGAAATAATGAATTGTAGCTACTATTTTTATAAAGCCACAAAGATGGGCAAAGAAATGAATAGATTATAGAGTAAAACCACATAGATTGGTATAACTGAAAATATTATAGAGTATAACCACATAGATTGGTATAAATGAGAATATTATAGAGTATAGCCACATAGATTGGCAAATAAGGAGTTATAGAATTGTAAAAAGATAGATACCGGTATTGTAAATATAGTGTGTCTTGTATTTTTATTGTAATACTAGCTAGTATGTTTTGTTTTATTTTTATGTAACATTTTGTTTTAAAAAGGATATTTATGATCAATGATTTAAACCCTTTGGAGTTGGACTGGTCATTCAACTCCACACCCTGCACTTGTATAGGGCCGACCACCTTATACAAGGAGCATACAGCCAAAATTTTATGTAATTTTCAGTCTAGAATTTTTCTTTGCGTATATGTCTTGTCTTATTTTTCATTTTCATCAGTCTTGCTTTTCATATCTTATCTGGCAATTTTCTTAATCTAGCAATTTTGTCTAATCTTGAATTTTTCATCTTATCTTGAAAAATATGTTATCTTTATCTCGGCATTTTCTTGTGTATATAAGTTTATTCTTCATGATTATTGTATATATTTATTATGTTTATCGTTTACTGTTTTTGTATATTTTCTCATGTTTGAGGACAAACATATTGGAGAAGGGGGGAATTTGTCATAGGTGTTCTTTTAGGTAAAAGTTTTTAAAATGAATTTTATTGAGAAAATATATTATTTTAGAAAATATGAAATTATGAAATAATTGTTTGACAAATTTTTAATTTAATTACTCAGGTAAATTTTGTGAAACATGTCGCTTCTTAATAATTGCTCTGAGCAACACTTTGGTATCTTGTCAATTGTCATTAATTAATCTGAGCAATATTATGTTTTAATTAGGATTATAAATGTAATTAACTTGTATCTCTCTAATTGACATTATTCATATTTCACCTTTGGACATTGTAAACAATATTATTAATACTCAAATTATCTCAATTATCAAAATTAGCAATGGCTGTCATTTTATGAGTAGTTTTCAGGATTCGCCTTAAATATCGGAGTCGAACAGTTATTCGTCAGTGTAGTCTCGTCGGTGTGATCCAGATAGGAGTGCTTCAAAAGCCAACCAGGCTCAGCTACTCAGGAGAAACCCGTACTCAAAAGACAGCTCAACACAACTGTAATCGTTCAACCAGACAACATCAACTTAGAATATTTGGAACATTTTGGACTTTAACTTTAAACTGTGAATTGGATTAGTGAAATTAGTGACTTTATTATTTGGAACATTTGGACTTTATTTGTTTGTAAATTGTTTTGGCATCATTATTATTATTTGGACCTGTTACTATATAAAACTGTTACAACTTGCTGCTTGCTTTATAGTTTTGCCTGCCATTGCTTAAGTCTTGCGAAAGACTGACCCTCTGTACCTTGGGCTGTGCATGTTCGATAGTCCCCCTTAAACTCGAAGTGCATTGGCTCTTGGTGACACTTGTATCACCATCACTGGTGATCTAATGGATAAAATCTGTCTCATGTTGATATGAGGATGTGATATTAAAAAAGCGCCATTAGTAACATAAAATGTTTCTTTGTTACAGATTAAGAAGCCAGAATGTGAATGTCAAATTTGTAACAAATACAACCAAAGAATCAAAGAAATGTTTACTGAATAGACTGAATGGTATAGGGTTTGACATCAAACCAAGTGAGATATTTACCTCACTGACAGCAGCACGAGAACTGATAGAGAAGAGAGATTTGAGACCATTAATGATAGTGGATGATCGAGCATTGGAAGATTTTAAAGGTAAATGTAGTTAATTGTTTATAATACAATGTATCACTGCTATTCCTATTAGCAATATCAGTGATTATAGCAATAGCAGTGATTAGATCAAGAAAATTCCCTTATGTTAAATTTATACATAAAAAAGGGATGCTGTAAATTTTGAAATTATTGCATGCAATTATTATAATAATTGCGGTTTTGAAGAAAGTACAATAATGCAAAGGAGTAGGTCCAGTAAGGGCCGATTTTGGCCTCAAATTTCAGGTTCATCTAACGAAAGATTTTGGACACTTTTTAAACACCTAAGTGTCTGTTTTAACTGAATTCAATTAGTTTATGTGAAAGATTAACCTTACTTTTCAGATGGTTTTGTCAAAAACGAAAGTGGCTACATCCATGTTCATCTTCAACCTATATGTATATATATATTATGTATTATCAACAAATACAACTTACATTTCAATATTATGAATGAACACGAATGCGGCCACTTTCATCATGTTCATTTAAGATGGAAACCGTCTAAAATTTAACTAAAATGCTAAAATTGTGAAGATTTCAGTAATTTAGCATGACTTAGCTGATGCTAGTACGAGATATATGTGGATTGTATTGTCAAAAACAGCCAATGTTTATGTCGCAGAAGCATTCTACTTTCCAGTTAATAACTTAATAGCTAAAGGATTACATTTTCACAATTTTGTAAAACTGCTATATTTTGGGGCCAAAAAGAGGTCTTACTGGACCTACTCCTTTATTACTATTTCAGGTAAATCTGCATAATTTGATGTGCATTAAATATTGAATGCAAGTTTTTATTATTGTGATTATCACCCAGTCGCATCTTCCGCAAAACTAGCCTCACAATCATTTCTGAGTTTACGGTACTAGGGATTCATAATTATTTGTGTGGTATCAACTTTAGTTGATTCTGTGAGTATACAGGCTCAGGGCAACCACTATATAAATTATAAATCCATGAATACAAAAGTATGTCAAAATGCCAGATAATTCATATGCCCATGAGAAAACAATAAACTTAGGGGGACTGTATATTTGAAAGTAAAAAGTTCACCAACAGAAGTTGAAGAAATGTTTTTACAATGCAGTTCTGCACAGAATTCCTTGTACGGAAAACATTATACACATACATTGTGTTTTATGGTAGTGCAAAAAATAGAAATGGACTTCAGACCACCCTTAAAAAAATAATTCTAAGGCTGTTACTAATGCTAAAACTTTATTATAGAAAGTTGAGTTATCTCCCTTACATCAAATAGACATGATTTATTTTAGGAATACAAACAGACAATCCTAATGCTGTGTTAATTGGACTGGCACCTGATAAGTTTAACTACAAGACAATGAATACAGCCTTTAGGTAGGTAGCAGAAAAATACTATATATTTAACATTTTTTAACATGGTTCTGTACAGTTTCAAAGAAGAATAATTTGAATAACTATAGGTTAAATTTAGTACAGTCTTCTGAAAAAATAGTAACTAATAAAAAAATCCTGTTCAGTGCGCATTTCAAATTACTTAAGTGTTAATAAACGCAAAACATGGAAAAAAGATACTGGGTATATGTGTCAAAGAGGCAGCACACCAACATCACAAAACATCCAAGACATACTGACATGACTGAGGGTCTACAATTACAGAGTTTATGTAATATGCCAGGCTCTAAATGGTATTGGTTCCTCAATAATATAGTTGTGACTTTTTTAAAAGAACTTATAGAATTAGCAATTTTATATAATTATATATATATATGTATGTAAAAATTTTAGTATCAGAAAGAAAGTTCAACTTAAGATTCCCTCTAGTCACTAGTCTAGTGCTGTAAATATTATTTATATCATTCATGAGCTTAACAATTAAATTGAGTTTACATTTTTTACAGATTAATTCAAAATGGATGCCCTTTGATAGCTATCCATAAAGCCAGATATTATAAAAAGACAGACGAACTAGCTCTAGGACCAGGTATTTAACATAGTCAAAAATCAGAGAAATGATAAAGTAAGGGCATGAAAATGGATACAATTGGTCCTGATACCCCTCTTGTCTTGTGGGTGATCATACTACATCTTATTTTTTTATTTTATCTTTTTAAATATTTTCTATTCAAATTTAAAGGATACAATAGTGTAACAACAACATGTTTTCAAACTACTGATTGTTGAATCCTATTCATATGATTTATTAAGATATTATTATAGGATTAAACGCCTTTTTAAAGGAATTTATTGGTAAATAAACTTGAGCAACTCGATCACTCACATACAAATAAAAGTCTGAAGGAAAAAAAATAAGGAGAAACTTTAAAATTTAATAAACAGCAAGACAAGATCTACGAATCATCAGTTAACTTCTTATTTGAGTTATCACCCTTTAATGTTTATTTTACCACACAGTAGTTTTTATGCCCCATTTATGGACATTATGTTTTCTGGTCTTTGCATCCCTCCGTTCGTTCATCTGTACTATTGTCTGTCCGTCTGTTCGACCCGCTTCAGGTTAAAGTTTTTGGTCAAGGTAGTTTTTGATGAAGTTGAAGTCCAATCAATTTGAAACATCATGAACATAGCAAACATGTTCCCTATGATATGATCTTTCTAATTTTAATGCCAAATAAGAGATTTTATCCCATTTTCATGGTCCACTGAACATAGAAAATGATAGTGCAGATGGGGCATCCGTGTACTTGGGACATATTCTTGTTTAACATATATATGTGAGTGGCACAGGCTCTTTAGAGCCTCTTGTAATTAATATATTTTACACAGAAAGTTCTAAATAAATCACAACACTATCGTCTATTTTTCATCATTGACAAGCAGTGAAACTTAAGTGCTGTATTAAATCATAGGCCAGTGCAGATTTAGATAAACTTAGAGGTTTTTTTAGATCAGAAAAAATAACAACATTTGTAGGCATAAGTCATGAACAAAATCAGTGTTTTAACCAAGAGAACGACAATCTACCCTTTTCCTAGAAACCATAGGTTCACCTCTGCATGCAAACTGTGATATTTTATAGATACTGTAACTTACTTAGCTTACTATCATTGTAATAAACCTAATTTTTACTTTAATACTCTTTTTTATATATTAACAGGTCCGTTTGTAACAGCTTTAGAGTATGCTACGGATACAACCTCACACATTGTAGGTAAACCTGAAGCCAGCTTCTTTCTGTCATCGGTGGGAGAATTCAACTGTCAACCAGAAGAATGTGTTATGATTGGAGATGTAAGTAAAAACGGATTAACAGAAACAAGATGTAGGTGTACAGGGTACCATAGTAATGGATACATGGAATAGAATTAATAGCATTTACACAATGAAATGTCTGTTTTAAATTCATTGGTTAAAGAAAGAACTGTGTGGTTTGTTTCCTTTTTTGTTTAATTATTGTTTTTTGGCGAGGTAAAAAGGGTGTCAACAGAAAACACAAGACAAAAATCATATCAGCATGATTTCCAAACATTATTTCATATTTTACAACAGTTGTGTTTCTTTGTTTTTTTGTTTTCTAGTAGAGGTAATACCACCAATGATGTTGCCTTGTTACTTTTAAGTTAAATTGATACTTTCAACATTTTTTCTTATTTGAAATTAAGACAAACTTTGTATGAATTTTGTATAAATCAATGTTAATCCTGCCCTTGATTACAGTGAATCAATGTTAATCCTGCCCTTTATTACAGTGAATCAATGTTAATCCTGCCCTTTATAACAGTGATACAATGTTAATCCTGCCCTTTATTACAGTGAATCAATGTTAATCCTGCCCTTTATAACAGTGAATCAATGTTACTCCTGCCCTTTATAACAGTGAATCAATGTTACTCCTGCCCTTTATTACAGTGAATCAATGTTACTCCTGCCCTTTATTACAGTGAATCAATGTTACTCCTGCCCTTTATTACAGTGAATCAATGTTACTCCTGCCCTTTATTAGAGTGAATCAATGTTACTCCTGCCCTTTATAACAGTGATGTTACTCCTGCCCTTTATTACAGCGAATCAATGTTAATCCTGCCCTTTATTACAGTGAATCAATGTTAATCCTGCCCTTTATTACAGTGAATCAATGTTAATCCTGCCACTTTATTACAGTGAATCAATGTTAATCCTGCCCTTTATTACAGTGAATCAATGTTAATCCTGCCCTTTATTACAGTGAATCAATGTTAATCCTGCCCCTTTATTACAGTGAATCAATGTTAATCCTGCCCTTTATTACAGTGAATCAATGTTAATCCTGCCCTTTATTACAGTGAATCAATGTTAATCCTGCCCTTTATTACAGTGATACAATGTTACTCCTGCCCTTTATTACAGTGAATCAATGTTAATATTGCCCTTTATAACAGTGAATCAATGTTAATCCTGCCCTTTATTACAGTGAATCAATGTTAATCCTGCCCCTTTATTACAGTGAATCAATGTTAATCCTGCCCTTTATTACAGTGAATCAATGTTAATCCTGCCCTTTATTACAGTGAATCAATGTTAATCCTGCCCTTTATTACAGTGATACAATGTTAATCCTGCCCTTTATTACAGTGAATCAATGTTAATCCTGCCCTTTATAACAGTGAATCAATGTTAATCCTGCCCTATGTTACAGTGAATCAATGTTAATCCTGCCCTTTATTACAGTGAATCAATGTTAATCCTGCCCTTTATTACAGTGGATCAATGTTAATCCTGCCCTTTATAACAGTGAATCAATGTTAATCCTGCCCTTTATTACAGTGAATCAATGTTAATCCTGCCCTTTATTACAGTGATACAATGTTACTCCTGCCCTTTATTACAGTGAATCAATGTTAATCCTGCCCTTTATTACAGTGAATCAATATCAACATTGTTTTGCTGAAGAAAACTAAAAAAAATAAATTACATTATTATTTTGAAAAAATGATTAAAGAAACATAATTTATACATTTTGAAATTTCAGGATGTGAGAGATGACATTGGTGGTGCTCAAAAGACTGGTATGTTGGGAATTCTAGTTAGAACAGGTAATACTGAAGTCATACAAGCCTGGGATGCATATCTGCCAACTTTCACTATTTGCAGGGGATTTCCCCCATGGTGGCTCCCAAATTGAAATTTTGAAAGAGCAATTTTGTCCACAATTTCAACAAAAACATTAGTTTTACAATAACTTAAAGCATTTAAAAGTATGGAGAAGCCAAAAAAAAACAACATTAAAATGTATTTGAAGGCCCCCTTGAAGGTTTTTAAGGACTATGACAGCCAACTTGGATGCAAAACTCCCATGGGCATTTTGAAAAGTTATGGGGTTGCTAGGAAATTGGGTTAAAACAGGTTGTACAATACACTGGTTTGCTAGGAATACTAGTTAGAACAGGTAAAACTGATTATTTGAGTGCTAGAGATTTCTGTTTAAACAGGGAATATATAAAAGAGAAGATGTGGTATGATTGCCAATGAGACAACTCTCTACAAGAGACCAAAATGACACAGAAGCTAACACTAAAGGTAACTGTACGGTCTTCAACAATGAGCAAAGCCCATAGCGCATAGTCTGATATGCTATGAATTCTTATTACAACAGGTAAAATTCAAGTGTGATATGCTTGGAATTCTGCTTGGAACAGGTTGTAGGCTAGGTATTATTGTAAGAGCAGGTTATACTAATCACTGGTGTTCTCTTTGTTCCTCGATGCTGAAATATAATATGTAGTTTGCTAGTAATTATGTCTAAACTGGTGCTATTGTCAATATTACATTATTTTGTGAGCAGTGTGTGTTTAACTGTGTTTTATCCATTTTCATTGCCTCGGACATCACAAGATGAAGACCAACATTAAAAGTGCTGTTCTGCTGCTTTTCTGCTGTTTCTAATATTGTTTTTGTTGTTCATTTTCTGTCATCAATTGACATTACTGGCCCAATTGAAACCAAATTTTCCTTTTGGTAATTTGTTTAAAAAAACAGTATAAGATATCTACGTATAAAGAGAAACGATTAACTGTTGTTTTACATGTATTATTTTTATACGACCGCAAAAATTTTAATTTTTTGGTCGTATATTGCTATTACGTTGGCGTCGTCGTCCTGCGTCGTCGTCGTTTTCCGAATACTTTTAGTTTTCGCACTCTAACTTTAGTAAAAGAGAATAGAAATCAATGAAATTTTAACACAAGGTTTATGACCACAAAAGGAAAGTTGGGATTGATTTTGGGAGTTTTGGTCCCAACATTTTAGGAATTAGGGGCCAAAAAGGGCCCAAATAAGCATTTTCTTGGTTTTCGCACTATAACTTTAGTTTAAGTGAATAGAAATCTATGAAATTTTGACACAAGGTTTATGACCACAAAAGGAAGGTTGGGATTGATTTTGGAAGTTTTGGTTCCAACAGTTTAGGAATTAAGGGCCAAAAAAGGGCCCAAATAAGCATTATTCTTGGTTTTCGCACAATAACTTTAGTATAAGTAAATAGAAATCAATGAAATTTTAACACAAGGTTTATGACCACATATTGCTATCACGTTGGCGTTGTTGTCCTGCGTCGTCGTCGTTGTCCAAATACTTTTAGTTTTCACACTCTAACTTTAGAAATGTTTAGTAAAAGTGAATAGAAATCAATGAAATTTCAACACAAGGTTTATGACCACAAAAGGAAAGTTGGGATTGATTTTGGGAGTTTTGGTCCCAACATTTTAGGAATTAGGGGCCAAAAAGGGCCCAAATAAGCATTTTCTTGGTTTTCGCACTAGTTATAACTTTAGTTTAAGTGAATAGAAATCTATGAAATTTTGACACAAGGTTTATGACCACAAAAGGAAGGTTGTGCTTGCATTTCCTATCATGGTTTTCTTGATAGAGGTTTGCTGCTCACAAGGAAGCTATTAAACCAAGAGTTCCAAATGGTGAAGTTGAAATCATCCCTTCGTAAATTTTACGGACGCCATCACGAGTTGGTTGACCGTTATGGAATAACCGTTTCACAAATGATATCGGATATGTTCCTTACGTCGTAACTACAATCCCCTTCCCTTTCATGAATATGACCTACCGAATTAGACTATTTACCGGATTTGTAATCACTTAAGCAACACGACGGGTGCCACATGTGGAGCAGGATCTGCTTACCCTTCCGGAGCACCTGAGATCACCCCTAGTTTTTGGTGGGGTTCGTGTTGTTTATTCTTTAGTTTTCTATGTTGTGTCGTGTGTACTATTGTTTTTCTGTTTGTCTTTTTTATTTTTAACCATGGCGTTGTCAGTTTGTTTTAGATTTATGAGTTTGACTGTCCCTTTGGTATCTTTCGTCCCTCTTTTGTGATAGATTTTGGGAGTTTTGGTTCCAACAGTTTAGGAATTAAGGGCCAAAAAAGGGCCCAAATAAGCATTTTTCTTGGTTTTCGCACAATAACTTTAGTATAAGTTAATAGAAATGAATGAAGTTTTGACACAAGGTTTATGACCACAAAAGGAAGGTTGTGATTGATTTTGGGAGTTTTGGTTCCAACAGTTTAGGAATTAAGGGCCAAAAAAGGGCCCAAATAAGCATTATTCTTGGTTTTCACACAATAACTTTAGTATAATTAAATAGAAATCAATGAAATTTTAACACAAGGTTTATGACCACACATTGCTATCACGTTGGCGTCGTCGTCCTGCGTCGTCGTCGTTGTCCAAATACTTTTAGTTTTCGCACTCTAACTTTAGTAAAAGTGAATAGAAATCAATGAAATTTTAACACAATGTTTATGACCACAAAAGGAAAGTTGGGATTGATTTTGGGAGTTTTGGTCCCAACATTTTAGGAATTAGGGGCCAAAAAGGGCCCAAATAAGCATTTTCTTGGTTTTCGCACTAGTTATAACTTTAGTTTAAGTGAATAGAAATCTATGAAATTTTGACACAAGGTTTATGACCACAAAAGGAAGTTTGTGATTGATTTTGGGAGTTTTTTTTCCAACAGTTTAGATATTAAGGGCCAAAAAAGGGCCCAAATAAGCATTATTCTTGGTTTTTGCACCATATCTTTAGTATAAGTATATAGAAATCTATGAAATTTAAACACAAGGTTTATGACCATATAAGGAAGGTTGGGTTTGATTTTGGGAGTTTTGGTCCTAACAGTTTAGGACTAAGGGGCCCAAAGGGTCCAAAATTGAACTTTGTGTGATTTCATCAAAAATTGAATAATTGGGGTTCTTTGATATGCCGAATCTAACTATGTATGTAGATTCTTAAATTTTGGTCCAGTTTTCAAATTGGTCTACATTAAGGTCCAAAGGGTCCAAAATTAAACTTAAAGAATAGTAGTTGATAATATATGTTGGAAATTTGCCAGACATGACTATGATGTCATTTTCTATGTTTATTTGCCAATAACTTTATGTAAATAAATTCATTGGAAATTTGCCAATATAAAATGTTGCTGATGAAGCTTTTTTTCCCTATCTTATCTAAAATGTTTTTAGATAATGTATGTTAGACATTTGCCAGACATGACTATGATGTCATTTTCTATTTTTATTTGCCAATAACTTTATGTAAATAACTTCATTGGAAATTTGCCAATATAAAATGTTGCTGATAAAGTTTTTTTTATTGTTTTATACAATAAACAATGTATATTCACTTTTACTACCAACCAATCTTTACCATTCAGTGATAACAAGCACTTTATTTTACATTTTAATATTTTATGATGTATTTAAAAGAGTAGTTATTGTTGCAAACTCCATTAGAAATTTAAATTGATATCAGTTTTGGAAAAAGGGAAACGGGGATGTGAAAAAAAAGGGGGGGTTAAATTTTTCTCATTTCAGATTTCATAAATAAAAAGAAAATTTCTTCAAACATTTTTTTGAGAGGATTAATATTCAACAGCATAGTGAATTGCTCAAAGGCAAAAAAAACTTTTAAGTTCATTAGACCACATTCATTCTGTGTCAGAAACCTATGCTGTGTCAACTATTTAATTTTAGATTTAAAAAGTTTGAAGAAGAAATCTTTAATTGATTTGTAAAATCTTGACATTTGTTTTGTGTAAGAAAAACCCATGTAATGTCAAAAATTTGATCACAATCCAAATTCAGAGCTGTATCACACTTGAATGTTTTGTCCATACTTGCCCCAACTGTTCAGGGTTCGACCTCTGCGGTCGTATAAAGCTGCGCCCTGCGGAGCACCTGTTTTTTTTTTAATTCAGGAAAGTATAGAATTGGAGATGAAGACAAAATCAGCCCTCCACCATATAAAGTTGTTGACAATTTCCAGGAAGCTGTTGATGTAATTGTAAATGAACTGTTGTGATTAGTACAGGACAGCTCTATGATTTTAAATCAAAATTATAGACTGTTGTGAACATATTGGACATTACTTGTATGATGAAAAGCTATAATATCTTGTGTACTGAATTGACCATTCAAATCAGCCTTGAACCATGGAAAGTTGTTGAAGATATCCAGAAGTCAACGATGTAATTGTGACTCAAATGTTGTGATCCAATTAACCTGTGGCGAATTCAGATGGGGATGCAAAGGGTGTTTATTTAATCATGGTGATGATTATTAGACAATTTCTAAATACATGTCTAGATAAAATAAAAATGTACAATGAGTAGACCACTTTCCAGTTTATATGTGCTTCACTGGAAAAGTTCTTTAAATATGTGTGACCTTGATGACATCATTTTTTTATATAGAGGGTCTCGCCTGTTTCCCTGCACTATTAAAGTTCATCAAGCGTCTTCATAGTCGTTATTATGCAGGATAAACTAGAAATAATGTTTGTTCCAAAGGTACGTAGTCACAATTCCTTTATAACAGTAGTGCTGTATTAGAATTAAATTGTCAAATAAATCGTTCAATACAGCATTATATTTGTTTAACCATTCGCTAAACAAAGTAACAGAATTACAATGCCACTAACCACACAAATGATGTCCACAAAGTTTTTGACGGAAATGCAACAGAATTGAATGTTGTCTATATGCATCCTGTTTCAATGTTACAAAATTTAACTGTCTTCATGCCCCTTTTTTTCGTTAATAACTTTGATCAGATATACTTGAGACCAAGATTAGAATACGGAAAACAACACAATACACAAAAGCATTAAATTTAGGACAAGTGTATTCGACTCCACAATAAAGAGAAAATCAAAAGAACCTTTCAACAAAAGAGGGGCGAAAGATACCAGAAGGACAGTCCTATCAATAAAGAAACATCCCAAACTACCAGTCTACATTAATGTTGTTTGTTTGAATTGAAGCCATAGTTTCAGTTCACTTACTTAATGTATAAACTAGAAGCTCGGTCACCTAATTTATCATGTCAATTATTTAAAAAATAAGTTTTAACGAAGACAATTTAAGACATATAAAAAAGAAGATGTGGTATGATTGCCAATGAGACAACTGTCCACAAGAGACCAAAATGATACAGACATTAACAACTATAGGTCACCATACGGCCTTCAACAATGAGCAAAGCCCATACCACATAGTCAGCTATAAAGTTCATAAGTAATAGTAAAAGTACAACAGTAAAAGATTTCAGGTTGTCAAAATGTGTACAACTTCAAAAGTCAAACGTCAGGACTTGAATTAGGTTGACATCATTAAATGGAAAACAATTATCAATAGGCTGACAGCAATAACCACCAATGAAATATCGTCTCCTGGTTTGGAAAGCAATAACCACCAATGAAATATCGTCTCCTGGTTTGGAAAGCAATAACCACCAATGAAATACCGTCTCCTGGTTTGGAAAGAATGAACAGAATGTAATGGATTCAAACATGTTTGTGAGTATGTATGTACTGGTAAATGCCTCCGATATCCGAAGAACCCCTCGAAAGCTGCGAGGGTACAGTGGCATCCATGTACACTCCCAATCGGGATTAATGGAGATGTGTCCCTAACGTATATATATTTATACAATTATTTTTTACAAGGACAATCAATCCCCACCCAATACTGAAAGGGAGTGCTAGGACACCGGTCAGTCTGTTATTATGGTGGTGGAAGCCGAAGTACTCGGAGAGAACCACCGGGCCACTCGGTGGAAACAGACAAACCAGAGAGATATCAGAAGATTGATCTCCAGGTCAAAGTGGGGGACAACTTTGACCAACCGAGGTCCCCAAAGCAACCTGTGAGTGCTAAATGCTCACCTAGCTTTGGACAATGGTGTATATTTTGATAGCATACAGCAGTATATTGTTAAAATCAGTTTTGAATAAATTAAAAGTAAACTGTCAAAGATCTACCAGCAACACTCTCTCTTACACATACATGTACATGTATAATTATAACAAATAGAAAAGGTAGATGATATTTATATTTATTTAAAAATATGAACAAATACATAAAATTATGAGATTTTTTTACAATGAATTGCTTGCATACATAATAATGTGTGATTACAACGCATATATTCAGACCAGCTGATATATAACAATTTGAAAACATCAACTAATCAACATATTAGATCTGAGACTACTATAACATATGAGATAAATAGACAAATAATGCTTCTCCTGATGATATCTGTCAGTTATTGCTAGGTTCATACAGTAAACATAAACATAAGAAAGAGCCAATCGCAATGAACATTTGTCGTTGTTGTCTACTCTAAAGATAAAAGAAGATGTGGTATGAGTGCCAATGAGAGAACTCTCCATCCAAGTCACCATTATAGTTCAATGTTCGGCCTTCAACACGGAGCCTGGCGTCACAACGAATAACAAGTTATAAAGGGTTCCAAAAAGGACTAGTGTAAAACCATTCAAACCGAAAAGTGAATGCTTACTGTGAAATTAATTTTCATTTTCATGATTGATGATATTTTATAAACGAAAGCTTTTAATTGTTCCACAAGTACTTGAATTGTCACCACCTCTTAAATCGAGCATAACCTCGCTTCCATTTGAGGAGTAAGAGTTTCGCGTCCATGACTGGTGTTTTGACAGGACCTGTAGTGTTTTGTCTTTACAGGCCTCTAATGCTGTAGTATCATCTATCTCTGTCCCGTCATCCTCTAGAACTATGTAGGCATGTGTTACATCAAACACTTTACTAGCTGCAAATAAAACACGAAATTGGTTAAATAGTTTACAAAACTTGGTAAATTCGTTTATAATCATGGGTACTTTTTTTCTGAATTCAAAAATTTGTATTTTCATGCATATTTGAATTAGTGTTTATCATGAAATTTCTGAAACACATTCATATTTGATATTCTTTCAGCCTTTGTTGGTTGTGGTTCTGACCGGCCCCGTTCTGACATTGTCCCCATAATATTAGTTTCGCTTCATTGATGTAATCACATTCAAATTTTTTGAAAATGAACCTAATACACGCCTTGGATAAACGTTATAAAGATTGAAGAACTTAGATAAAGATAAAGGATAAAATAATTCAGAGGGCCAAGTGTCCTATCCTCTGTACATTAGATAAAATAAAAGTGTGAGTTTTGTGAGGGAAAAATACAAAATAGATTCAATAACATCATAATTAATTACCTTTTTGTTTTAAGTCGATCAAATCGAATGCAGTTATAAACTTTCTCAACGATCTATCTTGTGACCATACTTTATAAACATGTCTGCAAATACAATCAAAAGAATACAATACAATAGTTATATATATATAATGTGTGTGTTATAATACGTTTTCTAACGTTAACGCGACTGGTTTTACATGGATTGGAACAAATTAACATGATTAACTTTCCGGAGCTCATGAGCACACCTCCATTCTTCAGTTTCTGTGTATGATTTTGTGTTATTTTTATGCCCCACCTACGATAGTAGAGAGGCATTATCAAGGATTTCTGATCTGTGAGTCTGTTCGTTCGTTTGTCCGTCTGTCCTGTTCAGGTTAAACACGTTTTGATCAAGGTAGTCTTTGATGAAGTTGAAGTCCAATCAACTTGAAACGTAGTACACATGTTCCCTTTGATATGATCTTTCTAATTTTTAATGCCAAAGTAGAGATTTCATCCCAACTTCACGGTCCACTGAACATAGAAAATAATAGTTCGAGTGGGGCATCCGTGTACTATAGACACATTCTAGTTTTTTTTATTTTTTCATTTATCCATTTTGCTGTATATAAAAAAGAAGATGTGGTATGATTGCCAATGAGACCACTCTCTACGAGAGACTAAAATGACACAGAAATTAACAACTATAGGTCACCTTACGGCCTTCAACAATGAGCTAAGCCAAAACCTCATAGTCAGCTATTAAAGGCCCCGAAATGATGTAAAACAATTCAAAAAAGAAAACTAACGGCCTTATTCGTGTACAAAAATGAAGGGTTAGGGTTAGGTTATGTATTTTAACACGACTGGTGTCTTTCAAAACAGCCATTGGACGTCAGAGTATTCTCTGACTACATGAAATGGAACAGAAACTGATCAACCTTCTGGATCACATGACCGCACCTGCAGTCTTCAGTTTCTGTGTAGAGTTTTGTTATTAGTTTTCTTGTCGTTTTGCTGTTTTTCATTATACCCATACTGTTTATTGTTTGTCTTGGAATTCTTGGTCTTTCTGTTAATTTTCCGGCATACATTTCCATTCACGTCAGTAAAAAAAAGTTCCCGTTGTTAATTCTATTATTATATTTGTATGTCATATCTTAAAACAACATGAAATGTAGAAAATTTGAAAGGATGGCTAAATGGACAAATTATAATAATTATATATATAAGGACAAATTATAATAATTATATATATAAGAACACAAATTATAATTATTATATATTATATAACAACTCTTACGGTTGATTTTCGAGATTCGTTTCTTGTTCCGTGTATCTTGTTTGCATTTCTGCTGAGTACGTTTTCTGTCTGTTGCCTGCATTCAGTCTACATGGAAAACACAATCAGATATAAAAAAAGAAGATGTGGTATAATTTCCAATGAGACAACTAACTCTCCACTAGAGACCACATGACACAGAAATTAACAACTATAGGTCACCGTACGGCCTTCAACAATGAGAAAAGCCAAAACTGCATAATCAGCTATAAAAGGCCCCGAAATGACAAATGTATTTAAACAATTTAAACGAGAAAAATACGGCCTTATTTATAAGTTTGTTTGCATACCACATATACATACATATTGGTTTTTCTTTTTAAAATTGTGACTTGGATGGAGATTTGTCTCATTGGCACTCATACCGCATCTTCTTATATCTATATTTGTGTCATTCTGGAACTCTTTCATTTCAAATGTACCACACGAGACTATCAAAAGACCATAGAAAGATTTCCATATATACTAGAGATCGTTTTAGAGGATGACTCAATGCGTACAATTCGCCTACACTATTTGAAACAAATTAGGAAAAAGGATCCGCTCCCCCAAGATACAGACTAAAAAAAAAAAAACAAAAAAAAAAACAAAAAAAAAAAAAAACAATAATAGAATTTCAAAAAAAAAAAAAAAAAAATCAATAATAGCATTTCAATATAGAATCATATTCAAAACAGTGTGGTCCTGGCCATTGATTGACGACCTAAATTATCCCATTGACTGGGACAGATTAGGTGAACGTTTGTCGGTAACAATCACTGCTCACTATGTACTTGTTAAAGACACTGAATCTGTGGGGTCACCAAAGGTTCTCAACACCTAAATAAAGCAATTCGAAAAACGAATCCGGAATAATACGATGTGTTGATTTATATCAATAATATAAATCAAAACATAAAAGTTATTCCTGAATAATTTTTCGAATTATTTTATTATTAAAGGCGTTAAGAACCTTTGGTGACCCCACAGTTTAAATTCTATAATAAGTAAGAAGTGAGCAATGGTCTTTACAGACAAACGTTCACCTAATCTGTCCCAGTCAATGGGATAATTTAGGTCGTCAATCAATGGCCAGGACCACACTGTTTTGAATATGATTCTATTGATAAAAATAGGATACAATGTAACTGTTAATTTTTTTATTAAATAATAGTGTTGGATGGAGGGTTGTCTCATTGGCACCCACACCACATCTTCCTATATATATATATATATATAGCTATATCTATTAACACCCCAACACTGATATTTATTTCAGAAGTACATCTGGCGGTACAAACAGGAGGGCCCTCATGGGGTTTTTGATTATGTGATTACTTGGCCGTTTTTTTAATGATTATTTGATTATTAAGCCAAATATTTCATGATTATTTGATTACCTAGGACTGTATTTTTAGTTTATGATTATTTGATTACTAAAGATAAGCAAATATTTAATGATTATGTGATTATGTTGGCAAAAAAATGGTGATTATGTGATTACTAGGACCCCCCCATGAAGGGCCTCAAACAGGGAAATAATTCGTCCACTTCAAATATAAGTCCCCAATATTTACATCTAGTGTACATGTTAATCTTTACTGATAAAGACACCATTGTCCAATGATAAAACATTCTTTCGTGTATATCAGTCAGTATGATACGTCACACACATTCCTTATTTACATTGATATGTAGATTCGACATCAATATCTATATGTTTATCTCTATAAGGGCAGATGTGTCAGATATATCTCCACTTAAGTCTTTTTTCTCAATTATTTGAGATTGTGGTCCGGGATAAAGAAACGTTTCTTCCCTCTACCGTGTATTAAAACAACTGACCTTGTTTTCGTTTCGTTTTTCATAAGCTATGTTTACTCTGTAACACTGCTTACTTGTCCTGCTTGTTCTATAGTTTTTTTTAATTTGCATGTTAAATAGCAATTTTTTTATGGTGTTCGTGTTGCTCAGTTTTGGTTTTCTGCTTTGTGTTTAATTTGTTACGTATGGTTTTTTTTTACACGGAAACGTCGGTTTGTTTCGACTTTTGCTTTTGAATATTTCTTTGGTATATTTCGCCTCTCATTTTCCCCATCGAGAATCGTTTTAGGAATGATCAGTATTCGTCGGGTTTTGCACATGTAAAAACCTCAAAATTGCACGGGGCAAAAAGAGGTTATTGGTTATTGTGCCCCGATTACAAATGACGTGACGTCATTACATCCGTAACGACACGTTTGTGATAAAACGTATAAGATTTTACCTTTAATGTTTCATTAAATTGTTATAATTGACATTTTTTCTCTTTTCTGCAGAACTTAAATATGTGATAAAAAAATTATAACATGTCTTCATATTGGCTCGGGTAATATCCCTCGATCCATATCGGCCCTCGGCTGAAGCCTCGAGACCGATATGGGAGTCTCGGGATGATACCAGGGCCAATATTGAAAAGGGCATGTTATAATCTATACTTATCAATATGCATAAATAAAACTTTTAAAATATGCATTGTATATGTCCTTAATCGGTGTTAGGACTGTAAATAATTACCTTGCGTCTGTTTGTTCTGAAGGCAATTTTTTGGTTTGTTTTCTGTTCCCGACTATGATACCAGTAATTATAACGACAAGAACAAGACACGCCCCTCCCACAGAGAGTCCGATGATCAGCTTGTAGTCTTTCGGCTTAACTATCTCTGGTTCTGTAGAAAATAAAGTTGCATTTAAGTTTACCATATGTTTCAATATGACGTCGTTTCGTTCGCAGTTTTTATCCCTTTCAATAGGATGGGTTGCTTAGATAGGGACAGAAATTTTGCATTGAAACAGGTCACTTACAGGCCAATCAAAAAGTTGTTGCAAGTGGTTTTTACATGCAGAGATCAAGGCAATCTCTCTACTCGGGGATCGTATTCAGCGCCCAAATTTTGAAAGTGAGCTGTTTCAATGCGAAAGCTCGGTCTCTTACAGGCCAATGAAAGAGTTGTTGCAAGTGGTCTTTACATGCAGAGATCAAGGCAATCTCTCTACTCGGGGATCGTATTTAACGCCGTAATTTTGAACAGACTTGGCTGTGTCAACTCGCACAGTCACAAGGACGACCATTGCCATTCGGAAAAAATCGAACTTACCATATTTCTATCTCTTAATCACATGTGGGGATTACATAAAAGGGATAAGGTTTTTTGTGTTATTAAAAGAGAGTTAGTAAAAAAAACATACAGAACATCAGTCTCTTTTTCTTTATTTGAATAGGCGATTAGAATGGTGCTTTAGTACATTTTGTGTTCATTTTTTCAAGCTTTGTTTTTCTTATCTTGTTTTGTATTTGTTTCAAGGTCTGAATGTTTTCAATTGTATTTCAAAACTTACCTTTACATGTGGGTTTGGCACTGCTCCATCGACCACTTGAAAGACATGTTAGAGTGTCGGCCCCATTCACCACCAGTGCATCATCCAGACAACTGACTTTGGCGACGGTTCCAACAGCTGTATTATAGGTCGATAGTTTTATATTATATATGGTTACCTTCGATATAATTCCCGGGGTTCCGTCTGCTATCTTCTCACAGTCTGGAATTATATTTTCGAATGATAACCATATATGTTATATAGTCATCAAAATATTTTATTCTTATTCTAAGAAACTTAAAATTTAACTCGACGTGAACGCGCACGCATGCTAACTTCGATTACTAGTATCAGTAATGCGCACATGAAAGAAAAATAGATTTAGACGTGTGTCTGTGTCTGAAATCACGAGACTTGTTTTTGTGATCTTACGACACCAGAATATATTATTATTATTATTATTATTATTGATGCATTCATAGCAGAAAATGTTAATCCTTGACGCACTCTGTGAGGTTCCGTTTGAAAACGATTCCCTTATATATGATTCATCTCATGTTTTGTATATTCCAAATGCATTCGGGAGTTTTGAAAATCGTGAACTACTGTTTTGATGGGCGACCGGAGGCATTTATTCCCGAATTCCATAAAAAATGCATTCTCAAATCCCGATAATGGTAAAATTCGAATGCCCACAAAAATAAAGGCTCAATCCCGAATTTCCTCAAAATAGGTATAATTCCGACGTCCCGTAAAATATCTGTCCGCTCCTCTACTGATGTTTCTCTTATCTATGTACTGCAGAGGAACACTTCGTAAATTTTAAATGTTTTTATAACTCCTATACATGATATCAAATTTTGGTCACTAAACTTTATGACATTTATTTTTATTTTTACACAAAAGGCAATTCTGATACCTGAGTTTAGAAAATAGCTCCATTTTTTAATTACATGTAAAATAAAGATATCTTATCCTTGCGTTTTTGTCGATGGATAGCTGTCAGCTTACAGACTTGTTCATTCGTTTTTTATGCGTTTTGTTATTTGATTTCGCCATGTGATTATGGACTTTCCGAATTGATTTTCTTCTAAGTTCCGTATTTTTGTGATTTTACTTTCTAATTAACATTTTTAAATCATGATTTTACAGTTTTCAGAATAAAAATCATATAAGATAGTGTATAAACATACGTGTACGAATTGGAGGGGTTGTTGGTATACTAAACAGAGGAATAATCGATACAATCACTGTGTACAGTAGTAATAACCACATCCTGAAATAATAAAAACAAACTATAACTTAGAAGTAAACCATCATATACAACAAACTTAACTTAGCTTAACTATTAGAATGAATCGACATACACAGAGTACTAGCACAATCCAATATACTTTATTATTTGATTACATAGGCGGATCAAGGGGGCCCTGGGGGCCCCCCCTTCCCTTTCGTGGGAAAAATTTGGTATATTATATAGGGAATCACTGAAGCATGAGTGGAGCGCCCCCCCCTTAGGTCAGTCAGCACCCCTCCCCCCCCCCCCCCCCTTAGGCAAAGATCTTGATCCGCCACTGAATTATGTCTAATTCATATTAATTTTTGCTCACAAGTTTAACTTTTTGAAATTTGCTCTGACTTACGAAAGCAAGAAACTCATGTTTAACTTACTAAAAACAAAGAAATTATCATAGTAGTTTACAAACCTGGTAAAATTAAACAGATATATATATACCAAATGCGATATCTTATTTATGATACTATAATCATACAAAGGATGTTTATTTCCAAAAACTATTCATATATATATATCAAAGACCCTAATATCTCGATCTGATTGGACACATTTTTATCAAACCAATGAAAGTACTGTAAATTCAGAAATTATTGCGTGCACTTATTATTGCGATTTTCTTATTTTAAACTCAACTGCGTTCTTGTACAAATTTCTAAATGTCTTCCTTAACACTTTTCTATTGTGCCTCATGTAAATTACTTTGTGTTTACGTTTTCTTGCCTCTAACTGATTAAAACCTTATTTGGAAGTCACAAAAAAAAAAAAATTATTGAAATGATTTTTATAATTTTTATACTGTTAAAATAGAAAAGTATTCAAACTCATAAGTTGAAAACAATCTAAAAACGCCATTGGACCATAAAGCAGAATCAGTCTCAATGAACATGCATAATAAAGAGATCATCAGCAACGGGTGTAAAGACACAAAAGAAGTCAGAACAAACAATAGATACTAAAATACAAATGCATTACGAACTAACATAGATCAAATTACAAATCTCGTCCAAAGGACATTGAAGGTCATATCTTGAAGGTTTTAACAGGAGTTTATTTTAGGCCTTACTTTGGCTATGGTGGCGTTAATATGATTTCATTGATGGTTTTACTTTATCATTGTTGAAGGCCTTGACCATTATCACTCTGTTGAAGGCCTTGACCATTATCACTCTGTTGAAGGATTTGACCATTGTGACTTTGTTGAAGTCATCATTGTAACTTGAAGCTATTACTGTTACTTCATGCAACATTCATATATGACTTCGTTGAAGTCCTCATACTTGTTTCTTTGTTGAGGATCTCATCGTGGCTGTTGCTACATTTTTTGTTCTTTGTTGAAGGCCTCACTGTGACGTTTGGTGGCCTCATTGTTACTTTGTTGAAGCTCTCACTGTGACTGTTGGCGGCTTTATTGTGACTTAGTTGAATGTTTGATATCAGAATACCAATTAAATCTCTATGAATATTTGTTCTTTCATTTGCGTGTATTGTTTCAAATTAATACTGTTACTTTCTTCATTTGTACAATTTCAAGACAGAGCAACGATGACTAGACAAACAGGCAAGACACATACAATCAACTAACACTGGACCCATATTATCTTTAGACTTATTTTCTCTATGGTCTCTTACTTTTTAGCGGACCACAGATGAATTATCACGTTGTAATTGGTTAAACGCCGTCAAGTGGTGACTCCCTATGAGACCGAATGGGGTTAGTAAGTTTCATATGGGGTTCATGACGCGTTAATGGCGACGTCATCTATTAATGTTGTTGTGTTTCATAGTTTATTTTTCAACAAAACGCCGCAGAAAAAGTCTAGCGTCCGATAAATTCGTTATACGGTTAACAACTGACCCCTTACGGATCCATAGAGGGTGAATAAAATTCATAGGGGACTCGGCCTCCGGCCTCATCCCCTATGGATTTTACTAACCCTTTATGGATCCGTATGGGGTCAGTAGCGAACCATATAACTTATATTATCGGACCACAGATGATTATCACGTTGTGATTGGTTAAACGCCGTCACGTGGTGACTCCCTATGAGACTGAATGGGGTTAGTAAGTTTCATATGGGGTTCATGACGCGTTAATGGCGACGTCATCTATTAATAGTGTTGTGTTTCATTGTTTATTTTTCAACAAAACGCCACAGAAAAAGTCTAGCGTCCGATAAATTCGTTATACGGTTAACTACTGACCCCCTACGGATCCATAGAGGGTGAATAAAATTCATAGGGGACTCGGCCTCCGGCCTCACCCCCTATGGATTTAACTAACCCTCTATGGATCCGTACGGGGTCAGTAGCGAACCATATAACTTATATTATAGACCCTTATTCTCTAAAGACCCATATTTTCTATGAACCCTTATTCCCTAAAGAACCATATTCTCTATAGACCTATATTCCCTGTAAACCCAGATTCTCTTGCGTAAAATTCCAAAGTTATAATAATAGAACGAACCTTTAAAAAAAACTGATAGTTGTAATAACCGATAGACCTCTGTTCTCTTACCAAAAATATCAAAGTTTTTACAATTGATAGAGCTATATTCTTTCACCGAAAATTTCAAAGTTTTTACACATGATAGACCTATATTCTTGCACAGAATATCTCAAAGTTGTAATAAACGATAGACCCCTGTTTTCTTACCGAAATTTCCAAAGTTGTATTTAACAATAGTCCCTTATTCTTTTATTGAAAATTTCCAAGTTCTTAGACTGATACCAAAATGTACTTTACATACAATGTAAAAATATGGGAGGGGGGGGGGGGGGGGGGGTAGTTTAATTGAAATAAGACAATTATTCATCAGACAAAAAATTACTGGTCTCTCCGTGACCCTTAACAACTACTAAAAGCTAACCGCGTTGTAAGCTCACAATGGCCATATTAAAACAGTTCTTATCCCGATTCCAAACACTGGCTAAAAAGAGGACTTTCAAAAGCATTGAAGACTTTGTGGCTGTCATTAGGCTGACCGGTATACATGTTGTATATATATATATATATAAAGGAAGATGTGGTATGAGTGCCAAAGAGACAACTCTCCATCCAAATAACAATTTATAAAAAATAAACCATTATAGGTTAATATACGACATTCAACACGAAGCCTTGGCTCACACCGAACAACAAGCAATAAAGGGCCTCAAAATTACTAGTGTAAAACCATTTAAAATCCAACGGTCGTATCTATATAAAAAACGAGAAACGAGAAACGCGTTTAAATAACATAAACAAACACGAACTGCTGACTGTCTTCAATGGATTGCAATTGTTTTTAGATTGCTGTCTTCTTGACGTCTGATTCTTAATCATTCGGACATTAAAATGAAAATACCAGCAACCGGTACTATTTGTTTCTGCTTCAATAAGTTGACAGGTCCTAACCTCGTGTAATACATGTACATTCACCACACGTGATTGTTTGATAGACCTTTATCAGTTAAGATCGACCAGAAACCAGTCGACATTGATCTTACTATACCACAAACAAGAACTATTTTTATTGCCAATCATAGAATAAATGCCATGTATTTTAGTTTATAAAATAAGTAAGTAAATTCCAACTTACCTTGTTGTTAAAAGGAATTAATCATTTATGAGGTATTTGCCTTTATCGGTAGTTTGCATTGCAATGAGATAAAACAATGCACCCTTCCTCTTCGCTATCTGTGTTATCAGTCAAAGTTGTCTAAGGCTATCTTATATTGAAGTTTATTGGTGGACTGTGTCATAATCAGTTTTAAAATCACACTTTCGGAAAATCAATTAGATTATATCAAATATATATCAAACTTAGGCGAAGTACAGAATTAAATTTTAAATCCATTTGTCGTTTTAAAAGAATAAAATGGACAGAAATGTTCATGTGATAAAAAGATCAAAGCTTCCATGGATTTAAAAGGTTATTACGCAGAGAACACATATATGGCGACAATGATGCATAAATAAACGTCATAGTGTAAAGATAAAAGGGACCCTGAAACAATGGTTTGAGCTAATTTCACAAAGTCGTAGCCCAATTCAACCTGATTATGAATGAGATATTTGCCACTGACAGGTAATCACAAGAGGGTCAATCAAAAGTCACTATTCAAAGGAAAACAAACAGCACCACGGCAAAAATGAAAAAAAAAAAGACAACAAGAAATACAACAAACACTACTTAAAACACTAGAGGTAGAGCATTAAAGACCTCATTAAAGAATGTATGGTAGATCGAAGAGTTTTACAATAATTTCGCACACGCTGCAGTATCCCGCCAAAGGTGGTACCTAACACTACAGGGAAATAACTCTGAAAAGTTAGCTAAACGTTTTAATGACGTTGTGTTGTAAATTAAAAGGAATATAAAGCTTCTCAATGATCAAAATTGGTGTTTGTCAAACTGCTATATAACCAGTGTAATTTTTAAAAACGGTTGGTTCAAAATTTTTGAAATTTTTATAGTTTTGTTAAAGGGTCAAAGTAATACTTTGACAAAATTTTATGAAAATTATAAGAGCCAAATTAATTTTAGTGAAAGTGTTGGGTAACACCTTAAACCACTGTTTTCGACTTGATGACATATAAACACGTGTTAACGATGCATTTAGAAATTTAAAAAAAATAAAAAATTAAAATTGATACTACATGTTGAAAGAACAAAATAAGGGGACGACCATTTGATATTCTGGGGTGTGTGGGGGGGGGGGGGGGGGGTGTGGGGGGGGGGGGGGGGGGGGGGCAGGAGGATTTGTTTTTGATCGGTTATTGATTTTTGTAAATTAAGAGGACAGATTATTCATTTTCTGCACTATTGAAGCAAGATTTTTCATTTTCATTAAAGCAAGGGACTTTTTATTCATTTTCACAACTATATTTTTTATATTCGAAAACACAATTTTTTAAATGATTTGTTTATTATAAATAATACCTATAGTATAGTCAAGTCATTATGTACCATTTCCAAATTAGATTAACACCTCTGCAGAAATGAATCTTTTACATTCTTTTTTTAAAGGGTTTTGGAGCCACTGAAGGCCCAAGAAGCTATAGAACGAATGATGCAAAATCATCCTTTCTGGGTGTTCCGAAGACCCTTTCATAATCTGAAAATGAAGTTTTGTTTTAATAATTTTTTGACAATATTTTTGGTCTCAAAGCAAAATGTATAAATTCAGTGTAAGACTGAAGTTTCTAGGGACAACATCAAAAGATCAATGTGCATGATAAAGCAAAAATTGAATTCACATAGTTAAGCCTGTGGCTGCTTTTTTTTAAACTCACTAGAACACACCCGCGAAATCGCGGGCATATGCAGCTTGAAGACTGTTGTAGGATGATTTTTTGTAAAAGATATTATGTATGGAGAATTTCACAAAAGGTATCAAAAGCCCTCTCCCTTTTTCATAAATCCGATATTTGTTTCCTTTCTGTTAAATTCAATTATTTTCGTGTGTCTGGCCTCAGACCACAATTATTCTTCTCCTTTGCTACAATGCTTCTTTTGGTAAAAGTCAAATCAAATTAACAATTTGCACCGTTTCAAACATGAAATAAATGTAACTGCTTATATATAGACCATTATTAGTCTAATAAAATATGCTTCTAGGATAATCCATCAGTGTTTTCTTTTTCTTTTGAGTGCCTTATTAACATGCCAATGGTAGGATATGAATCATGTATAAATGACTAAGGCTATTTTGAGGGGTGGTCGGACGGGTCCTGATCCCGAAATCCCGGGCTTAAAACCATGAAATCCCGAGATGCAGAATTTAAAGAAATGCATATCCCGAAATCCCGAAATCGAAAAATATATTCCCGGATCCCGTAAGGATCAATCCCCAAATCCCGAGCTTAAAAACACCCGATCCCGACGCCCCGAAAAAGGTTCTGCCTACTTCTAATCTCTACCTTACTTTCATTTTTGCCAAATCACTATTTTCCCTTTCAACAATAAATTGTTATGCCCCATTTATGGGCATTATGTTTTCTAGTCTGTACATCCGTTCGTTCGTTCGTCCCTCCGTGTCTGTCCCGCTTCAGGTTAAAGTTTTTGGTCGAGGTAGTTTTAGATGAAGTTGAGCATGTTTTACTTATTTTAATATATATGCAAGTGGTATGACCCCTTAAATAGTAAAAATTTCAAAGAAAACAGTAGACAGAATCAGGGCCGACTTTCTATACTAACATGATAACATACTAACATAGAAAGTCCCTGACAGAATACAGACAGTCGATCTCTATATATTAAAGTAGTATGTTCGTAGTTTACATGTAGATAAACGCGAAAAATAATTGTCTTCTCTAAGGAGGTATAATAGTTGTGGTTCTTGCGATCTAAACACCATGATATGAAACGCGAAAAATAATTGTTCTCTCTAAGGAGATATAATAGTTGTGATTCTTGTGATCTAAACACCATGATATTGAGAACGCTCTAAATGGCTTATTTTTTTTCTCCATTTTTGTTATCCATCATACGATTGGTTGTACTTGTGTCAAATGTTTTACTTATTTTAATATATATACAACTGGTATGACCCCTTAAATAGTAAACATTTAAAAAAAACAGTAGACAGAATACAGAGAGTCTCTATATATTAAAGTAGTATAATCGTAGTTTACATGTAGATAAACGCGAAAAATAATTGTTCTCTATAAGGAGGTATAATAGTTGTGGTTCTTGCGATCTAAACACCATGATATGGAGAACGCTCTGATTGGCTAATTTATTTTTCATTTTTAACCGGATTTTTATGACAAAAATGTCGGTTATTGATTTGGGGATGCACGGCGGGCGGGCGGAAGGCAACCAAATGTTGTCCGTGCATTTACTCATGAACCGTTCATTCAAATCTTTTCAAATTTTAATATGTTGTTACTGATGACAAAATGGAGGTCAAGTTCAAGAATGACGATTTTGACTTTTACCGTTCAGGGGTTATGGTTCTTGAAAGATTGAAAAATGGTGTTTCCAGTCGTGTCCGTGCATTTACTCATGAACTGGTCAACCAAAGCTTTTCAAATTTTAATATGTTGTTACTGATGTCAAAATGGAGGTCAAGTTCAATAATGTCGATTTTGACTTTCCCCGTTCAGGAGTTATGGTTCTTTAAAGATCGTAAAATGGCGTTTCCATTCACGTTGTTGCATTTACTCATGAACCATTCAACCTGTAAGCTCTTTCAAATTTTAATATGTTGATACTGATGACAAAATGGAGGTCAAATTTTATATTGACGATTTTCACTTTCACCGTTCATCAGTTATGGTTCTTGTGATATTGCCAGGACACAAATAAATGTTAATAAATCCGGTTTGCTGTCGTTGTGACAGCCTCTTGTTGTTATCTATCATACGATTGGTTGTATTTGTGCATCTTTAAAACCGGAAGTCTTATCTATAACTAAAAGTCAGTCCGATGACGGAATCATATCCGGACTCCTTTTTTGTCGTTTTTCTCCCAAAATAACTCAATCTGAATAATCATAAGAATGGATGACAAATGCGACTATGCATGTTACCTATAGGACACAGAGGTATGATGATTGATTTATTGTGGAAGGAAGAGAAGCGACACCAAAAATGAGGTCTTCTCGTTTAATAGTATAGATGATCAAGTTCATAATAAAATTACTGGATTACAAAAGGAATGCAACAGTAACAGAATACAGGAGGTCAATCAATGAACAAAAGACAAATAAATAAGAAACATTGATCCCGAAAACTCAGGGCTACACGTCTGAGGGAAAACAGAACTTTCTTCTTGCAAGGCCGTGAACACAATTTTTATATGGAGACAAGCGTTTGGTTTTGAAATTTCCTACATTTAGTTACGGCCCTGTTAAAATAAAAGTGAGGTAAGATTTCGTGAGACAATATACCTCAAATTAAATGAAACCAATTTTCAGACATTTCAAGTGTATTTAGATAATATTTATACTTTTGTTATCAAAAAATTTGGGAAGTGTTTCCCGATTTTTTTTGGGAAAAAATATCAATTTATGAAGAATCTGGTGCCATCTCATACTGCGGTACTCATACATTAGATCTGCTGAGTTATTTATTTTCTATACATTGCACGTCAGGTAATTTATTTTCAGACTACCACAGAACAAACCATTTAATTTTGAGATTATCGGGGCTGGGTTATTTATTTTCAAAATCCTCCTGCCCCACCCCCCCCCCCCCCCCCCCCCAGAATATCAAATGGTCGTTCCATAAGCTAAAAATAATGATAGGCCATGGAGCTTCGTTTCGAGATATCTGAGTTTTAAAAAATGGCGGTTAAAACTTTAAGGATGACCCGGACTTTTACCTAAAATTTTCATTGATATTATTTTGGTCTCAAATAGATAAAAAACAAAAATAAAAAATCTGCTTAAATTTTGGAAAATGGCGTTTTATGAGTTTTTGAGGTCTTTTATATAAAAAAAAATGGGAGTTATGGGGCCAAATATTTGACCCTGTATTGATGAAAAAAAAAATAGAGTCCGAACATCTGATACCAATTTCCAAAACCTCACCTAAGTACATCCTTAATGTCATGAAGGAAGTTTAGAAAGAAATCAATTTATTAAAATCAGTCATCAAGTATAATAAATAAAACCGATATACTACATTCTAACACATAGTCGCATATTAAAGTACATGCAAATTCTCAAATCTTTTGATTACGGTTTATACCCGGTTTATTTCTGGAAGCATTAGTACATGGACGATTTTCGGTTTTGTGTGACCCTATGCTTTGTTTCCTTGTATTCTTGTTTACATCTGCTGATTTTAAAACGTTTCCGTCAACCATCTTTGATGTTTTCAACATTTTTAAGACGCAATCGAGCTTATTGTCTAACTGATTGAATCGATTGCTGTGGTCGGTTTTCAATTGTTCCATAGCAACGCGTGAGTCAGTCGCCATTTTGTCCATGGCTTGACGGGTATTTTGAAGATCAATTTTTAGTTGTCGTATTTGCTCGTTTAGTGTTTGGATCTTGGCGTCTTTTTCTGCATTGTCATTCTGTAGCTGCCTCAGATCAGCTTGAAGAATGTTCATCTGCTTTTTATAAAACTCTCGTTCTTGATTCAGATTTTTCATCGTAACTTCTTTATCGCTGATAGTTTCCTGTAAGCTTCTTTGGACTATTTGTAAATGAGCATTTTCCTCCTCTAGCGTTTTACACTGAGCTTCAACTTCATCTAACTTCCGGAGATGTTCTACGCATGTCTCGTCGACATTGTCTATCTCATCGTACTTCTGTTGGGCGTTTTGCTTTAAAAGCCAGACGTCCTGATTCAGCTTGTCAATTTTGTGTTCTTTCAGATAATTTTCATTCTGTAAGAGTGTACAGCTGACTTCGAGTTCTTTGACTCTTTCTAAATACATTTCTTTTTCCTCGTACAGCTGGATCACCTCAGCTTCTTCAAACTCAATCTAAAAATATGTATAACAGGTAGACAAGGTTATACGTTTAGAAATGTCAACTTTGGACTCAAGCTACTGATAAAGCAGTAAAACCATTACTAAAAGTAGGCGTATTCTTGGCAGTATTGGATGTATGATAACGCGAGCAGGTTCGGTCGGAATGGGG
The DNA here is from genome assembly GCF_963676685.1 of Mytilus edulis. Lineage (NCBI taxonomy): Eukaryota > Metazoa > Mollusca > Bivalvia > Mytilida > Mytilidae > Mytilus > Mytilus edulis. The sequence continues at coordinate 77,486,542 of NC_092354.1, read as the reverse complement.
ACCAAGTTAGTTTCTGTGTCATTTGGTCTCTTGTGGATAGTTATCTCATTTGTAATACTACCGCATCTTCTTCCTATATTCCTTTGTCCTGGTAAAAAATGTTTTTCAAATTCTTGTCAAGTTTTAATGTTAAAATATGTACATGACCGACAGTTTTTAACGAGTGTGATTATATCGTGTGATTAAATATGGATTTATTTGCAATTCGTTTTTGTGTGATGCCTTATCTCCATATATAACATATTTTATAGGAGCACCAGTAGTACGGGTTTGCTTATTCAAATGACTTTTGATGTCCATGTAGATTGATATCCACGTTATTATAGTTAATTTGTTCTTGATTTGGTAATGCAGTTTTTTTAATGCCGCCACCTATACAATATTTGGGTTTTTTTTTTATCATTGAGGGATACTTCTTAAAAGTTTTTTTGTTTCTACACGTGTGAAAATAGATTTGGGGTGCTCTTTATAGCTTGTTGATCGGTGTGAGCCAAGGCTCCGTGCTGAAGACTACTTTGACCTATATAATGTAAAGTGGTTTACTTTTAAAAATTATGACTTGGATGGAGAGTTGCCTCATAGTCACGCATACCACATCTTCTTATATATAATTAGAAAATTATTCTCGTGGGTACATGCAATCATTCAATTTGATAACTACACGTTCGTATTTCAATCAGATTATTTATATTTCAGGCTGTTGACTTTACTTAACAGTCTCATTTATCTTTCTATACTTCCGTGACAACTTCATGTTAAAGAGATGCTTTCTTGTATAATCCAAATATGCTCGTATTTGTTTTTGATTTCGACGTTGATTTGAATTCAATTATTGAATTTCAAGTCTAGTGCCCTAATAGCAGCCAAATTTAGAGCGTATCTATATGTGGCTTTACTGTATATTTTAATTCAAAATTTCCATATAACTTCATCTGTACCTTTCCATTAACTGTAAATGTGTCTTCTTTCACGTGCAGAAAGCTTGTGTCGTCTGCAAGTAGATATGCATCAATGCAAAATCAAATAAACCCATTGTAAATCCATTTATAGTGTTGTCGGTGGGTAATTTTACAATTATTGTGTAAACAAACGGTATATTTAAATTCATTTACATTGAAAACTGACTTTTAGCTATTATCTCCAGACAATGGAGTTACGCACGCGTGATCCAATATACATAATTATTTTACTTTTTAATTGTTCAATTGACAGGTCCCATTAGTATTATTATAAGTTTAAAATTCAAAATACAAAGATAGCTGCATAAATATTGTAACTTTACAATTTTCATTTTTATCAAAGACTATTATATTGCTATTGATAAAAATCAAAGTTTGACAAATGTATAGTTCCAATTATAGGCTCAATGCTTATACCCAAAAGCGCAACAGCATTTCAGCAAATAAATCTTGAAGAAAGAGACATTTATGTAATATCCATCTGGTTAAAAAAAAAAGAGAACATGCAGTCAGATAAAAATATGACATGAAAGAATAACAGTCATTATCATTATATATTATATATTATTGTTCTAACGTTAAAAAAAACTTGTAGAAATCATAAAAGATAACGCAAATTAATATAATGCATATAAATATAGATATTATGTGGTATGAGTCTATGACTGCCATTGAGACAAGTATCCACCACAGTCAAATAGCGTGGATATAAGCAAATACAAACGTACACCCGTACATGCTACTGTACAACAAACATCAGATAATAGCTTACTTCTGGTACATTTCGTATTTACTTATTTTTTTTATCACGGTGTTGTTTACAAACGAAGGAAGCACGTCATATTAGAATTAGTTTTAGGACTAACGCATAGGTTTATTTACTGGTCATTTACAGATAAGATGAACCATTTAAATTATGCCAATACCAATTCAAATTGAGTAAACTAAACATTGTGCGGGCCTAATCTAATATTCTGGAATTTGCAAATCTGACTTTATGACAAAAGATAGTAAAAAATTCTTTTCGACATCCGTAAAATTCATAGACAAAAGGAATCTGAAATGAAACATTGTGTGTGACAACTCTGACATTCTGGAATTGACAAATTTCATTTTTTACTGGCTTGAGACATCGAAATAGTTTACTTTCGATATGTTAGTAAACAGGATTAGTTAGGGGGTAGAAAAGGTGAAATATGTTCAATTTACCTTTTTGAAAGTCTTTATGTTGTATTCGCGTAGCCACGTGATGATTCCCCGATACTTCTAAAGCCTCTATGAATGACGAGTAAGAATTACCGCCTCGTTTTAGTAAAATATCAAGTAGTTTGTGGCATTGTTTATCTGTCCTCTTGGCCGACAAAATATCAGCTCTTTCATCCATTCCGAGGCAGTCATCCTCTATAAGTTTATCCATGATTTTCTCAAGTTGGGTGATATTGTCTTTGATAAATAATAAATTCTTTGTAATCCGTTTGGATTCTATGGGTTCCATTTTGGATTACTGGTGGTCGGACGACATATAAGTCGTAGTTGAAACCGAAGACAACAGAATGCATGGTTAATTGCACAAACTTTTATAGTATACTAAGATCATAAGTATTGTATATCAAGGTCATATTTTGTTAATAACAGTACTTATATGATAGGCAGGGTATACTATATTTATTTACATTATGATAATGGCGGATCCAGAACTTTTCCTAAGGGAGGGCCGGCTGACTGACCTAAGAGGGGGGATGCTCAAGTCATGCTTCAATGATTCCCTATATAATCAACCAAATTTTGCCCACGAAAGGGAGGGGGCCGGGCCCCCCAGCCCCCTGGATCCGCCTATGTTATCACATTTCATATGCTAAATACTAACATATATGCTTATATTAGTATATGGACATCGATTAATGCACGAAAGCTTACACCTTTAATTTTCAGTCGCTGAACTATACAAATGAGAACAAGGATATATGCCAGACAAAACTATATAAGATAATGCATATTTATGTATGTAACTTAAGATATGACGTATAAAGGTCTTCTAATTTCTTTAATACAACTGGCTTCGAACAATACTGTATATTGCAATAGTCAGGGAAATTAATGCTACACTATCTTCGAAATATACAGATGAACCAAAACTTAAAGTACCATACACAAGACTAACAAAGGCTTGAGATTTCTGGCTTTGGACATGCTGAAAATGGTTAGTTTCCATTGAAAATGAAGGGGAATATGCTTTTACATGGTTCCAAAAGATCATGAAAATTAGTTGTTGTTATTTTTTAAATCAGGAGAAAAAATTTCCAAACAAACACATATTCAGATACAAAAGGTTAAAAATCAATGCTTTAAAAATTGTAAATTACAAGCAAATAGTCGTGAACCTTTAGTAAAGGTTAAAAATCAATGCTTTACAAATTGTAAATTACAAGCAAATAGTCGTGAACCTTTACTTTTAATGTATCTGATGATCAGGCAAACAAAGCAACTATAAAGTTTATCATATGAAAAAGATTCTTTTTCAGATATCAAAATCATTTATACGTAAAAATCTAAAGAATTGGGAGTTATCTTCCAAAATCATGCACGTACACACACGTGCGCAAACAACAGCGAATTTTTAAACACGAGTAAGTGATTCGTCGTGTATAAAGTTCTTCAGTATTTGATTTTTTCTGTTTTAATATTTCTATACAAATATTCAGGCTACAAGTGTTAAATATAATAAAAGCAACTAGTATTTGAAATTGAAATATAAAAGTGAATCAATACCATCTAAAAACGTTGGTATTCGAAGAGGAGAAATATAGCCAAAACCGCCAATTTTCGGCTGACGTTAGATAACACTTAAATGCGGTCTCACTAATTAGCGACAACAAGAATTTTAGCGACAACAAGAATTTTAGCGACAACAAGCGTCAACAAACGACAAGAAGCGACAACAAGAATTATTTTAGCGACAACAAGCGACAAAAAACTATTTAGCGACAAGACAACATTTTTTTTTAATTAAAATTTATTATTGCAATAAATATTAAAAGAATATGCAAAAGAAAATAATTTTAGTGACAAGAAAGTTAAAATTGATAGAAACAATGAAACATTATTTACATAATATTTTATCATCTATAATGAATAACAGCCAGTATTACGATTAATTATTGTATTCTGAGATTACTTTTCCTTGTGTTTTAGAACATATTATTTATCTTATAATTTGTTTTTTAAAACTCTTTTCGTGCAATATATATTAAGCTCGCAAAATGAATTATTTGTGCATCATTGTCCTGAAAATATTGACACAAATTGTGAAATACAAAGAACCGAAATCAAACAGGAGGAAAAGAAAATTGAAATGTGAATGTTTTCATCTTTTTATTTGTGTATTGCCTCATTAAACGATATTTATCATGTTTATGCATATTGATTGAAGATGAAAGGAAATTAATGACAATCTTGAGTTTTCAACTGGTGTTCACTATTTACAATGATTGTATATTCAAGCGCGTGTAATTGTATTGTATAGTCTGACGCGTGTACAATAAGTTAATCTTTATAATTAGTGAAAAACGACATAATATTCATGTGTTGTTTAAAGACTGTAATAAAAATCAACAAAACTAGCAATGTTTTGATAAAAAAAAACTGCCGGCACATAACATACATGTAATTGTCATAATTATTTTAATTGTTGAGGACACGAATTAGTAGCTGTAAAAGGGAAGAGAAGACAACTAACAATTCAGAAATAATTCAGTAAAAGAAAACCATCTTTACAAATCCCTAACGGTTTAAAGACTTGAAGTTCATATACTTCAACATTTGATTTAGTTCTTATATCGATTTGATTTTCCTTTTCTTCCATACGCATCTTTATGACTTTTCACAGGAGGTTTGCTCTTTTCAACACTCTTAATTAGATTGGGCAATGCAGGTCCCTGCGCTGACACATCTTTATTGTTTTTTGTTGTTTTATTAAATGAAATGATAATAAAACAACAAAAAACAATAAAGATGTGTAAGTTAATCTTTATAATTAGTGAAAAACGACATAATATTCATGTGTTGTTTAAAGACTGTAATAAAAATCAACAAAACTAGCAATGTTTTGATAAAAAAAACTGCCGGCACATAACATACATGTAATTGTCATAATTATTTTAATTGTTGAGGACACGAATTAGTAGCTGTAAAAGGGAAGAGAAGACAACTAACAATTCAGAAATAATTCAGTAAAAGAAAACCATCTTTACAAATCCCTAACGGTTTAAAGACTTGAAGTTCATATACTTCAACATTTGATTTAGTTCTTATATCGATTTGATTTTCCTTTTCTTCCATACGCATCTTTATGACTTTTCACAGGAGGTTTGCTCTTTTCAACACTCTTAATTAGATTGGGCAATGCAGGTCCCTGCGCTGACATCATCTTTATCAAGATATCTATCTTGTCCTCCAGTGTATTAAATCGCTTGGAGTTGTCTTTCTTTCCGCCCTCCATCTTGTTTTCTATCTCTTTAAAGCGTTCCAGCTGTTCTTTATTCCATTGGTCCATGATGCGTTTTTGTTCGTTATTGATCCGTGATAAGTTCTGTTTACTGGCTTGTAGATAGTTCTGGAGTTTCCCTACCTGTAATAATACGCAAATACACGTTTATGGATTTGATTGATTATTTATTTTTTTCTTAAGTCTACATGTAGCTCCAAATTTTAATGGATATCAGGACTGGAACAAATTGGAAATAAACGCAATAGGTGATCGCATATGTAGATTTTACAGTATAGGTCGACTAAGTTGAGATAAACAAAAATAGTTTGATAGTAGACAAATCAGTTGCAAAAGTGATTTTTCTTGTTCTGTGTGCATGCATTTAACTTTTAAAATTAAAATAAACTACCTCATTGATTACATTATGTTGCAATCCTTAATTCATGTAGTTTTTTTTTTTTAATTTTTAAATGCCTAGAAAACCTATCACTTTAAAGTCAATTTAAATCTCCTTTGATAACAATCATAGCGAAAACTAAAGTATAAATGGTGCGGTGTCATGTCAAATGCTCATTACATTATAGTACTCATTAAAATTCAAATCAAGTGTTTTGATTGGTCAATGAATTAAAGACAAATACTCAATAGACTGAGATTGTTTTAGTTTGTGTATTCTGTCAATTTAAAATAAGGAGAAACAAGAAGAACACTTTTCACTAAAAACCAAATTAACGTAGGTGTAAACGTCTTTAGATCTTCAAAAATATGTCCTCGATGAGGGGGGGGGGGGGCCTCCTCGATGTTATCGTTCTACAAGTTTAATGAATGTTGACTCTATGTTGTTTGTTATTTGTACTTTCCCTTGTTTGTTTTTAGTAACCATACCTGATTTCTAAGTATCATTATTCTAGTATCTTTTTCGCTGTTGTCGTCTTTCTGTTTCTTTACTTGTTTCTCTACTATGTCGAGCTGGCTTCTGTAGTATTCTAAATCCTTTTGCAAGTTGTTAGCTTTTTCTTCCTTTTCGTCTAACGCTAACTGCAGGTCACGAGCCTGAAACACACGTTCAATTTTAAACTTAACTTACGTATCAATGCCAGAATAAGGCAACAAAACACTGGTCGAAAGAGTATAACATTGATTATCAAATGATGTGAATACTTTAACAGAACTTTTAAAACTGAAGATGGAAGTGGTTTATTATATAGGCCAGTATCATATGTTAATTTGGGACTTTAATTCATGGGATATGACAGCGTATTTCTGTCATTGATTTTATATTTTCTGGCCCATATTACTTGTGAATACGACCGAAAGAATAATGTCTTTATGATTGTAAATTTGATAAAAAAAAAAAAAAAAGACACAACGTCATATTAAGGTGGTACCTAACACTACAGGGAGATAACTCTGTAAAATCAGCTAAAAAAATTGCACCGCTTCAAACATGTATTGAAATAAATGAAACTGCTTATAGACCATTATAATAATTATTCTAATAGAATGTGCTTCTAGGACAATCCATCAGTGCTTTTCCTTTTGAGAGCCCTATTAACATGCAAATGGTAGGATTTTTATCTCGTATATCCCGACATCCCGAAATTAAAAAAAAATATTCTCGCATCCCGTAAAGATCAATCCCGAAATCCCGAGCTTAAAAACACCCGATCCCGACGTCCCGAATAAGTCCCGCCTCCCTCTAATCTCTATCCTACTTTCACTTTCAACAATAATTTTTATGCCCCATTATGTTTTCTAGTCTATTCGTCTGTTCGTTCGTTTGTCCGTCCTTCTGTCCGGATTCAGGCTAAAGTTTTCACTTCCAACAATAAATGTGTATGCCCCATTTATGGGAATTATGTTTTCTAGTCTGTTCGTCCGTTCGTTCGTTCGTCCGTCTTTCCCGCTTCAGGTTAAAGTTTTTGTGGAGTTAGTTATTGATGAAGTTGAAGTCCAACCAACTCGAAACTTAGTAAATATGTTCCCTGTGATATGATCGTTCTAATTTTAATGCCAAATTAGAGATTTTACCCCATTTCACGGTCCACTAAACATATAGTAAATGATATTGGTGACTTGGCATCCGTATAATATGGACACATTCTTTTTTCCACATGTTTTACTTATTTCAATATATATATATGCAACTGGTATGACCCCTTAGTTAGTAAACTTTTCAGAAAAAAGTAGACAGAATACAGCGAGTCTCTGTATATTATAGTAGTATAATCGTATTTTACAGGTTGATAAACGCGAAAACATAATTGACTCTAAGGAGGTATAATAGTTGTGGTTCTTGCGATCTAAAAACCATATGGAGAACGCTCTGATTGGCTTATTTATTTTTCATTTTTGTAATCTATCATACGATTGGTTGTTCTTGTGTATGTTCAAAACCGGAAGTCCTAATTATGACTAAAAGTCAGTTTGATAACGGAAACAATATCCGGACACCTATTTTGTCGTTTTTCTCCCAAAATAACTAAATCTGAATAATCATAAGAATGGATGACAAATGCGACTATGCATGTTACCTAGTAAAGAACACAGAGGCATGATGATTAATTTATTGTGGAAGGAAGGAGAAGTGACACACAAAATGAGGTCTTCTCGTTTAATAGTATAGAAACTAGACATTTCATGTCAGTATTGTATCTACTAAGTATTATCTGAAAATCAAAACCGGAAGTACATATATGGTAGTGAATAAAATGTATCCTTATCAATTATTTCAATGCATTTCGTTTCTTAAAAACTAGCAATATTTGATACACGTGACGCGATAAATGATATATTCTAAAAACCTTTCTCATCAGTTCCCTGGTATTTGCACCAGTATTCATCCTTCGGAAAATGTCGCCTTCCAATGCGTCGAAACTGTTCTCTAACAACCCCTTCCTGTTCTCCTCAAGGTCAATCTGTAGTTTGTGTATCTCTTTGTTCAGGCATTCTATTTTATGTTCCTTGACGGTCAGTTCTGACTGGAGCTGTTTGTAATTAGTTGTCATGTCGGACAGCTTCACTTTATACATCTGTTTTTCTTTATAAAGATGGAGGATTTCATCTTCTCGGAAGTCACCAGACTGAAATAAAGATTTTGTGTAATTTATTAGAACGCACATGCTTAAATGTATATAACAAAAAGACATGATTTCATTTTCTCAGAAGTCACCAGACTGTAATAAAGACACAGACACTTAGTACAGGTATGGATAGTAAACCCCATATTGACAGAAACAAGTGCCTGTGAATAAAGAGTATTCATGTGTTGTTTAATTTATTAGAACGCACCACAAATGACGTAGCTGTTTCGTATTCAAACAATGATTTATTTCTTGTCGAAAAGCTTACAACAGTATTGAAATTTCCCAGTTAGAAATAAGATGTGGTATGAGTGTCAAAGAGACAACTCTCAATCCAAGTTACAATATGTATAAAAGTTAACCATTTCATATCAAAATACAGCTTTCAATACACGCCATACCGAACAGCAATCTATAAAGGGGACCAATATATATATAGTAAGAAGATGTGTGGTTTGACTGCCAATGAGTCTTTTATTTACGTTATTCATATTATTGTTCCATTGTACATGTACTTAAATGGTTTATAGCTTTTTACGAAGAATCTAACTTGTTTTGAAATAGTTTAACTCACTGTGCTATCACTGAACGAGGTCTCTTCTCGAGACATGGCTGTATCTTCTGCAATACGAAATACATAATCTTAAGAACGGTGTTTGGATATATTAAATATTTCTCAGATTATTTTATGTCCAATTTCTTATTATGTACAGGCATTTAAACATATATCTGTATTCACCAACGCACAATAATGATAATATCAAATTTAATATCAATACGCCATCTCATTTTTATTGCAGGAAAAAGAGAAAAAAATGTGTTTGTTGTACGTTTCTGTCGTGTTGACTTTATCATAAAATTAAAATAATCTCAAGTAATTTAGATATAATAATAATATGACTCTTTCATGGTATTATTTTGTGTTGCGATTTTCACTGACGTTGTCTTGTATCCCACGGATATTGTCCTAGTAAGCTTTTTTTTGTATTCGGTTCATTTTTGTGGAGGAAGATTGACAGAAAATACGCTATAAGTTTGACACTTCTTTAATATACATGTATAACAAGATTTAATAATCTATTATAATAAAAAAAAAAAGAATGCGTATTCGTTCATGATTCCTATTCGGTACACGCACAGTAAAGAAAAACCACAAAAAAGCAAAGGAACAACAGTTACTCTTTTATTAATGATGTTCTTTGTCTCAAAGTCACAGTTCGGTCTTCAACACGGATAAAAAAACAATGACCTCCCTAGAACTAATATAAAAAAGAAGACGTGGTATGGTTGCCAATGAGACAACTCTCCACAAGAGACTAAAATGACAAAGAAATTAACAACTATAGGTCACCGTACGGACGCAATTAATAAGCAAAGCCCATATCATAAGTTCATTTGTGTATTTGTGTTTCTTAGCTTCGTGAAAGTATTATTTCATTTTGTTGACACAAAAATTCTTCAAATTGTTGAAAGTTGAAAGGTTATCATTTTTTTCCCAAATGTTTAACATTTTAATTTTCACTGACGTTTGTCTCGCTTTTCTCGAATGTTGCCCCCTTCCCACAGGCACATATACATGTATCAAAAGATTTCTGCTTTTAATATGTATACTTTTTATCTTACCCGACGAATCTGTCTGAAGTATCTGATCTGCTATACGTTCATTTCCGGTTGCATTTAACGATTCCACAAAAGAGGTGAAAGCTGTCCCGCCGACATTGATAAGTTTCTCCAGTAAGATATTAATCTGAGTCTCCTTTGATGGTGCCGAGAGAATGTTTGTCTTGTCCACAAGTGTTAGGACGTCATCCTCCATTAACTTGTTTACAACCTTAGACAAGCGGACGAGATTATTTTCGATAAATTCACAATTTTTAGTTATTTTCTTGGACAAACATGGATCCATTTTAAAGAACAAATCTCACTTCGATTCAAACTATGTTCTACAAAAATTAAAACCTTAACTAAAGTAAACAAAGAGTTTCGAAACTTCGACTCCAAATTATATGAAACTACGTTCTATAATAATTAAAACCTAAACTAATCGTGGACATATGTATTTTAGCACTTAAGACTGTTTTGTTGTCAAATTTGGCAAACATCCTTTTTCATTAGCTAGATAACAATAAGAATGAGAATATTGATAAAGGAACTGAATGTTGTCCAGTTTGTAAATAACATATAACTGTTATTTTCTTTTGTGATTTTTTTCTTTCAATTGTACCGTGTTTTGTCCTTAAATGTAATTATATTTTTAATTATTCATTATTTACTTTATTTGTTTGTAATCTTGTCATACTTATGTCGAAATAACTAATTTTGAATACAATTATAAGTATTGAAAAGGTTTGAGATGAACAGATTAGAAAGAAAAAAGAAAGTAAATTAGATGTGTGCACGAACATTTTACTGGTAGAAGTATTTAAGTTGGGTTATTATAGTATACAATTTGCTTCAAATTGTAAAATAGTATTTGTATATTAACAGCAGGGTGTTTATCGGAAAATTATGATTATAATGAACATATTAGACCGTTGGTTTTCCCGTTTGAATAGTTTTACACTTGTAAGTTTGGAGTCCTTTATAGCTTAATGTTCGGTGTGAGCCAAGGCTCTTTGTTGAAGACCGTACATTGACCTATAATGGTTTACTTTTATAAATTGTTATTTGGATGGAGATGTCTCATTGACACTCACACCACATCTTCCTATATCTCTAGATAAAGAGAGATATCATGCCAGTTTTAAACAACATCTTAAATACAACAATTTTTAATTTCACCTATCAGTAAACCCTTAAATTATGACAGAGCGTAGCAGTCCTCAGCTTTTTAGAAAGCTCAAACTTGTAAATACTTAAATTCGTACTGCATTCTGCATTCACAGTGCAATATTTTTGTTCTTTTTTCTTTTTTTATGTGGAATTTGTACATCCCATGTTTTCTTTTCACAAATGTTACTGAAAATCCTCCACAGATTACAAATGATTGAACCAAACCTTATTTCAAGATTACAAAGGATTGATTGGTGGATTGTTGGTTGCTTAACGTCCACATTTCATGCATATTCAGGACGAGAATTATTTAACAATGAATTCAATAAACAGGTCCTGTTCTATAGAGGACATCATGGATAAAGTTCGGTGAAATTTAGACTGCTACTGGAAAATAAGGGTAAATTGAATAGGCCCTCCTACGATCCCCTCAAAGATTCGTTGCATGGTAATCACACATAGCGTGGAACTCTATCAACAACACGAGGCATCATGTTTAACGCCCCTATGTTGATCGGACCGGATGCGTACATATATATACTTGCATACATTCTGCACCACCAAACGTAGTACGGTACACCTTAATTAGAAAAAGGTTTTACTGCGGTCGGTAAAAAACCTGTAGTGCATATTAACCATATTTCTATTCCCCAGTATGTCTAAATGGGGAGGGGTGCATGTGAGTACTGGGAGAAAGTAAGTAAATTTTTGACAATAATGTTTAAGGAATTTAGTAAAAAAAATGGACAATCATAATGTACAATGCATCTAACAAACAATAACCTTTAGATTCTTCTCCCGATTTACATATCAACACTGTAATTGTGACAAGATGTTGCCAAAACTACAATCACAACCAACATGTACATACCAACAATATGTCAATTTAACTGTACTACGCATGCGTAATACATGTCAATTACATCATGGGTTCCAAGAAATATTAATTTAAAAGGAAATACAATTAACATAGAAATAAGGAAAAGTGGCGTGATTGCAAATTAGACAACGATCCACCAGTGGCCAAATAAAGAAGACATAGGCGAATATAGGTCCCCTACGAACGAATAGAAAAACAAATAGCAAAATCAACGCAGTTTATGGTGATACCTAACACTACAGGGAGATAACTCTGTAATATCAGCTAAACGTTTTAATTACGTTGCCTTGTGAAGGCAATATAAAGCTTCACAATGATCAAAATTAGTGTTTGTCAAACTGCTATATAACCAGTGTTATTTTTCTGATAAAACGCTTGGTTCAAATTTTTTGATTTTTTTATATTTTTGTTAAAGGGCCAAAGTAAATAATTTGTCAAAGTTTTATGAAAATTAAACGCGCCAAATTAATTTAAGTGAAAGTTTTGGGTACCACCTTATGTTGAGAATAATGAGGGAAATAATTGCTGTGTTTTGTTTACATGGTCGTCCATTCACAAACTTTACATTAAACTTTTTCTCAGTTTAATTCAGTTTTAATTCATCAGATCAGTTTACACAAACATGAAATCTAGAAGAAAAAAATCCACACTTGACATATTTGGTTTGAACGAGCCAAACATGAACTACCTATAACAAAAACAAAACAATTTAAAAAAAAATAATAATGTTAATATAAAACTAAACTTTAATAAATAAATAATCAAAATTCTACAACAAAACAAACAGTTAAAGACAAACAGAAAACTACAACAAAAAAAATTGACAAATTATCAAGGAAGGACAGACAACTAAATGAAATAAAACAATAGTTCGTGTATGTACATGTGTGTATGAACTTTACATTATCAGTGCATGCGTGATATATATATATGATATAAATATCAATATGTAGATGATGAATAAATATCGTTATGTAAAAATGAACGTCTGGAAACGGCTCCTTTATTTCTGTATTGTTAAGTCTTTCCACTATTTTGGGGAGAGACTTATTGTTTTTGTTCGGATTATTTTTTTTTCTTCTTCCGTCAAATTTGTTTCCTGTTTTGTGGTTTTGCAAGATGGCTCTTAGATTTTTTTTTGCATATGATATCAAACAGTTATTGCGTTTTTGGGACTGACCCTGTTTAGTCTTAGACTTTATATTGAAAGAGGTATCTCCCTAAACAGTTATTTACTTTGTGTTGAGATATCCTTCATAACCGTACCAGAAAACGAAAAAGTTATTTTACAAAATCAATTCGTCGACTCCATATGACAGTTATTTCCCTTTTTTAATTTGACATAAATGATATGTCAATGTTTAACATGAATGGTATTTGATACAGACCTAATGTTCGTGTCTTTTAAGTCCTGGGTTCATATTAAAACAAATTTGAGGTCAAGGTCAAAGTTCAAGGTCATGTTTAGATCTTGACTATTCATTGTTCTGATATCTCCTCCGTAACCGTAAAATAAAACGACAAAATTATTTTACTAAATAGCTCGTCATATATCTTGAGGATGATATGTAAAATTTAACCGAATCAACTCGTAGACTCCGTATTACAGTTATTTCCCCTTTTGAATTTGGCATAATTGATATGTTAATGTATCACATGAATGGTAAGTAATACATACCTAAGGTACACGGATTTGAGGTCATGGGTTCATAAAAATAAATTTGAGGTCAAGGTCCAAGGTCAAGTTCTAAATTTTGACTTTTCATTGTTCTGATATCTCTTCCGTAACCGTGAAAGAAAGCGCCAAATTTATTTAACTTAATTGCTCGTTATATCCTAGGAAAAAATTGTCAAATTTTAACGGAATCAATTCGTAGACTCCATACTACAGTTATTTCCCCTTCTGAATTTGACAAAAGTTATATGTCAAATATCACATGAATGGTAAGTAAAACATACTTTAGGTGTGTGTATATGAAATCCTGGTGAACTTAATAAAAATGAATTTGAGGTCAGGGTAATAGGTCAAGGTCATGTTGTATGTTTTGACTTTTCAATGTTCCGAGATCTCGTCTGACAATCTTAGAGATATATTTACAAAGAACTAAATGCTTTCCTCATTGGACTGAAGATATGATACAATTGGTTTAAAACAATCCAATGAAATCTTTTAGGAGTTATTGTCCCTGAAATGATTCAATTTAAGGTAAATTGATTATTTCACGAACATGGTACATGATAAAGCCATGTTATTTTTTTTGCAAACTGTTGGTTGACAAATTGATAAATATCTCCCGTAAACGACCTCGAGTAATCGAAAGAAGCCATTTTTGCACTTGGAAAAGTACATAGAAACTAGTAAAACATCAGCTCTTTATTAGTATCTTGTTCGAAACTATGTTAATGTTTAGTATTATATAGTATGTTTTTTTACCGCGACCGTGCGAGGGCTGCATAGGCAGTCAAGGTCGTTAAACACTTCCATTTGTTTGTATGTTGTTTTTTTTATATATGCATACATATTACATAAACGTATCAAAAGAGACTAGAAGTGACCTTCACTTTACATGAAGTACCTACATGTAATATAACAATTATTACAGGGGGAAAGTATATAGAAACCATATATTCGAAATAACATCAGAGAAGTGGTATTCATTTTTTAAGTAATTAACAAGCTCTGCGTATTGTTCAGTGAGCCCCGTATTTTGATGTAATATGATGCAAACTGAACATAGACAAACAAAAATATTACAGTCATTCCTTAAACAACATTCTAGGTGAAGGTATGGATGGATTTTTGAAGAATAGAGAATAATGAGCAAAAGGTGCAGAAAAGAGGGCAACACATAAAGAATAAAAACAAATTAGCAAAAATAATACAGAATAGACAATAATGTTTAAAATAAAATATAATACAGAAAAGTGGTATAAAAATCAACGGGTAACAATTACTTGGGGGTCCATCCATCTAGACCCTCGATTATGTGGTCCATTATGTCTAACGACCAAACTTTTTAGTGTACTTGTTTTGTTTCTGGTTTCTGGGAGATTTGATTGGATTGACTTCCAATTGTCTCGGTGCATTTCTGTTAATTGTAAGTAGTTTGATAACATACTCCATTTTATCGTCAATTTGATCAAATCTTTCATCGTGAATTTTCATATTTTTTTCCATATCTTTGCGGAGTTCTGCCGAAATCTTCTCTCTTTCTTGACGCCCAGCTTTGAGGTGCACCTGAAGTTTTCCAACATTATTACGAAGAGTCATGATATCATTATTCTTTTCATCTACGGTTGCTTTAAGTTCCTGGATTTGGTCTTCTAATGTCGCGATCAAATTGTTGTAGTGTGTCGCCTCTTCGGTCAGTAATTGAATGGTGGTAGTCTGCTCTTCCATTCGAAAAAGTAGTCCTTCGGAATCAACGTGACCCCTTACATCGTTCGGAAGCTCTTCCAGTGGACCATCAACGGCATCAATTCCAACATCTTTTCGATCTTTAAATAACTTCGGTCTGAGCTCGACATGTTTCCCCTTTTGAATTTCTTTGTCTCGCTTTTTAAGTTCGTCTTTTATATTTGACGCTTTCTTTTCAACTTCTGCCAATTGACACCGTAACGAATCGATTTCCTCTTTCAAAATTTTTATATCATCCGATTTGGTTTCATTATCAGATTTTATCGTCTTGTACTTAGTAGAAAGTTCAGTGTACCTCATTTTGACCAATTCTCTCTCTTTAATTAATTGAATTATCTCTTCCTTCCGGTCATCAAACTACAATGCAGATAAAATTGTTTTTATTATTACATTATGAAAAAGAGCACACAAAAAAATCAACAATTTGATTGATACACAGCAACTATGTGGTGTTTTGCGTTTAAATATACCAACGAAACACGCATAACTCCACGCGCATTTGCAATGCATCTCCAAAACAGCTGCACAAATTCAATTCTTATGAAATACTAAAAATTCAGGTTGTTGCATATAAAGTGCTTTGAAAATCAACCACTTGTTGTAATGTATAGAAACATTCACAATCTAATGTAAAGTATGTTCGCTTCTTTGTTTAAGAAATAACACTAGAACACACCCGCACAACCGCGAAACCGTGGGCATTTAGAGCGCGGTTTTAAACTTAAAATATGTAAAGTGTTGTAGGATGATTTTTGGTGAAAGATTTAATGACCGGAGAACTTCAGGAAAGGTATCAAAAGTCAAAGGTACTTTTGGACAGGACACTTGTTTTTCTACCCCTCCTCTTTTCCCCAAAAAATTCCCATTTTTTTTGTTTTCTATTTATTTCAATATGAACATTCATTACTATAAATAAAGTGTATTTGCTTTTTACTATCAATTCTCAGTTTACTAATCAATCCACGGTCATTGATATATTTATTGTATAATTCTCTATTTAAATAATATAATTAGTGACCCGATGAATTTTTGTAAAAGATTTTATGACTGGAGAATTTCAGAAAAGGTATCAAAAGTCATAGGTACTTTTGGGACAGGACAATTGTTTTTTTCTAGCCCGGCTCCTCCTTTCCTTTCCAAAATTCCCATTTTTTTGTTTTCTATAAATTTCAATAATGTAAGCGTTTATCTGTATATTATGAACATTCATTACAACCCTCTCTATCTAATAAACTCTGTGACCGCCGTGTATAGTAAACTTGAAAAGGATAGCAGAAAGCAAATGAACTTTATTCATAGTATATGTATGTTGAAAGCTCTTTAATAGACTGTTATAATGATTTCTACAGACACGAACCAACGACAACCACTGAACTACAGGCTCATGACTTTAGGCAGGCAAATAAAAGAATTGGGAGTTTTACATGTTTGAAGGCACCCCCTCCTTTCGACAGTGGCACAACACAAGAAAAAAATATATAAAAACAATATGAGAAATAGCAAATAGCAGAACTTAATAACAGGCTCTAGACTTAGAACAGGCTCATACATAATGTGGCAGGGTTAAACATGATTGAAGTCACCAACCCTCCTCCTAACATAAGACAACTGTGTAACAGTACATCATAAAAAAAATATAAAAATCAAATGCAAAGGGATTAACTTATTAGATGAATGGCAGTGTATGTATACCTCCTTTCACCAAAAAAACAACATAAAACAACAAAAAAAAAAAAACCCCAAGAAAAACAAAAAGTACAGATCTGAGGGTACTCAAAGTTACTGACAGTTAGTTCAAAACCAATAACACACAATTACAAAAAAATATGTATTTAACACTTATATTCCATCCAACGTCAATGAATTTAGTTTTAGGATGTTATTAACAGTCATGACATTTGCAATGCCAAAATATACGTACATGTACAATGTAGCGACGGTTTGAAGTATCATGAATATGCATATGTAGGCCGTACGGTGACCTGTAAAAAAAATTGTGCGCACAAGTTGAAAAGTTGTGCGCTCAAGATTTAAAGTTGTGCGCTCAAGATTTAAAGTTGTGCGCACAAGATTTAAAAGTTGTGCGCACAAGATTAAAAGTTGTGCGCACAAGATTTAAAGTCACGCGCACAAATATTCTAAATTTCATCTTTGGCAATTAAGGAGATCCGTATCATTTAGTCTCATTTTTTTTTAAATAACTCTGCACAAGTTAAATCACACCGTCACAAACAGTATTATAATACTTACCACAAAGAATGAGTCCTCTTTCTGTAATTGGGTTTTATCTGAAACATAAGAATGAAAATGTATTTGCGGCACCCAGTGCAACTTTAAGAATTTTTTTTAATGTAAAGCATTCAAGGGGATATTTTTCTAATAAAGATACACACTTTGTGATTAAATTTTACTAAATATGGATAATGAATATTAAAATATAATTGTTGTAGCCTGTTGTATTGATTGGACTACGAAAATGCATTTATTTATTAGTGGTTTGACTTGTAAACAAAAGTCTCTGTTAAAAGACTAGAGAAACATGTACTAAAAAATAACAATCGGTCCCATTCCTCAACTATTCAGTCTATATACATGTAGTTGTACGAATCACAATAAACCATTATAGTCTTGCAATATGTTAGGATTTGTCTTGTTGTTTATTTATTTTATTTGATGTTTTGTATTTTCTATTGTCTATGTTGTGAGTAAAATTAAAAAAAAATATAACCGACTTACAAACGACTAGTGTAAATCCAAAATGCTTCTCATATATGTTATGATGGTATGATACTAAACCCCTAACGGGAAGGATTGTGCCTGATGTTCATATGATGAAATCATAATCTTTCAGTCAGTTCAATTAAAGTCTGGAGCTGGCATGTCAGTTAACTGCTAGTAGTCTGTTGTTATTTGTGTATTATTGTCATTTTGTTTATTTTCTTTGGTTACATCTTCTGACATCAGACTCGGACTTCTCTTGAACTGAATTTTAATGTGCGTATTGTTATACGTTTACTTTTCTACATTGGTTAGAGGTATAGGGGGAGGGTTGAGATCTCACAAACATGTTTAACCCCGCCGCATTTTTGCGCCTGTCCCAAGTCAGGAGCCTCTGGCCTTTGTTAGTCTTGTATTATTTTAATTTTAGTTTCTTGTCTACAATTTGGAAATTAGTATGGCGTTCATTATCACTGGACTAGTATATATTTGTTTAGGGGCCAGCTGAAGGACACCTCCGGGTGCGGGAATTTCTCGCTACATTGAAGACCTGTTGGTGACCCTCTGCTGTTGTTTTTTATTTGGTCGGGTTGTTGTCTCTTTGACACATTCCCCATTTCCATTCTCAATTTTATTATGAAATTAATACATTAACTTGAACAGTTACGTAGTAAAACTCCTGTAAAAAGTAAGCCAGTATATGTTTAAGTACAACCTTGAACAAGGAGCCTTAACTCACACTCAACAGTAAGCGATAAAGGTCCAAAACAAACGACTAGTGTAAAACCATTCGAACAGGAATACCGACGGTCTAATCTTGATAAAAAACGAGAAACGAGAAACACGTATATGAACTACATCAACAAACGACAACCACTGACCAACAGGTTCCTGATTTAGGACAGGTGTTGACAGATGATAGATCTGTCACAAGCGCTGTTATGTTTGTTCCAAGTCGTATAATGATCTTTGATGACAAAGGAGAGACCACAAACTTCACAATATTTCCAGTTTTTGATAGCTATTGATATATAAAAAGATTGAGATATGATTGTCAACGAGACAACTATCCCACATAGTCCAAAACGACATGGATTTGTACACATGTTTTTGTTAAGATCTTCGAGAACTAAACAGAGAAATAAAGATGTACTAGGCATTTAGTTTTGATAGCCAATAATATATTATCAGAACTAGTGGCTTGATTATCACTGAAACAACTATCCACCGAGACCAAAATGATGTGGAATTTTATAAATATTTTTGTTAGAATCTTTGAAGACTAAACAGAGTCATATCGTAGTAACCAAATCCAAAATGCTTTAAATATTTCTTGATTTTCTCACCTTTTCGACAGCAAACATCAGTTTTCAATATTTTGTCAGCCACGTGACCGTTTCCAGATATTTTCAGAGCTTCAATCAATGAATCAAATCCACCGCGCTTCATCAACAATTCTAACAAAATATGACATTGAGTGTCCGGACTTTTTTCTGCTAGTATCTCCGCCTTTTCCTCCATACGTATAGAGTCCGTCTCGATTAACTTGTCCATTACTTTACTCAACTGAGTGATGTTTTCCTTGAAGAAAACAAGATTTCTTTTTATACGTTTTGCAAACGCTGCGTCCATTTTAGTTATTGATCACTGCAGTAAATATTTTTCCTGTTCTCTTCTCCATATATCTAATATTTGTGACCTGAAATAAGTCCAACATATATTCTTACTGAATTTCCGAAGACCTTAAACATTTCATAATTATCTTTGATGTATTGTTTTTAAAATTGTTTGGCTTTAAATGTGTGTGTATATACAATAAATTGAAAAGAAATTGTTAAAAAACGAGTTTTAAAAATAAAGACTAATTTGTAGCAAATTAAATTATTGCATTGTCATATGAAATTGGAAAAACCTCAGGAGGCGTAAGACACGTGATCTATTGTCATTTCAAATAATAAAGGACGACATATATGAATACATTTAGTATACTGTTCTGTAGTATAACAAAAACTTGTATTATAACTAAAATAGAATAATTACAGTAGTTTCTAGTAACTTGTTGATAAAATGTTTGAAAACTATAAATAAAAGGTGAAGTAGGGTAAATGTGACTCAACCCTAACGACATGCACTTTTGAATCACAAACATTTGGTCGGCAACTAAGAGTCTCCAATAACAGACAGATGTTTGTACAGACTTTACGTTCATCATGTGGATCATGATCTGTTTACCCCTCCAGAGCACCTGAGATCACCCCTAGTTTTCGATGGGGTTTGTCTTGTTTTGTCTTAAATTTTCTATGTTGTCTCTTGTGTACTATTATATGTCTATTTGTCTCTCTCTTTTTTTTCGCCATGGCGTTGTCAGTTTAAGTTTTATCTATGAGTTTGACTGTCCCTCTGATTTCATTCGCCCTTCTTTTTACAACACTTTCGTAACACGCTAAAAATTATATTAATCATTACTTCAGTTCTCATTGTAATGAAGCTTCATGATAATCTGTAGATATTCCGAATACATCATGGCTTAAAGTCAAACAATCAACGAATTGACAAACGTCTGAATATATACAATTCCAAATTTTGATAGATTTTGAAATATTTCTTTTTAATAAAATAGCCCAACCAACTTAATCATGTTAGATTATAGGTATTGTGACTTTCGAACATTTATTTCCTTTTGCAACATTCTTCGATGACATTTCATTTATTATTCACAAAACATGTCAAATGTGCAATTTTGACTTAATTACCAACGACTTGTTACTATTTAGTCTTGAAATACATTTTAATTCCACGCAGAAATTGGTAAAAGTAGTAATATTTGCTTTATCTCTAACTTTGTATTATAACAATAATGAGATAGGTATCCGACAACCTAGTATCTATAGTACGTAAATGACAAGGAACATCTGCCTCCTATTCTCTTTTATTTAGCCACAACAGTCATAACTTCAGAATGAAAGCATCCTACTTGCAATGTGAGGCTCATCCTCAAGCTATGCATTACAAATATATCTTTTCATTCTCTCTTTCTCTCTTTCTCTCTCTCTCTCTCTCTCTCTCTCTCTCTTCTTTCTTTATATTTAGAACTATCCCCCACAAAGATCAGAACACCTGCTTCAGTGTATTTCCTATTAGCCACAACCTCACTATCTTCCGACTGTCGTATCTGCTTTGTTAGACACGTTGTTATCTCCCTTTATGACGAAGTAAACTGCTATCATATATTATCAATGTTATTTAGATATGACCACTACAGCGCAAACGAAATTATTTGTTTGAAAATCTGTTTTTTTTTCTTTTTTCTACCTTTACGAGTTTTATCATAATTTTGGAATATTTTTATTATTATGTCTCTATACAGATTGTTTTTATTCTGTATAGCATTTTCGGGTAAGTTCGTACCATTTATATAACAGTATCGTGTTGCTTTCAATTTTCACAAAGAAAGGAATGTAACTACAATGTATGTTTTTTATTATCATCATATATATATATATGAAACATTGAGAATATAACAAAAAGTATGTGAATTAATTTATCAAAAGATAAAGAAATCTGAACTTCCAAGTTTTAAAAGGAAAAGGGAAGTATAGATTGATAGAATTAATGGAACTTCATAAAAAATATTCAAAATAAATTTACTTTCTTCTAAATCATTCTTTTAAATAAAATTGAGAATGAAAATTTGGAATGTTTCAAAGAGACTACTACCCGACCATAGCACAGACAGCAGCATATGTCTTACTTCAATATGAAAGTATATTAAAATGTTTTTTTTGGGGCAATTCAACTTGTGAACAAATACATTTTATGCCGATATGGATTGTGATCGAGGAGCCAATATGAAAGAAAAAAATATTGTTTAACAATACACTGAAAGCACTTGCAGCGTTTAGTATTCAGAAATATTATTTAATCGACCTGTCCTTAGTATTTTTACAACATGGTTTTGATATGCATATTTATGTAAAAAAATGTTGTCTTTAAGCCATTAGAGGTCTATTACGATTATAATTTATTGTTATGTTTATCTGAAACGTGAGAAACAGTGACAAAAATATATTTGAACTTCTTATAATTCCATATATCCTATATACATGTACCTTATGCTTTTCAGTATGTTTTTCAAAAGAAACTTCACAGAAACAAAGACCTGTGCGAGTTAGATCAAAAGCTAGTAAAAGATTTAATATGCCGATGGGAATGCCTAGTGGAGCCGGCGGCGGTTTTGGAGGATCAAGTTCAATGGGCATGCCTAGTGGGCCCGGAGGAAGTCATGGAGGATCTAGCCCAATGGGAGGACCTTTCAATCATGGTCAAATGTCTAGTCCAGGAATGGGAAGTATGATTGGTGGCGGAGGTGGCAGTCCAATGCAAGGACCTATGACTGGAGGTGGACGTTCTAATAATCCGGCTATGTCAGGACCACATTCTCCAGGTCACACATCAATGTTCAGTGGATCAAGTTTTGGTTGTGTACGTCATCAAATTGTGTGCCCACGATGGTGCTTAATCGTTGATGAAATGGGATGTCACTCCTGTCCGTGTGGTCCTGGTATGTTATTATATTTTGGAGTGTGTACGAATTAATATTGATTTAACTTAAAAAAATATGTTTTCCATGTATTTGTTATTTTTATTCAGCTCTGATTTATTTCGATTTATGACGATCACTCCGAAATTGTTCATTTGTATATGTAATATCAGATAGAAAGCACAATTAGTTATTTTCTGAACTCTCTTGAATCTTCTAGAATAAAAAGTATGAATGCAATCTACAATCATGCCTTTTCCCACCATTACAAAATAAAGACATGTCTTACAACTATAAGATACGATGTTCAATCTTTTTTAACAGATACTATATATAATATCACAAAATAGATTTCATCTGTTGAAAATAATAATCCTGCTCTATTCATCTTTCTCTCATTTAGTGTGTATCGATGACATATGAAACAGACATTGTTCTAATACAAAACATATTGTATGAGTTATTGTATAACTTAATTATCACAAAGAACTGTTATCATTTAGTAAACGAAATTGATATTTTTCTGTTCTTTTTTAAAAAGCTGCAGGAATGGCGTTACCCAAAAATAATATGATGTCATCTATCATGTCGTCAACAACAGGAAACTATCATACAGGCAGTTCAACAACCGGAAACGGAAGTGGAGAAAAGCAATGTTTAGGACAAATATTATGTATGTCATCATGTAAAAATTCCTACACTTTAGGACCGGTTGGACATGATGGATGCCGTTCGTGTACTTGTGAATCCGGGTCAGGTAAAAAAAGTATGGTGTGTCATGTTGACCAAATCTTATTATTTCAAAGTAACATAAACAATATATTCGTCACCTAAAAACATCACGTAAAAATGGTGAACAAATCAATTCGTTTGTTCCATTAACGGTTGATTTATATGAACTAGTGAAGAGAACAATACGCATATGAGCTTGTCCTGTTGTTAACTCTACTTCCAGTATAGATCATAGTTACATATAAGCGTATGCTATCGACTTCAGAAAGTACAATCGTTTTTAATAACCGGCTTCAAAAAGGAGCAGATAGGTCAATAGTTTGTTATTCATTATTTTTGGGTAGGTGTTCTCCATTACCAATCATCATTTTCTCCTCATTTAAGGATATGGATATGGAAGTGGTAACTCTGGTGGATATACAGGTAGTGGAGGTTCCGGTGGTGGTCCAAGTTTTTTAGGAGGAGGATATACAGGATCCGGAGGAGGATATACTGGTGGGGGTACAGGCGGTTCTACGTCAACTCACACTAATAATCATCAGGTCTCAACAAACCAGGTGAAATATGTCGTACAGAAACAGAGGGAATGTACTGCACTGAAACTATGTATACAATCATGTGACACCGGGTACCAGTTGGGTGCAGTTCAAACTGATGGATGCCGAGAATGTTTTTGTCCTCCTAAGAAACAATATGTTTATGGTAATATGTAACATATAATACAACGTTTATTGGGAAATTATATGAAACAACGCTTTGAAATACCAAGTGAACACTATACAGAAATGATAAAAGAAAATCAACAACATTGTATAAAATGATTGTCGAAAGACAAATAAAGCAAAATAGTTTTCCAAAGGATTATATATAAATAGATTCACAAGTATAATCGTTGCCAATGCCGACTGTATACGCCTGCAACCGAAGAACGTGTATGTAAATGAATTAAATGTTGAAAACTATAGGTTGCCATTAATCTGTTACAAATTACAAATGTTATGCTGTATTGAAAGACATAAAAGCCTAATGGTTCAATCATTTTCAATTAAGTGTCTAAACTAAAGAATGGCATAAACCTTCGCCAAAATCAAAAGCTATACGACATTGTAGTTTATTAAACCTGGTGTTACCAAATGCAAATCGATTCAATGTGCATTTTGAATTTAATTGCTTTTTTACATTTTTCAGTTCAGCCACAAGTTGTCCAACCTCCAAAGAAACAGTATGTATACACAACTCAAGTACAAACATATAAACCAGTCGTCAATACATTTACATGTACCAGTTCATTCAACTGTCAATACGGGTGTAATGTCGGATACAAGTGTGGAACCGATGGCTGCCCAATCTGTGAATGTATTCATCCGCAAGGTAATAATTAGAGAACGAATTATTGGTTTGCAAGGGCGAATATAAAACATATTGCATATGGTAAATAAGAATCATATTTATAGAGGGAGTTGCTTATAGTTTTATGTCATATTTTGTATACAAGAGAGTTTTTAAGAATGACAATCTTTAATTTTAACATTCCACTACTGTGAACATTGACAAATACAGAACTGTTATATAATTCTTTAAATCAATTGTTTCTTTCAATTTGTTAATTTATAAATATCACATTGTCATTTAATGGTCAAGACTGAGAAGATAAGACGATATTAAACCGAATCCATCGAACACGCGGTACTTCTGTCGAATTATAAACACTTATCTGTTTTATTAGTTGTAGGACTTCAAGTAACAGAGGTAAACAGACCACAAGCAGTACAGTGTACTAGTTCCTTCTCTTGTCCCAGAACTTGTCAACTTGGATATAAATGTGGTACAGACGGTTGTCCCACCTGTGAATGTCTTATTGCTGTTCAAACCCATTTAGTTAACACAGGTACATGTAACACATTGTAAATTTACAGTCACTTGTCGTATTGCTGTGCAGTTTTGTCCAGACTCAGATTGTTAGCACAGGTAGAAATGTGAATGTTTAATCACTCTCTATATTTAGGTTATAACACAGAGATATACAAAATTAGTATTTTGTTAATCAAAATTCACTACAGTTATAAAAATGAGATGTTGATACGAAATTAAACTTGTTTTCTAAGAATCCTAAACATTTTGAACAATCCCATATTAAAAAAAACAGGAAAAGGCAAAGGCTTATAGCTTTCCATCCTCAGTTGTACAGAATATGTAAGCGTCGTCTTATCATTGGGCAATATAGATATGAAATATATTGCATGTAAACATATAGGCAACACAAGGTACTGGTATTTATGCCATTTTCGAATGTCCCTTAATATCTCGTACTCTCTTAAATGTCCATAACATCTGGCATTTTCTAGAATCTGTCTATTATCTTGTATCTACTAGAATTTGCGTAACATCTTGTTTTTTTTCTAGAATGTGTTACATCTTGTATATTCTAGAACATGTATAACATCCTGTATATTCTAGAATGTGTCTAAAATCGTGTATATTCTTGAATGTGTCTATCATCTTGAATATTCTAGATTGTGTCTAACATATTGTATATTCTAGAATGTGTCTAGGTGTAATTCCACCATTAATTTTCCCCTATTAGTCTTTGTTAAATTGTCATTTCAAAAAAATGTACAGGGTTTACCTTTATTTCAACCAAAGGAATACTTTGCATGAATAAAGTTTAACCCTTTCAAGTGCTACAGTGTAAATTTTACACTACATTTCATTGCATATAAGAAAGTAACCATCACCGGAAGTAAACAACCCAAATTTTACACTGGTATTTACTGGTTAGCTGCTTTGGTAACTATGAAACCTTAACTTTCCACCATCAAATAAAAAAGAATGATGCTTTCAGACACCCAACATACATGTTTATGACTCAGAAAAAGAGGTAGGGCCAATATGCCGAGGATTTTTTTCACAGAAGGGCCAATTTCAAAAAGTGCCAAGAGAGTAAAATTTCCT
The DNA here is from genome assembly GCF_963676685.1 of Mytilus edulis. Taxonomy (NCBI): domain Eukaryota; kingdom Metazoa; phylum Mollusca; class Bivalvia; order Mytilida; family Mytilidae; genus Mytilus; species Mytilus edulis. The sequence goes on along the minus strand of NC_092354.1, from coordinate 77,460,002 downwards.
ATAAAAACCAAAAATAAAAATGCTTTTTGATCAATATCTCGATTTACATATAGTATGATATGTGTGATCAATAGTTAATTTAACCCTAAAAAAGGATGAAAGTCCAATATCCGGATTTTCGGGTGTTTTTATGTGGAAAAAACAGGGAATCCCCAAAGAAGGACATTTCAAACCAAAGAAAAGTTATGCTTTTTATGACTGTTGTTATTCATACTACTTTTTACTTCAAAAATGAAATTGGTTTAGTGTGTTCTTATTACATAAAAAACAACTTTTTAAAGAAAAAATTGTAACATCGATAAATTGTACCAATATAGTTTCTAAATGAGAGTCATAATGATAAGAATCTCCGTAGCTTCACCAGTAGAGCACAGAACTACTAATAAATGACGGTTTTGAAGAAAGGGTTCGAACCTCGCTCAGAACTTTTGCATTTTTTTGTGTTGTTATATTAAATTTTAAAGTTTCTATCATATTTTTTCGGTTGTTTGCTTGATTCATAGAGTCATTTTGGTTCATTTTGACTATTCAGTTAGTGTACTAGTAAATAATTTTACGTGTATCAAAGAAAAAATAATGTATCGCTTATTGTGTGCAATCCTATGACTGTCCATACTCTTGAATTACTTTCTATTCATGTGTTTACGTTATTACATATATCCAAGGGACAACTGCCGTCAAACTGATGTAGGTGCCTGTACATAACCAATAACACGAGAATTAATTCTATAGAAATTAAGCCTACATGTTGCGGGTGTAATATACACATAACTTAAAATAAGGCCATTGTATACAATTTTCATAACAACAAAACACATTTCGTCGAAACCTTTTTTGAACATGGTATTATATTTAACAAATGCAGTCAACAACAATTTTGTCGCCAAATCACAAACTGTAAAGATACTAGTACTGAAATTTTTACCACCGTCTATACACGGGTACATAACTCATCAGAAAAATAAAAAAACATAACAGAACAAATCAATTACACTACAAATCGTGATTGTAGGTAAAACATCAAGAAGCTGTTGCATCTGTATCACAACGAAGGGCCGATTTGTTAAAATTACAGAAAAGGCAATACAACACGAAGTAGTAACACAGGGTGATCTATGACCAACTGATGTAAGATGTTCTGCGGTTAAAATATATACATGCACATGTATTTTCTTGTCTAATCTTATAGACGATAAAACCTTAAAAGACCAGGACAAATACTGTGTAACAGATATACATATTCAGAATGAGAAAATCACGATTTGAATTAGTTCGATATCATTTGGCTCCTTGAGAAGTTACATGGTATGGCACCTTTCATAAAGGATGTTAATAATAAAATAAAATCAATATTAAAAAATCAATAGTCATGGCCTTGTTTTTGTAGGAATACCTGTTCAAGGTATGAAAATAAATGATGTGACGTATTTTTATGTACTATAAATAGCATCTATCGGGCTATTTAAAACATTATTTACCTATCTTATCGAATGAAACAAATTGCCGACAAATTGTCCCTACCTCTTTAAGTGCATTGGAATGCGGGGTTAATTTTCTACAACTGTCAAATTCAAGGGAATATTTTTTAGACCCACTTTCGTATACAACCGGATGTGATATACCATGATTTACACCTCTAACATCTTGTATATTCTAAAATGTGTCTATTATCTTGTATTTTCTATAAAGTGTCTAACATCTTGTATATTATAGATTGTGTCTAACATATTGTACATTCTAGAATGTGTCTAACATCTTGCTCATTCTAAAGTGTGTCTTACATCTTGTACTTTCTATAAAGTGTCTAACATCTTGTATATTCTAGATTGTGTCTAACATATTGTATTTTCTAAAATGAGTCTAACATCTTGTATTTAATAGAAAGTGTCTTACGTCTTATACTTTATAGTATGTTTCTAACTTCTTGTATTTTCTAGAATGCGTCTGAAATCTTGTACTTTCTAAAATGTGTCCAACATCTTGTATTTTCTAGAATGTTTCTTACATCTTGTATTTTCTAAAAATGTGTCTAACTTCTTGTATATTTTAGACTGTGTCTAACATCTTGTACTTTCTAAAATGTGTCCAACATCTTGTATTTTCTAGAATGTTTCTAACATCTTGTATTTTCTAAAAATGTCTCTTACATCTTGTATATTGTAGACTGTGTCTAACATCTTGTACTTTCTAGAATGTGTCTAAACATCTATTTTTTCTCTAGAATGTTTCTAACATCTTGTATTTTTTAAAATGAATCTAACATCTTGTATTTAATAGAAAGTGTCTTACGTCTTATACTTTATAGTATGTTTCTAACATCTTGTATTTTTTAGAATGCGTCTGAAATCTTGTACTTTCTAAAATGTGTCCAACATCTTGTATTTTCTAGAATGTTTCTAAAATCTTGTATTTACTAAAAATGTGTCTAACATCTTGTATATTGTAGACTGTGTCTAACATCTTGTACTTTCTAGAATGTGTTTAAACATCTATTTTTTCTCTAGAATGTTTCTAACATCTTGTATTTTCTAAAATGTTTCTGACATCTTGTAATTTCCAAAAAATGTCTTACGTCTTATTCTTTATAGTATGTGTCTAACATCTTGTATTTTTTAGAATGTGTCTAAAATATTGTACTTTCTTAAATGTGTCCAACATCTTGTATATTCTAGAATGGGTCTAACATCTGGTATTTTCTAGAATGTGTCTAACATCTTGTATTTTCTAGAATGTGTGTACCATCTAGTTTTTTTCAAAAATGTTTCTTACATCTTTTATTTTCTATTATGTGTTTGAAATCTTATACTTTCTAGAAAGTGTCTAACATTTTATATTTTCTAGAATGTGTCCTACATCTTACGTTCTAGAATATGTTTTAACATCTTGTATCTTCTAGATTGTTACTTACATCTTCTGTTTTCTAGATTGCGTCGACTGTGATGATATAGACAGATTTAAACAACACTATGTCAGACCACAGAAACAGTATGTTGTCGTCCAACCTCATACAGAATGTACTGATTGCGGTACCCAGGTAGTATATCAGAAACCTCAACAACAAGTCGTCTACGTTCAGAAACCACAACTGCAAACCGAATGTTCAAATTGTGGTACCCAAGTTGTATTTCAAAAACCTCAACAACAAGTCGTATACGTGCAAAAACCACAACCACAGACAGAATGTACAAATTGTGGTACCAAGGTTGTATATCAGAAACCAAAGCCACAAGTCGTGTACATACAGAAACCACAACCACAAAAAGTGGTCTATGTTACACAGACTCAAACAGAAACATGTCATGGATGTGAAACAAAACCACAAAATGTGTACAACAGACCAAAGCCACAACAACAAATCGTTTACATTACTAAACCAAAGCCTCAGCCGCAGAAAGTTTACTTTACACAGTCACAAACAACTTGTAATAATTGTGGAGAAAAACAACCACAAAAGAGTTGTAAGTACATCTAACTCGATTTGATTTGAATCATGTGTGTAAGATTAGAAAAAAAGGTATGGGAACAAACGAAATTAGTTTTACTTTTATTTGTCTGCTGGAAACTTGTAATTGGTTCAGTGTTCACTACAAATCAAAAAGTATTCTGTCTCAAATTCAATTGCAGAAATGTTATAAACAATTCAAATTATTTGAAAGATATCTTTAAATATTATTAACACAATATATGTTTCCCGAATAAGCACATTCTGAATAAATTCGGATTAATTTTTATCTACATGCTTTCATTTGCTTGAAATTTGGTAATTGTATGGTTAACTTTAATACATGTAACTTATGTGTAGAGACAAACACTATATTTTATTCAGTCATTATCGGACATCTTGTATCCAATGGTGGAACAACTGGAGGAAGAGGATATACCAGTGGTGGCGGTGGCTCATATTCAGGTGGTAGTAGCTCATATTCTGGTGGCAGAGGGTCATCTTCTGGAGGAGGTGGATCCCACTCGGGTGGATCATTCTCTGGCGGAGGTGCAGCGATGATGGGTGGTGGATCTACGGGAAGAATGAATTCAGGTATCATTGTGGCAATACAATATTTTATGAATTCTTTGGGATGTTGATATATATATACATATATAGATATAGGAAGATGTGGTGTGAGTGCCAATGAGACAACTCTCCATACAAATAACAATTTAAAAAGTAAACCATTATAGGTTAAAGTACGGCCTTCAACACGGAGCCTTAGCTCACACCGAACAACAAGCTATAAAGGGCCCCAAAATTACTAGTGTAAAACCATTCAAACGGGAATCACTCAAAGACATGAGCTGTAACAAAAACACATTATAACATGAAGCATATGATATATCACTCATTTTAAATTGAAAGAAAAAGAAATGCGATATGAGTTGGATTAAAAAAACAACAACAATGTGCTAGGTTTCAACCGCCATTTTACTCGTAAAATGCCGGTACTATGTCAGGAAATGATATTTGAAATCCAGTCGTTCCTTTGGTTGATATAATATAACTTTTAACTTATTCGGATGATTGTTTATACATTTATACTCTAACTGTAAAATAACCATATGATTTTTTAATATATTTACGTCCATTTTCAACATGTCATCATCAAGGTTTGTACGCTTATAAATTATATAAGTAGCAAAATCATTCTCAGATCACTTGTATTAGTGTCCCGAAAAACATATATGTAAGCTATCACAACGATAATATTTATACAAATATATAACAAACAAGGGAAGTCCATTAAACAGTCAAAATCAAACGCTATCAGCCAACAAAACAGAAGGAAATAAACTGTCGTATAGGCAATTTTAGAAGTAGTGCTTTATTAAATATTCGAACACACTGTGAAATACACTCTTACTGCACGTGTAAATTAGAAGTCGCAATAAAATAAGTTGTGTATAAACTTTTCAGCCAATTGTCCACCAATGCCTCACGACTGTGAACCATCGTGTATAAAATATGACGAACCACATTGTCGGAGATGTGAATGCGAGCAACGTAAGTAATTGTTAACATGGGAGTTCATATACATATAGGTCACTTTTGATGAATAATATTATCGATTTTATATCCGATTTGTTTTTCAAATGAAGATAATATTCCTTTGTTTGAATTAATACAATAACAAGGTTAATTTTTCAAACAGACGTATTTGAAACTAAGTTCAATAAATAACGTTTCTTTTTTAAACTTTGAAATAGAATCTTATAGTATATATTGATTTCAAATTTGTAAAATATATTGACGTAGAAGAGATTGTTTCATAACAATATAAAAATAAATGATGTATGAGTTATGATTAATATCAAATACTCTTATGTTGTAGCCTACCCACAGTTTTCTGGCTTGATGAAAGGAAAATAAAGACATAACAAATATGGAATATACCCTGACATATAACAAGTTAAAGAACAGAATATTTTTAATGATAAAATCTATGATAGCAATTGTTATTTTACGTCATCATAAAAATATCATACGGCGAGAAACGACACATATAGATTATCGTTGGTTATCTCAACAAGATTGATTTTCTCGCTTGATCATGATAATCTTTTTATCGCAATTTGACCTTTGAAGACATTGTTAATTTCATTGACAACGGCACGTGTTCGCTTAGTTTCTATCGATTATTTTCATATTACTCTCTCCTCCGCTGAAAAAGGAAATTATCAGTCACCAAGATCTAGGGAAAAGTTCGTAAAATAGCGATAATCATTGTTATTGTGTCTAGAACATGGATAACTCAATTTGTATGTTCTTTTCAAGTATTTAAATTTCAAATTTCGACAATATCTGTGATAAAGTATTGCAATATATTTACTATATTCATCTTTGAAACTTAAAACTATATCCTTTAAGAATACATTTCATTTTACACGTGTAGTTGGTGACCGGTCACAAGGCAAGTTCTGTTCCTACTCTAAATATAAAACAGACTATGTTTTTGGCATTTGAAACATGTTTGCGTAAAATGCCTTATCATAAAAGCCCTAAAGCAAATATTAGAAACTCAATTAAAAACCTATGCATACTATATATATATATATTTTTATTCTGACAAACCTTCGTCAATACAATGGTATACAGAGGTAAAATGTAATACATAGCACAGTTATAAATTAGAGAAAACATGATATGTACACTATTTACAAATACAAGTTAAATTTATCCAGGAGAACACACACATGAATTAATATGCCAAAGAAATGTACATAGCTTTTTTAAATATGGTTGTTTTGTCATATTCATTACTTCCTTAATTTAATTATGTTTGGATAATCAATATTCTTTTTAGCAACATACGTTTGTCTTTCTATAGCCATACATTTTCACTTCATTACATAGTGGACTTCATCTCCAAGATCTTTAAAGTTACATAGTTCGCATATTCTTTTATCTCGCTGAATTTTTTTCCATCTTCCACTTTCTATAGGTAATCTGAAGTTAATGAGTCTAAATTGACATAATGTATTAGTATCACGGTTTTCAAAAATGTCTAAATACTTTTCGAATCCGAAAAAATCCTTAAAAAGGCTAAAATGTTTTAGAACTCGTTTGAATATCTGAGTACCATGTTTGTTTAAATTGATCTTGGTGAGATGTTCTTACAACAGTCTTTAACCAAATGTCATTTATACAAGTTTGAGTTAACCATACATAAAATAAACCAGTGTCATTAAGGATAAATTCTATACATTTCATCCATTAAAGTTCAACATTATTTCCATGAGATAAACTAAACATTAATTTGTATGCAATTGCTGATAATTTACTGGGTTTGCTAAAACTCAATTTCACCCAGTATGAAATCATGCGAACCTAGATATCTAACCTAATAGGATAACGTCATAATTCTCCATATATAAAACAATTCGGGGTAGAAGATTTAAGATGGAGAAGAAGTTTACAAATTTTCAAATGAACCCTTTTTAATATATCATTATTTCCAAATCCCCAAATTTCACAGCCGTAGGGTAAAACAGGTTTAACCAATTTATCAAATAAATATAATTGACAGCTTATGGATAAGCCATGCTTTCTCCCCTTTTTGATAACTTCATATATGGCTCTCGTAGCTTTTTTTGCGAGATGATTCTTGTTTGCTTTAAAAATGAGTCATTTTTAGAAAAATAAATCCCAAGGTAATTTCTAAATCAGAGTTACCAAAATTAAATTCAAGATTAACAGGTTGTCTACCACGGCAAAAAATCATGATTTTAGTCTTGTCTACATTGACTTTCATTTTTCAAAACATTACAATATGATTCGAATTTTTCTAATAACAAATTAAGTTCTGTGGCTGATTCAGCCATTGATACAGTATCGGCTGCGTAAAGAATTGCAAACAGTTTAATATATATATCTAGTTCGTTTTCTATGGCATCTAAAATTGTTTTTAAGCCTGTCAAACTTCTGTTACAAAAGAAACCTTCCAAATCGTTCAAATAAAGCGAAAAAAGAAAAGGGGATAAATTCTTTCCTTGGCCTAGACCAATGTTGCTTGGAAAATAATCAGATTTCTGACCCTTGTATGACAAGCATGATTTTATATCAGCATACATGTTATGAATAATTTTATTCATAAAACCATTAATATAATTTACTAGCATCTTATACCATAAAGCATCTCTAGTCACTGTATCAAATGCTTTCTCAAAATCGACAAAAGCACAGAACATTTTTTTCTTTTTTAATTTCAAAATTTCAAAAAAAGAGTGCAATGTAAAGATAGAATCACAAGTTGAGTAACCATTTCTAAATCCACACTGATTTTCATTGAGTAGTAAAACTTCGTCAGAGAACTTTGCAAGTCTGTTACTTAAAATAGCTGTAAAAAATTTACCCATACAAATTACAATAGTAATGGGTCTATAGTTTTTAGAATCAAACTTATTGCCTTTGTTTTTTATAAAATGGCTTGATCGTTCCAATTACCCAAGATACTGGTACTATTCCAGTTCTAAAAATCAAGTTCAACAATGCAGCATAAACATCAATAAAAAAATCGCCAGAAGTCTTAATATATTCGTTAATAATCATATCATCACCACATGTTTTTGTATGCTCGTTTTTTCGGGTTATCTGGTCTTGTTCCTAAATTTTTCCCTTGTGGATTCTATTAGGATTAATCCGATCTCATCCACAAAAGAGTTTATCATGTCATCATTAATACTTTGCAAATCTACACTTACTAAAACATGTAATAAACTGTCTAGTTTTTCAAAATTTAAATTCTCTCTTAATTCAGGTTTCTTTTCGTGATCCCATTTATTAACTTTTATATTTGATTGACTAGTAAAATTATTCTGTTCAATGTGTTCATTTACAGATTGATCACAATTTAAACATATATACAATCCGAAATTTACATATGAATACAAATGCAAAAATTCTAAAAACGTTCAAATTAATAATGTTTGCAATAAAATTAACATTACATAAACAATAGTCTACTACACTTGCGTTTCTACAGGTAATTTTCCAACTCCATCAGTAGCTAGTCTTCCATTCATAATAAACTGTTACATTTACATACATCAAGTAATTGATTACCGTAACGGTTTTTCCCTTTGTCCATACTATTACGATCTATAGGTATATTAAAAAGGTTTAGGTTACATACATCATTAACAGATAAACCTTCTAACTCATTATTTTTTATCATTTTCGTCAATAAAAATATAATCTTTATCCTGGCCGTGCGGGCGTTAAAATTCGCGAACATAACTATATTTTCATATTTGGATGAGAGTTATAGGTACTCGCTTTTAGTTTCACCGAAAGCATCAGGTGACAAATAAGCAGTGTATTCTGGCGGTATGTACACAACACAGAGAATAACATCCCCGTCTTTGAATAATCTTGAAATCTTACACCATAAAACAAATTTACTATGTGTCTTAATTACTTGACTACAGTCAGAGATAGTTTCCCTAAACCCGAGTACAATTCCACCGGATTTCACTCTAGATATCTTAAGTCTATTTTTGGCTTTTATCTTATATCCCGAAATACAAAGTTCATCCATATTAACAGTTTTGGTCTCAACAAAGCATAAAATTTCATGTTTTTGTAATAAATTTTCGAATTCTGGGTATTGTAACTTATGTTTTAGGCCACAACAATTTATGTAAATGAGGTTTATGTTTTGAATATTTGTAGCTTTTGCCTGAGACAGATCTAAAGATACACTGCTTAGAGCATTTGGATTGTCAACATCTAAAATGTTTGCATTTTCAATCTCAACATTTACATCAAATATCATATTAATCTGATCATATATTTCATCAGTACATGTATTACTCCCTACAGGTATATTACTGGGTGTTATATCTATTGTATTATAATCATTAGTACATAGGTTTATAACATTATATTGTTGCCCACGAAATATATTACAATCAGACAAATCATTTATAAGATTACTGTTTTCAATATAAACATCATTGGCACTTATATTTACATTGTCAATTTCCCTACATTTAGCACCAGATTCATGACTTAAAAAGTTATCAAAGGTACCAGGATTATAATTTAGTACGTCAGACGCGCGTTTCGTCTACATAAGACTCATCAGTGACGCTCATATCAAAATGTTTATAAAGCCAAGCATGTACAAAGTTGAAGACCGTTGCGAATTAAAAATTCCCAAAAGTTGTGCCAAAAACGTTAAGTTCGAAGTGTTAATGTGGTGCACTCCTTGGCGCTCCTACCATCTTGAAGGGGTTGAGTTTCTGCGAGGCCGTTTCGTGGATCTGCGATCTCCTTGTGAGTTTGGCGTCGAATGTTTGTTTCCAGGTGTGGCATCCTTACGTTCTTTTGGATGTCTTTGGCGGTCAAATGTGTCGTTGTCATCGTGTATCTCATACAGTTCATTGTTGATATAGAGTCGGTCGCGAACAAGTTTCACATTTCTTCTATTGTGCTTTGCTCCCTTCATGATTGGATTCAATTTTTCCTTCTGTCTTCTATTTCTTTCAGAAACTGCTGTTTAATACCATATCTAGTATTTTGTAACCTGTAAGCATTTTCTAGCACATACTGCAAATCGTATTGATATAGGATTAATCGTGCGACGAATGGTCTCATACCACGCTGACTTCGTCCAAAACGGTGGACATCACCAAATTCAATTTTGTGATCAATACCAATTTCATTATAGAGGAAACCTCGGAGAAGTTCTTCGGTGTTTTCATCTCTTACCCCATAAAGACCAGTAAAGATGAGATTGTTCTTCACAGAGGGACAAGATAAGTCAATTACTCTTTCTTTGAGATGCTCTAGTTCATTTTGGCAGTTACATTCAGTGGAAGTACTTTGTGACTTAATTTCAGAAATGTCCTCGGAAACCTTATTTATGCTTGTTTTGGTTTTTGTCAATTTCACTGGAATACTTGTCATTGAGGCTCTTGTTTTTATCCCATTGAGATATTAGGTTATCGAATAAATTTCCTACTTCTTGTATGTTGTTTTCAAGTTCGGTTATTTTGCCTTGACATGTTTGTAAGCTTTTTTCATTTGTAATAACTCTACTTGTCAGAGATGTAATAATATTTTTTAGTTCACCAAATTTGTCAATTCATTTTTCTACCGACTGTAATCTTTTATCAATGATTGATACAAGGTTTATAAAGGTGTTCAAAAGTAGGGAATTGTTCTCATTTTATGTAGGTGTAATGTTCTTTTTTTAGTGCTGTCTTCAAATAAATTGCACAAAAGGTAAAAAAATAAGTCATTATTATGCGTTTATTCTCTTCTTCTCACCATGTAGTATATTGAATGCTGTTCCCTTTGGTATATAGGTTATCTTCGTTCTTTTAATTAATTCTACATTTACCAAATTACCGTTTCAAACATTTCTCTGAGCTGAGGTCAAATCACACAACCCAATTTGGGAGTACATTTTCGTCCTAAAATATAATCGATTTTCCGCGAGGCAAACCCGAAAAAGAAGCGTTTGTAAGTAACACATGTGTCAATGCTATGGAATGGCGGGAATAAACATATTGGTGCATGCACTGTAAACTATGTAAGTAAAATCAAAAGAGTTAATGAGGATTTATATGTATGACCATATCGATGATAATTCATACAACACAGAAGTGCTGACTACTGGGCTGGTGATACCCTCAGGGAATAAAAAAACTTCACAAGCAGTGGCATCGACCTAGTGATTGTTAATAAACTCATCATAGATACAAGGATTGAAATTTTGTATTTGCACCACACGCACGTTCCTCTACAAAAGACTCATCAGTGACGCTCGAATAAAAAAAAGTTAAAAAGGCCAAATAAAGTACGAAGTTGAAAAGCATTGATGATCAACAGTTCCCAAAAGTTTTGGCAAATTCTGCTTAAGTTACTCATTTCTGCGGTTACACATTTATATTTTATTTCTTTTTGTATTTTTTCTTTGGCAACCTTTTGATGAGACAGTTTGTTTACATATTTTATATCATTGAAATGTTTAAGAGAGCAATCTTGTTTTTCTAGTATTGTTAAACGGTAATATTTTAATCTTTGATTTTCTAATATACTGATCGTTATCATAAAGATAATCACTTTGATAGACAGTTTTAAATTTTTCAGAATGTTTCGTCATAATTCAATTAATTAATTTATTGATCCTGCTAAGATTTCCTACGCGATTGACCCCATCGCAGTACTTGACCACCGTAAAGGCTACTTATTCTTTATCGAAAAAAATATCGATATACCAAATGCCAGCCGTTTTGTCTAAATTACTGTTTATAAGATTCTAGATTCTAGATTCTAGATGTGTGGTACTCTTTTTTTTTATTATCATTTTGTCTGAATTCTTATTATTTTTGCAAATGTTATTCTATGCCTTATACATGTTATAATTTTAAGAACCCCATTTTACCCTATTCTTCATAATGTTTGCCTTTTATTCTCTAATTTTTTTATAAGTAATCCATTCTGTCTTTTTTTTTTATCATTATTCTTTATTCTGTAAAATCCACTGGAGCCTCTTATAACAACAAAAGTGACATTTCTTTCTTTTATCAAACTCATTTCAACTGCTGTTCTGTTGAAATATTTGTTTATGTGAACGGAGTGACCAATGTAATAATGCCATTGAAATTAGAAAAAATATAATAAAGGATAATAAACAGCTAATTTGACAGCCCCAACACACTAACAGTGTTAATATTAATGCACTATTGTTGATCACAATACACAAGAACAATTGGTTCATTGATAAACATTGAAATCAGCTGTGCATTTTTATTGCGTAGAAAACTTTGGACTAATTCGAATAGAAAACTGTTCTCATAATAGGATTGGAGAGATACACTGTTCTAGCTTTATTATTATTTTTGAAATGGAAAACCAGAGAAAGCTTTTGTTTTATTTCTAATTGCTATTTTTTACTATCATGTGCTATTTGTGAATGAAATTCATAGTAGGCCTACGTGACAAAAGTTTCTAACAGTTTTGAACTGAAATTTTGCATATCTTTTACTGAATAACTAATTAAGTGTCAAGGAAATGTAGGGCATTTTTCAATAACATAAATAGCATATGTCATTCTTTTTTTTAAATTCAATTAGCAATTATTTTAAGTTTTGTGTGAAAACCAATTTACCACAGACCGTCCCATGGAAACCACTGTGCTTCTCTTCTAGTCATTGTCTGCTTTTGTATTCCGTTTGGGAAAGACCTAATACAGATTAATATATAAAGACAAATGCAACTCGAAATAAAACAAAAATGCAAAATCATGTTTTTTAATTAAATGACTACTTTTTGTTAACAAAAACGTATGTATATATATTTTTTGCTAAAGAAAACTTCTTAATTTGTTCAAATTTAGAAGACTTTTACATTTTTGAAAAATGTTGGCTTCCCAGACAATAATTCGCCGACATGTTTTCCGTATAGAGTTACCTCAGCGTGACCTCTCTCGTAATAATCCGATGATTGCAATACGCATCGGACCGTCATCGGAATAAACTATCTTAGTGTACATGTAAAATCCACTGGAGCCTCTTATAACAACAAAAGTGACATTTCTTTCTTTTATCAAACTCATTTCAACTGCTGTTCTGTTGAAATATTTGTTTATGTGAACGGAGTGACCAATGTAATAATGCCATTGAAATTAGAAAAAATATAATAAAGGATAATAAACAGCTAATTTGACAGCCCCAACACACTAACAGTGTTAATATTAATGCACTATTGTTGATCACAATACACAAGAACAATTGGTTCATTGATAAACATTGAAATCAGCTGTGCATTTTTATTGCGTAGAAAACTTTGGACTAATTCGAATAGAAAACTGTTCTCATAATAGGATTGGAGAGATACACTGTTCTAGCTTTATTATTATTTTTGAAATGGAAAACCAGAGAAAGCTTTTGTTTTATTTCTAATTGCTATTTTTTACTATCATGTGCTATTTGTGAATGAAATTCATAGTAGGCCTACGTGACAAAAGTTTCTAACAGTTTTGAACTGAAATTTTGCATATCTTTTACTGAATAACTAATTAAGTGTCAAGGAAATGTAGGGCATTTTTCAATAACATAAATAGCATATGTCATTCTTTTTTTTAAATTCAATTAGCAATTATTTTAAGTTTTGTGTGAAAACCAATTTACCACAGACCGTCCCATGGAAACCACTGTGCTTCTCTTCTAGTCATTGTCTGCTTTTGTATTCCGTTTGGGAAAGACCTAATACAGATTAATATATAAAGACAAATGCAACTCGAAATAAAACAAAAATGCAAAATCATGTTTTTTAATTAAATGACTACTTTTTGTTAACAAAAACGTATGTATATATATTTTTTGCTAAAGAAAACTTCTTAATTTGTTCAAATTTAGAAGACTTTTACATTTTTGAAAAATGTTGGCTTCCCAGACAATAATTCGCCGACATGTTTTCCGTATAGAGTTACCTCAGCGTGACCTCTCTCGTAATAATCCGATGATTGCAATACGCATCGGACCGTCATCGGAATAAACTATCTTAGTGTACATGTTATACACGTGCTTACCTCAAGTGCGTAGTTGTATTTACCATATGTGGATTCTAAAAGTTTTTAAAGAATTTGTAGATAATTTTAAATCTTGGTCTTTTTCTGAAATAAGTTCTATCAAAACTTTTGATTTTTCAACCCTGAATACCACCATTCCCCATGTGAAATTGAAAAATCGCCTGACAGAAATAATCCGCAATGCCTTTTAACATAAAAATGGTAGCATACGCTATAAATTTATTACTTGAGTATATCATAAGGCATATTTTGTTAAAGATGAACAAAAGGGTAAAGCATGCTACACAGAGGAACAAGTGATCAGTATACTGGAGTTTCTTATTTGGATGTAGACTTTTCCATTTGACGTGGCTCGGTACTTATTCATCCCGTCAATGTGTTTGCATTTTCTTTCCTTTTTGCTGGTGTATTTTGAATATGGGTTTTTTGTGTTTCTTTGGTTCTTATAACGTGACTCTGAACTTTTAAAGATCCCGTCATTATGTTATTGTTCTATTATTAATTTGATAATACTTTGAACCACAAACGACAAAATTATTTTACCCGCGTAGTGGTATTAACCATATATGGTTTTTTTAAAATTCTAAAGAACTTGAATCTTGGTCCGTTTCTTAAATTAATTTTAACATAACTTTTGATTTTTAACCCTGCATACCACTATTACCCATGTGAAATTTATAAATGTTTTGAATATACATTGAACGACAAAATTTCTTCCTATTTGACGTTTATATTTTCTGACGCCTTATACGCAAAACAAGGAATGTGTCTTTTTAATTTGATAGATGCTTATTGTGCTTTTTTGTAAATGTTTGTTTGTTTTGAGATTGTAACAAAGTGATGACTGCTGTAACCATATTTTTTGATATTTTACCGATTATGTCTATTTTGTTCACGCACCGTTGTAAATATAACAGAATTTGATGCGACAGTAATACAAGGGAGAGGTTTACCGCTATAAAACCAGGTTCAATCCACCATTTTCTACATTTGAAAATGCCTGTACCAAGTAAGGAATATGACAATTGATGTCCATTCGTTTGATGTGTTTTATCATTTGATTTTGCCACTTGATAAATCATAAGTGACTTTCCGTTTTGAAATTTGCTCGGAGTTCAGTATTTTTGTGATTTTACTTTTTTCCCAATATCCATGTTTCTTTTTGCTGTTTACTAAATTTGACAATCCGTAAACCTCACAACAATAAATTAGTTTCCATATTTTTCAACAAAACAGACCGAGTGAAATATTTTTTGACGAGTAGTCGATAGCATAAAAATGGAAAGGATGCGTAAATTTTTTTTAAATCATGCACATTTAATGTTCCATCCATGGAGTATAAATGTCAAAACAGAATAAATATAATAAATAATAAATATGGTATATACCCTGACACATAACATGTAAAAGATCAGATATTTGTTGATAATAAAAACTACGATATCAAAGTATTTGATATATAACTTCTATTGAAAACTGATACAGTTTTGTAACTGCTTGAGCATATGAAAAGTGTCTACCAATAAAAACATCAATTAAAACTTATGTATAGTCAAATGAATTGTTGGAGTCATGCCAATACAGTGTTGTCCTTTCTTGTGTCGGAGAAAGACTATAAACTGTATACACCATTGGTTTTCAGATTTCGGCCTTGAAAGGTCAACGATGAAGGTCAACCAAGAAAACTGTTATTGACGTACATAAACTGTTATATGGAAACTTGGGTAAAAATATTTGACACGAAATTTGTGAACTTTGAAAAAACAACCATTGGTAGTTTTCATGATTTTAATTCATTTTTTTCGTTAATCTTATTATTTTATTTTAAAAATGCACGTGAATTGCATGTGAAAAGAATTGCATGCATGCTAGTTTCAGGTATAAACTCGTGTAGCTTAGTCTTTAGTTTTCTATGTTTTGTCTAGTGTACAATTATTTGTCTGTTTGTCTTTTTCGTTTTTTAGCCATGACGTTGTCATTTTATATTTTTATCTATGAGTTTGACTGTCCCATTGGTATATTTCTTCCCTCCTCGTCTGAGGTGAAATTCACGTGATATTGACATGAATTGAAAATTACGTGAATTTGATAAGAGTGAATTTATCCTGATTGCGTTCAATATCGCAGCAGCTAGTATAAAAGCTTTGTCTTAGACATCTATATATGTTGAACGATATGCTACATGTATATGGCTAGCCTATGAAAATGGCGTCATTAGAGATAACCTTCACGGCGCCATTTTGTATTCGCTAGATAGCATGTTGTTTGGACTATATAGCTTTATTTAGCTATTTCATTGGCTGCCGCTATAATTACTAGAACAGAAAGTGATCCTACGTGTATAAATAAATGCTCAAATTACATTTTTGATACCCCACACAATTTAAATTGATAAATGACGTGCGTAAAATTCATATTTGACAAAAATATTTGACGAAACTGGAATTACTTTTACTTGGTAAGATCAACTTCCAATGGATAAACTGGGCTTAAAGAACATAATTTCACAACAACTGAATTATCAATGTATCCAACATTTCTCTTTCTTAATGAATAACTCTTCAATAGGTTCAATCTATACAAAATGCAAACAGGAATTAATTTGGAAAACTATTTACTCAAAAAGAGCGAATTTGTTATCTCTGTTAAAATGAGTAGGAGATGAATTTAATTATCTATTTAAATGTCAAAAACCGGAAATAAAACAGCTTCGGAATAAATATGTACCACAATAGTATAATGCAAATCCAACATGTACAAATTAAAACAGCTTTTAATACGTTGTCATGCAATTTTTTTTTAAATAACTTTAAACGATATTTATGATTATGTTTGTCTTATTTGAGTTGAATGTTATAGTAATTTGTAAATTGACATGTTGCTGTATTTTGCCGTGCATGCATTATTATGTTAAGTATAAAGTATTGAGTATATATGATGTCCTCTTGTACACCTATGCGTCTGATGTTTAATAATAAAGTATTGTATACTAATAGTAAAGCTTGGACAAAGAATCAATAATTTAGTCAAATTGCATGTAATGAACTCCAATTGTGTTATTCTTGTATTCCGAATAAATAATAGTGCATTGCATTTTTATCTTATAGCTTATTTCAAACCAGAAGCAATATTTTAATCATAAATATATATATATGTATATTATAACAGAAAATTTCAAATACAATTAGAGGCAAGACTACGTAGTAAACATCATTCAAATGCTTGTCCTAAAATTTAAATGTATGTGGCGTAATTCAAATATTTTACTTAATTAGACATTTGCGATACATAACAAACAAATACCATAAACTAAAAAAGAAAGTATTACTATCCCGAAGAATACTTCAAGAAACCAGTGCAAGTTGTAAGCTGTTCCTTTTTTAATTTCACCTAGGTCTAATGAATGCATGCCACATGCTGATTGGATCAATGCTAGTTAAACAACACCGCAGTAGTTACAATAATGAAATCCAATAAACATATTACCATTGACTGATTATCTTATCGGAAATGTTGGCTGTGATTTAATTTCATTTAAAAATCTTTCAACAATGCAGACAAGGGAAAAAATATTTTCTCTGGAAATCTTATGCTTTGTTACATTAACATCTCTTTCATCTTCGGCCAATGTAAAATCAATATTTTATTTTATGGAAAAAGATAAAAAGATATCAGATCTATCTAATTTACAAGAAATAAAAGTCCGTTCGTCAACGGAATGTGCAACAAAATGTGGACGAAATGATGATTGTTTTCTGGCTTCATTTAATTCTATAACAAAACAGTGTTACATTGGAACGTCTGTGTGTCCTGTTTTAAGGACAATACAAACAACAGGTTGGAATACAGTACATAAAACAGGTGAGATATTTAATTTACATTCGATATACTGTATTACCAACTTATTTTTGGCGAGCGATTTGTTTTCGAGACTATCGCGAGTAGAAACATAACGCGAATACCAATCGTGCCGAATATGGAAATCTTTGATCTTTGCTTGTCTAATTACATCAAGTAAATTTGAAAATCGCAAAATTAAATCTCCGGAAAGTCGGCTAGAAAAGGCAAAACAAAGTCGGCTAGAAAAGGCGCGAAAATAAGTTATTTTACAGTATTCTTTTTCTATTTTATTTTATCTGAATTTGACTGTTCTTTCCAGGCGCGTTCTCGTCAATTCCTATGTGAAGTAGCTTTATGTTCGCTCGTTCGCTCATTGCACGTTTCTCGTTGATTATTAGACTTAGAATACAAGTGGTTTTTGTAAAACGATTCCCCATTACAACCCCGTTGATTATAAACACTAGATTAGTTGTTGTTTAATAAGCTATAGGTTTGATCATACCACGTCCCATTTGTGTAAATCTACTCTTCGTTTTGTGATTTTGTATCTTTGTGTTGATGTCTATATCTATAATGACGAAGATTAGATGTGTTCCTAATTTGGTTTTATCTTTAATTGTATTAACATAAAAGTCAATCTGCAACCAATCCGCAGAAGATAACACAGGTGTACTTATTGTTGAAACATTTTGACATAAAGCATTACCGCACTTAGTTTATGTTACTATTAAAATGTCACTCCGTTCCTACTGATGACAGTCATTTGTTAACTAGTATTTAACAGCATATAGTACTAAACTTAACCAACTTCACTGAAAAGATGCACATGTTGACATAAATATATTTTCAGTTTGATACAAGAGGCCGAAATATTTAAAAATCCGAACGTAATACAAACGTTGAAGGTAATATCAAAAGTATCAGCAAAACCCAGACAACGACAGCAATTAATTTTAGCCCATCGAACTCATGCACATGCACAAATTGACAAATATTTTGAGGTTCACGCAAACCATAAACAGAGTTTCTAAATATTTTGTTGATCAAAGAGACACGGAATTGGAAGAATATACAAATAAACTCATCATAGATACCAGGACTAAATTTAGTATATACATCAGACGGGCGTTTCGTCTACAAAAGACTCATCAGTGACGCTAGAATCCAAAAAAGTTAAAAAGGCCAAATAAGGTAAAAAGAACATTGAGGACCAAAATTCCTAAACTTTTTGCAAAATACAGCTAATGTAATCTATGTCTGAGGTAAAAAAAAAGCCTTAGTATTTCAAACGCATGTCAGTCGTCTTAAATTATAATATGTTAACGTTTGCAAATATATGTTCATGGTATTCATAATTAGTCAGGTGCCTGTAGATTAGTGATCATTAGTAGTTGTCATTTGTTGCAGTGTAACAGTTTGTGTTTCGTTTATTATTTTGTACATAAATTAGACCGTAAGTTTTCTCTTTTGTCAATTGGAGGTTCTTTATAGCTGTATGAGTTTGCTTTGCACATTATCGCAGGTTGTACGATGACCTACAGTAGTTAATTTCTGTGCCATTTGGTCTCTTGTAAAGAGTTGTCTCATTGGCATTCACACCTCATCTTCCTTTTTATAAACCAATCAATCACTCTATGTATATTTTTTTTTATTTTCAGATAACTGTTTTAAAACATGTAAAGGTAAGTAATTGATAATCTATAAGTTTTTCTGAATTCAATTAAATGTTAGTAAAATATATATAGAATACTATGCAATTGATAATTCTAATATTGTAAATAATTTAGTAAATAAGCGCCATGTACACAATGATGTTTAAATAATACATTCCTACAATAGTTCTATAAAAAGTGGCGAAAAATGGACATTAAAACTCATAAATCGAAAGTAAACTGACCACAGTATGACAAAAACGAAAATGAAATCAATAGACAAACAATAGTATACACAACAAAATATATAGAAAACAAAAGACTAAGCCCCATGAGCCCCACCAAAAGGTTGCACCTGTTAGTAACAAACCGGTAGCAAGTCCCATTGTTTCTGTAAATTTATTTTGCTTCTAATGAATATTGTTGGTGGATTTCATAGGTATTTGTTTGCTGATGTGTGTAACCAATGCCGATCACCTACAAACGTAATTCACACAAACTTGGTTTCCATACATCAATAACCCCTTCAAATTAAGCATTAATACTATAAGAGTAAATGAACTATAGTAATGTCCCTATCTCGTGTTATTTACTTGTACGTTTTAAACGATAAGCATCCGTAGAGAATAGGTGTATAATTAATTATTTGTTCTTGATAAACATGATTCGTCAGATCCCTATAAATAGAGGTAATCCCCAAAGAATTTAATCATGTGAAATTGGTTGTAATAAGAAAAGAAAATAGGCCGTGAAAATCAAAATCAGCATTTAACATTTGATGCATTTTATTTGAGAAAGTAAACATTATCAGATGGATAGAGATTTTATGATATATTGATGAAAAGTTGGTGTTATGGTATACATTTTAGATGGTTAAAATAAGATTGCTGGATCTGTTTTTATCTTAAAGCAAGGATAAGAATGATTGTTTTAAATACGCAAATTATTATAAACATAAGGAGATATGGTACGATTGCAAACGAGACCAATATCGACCAGAGTTCAAATAAAGAAGATATAATATAAACCAATTATAGGGTACCGTACAGTCTACAACAATGAAAAAAAAACCAAACAATCATATAGTCGGCCATAAAAGACCCCGTCGTAAAAAATGTAATAGGTAAAAAAGCATTTCAGATTTTCAAATCTACTTAGATTTTCATAAAACTCTACAGCTATTTCAATTATATATACCAGGTTGTTTTGTTTGGTGTATTGTAGTCATATTTTTGGATTTTATTGATAGAAAAAAAGCAAAGAAATTAGTTTTGCTAAATTCAGATAAATACTTATAAATCAAAACAGCATTTAACCAATTAACCAAATAGCCTGGTATTTTATAAGATCAATTTATGTAGCTGTTGATTTGAACAAAAATCCAAGATGATTTGAAAATTTTATAGAAGTTTTTAAAAAAGATGACTATCTGAATTTAGTCTTAACTATTTTTAAATTTTTACCTAAAAATGTAATCTTGAGAAATGAAAACGTAGACCACAGTACTAAACAACCTGGCATTTTGTTAGATCAATATATAACTGAAATAGCTGTATAGTTTAAAGAAAATCCAATTTGAGTTGAAAAAGTAACATACATTTTAAAGGGCACTTGCTAAAAAAAGTACGTACTTAAAATTCTAGCTTTTTTATACCTATGAATTAAATACTTAGATTTGACAGCAATGCACCAGTTTACAAAACAACCTGCCATTCTTTAGATCAAAGTAATATTAAGATAGCTGTAGAGTTTTTTGAAAACTCTAGTTGATTTGAAAACTATCATAGCAATCAAAGGTGGATATTTCAATTTAATAAGAACTGAAATTTCTAGTTTTTTAAACCTTTTTACTAAATCCCTTCATTTGACAGCAATGAACCAAACTACAATAAAAACCTGGAATTTCGTAATATCTATACTCCTCTCCAGGGGTAGATAATTGAGTTTTATAGGTTGATTTAGACTAGCTGAGACGAAATTTGATGGCCAAGACTAAGTCTAAAGCGGTCGAGACTGTTAACTATATGAGGTAGATTAAAAAAGGAGCTGCAAAAGAGATATGTGGCCAAAAATAGTGATTAGGGAAAATGGAGAATATAGTGTGTTTAAAAAGAGGGACGAAAGATACCAGTGAGACAGTAAAACTCACAAATCGAAAATAAAATGACAACGCCATGGGTAAAATTGAAAAAGACAAACAGACAAACAATAGTACACATGACACAACATAGAAACTATAGAATAAGCAACACGAACCCCATCGAAAACTAGGGGGGATATCAGATCCTGTGCCACATGTGGCACCCGTCGTGTTGCTCATGTTATAACAAATCCGGCATATATCATTTGCATAAAATAATTATAAAAAAAAGAATTGTGAGATATCACTTTATTATAACTGTTTTATATAAATCATATTATTTTAGGACCTCAACCGCCAGTATATAGTCAACGCTTCTGTACAGGGAACCCAAACGCCAGGGCTTACTGCTTAGCAGATATGGAGTTGGTGATAAAAAACGGCGTGTATGGAAATCTATACTGTGTCCCAGACGGAGAAAAATTACTGTCGTTACCACCATGCGGAAAATACGTCACAGATATTTTGTCGAATTTGTGTAATGGACAATTTGACTGTAGCGTATCTGTCGGTTCAACGACATTCGGAACAACGAACTGTGGTGGAGGAGAAAATTTGTATATGTATTATCAGTGTGGTAAGTATTGTTAAAATTATTTTCATGATTTTGAAATAATTGAAATTGCATGTTGGAATTTTTTTAAAACGTTTTCGATACTTTGATATTTACTTACATAAGATACTACATCTTCGTACTTCTATATAGTGTTTTAATATCAAGCTATTCTTAACATTAGGAAAGTTGAATGAATGAATCATTCATTATTATAATATCTTGTAAATTCCCTGCGCCACCTACTACTTTTGTAAAATATAAAATTCCAAAAATCAAAGAAAAAATCCTTTAAAATCTGCTTTACTTACCGACAATTTTATGTTTCTCAACAAACAACTAAAAGGTAATAACTGAACTACTAAACCCGTCTATCATGGAAGAGGTAGATGATTTTGTTTCTTTTTAAAACGCGACACACAGCTTTGATTCTGATATAAAGTTCTTCAAAAGTTTTGAGAGTTCACATGTGTAGTTAAATACGAATCTATTGTGTGTCCGCTAATACGCAACGGTTTGATCAATTACGGATTAATCAAGTATTGTACTGATGAGCATCATTTGCTCAAAGTAATCAAGAATTGAATTGAAGTATTTGGCTAAAAAAACGTTTCAATTAGAAAAATACAAGTACTAAAAATACAGTTGCCTAAACATTACAATAATTTTAAAGTAATAAAAGAGTACTGAATATAAAACGTAAATTGCCAGTACTTCAGATTTTTAATAGGGGAATTACATGTGAACGGTGTAGTCCTCTTTGCTGATAGTTGACCCTTTTGATAACTCACGTTGTAAAATGATAAACACATGTGGTGATCTTAAAGTAATAGCCAAATTCCTTTAAATCATGGGAAATATGCATAGTTTTACATTACTAAATTGTGTGGCCCTTTATAGCTTGCTGTTCGGTGTGAGCCAAGGCTCCATGTTGAAGGCCGTACATTGCCCTATAATTGTTTACTTTTATAATTGTTATTTGGATGGAGAATTGCCTCATTGGCACTCATACCACATCTTCCAATATCTTTTTAGGGAAGCTGGAATTTGAGGATATTATTAAACGAAGAGTTAATTTTTAATTAGCTACTGAAACATATATATTTTATACAGAAAGGGGATTTAATCATTTATCAAATATTATAAGACATTATATACTGCATAGGTACTAGTACGTAGTATACTGTAGTATACTGTATTTCCGAGGCTTTGTTTTAAATCAGATCATCAACTTTGATGATAAGTTTTGGTCTATTAAATATTATGGCATCTACTTCTACTTCAACAATATAATGACTGCCTTCCACACGTTGAAGATTACGTCACTTGTACTGCGCATTGCTTTGTGAAGACATATATACAGTGAAATATAACAAATTTGTGATAATAAACAAAACAATTTTTTTTTACATAGTGGTAGTGCATATTTTTAATTTATTATTTTTAAATATTAAGATAAAAACTATTTACACATGATGAATTTACTGACTGTAGGTGTAGTTTGAGACGGCTACTTTGAACGACTCTATAGACTCGCTCATCACAATACTCAGGGGAATGCTGTTCCAGATTTTAATTGTGCGTGGGAAAAATGATTGTTGTCTAATTTGGGTTCTGCAGGATGGAAATTGGTATGAGAAAGTGTGCATGTTCCTGGACCGTCTGAGCGGTTGAATATGTCTGTCTGTTTTTGTTATTGCAATGAGATGATATGTAATTTTATAGAACATGACCAGGCGTGCATCTGTTCTTCTGTGTGCGAGGTCTCTACCATTACTAAAGAGAAATACATTGTCTTACTGCTCATCTGGTGCAATAAAATTGGTACCGTTAATGTTTATAAGTATTGAAACTATTATCAACCTATTTAACATGGTTTCATTAAAACCATTGGCGGGTTTAAGAGCAGAACAAGTGGATCAAGGACCCCTTCTTATGGCGCAACGTGAAAGGCAAATGCATAGACCTTACACAACTATAGCTGCTAATATTGGCTTTCAATGGCCTCTAAAAACTGATTGAAGAATTAAAAATAATAAAAATATAACAGATTCATCTGATGCTTTGAAAGAAAAACGGCATAAAAAAATAATTTGCATTTTAGTTTATTTGCACTTTAAGTCTGATGATCCCCTCTATTTATTTATTGTTTTTATTGTAATTTAAGTCTTAGAATCCCCTCTATTTATTTATTGTTTTTATGGAAATTTAAGTCTTAGTATCACCTTTATTTATTTATTGTTTTTATTCTTAGTATTAAAGAACAGTTGCTTAGTTATTGTACTCAATTCCATAGTTCTGAATTATCATGCGTGTAGCATACATGATCAAACCTCAATATAAAAAAGAAGATTTGGTATGATTGCCAATGAGACAACTATCCACAAAAGACCAAAATGACACAGACATTAACAACCGCCTTTTCTTTTTACATCATCGAATTAAAAAAATACATTCATTGTGTTTAATTTGAGAATAAAATCATGTATATATGAATAGTTAGCATCCATCAATTTAAAAAAACTACCAAGTAAACACCTTATTGTGATAGAAGGCGGTTTGTTATTCAAATCACATCACATTGTAATGTATACAAGACTTATACAATGTATTGCATACATTTCTATAATTTCCTGTTGATGGAATAATATAATAAACTATTGAGAAACCAATGTTTCGAATTCATCAAGCAAAATCAGCCTCGTATTACTTTTAAGTCCTTTTTTGTCAAACAGCTTCACTCATTTTCTATGTGGTTTTGAATCGCTGTCTGTCAAATGATTGAGTTTTAGTGTCCGAAGGTAAACCAACGTAACAGAGTTTCGGACAAATAACATTTATGACGTGTAAAATCATTTATTTATATAGTTTCATTTACATACAGAACATTAGAATATATCATGAATGTTTATAATGATTTGAATTGTCAAAATAGATTCAAAAGATGTGAACTATTTGTAAAGACATTTTTAATCATCATTCTATAAACACGATATATTAAACGTAACATTATTTTGTATATTTCCACTTGCAGCCTATGACGATGTATATTGCCACAAACTTTGTCACACGTGAGTATTTGGACTTGTATTCCGTAGTACTTCGGATGTTTATATATACTGCACTTGTACTTTTTTTCGCGGGTACTTATTTTCACGAATTGTGTATTTCAAACAAGTTCGCGGGTATTTATTTTCGCGATTTTATAATTATTGCCTTTCAGTTAAAAGTTTTGATTTTGATTAGCGTGTATTTATTTTCGCGATTATAAACTAACTACAAAACTCGTGAAAATAAATACACCGCGAAAATAAGTACAATTACAGTATACAATATTAGGTCAATGCAAGAAAAATATAAACTTTTTTGAATGAGGCTCAAAAACTAGCGAAGGAAGAGGTTCTACATGTACCGAATCCTTCCATATTTTTGCGCTGAGTACAAAAGTTTATATTTTTACGACATTGACCTAATATTGTTTTATACTGCAACTTAAACTTAAACATTGATAGCTTTTAAAATCTTAACACAATTGTCAATCTTATTCTCACCCCGTAATGAACCCCTGATTATGGAGAAATAGTTCTATGATGAAATTGACGTTATACAAATATAGATATAAATATAGATATGTTACTTTATCAAGAAAATAACACAAATAGTCCACTAGTTCCAGTATAAAAAGGATATGTTGTAGAACTATTGTTCTTATTTAATACTGTAGTTTATATGATCTAGACAAAATCATCAAAATATCAATTTGTCTCAATGAAACATTCGTAAAGTTCCTAAACTCAAACATGAATATGTGTTGGTGATAACGTTCTTGGCGCATACAATAGTTTACTTCCAATTATTTAAAGCCGGCATGTTACTGAGTTGCAAAACATTACATATATATAATTTTCTGCAATGGCATGGAACCAATCAATTAACAATTAAATAACAAAGATGCAGAAGATTGATATATTGAAATTGTTTGGTTTTAAAATGTAAAATGAGGTGATATTTGATTAGCATTATGACAACTATAGAATCCGTCAGTCATCTTATTTTGAGTATTGTGTCAATATATTCTCACCAAAAAAGAACAGGCAAATTCTGGTTTACATGAAAATTGCAGAAATACTCATAACTTTACTAAAACAAGAAAGGTTTGCCACAATCATACAACTAACTGTCATGTGTGTAATTTTAGTTTTTCATATATTCTATTGTTATTTTGTTTTGTTCATGTCGGGGCCTTTTATAACCGACTATACGGTGTTTTCAAGGTTGTAGGTCGCATGGTTCTTATAATTGCTTACATTCACATCGTTTGCTCATTTGCGGATAGTTGTCCTCTGGGCAATCATAACATGTTTCCTTATCCTTTTATGAAGATAGTGTTATAAAGTGTAAATATACAATATACGTTTCGACCCCGAGAGTATCATCAGCTCAGTTGTGAGCACTTAGGTGTGTCGACATGAATATCAATTATAATTTTCTTTAAAGTTACTTTTTGTAAAAGTATGAATTATTCGAACAACTAAGGATCTTTTTATCAAGGCCATAAATAACCTTAGCTGTATTTGGCTCAACTTTTTGATTTTTGGGTCATCAATGCTTTTCAGTTCTGAATCTTTACCTCTCTGACTTTTTTATCTGAGCGTCTGCGCGTCTGGTGTATTTAATTATAACCCTGGTCCCTTTGATAATTAATAATGTTAATGTCAGAAAAATATCTACCTTTTCTAAGAGGCTTAGAAATTGGTAAAGGACGAGGGTTATCGAGCCCATTTAGTGTTTCATGCTGAATACAAAATAGTGGATGTTTTTTTCTGAAATTTACTTAATTTTGTTTTTAGACTACGTGGAAAATAAAAGACGTGTTTAAAATTTAACACCAAAAAAAAATTAAGCGTAATTTTCATTCCTTCTTAAACCCCACAATGATGTGTTATGAAATTGACACTTCACGAAATACAGTCATACATTTTTAAAGAGCACTTTTAAGGTGAGAGGTACGTAAATGAACGCCTCTAGCGGAAAACGGGAAAATAGGCGTTTGTTGCTATGGGAGTTATCTCCCGTACACCATAAAAAATATTTCCAAGATGTCGGAATATATTCCGCTTCGTCGGAATAAGGGTCAATTT
The DNA here is from genome assembly GCF_963676685.1 of Mytilus edulis. Taxonomy (NCBI): domain Eukaryota; kingdom Metazoa; phylum Mollusca; class Bivalvia; order Mytilida; family Mytilidae; genus Mytilus; species Mytilus edulis. The sequence goes on along the minus strand of NC_092354.1, from coordinate 77,432,643 downwards.
AGTGGAAGAGTATTGAATGCATCTCATCAAAAATACAGCTACAATTGAAGAATGTAAAATGAAATATCTTGTAACAGTTAAACAGTGCTTTTCTCCCATGAAAATGAAAGAAACTTGGCATTTCGTGATGGTTGAAGAGCGAATGAGTTGGGTTTACTAATACTAGCTGACCAACTTAAAGCTTGCATATAAATTATGTTTCTTCAAAACTGTTTAAAGTACAAAGAATAATCTCGGAACTATTTTGTTTATACCTTGGGGTAACGGTCCATACATGAACTTACTATACGCCGGTAATCGGCACAGATCAGAGACTTAAAAAATCGGGAATGTTGATATGTGACGTAAAAACGAAATGCAGTACATTGATAAGAATATCATAAACACGTACATGCATTACACACGTAAACTCCCACAATAACAAATTAAAGCTTACACTATACATGCTATATATTGTCATTTTATTTATCTAAATTCCAAAGCAAACTTTGTCACGGACTTACATTCCGTCATTTGCATTCAAAGAAATAAGTTTTCCAAAACAACTGTCAACGTGAGTGAAAACGGCTAGGACGTATTCAATCCTCGACACAATAAAAGAGGTTAATAGTAATACTAATATTTTTTTTAATTTGATATTCCTGTTATAACTGTTCTATAACCATTTTCTCATATAAATATAAACATAAATCTTTCTTTACAGTGCTTTCTTTTACGTCCGCGATATGGTCTATAAATAGAATTTGAAAATGAAAGTGCTAGTGCTATTAAAAACAAATAATTTATATTTAGTAAAAATAAATATGAAAAACAAAAGAGTTCTGTGTGACATGAAAGGAGTAGGTCCAGTAAGACCCCTTTTCGGCCCCAAAATATAGCAGTTTTACAAAATTGTTAAAATGTAAACTTTTAGTTATTTATTGGATAGCAGAATGGTTCTGCTACATAAATATGGACTGTTTTTGACAATACAATGCACATATATTGGGCACTAGCACAAATAAGTCATGCTAAATTACTGAAATCTTCATTATTCCAGCATTTTAGTTAAATTTTAGACGGTTTCCGTGTAAAACGAAAGTGGCCGCATTCGTGTTCATCCAAAATATTGAAATGGAAGTTGTATTTGATGATAATACATAACATATATAAAGATTGAGGATGAACACGGATGCGGCCACTTTTGTTTTTGACAAAAACCATCTGAAAAGTGACATTTTTTCGCATATTTGGTAGATTTTTCATATTTGAGCTTGAATCGGAGCGGTTTTAATGACTAAATAAGTAAAAATCTTTCACATAAATTAATTGAATCATATGAAATAGACACTTAAGTGTTTAAAAAAAGGTCAAAATCTTTCGTCAGATGAAACTGAAATTTGAGGCCAAAATCGGTCCTTACCGACCCATCTCCTTTGTAAAATATAATGTCGGAATTTACTTCAGACGGGTAACCAAGAGAAAGTGACAATAAACTTGAACGAAAATCGTAATGGGACCCTCCGCATGAACAAACGGGAACTCCGAAGTAAAACTGTCTTTCAAAATGAACGAAAATTTAAAAGAAATGAATACACGTTGCTTTTCAGTCAATTTGAATGGAACATTGTAAATTACAAGCTTCCAGCATGAAAAATCGGCAAGGGCAAAATATAGATCCGCTGATTGAAAATTACGGCGTTACCGCCACTTCAAAAATAAAATAATTAGCAAAGTATATATATTATACTGAAGATATAGAAATTTCTGCTTGCATCAATCAATTCATTTTTAATTTTGCAAAATTTCGGAATTACAGTTATTTCGATTTCAGTTGATACTGTTTATATACATGCGCAAATGCTGCTATAAAAATTTAGAATTAGTTTTTATTTTTGCTTTACGTATTTCTTCTCAATTTTAAAGAACAGGAATATTGTTGGCATAAATTACGAGGTCCATACAACAAAAGGTTAATAAGTTGGAATTTATATACATTTATTTTTAGATATTCACATCTATGCACTGTCCGGACTATAATAACGGAACAAAACCAACGATGGGGAAAAAAGCAGGGCTAATATACAACAAACTTTGAAATATTCTTTTTGTTGGTCTTTTGCCTGTAATCTACATTGATCCCACTTTTCGTGTCATATTAAACAGACTACTTAAGTTTGCAAATGATCAGTACTATTTGGATCGAAGTATGTGTTCGTGTTTATGTTATGTTCTCATGTCATTGAGCCATAATTTCATATATTTTATATGCATGACCTCCTGCAACTATCGGAGGATTAACAGTTAAATGTTTTTTACTTTTTACACTTGTCTATGGAACGCCAGAACTGTCTTATAGTCTAAATATGTTATGTGTTCTGTCGTTTTGTCTTAACGTCCTTTCGTATCTTCTTTATGTTATGTGCAAATGTCTGTATTTCATGACACGGCATCTCTGTGTTATTTCAAATTAGTTATTTGTTTGGTCAAACAGTTGTATGATATGTCATTGCTAAAGTTTGTTGTGTACAATAGGCATTACATCATGCTTTAACTACTGTATATATATATTCCGTGAATATTTCGAAACTTTATGATTAACCACCTTTACATTCTCTCATATTTTATCTATGTTGTGTCTATTCTTCCTTTACATAAGTCGGTTAATAATTGCGTCCTGTCTCAAGTGTTATTGTGATGCCGAATGATCTAAACGTTTTGTTGTGTTGCATCTTTGTTCTATGAAAACCTCATGTTGTTATACTCTAACGGTTTTATGTTGTGTTTATACATATGTATCTTCAGTGAAAAACATTATACATCATGGTATAGTTCATACGAGTTTTGCCGAACAATTAATACTCTCTGTTAGCATTCATTACGTCATGTGCAAATGCCTTTTACATTATGTTCAAACACCTAATACATTATGTGCAAACACTTAATTCGTTTTGTGCAAACAACTTAAACGTTTTGTGTAAACATTGTTTACGTTATGTGCAAACATTGTTTACGTAATGTGCAAACACCTATTATGTTATGTGTCAATGCCTAATACATTTTGTGCAAACACCTATAACGTTATGTGCAAACACCTATTACGTTATGTGCATATGCCTATTACATTATGTGCAAACACCTATTACGTTATGTGCAAATGCCTATTACATTATGTTCAAACACCTAATACATTATGTGCAAACACTTAATTCGTTTTGTGCAAACAACTTAAACGTTTTGTGCAAACATTGTTTACGTTATGTGCAAACACTGTTTACGTCATGTGCAAACACCTATTACGTTATGTGTCAATGCCTAATACATTTTATGCAAACACCTATAACATTATGTGCAAACACCTATTACGTTATGTATAACACTTATTTCATTATGCGCAAACACCTATTGCGTTATGTGCATATGCCTATTACATTATGTGCAAACACCTATTACGTTATGTGCAAATGCATATTACATTATGTCCAAACATCTATTACGTAATGTGCAAACACCTATTAAGTTCTTGTAAACGCTTTTTTGACACATATTAAAACTAAAACGCATCAATGATATACACTTTGAAAATAACAAGTTTGAGCTGTCTAAAAAGCTGTGAACTGTTTCGCTGTTTCCTTATTAAAGGTGATGTGTGTGCACCGGGTTGTTGATTTATTTAGTATTGGAAATTTGGTATTTTTATATTGATTGTGAAAATGCTATATAAATTAGTTTTTAGGGGAAATTATGTTGTTTTACTTTAAGAGTGTGCGTTATACACCCATGCTTTTAAATGAAAAAAATTAAAAATATACAGACACAACTCTATTTTCCAAAAAGTGCAATCGAAAGGAACAATACAATATAAAAACGAAGGTGTGGTTTGAATGACAATGTGACTACTCTTACAAGAGACCACATGACGCAAATATTAGAAACGATAGGTCAATGTACAGCCTTCACCAATAAGCAAAGCCAGTACCGCACAGTCAACTATAAAAAGGCCCCGAAATGTCAAATGAAAAACAATTCAACACAAAAAACTAGCGGCCTAATTAATGTACCAAAAATGAACTAATAAAAAAAGAATTAAGTAACACAACAACAAACGACAACCACTGAGTTACGGGCGGCTGACGGGACAGGTACACAGCATGTGGCGGGTTCACACATTTAAATGGGAGCCGCACCCTCTCCTTAACATGGGATAGTTGTGTAATAATACAACATAAGAACAAACGATAAAAATTTGTCGAAAAAGGCTAAACTCATGAGTTGTATACTCAAAGAAATACATTTAACAAAAACATAGAGTGGACGTGTCCGGGTATTTGTACGTCCCAACGAAAAAAAAACCCAAGCTAATTACAGATCTGAGATTACTCGCAGTTACTAATAGCTAGTTCAAAGTTCCAATTGTTTCTCCAGACTTATTAACCTCGAACTAGAAATATAACGGGTGTCTGGTGTCACAGTGATTTGTTATAACCCTCCCAGGAGGCTATTGTATCAGTTTAAATGCTACAAATGCAATGACGTCTCCCACGATTTATGTAGCAGCTAAGGAACCCTGCAAAATGTTTTAAATTTTATTGTCGATCATTTTCCATAACAGTCGTGCATATTATTCTGAATAACCTTCCTCACTTTTGCCTCCGTCTCTGACAAGGCGTGTTGAGACATGTGGGTGTCCTGAAAGGGGGGTGGGGGCAGGTGTTCCGTCCCTCTAATTTTTAAACTTTTAAGAAACTAACAGGAAGTTGGAAAAATGGTAGGGCCATTTTCCATTTTTTCATTTGATTAGCTAAATTAGGTAAATCATGTTTTATAATAGTCCGATAGATATTAATTATAGTACATACGAATACGTATCATCTATTTTCATACTTTGAACAGTTTTTCTACAATAATCAAGGCCAAGACTATTGTTTTTTTGTTTTTTGTTTATCAATTTGTTTGTAAATGCCCCTGCATATATGAATTATCAACTGATATATATTCACAATTAGTTTTGTATTATAAAAGCGTGTTAATGTTGATAGATGATTTTTTGCGTACATGTGTTTCATCGCTTTGTTGAAGAACTAACAAAATATTAAACAAGAATGTGTGCATAGTACACAGATGCCCCACTCGTACTATTATTTTCCATGTTCAGTGAACAGTGAAATTAAAGTAAAATCTGTAATTTGGGATTAACAATAGAAAGAACATATCATGTGTACTAAGTTTCAAGTTGTTTGGATTTCAATTTCATCAAAACTACCGTGACCAAAAACTTTAAGCTGAAACGGGACAGACGGACAAACGAACAGACGGACAAACGAATGAACGGACCGATGAATGAACGGACGCACAGAAAAACATAATGATCACAAGTGGCGCATGAAAAAAGGGGGGGGGATATAAATGCAAGACACATTCAATAATCTAATTGTCTGATATAAATCATCTAATCTGATACAAGATCGGTCTCGGTTTTAATGCCAAGAAGGTAGAAATATCGGACGTATTTAACTTGAAGGGTGTTTTCCTCAATCTGATTATATCTTTATCTATGCAATGTTCCGGCTTTAAAGGTGTCAGAGAACCAATTACTCCCTCCAATTTGAACGTACAGTATAAGGAGCCCTACTTTGACACAAAATTGTGCTTTTGGTGTCCTTTTTTTTACCTAAACTAACCAACAAATTTTGTAGTTATCATAAATACTATTCTTTTAGTGCTTATTGAAATTGGCCCTTCTGTGAAAACATATCAAGGGAAGTTGGCCCTACCTCAAATTTGGTTCGATTTTTTTTTATTGGATAATATTGTACAAGACAGGTAGATGGTATATAAAAAAAGCTGCAGTTTCTCTTAAAACTTGTTTTTTTCATATTAAAAACTGCCTTATTCTGTAATCCACAAAAATAACGTATACACATATGTCCACTGAATAAAAGGTTTATCAGCCTTGCGTCACCTTCACTTGCCATACTCGCAATTAAATACCACAGCCTGAAATTCCAGAAAATGACTTCGAATTATCCGTATTTGGTCCAGTAACTGTCCAAAATGTGTCATGAAGAATGATACAAAAATGCATATTCTAGTTATTTGTTATTGTTTTCTACATTATTTTTTTTATAACTAGTGTTGTGCATATCGTTTCTTTTGTTGTCTATAAGAATAAGAAGATGTGGTATGAATGCCAATGAGACAACTCTCCACAAAAATTATTAACTATACATGTAGGCAAAGTCAGCTAATATATTTAATTTTTTACCGCCGTTCATTTTTTTACCAGTTTAAAAAAAAAGTAACAGTTAAATACATCGACTTTATCCTGCTATCAGCTAGTTATTGTATACAAATAACAGGTACACAAATCTGTTTTTGCTTTTTTGTAAATATAGTCTCCTGTAACCTGCTTCCATGTTGAGAATCGGTCATATGGATATATCTTTCTGGGTCTGCGTTATAATTATTGAAACAAACTCAGAGAAAATGATTTGGATTTAAACGAGGCGTAAATTACAGGAAATATAACATTTGTAGTCGATGCGAAACAGGAAAAAAATTCGGCAAGGCTCGCTTTTCGTCCTGTTTCTTAAGTTCGTACAAATGAATTTAAATTTATATTTTCCGACAAAGTACATATAACAAACACACAGAACTATTTTATTTTTTTTATTTCGCAGTCAATGCCCAGTGGCGAAACCAGAATTTTTTTAAAGGATGGAGCTACATTAGTTGGTTCTATAATCAGTTTGATTAGGAGGGGCTCGAGACTTTATTTTGCCAAAAATCACTGTTCATTCAAAAAAATGGTACAAGATAAGAGGTGGCGGGAAAATATTTTCTTCCTCGGGCAGTATGATCTAAACAGGTCTATATCTAACGTATTGACCTCGCAAAAAGTCTATAATCAATAAATGTTTTTCGCCGCCTTCTAAAACCATATGTAATAAAAAATATATATATAAATAAGGCCGTTAGTTTTCTCGTTTGAATTGTTTCACATTGTCATATCGGAGCCTTTTATAGCTGAATATGCGGTATGGGCTTTGCTCATTGTTGAAGGCCGTACAGTGAGTGACCTATAGTTGTTAATGTCTGTGTCATTTTGGTCTCTTGTGGACAGTTAACCCAGTGGATGGAGATGAAAGAGAACATCGATTTATTTTACGTTCACATTATCCGAAAAGAAATGCGGTTGCATTTTATTTTTAACATGTAGCTTTTTTTGTCTTCGAATAACGGTACATATCTTTTAGTTTCAGTCGAAATACACGCCATCTTGAAACAATAACTAGTCACACATAAATTCTGATTGGTTGCGTCATGATGTGGCTGAGAGAAAGAATTACTCTTCTGAGGATAAGACATCGATTGCCTGAAAACTTAATTATGTGTACTTCATTTCCGATCAAATGTTATTAATTCATTATCGTTTTGTTATGCATGATATATTACAAACTGAAGATGAAAATTGAAAAATCAATCATTAATACGTGTTTATTTGCTTTGTTAATCTGCAATATGCACGATTTGTTTTTCGACAAGTGTTCTAATACAATGTTCACAAAAATCCATTTTATGATTTTTATAACTGATGCAAATCTATGTACAAACCACGAGAGCTCGAAATCCTCTCTGCATTATTTGTAAATATTTTAATTCTCAACAAGAATGGTGAACAAAATTTTAAAAGTATGGGTGTATAACGTACACTCTTAAAGTAAACAACATAATTTCCACTAAACACTAAACATTTTCATATCAATCAATATCTAAAAATACAACATTTCCAATAGTAAATCATCAAACAACCCGATGCACGCATATTTCCTTCAATAAGGATACAGCAAACAGTCCTCAGCTTTTTAGAAAGCTCAAACTTGTAATTTTCAAAGAGTTTATCATTGATGCGTTTTAATTTTAATTTGTGTCAAAAAAGCGTTTACCAGAACGTAATAGGTGTTTGCACATAACGTAATAGATGTTTGGACATAATGTAATAGGTATTTGCACATAACGTAATAGGTGTTTGCACATAATGAAATATGTGTTATACATTATGTAACAGGTGTTTGAACATAACGTTATAGACATTGGAACATAACGTAATAGGTGTTTGCACATAACGTAAACAATATGCTTCCACAAAACGTCTAAGTTGTTTGCCCATAACGTGATAAGTGTTTGCACATAATGTATATAGCGTTTGAACATAATGTAAAAGGCATTTGTACATGACGTAATGAATGCTAACAGAGAGTATCAATTGTTCGGGCAAACGCATATGAAATATCCATGATGAAGATGTTTTTTCACTGAAAATACATATGTATATATACAACATAAAGCCGTTAGAGTATAACATCATGAGGTTTTCATGGAACAAAGATGCAACAAAACAAAACGTTTAGATCATTCGCATCAAAATCACATTTGCGACAGGACGCAATTATTAACTGACTTACTTAAAGGAAGAATAGACACAACATAGAGAAAATATGACAGAATGTAAAGGTGGTTGATTATAATTTTGAGGTTTTTCCAGAATATATAGTAGTTACAGCATAATGTAATGCCTCTTGCACACAACAAAGTTTAGCAATAACATGTCAAACAATTGTTTGACCACACAATTAATCAATTTGACATAACACAGAGTGCAG